>NC_136359.1:22442500-23180000 GCF_037039965.1 Doryrhamphus excisus
TACAAATGGCTCCAACTGAGTGCCAATAGCTTTCCGACTCAATTTGTCCATCTGATTTATGTTCTGTGTAGTATTTTTTTTGTGTGTGTAGTATTCTACACTAGTCACTTTGTGTCAGAAATGTAGCAGGGTTGATCGCCAGAACAAAAGTTTTTATTGCAGGTTTGAATTATCTCACAACAGGCAAAATGAACCTGAATAGAAATCCTTAATAACAACACAGGACACAACACAATTACCCTAAAGCCGGAACATGTTTACAGATAGTCTTTATTTATTGTCTTACAAGGTTTAGTCAATCTACTATAGTGGGTAATATGAGTGTAAAAGTGTCCACAGGGATGTCTGAGGGCTTTAATAATGTTAAAAACTGCATTTAGAAAAATCATGGGTACACATAAAGCTTTCTATTTAGCATTACTACCGTATTGTTTGATGTCCTTAGACTACAACGCTACCTAAGGAATAGTAGGCACTTGTTATTTGCACAGTTTAGATGACTAACACGGCAAGCATTCATAAATCACCACTAACTCCCCCTCTGCACTCCTTTGGAGCGCTGCTCGTTAATGTAATAACTCTTATCACCATAAAATATGCAGCTTCTTTTCATACTTGATCTTGACAAAAAACAGAAAGGAGCAGTAATAAGACATAAAATATTCAAGTGTAGACCATTACACGTTTCCTCTCAGCATTCTGACACACTATTACTTTCCACAATAGAAGTTTCATCTAATCCATTTAGCCGGGGTATTTCTTTAAACCACAACGACGCCCTGCAAGAATATCGAACGTTACGTCATGATGCTAATTTTACTCCGTTTTTTTTATACTGCAATAAAGCCTCAAGAGATAGATTTACTATCTTCAGTGCAGATATGGAAAATATAAATTTACTGTACAAGCTCATTGTTAGAGGTTGCACTTGCAGGAAACAATTTAATTTTATTTATACAGTATAATACCACATCAAACCAATAATTATCTTGAGGCCAGATCTTGGACTCTGTTCCCCACATATTTAGAAAAAACCCACCCAATCCCTGTGTGAGCAAGCACTTGGCAACAGTTGGGAGGGAAAAGGCCAACAGGAAGAAACCTTGAGAAAAACCACATTCACAGCAGGGGATCTGCCTGCAGCAAGTTTGAGAAATAATAATAGAGTAGTGTAAGTACCGATGCAATAATATTATTTATCATCAAATTTATAATGGAAAATAAAGCATGGATGAGAATTTAGTAGCAGCTGGAGGAAAGACTTATGAACATTTTAGGTTTGTTATTATATTTATATATATAATATTATAGTTGATGTTTGCTAAATACAAGGATGAAGAGTCTTGAACCAGTCATGATGTGCTATATATATCACTATATTGACACTTACTATGGTACCCATTATGTCATTGGATGCTCATATCACCTCGTACTTCAGTAAAAAAAAAAAAAACTTAAACTGTATTATGGAAAGCAGGAAGTGAACAAATGTAACAGTTACTGATTGTAAAAGTACCAGATGGAGGGGTAGGATTTAATAAGCTTTGCTTCTTCCTACTCCTTTTGGACATGTGGAACTGTGAACTGATTATGTGATGCATTCAATTGTAATCTGAGGCATGTTCAAATGAAATAAAACCATTACCATTACCATTACCATATTTGGAGAGCATGTTTAAGCCAAAACTAGACCAAAAATAAAGGATGAACCTGATACCTGTTGCCTATTCTTCCAAGCCTTTCTTTGGATAGTCTGAGATTTTAGTCGAGTAATGAAGTAGTATCAGTTTTACAAATCACATGGTGACATAATTACTAGGGATGTTACGGATAATGCATTTTTGACGGATACGAATATAAAACTAGTACATTTTGTCATTATCTGTATTTGTGTTTAAAGAAAATGCTCATTATGTAATCACTCTTATGTGACAAAAATAATAACAAAAAACTTAAACTATATAAAAAAGCAGGAAGTGAACAAATGTAACAGTTACTGATTGTATGTGACAAGATAAGACTAACATTTTAACATATGTACATAGCATTTCAGTATGTGGAATCAAACTATAGAATGGATTGAGTAAGGAAATCAAACAATGCACAACGATGAGCCAATTCAAGAAACAATACAAGCAGTTGATGTTTGCTAAATACAAGGATGAAGAGTCTTGAACCAGTCATGATGTGCTAGTATATATATCACTATATTGATACTTACTATGGTACCCATTATGTCATTGGATGCTCATATCACCTCCTACTTCGGTGCGGGACAAAAAATTAAATAAAAGTAAAATAAAGTAAAAAAAAAACTTAAATTATATTAGGAAAGCAGGAAGTGAACAAATGTAACAGTTACTGATTGTAAAAGTACCAGATGGAGGGGTAGGATTTAATAAGCTTTGCTTCTTCCTACTCCTTTTAGACATGTGGAACTGTGAACTGATTATGTGATGCACTCAAATGTAAATCTGATGCATGTTCAAATGAAATAAAACCATTACCATTACTCTTCACGCTCTGTGATTGGTTACGACGACATGAAGTTGTATGTCCATCAACAGCGACTCACTCCCAACTTTGTATCCTGAGCTGAGTTCTGGTCGGATTTCAAGAGAGACTTTATCGTGGTGGAGGGGTTTGAGTGCTCGAGTGATCCTAGGAGCTGTGTTTTCTGGGGCTATTTGCCCCTGGTAGGGTCTCCCAAGGCAAACAGGTCTTAGGTGACAGGGCCATTCACATAGGAGATCATTGGAAGAGTCTATATCGGTATACTAGTATATAAACAATTGTCAGATGCTTGTAAGATAAGATACAATATTATTTATTGATTTCACATTTCTCCTTTTGCAGTACAGAGACAATAGATTGATTCCACATTCCATGCGTCATCCTTCGACCGGGAATGATCAAAACACCTCCAACTACTCTACTTCAGGCAGAACATCACTGCCACCCCGCTGGGCAAGATCCATTAATCTCTGATGGAGATAAGTTCAGATTTGGAAAGAATATTAATAGTTAGAATATTGTGAGAAGAGTTATATTTGGACAACCCCCCCCCTCCCGAATATTTGCCAGTCAACTTTTGCAACACTACATATTTGTACATTTCTTATATTTGTATAATATTTGTATTTTTTTTCCCTTGAAAATATGCTAATATGCTAATTATCGACCTGATATCTACCTGATACTAGCTTCATAGAGATCGTGGGCGGGTTAATATTCCATTTTCCATTCTCACCCGCACTGTCTTAAAGTGTTAAAACATCATACAGCAATGTAATAGGTAGATGACAACACAAGCAAGACACTACCAACGAATAATGCAGAATAACCAACAGCTATGTGAGCGCTAAACATGTAACTTATGAAACATTTACAGCAGCAATACAGCAAAACACACTGGGAAACAGGAAGCCCACACTGAACACTGAACATATGTACGTCAACGTCGCCGCCATATTGGATGTGGCAAGGTTGTGCTGTAAGTTAATACAAGTAAATGTACTTACTTTCATTAAGCATTTTTTTTTTACAAATAAATGTAAGTTAATGCCTATCGTTTATATATGCACCAATATACTACAGTTACCAAAGACGATGTATTTCATCTTCTCAGATGGCCAAGATAAAAACTTTATTGATCTCACACATTAGTAATTCACATTGCATCAACTACAGACCACAAAGTAGTGCCTCTAGTCTTTGACTATTCATTCATATATTAAACTGCTTTTAAATTTTTCCTTGCGAGCATAATATCCTTTTATCGGTTGTTATGTGGTTTTCATACATCACATGCAACCCAATTATGTAAAAATGTCTAAATCATCATAAAGTGGTGATACTGGATAGAAATAGGACGGCAATGAGATGCAATAGATAACAGCAGATCCAGTGATGACATTTTGGTGACTTCTTTCAGAATCGAAAACTAGATGACAGTAGATGATTTCCTGACAGTGGAATTATTCATTTCTAATAATTTATAGATTGTTTTAATTCCCTTCTCAAGCCTTCCAGAGCCTTCTGAGGGTCTTTAGAGAGATCTTTAGATGTTCAATTCAACAGGAAAGGGGGGGAGTACCCGGCTTTGTGCTGTGTATCAGCTTGTATCAACTTCTTTTTATAATATTAGATGAGCAAAAAATAAATGAGGAGGCAGGATTAATAAATGGTCAAGAATGAAGGCAAGTATGTATTCAGACAGAGGAATAATATGGAAAGGAAAAGAAGCACTATTAGATATGCTGGAGCAAAGTACACATGGAGGTGTAGTCAAAGAAGAAGATACAGTAAGAAATTTCCATATTACTACAGTATCCGTGCAATGCAGACATCTCTGCAGGCCAAACAGTGTTTTATTAATGCGAGCCGCGTGTCACAAAAAATGCTGGAACTCAAGGCTGTTCAGGCTGTTGCTCAATTATTCATCAAGCAGAAAAATGTACCCTGATTGAAGTTGCTTTGAACTTAGCACCACATTTTTTTTTTACAGGAATTTTTTTTTTCTGTTAGTACATATGGTTGAAGCCTATCTTATAGACTTCCACCCCATTCACAAGATTCATTTCAATTATTTTTAATTATTTCTCCATAAAAAAAGCCATGCATTTTATATACATACGTTAAGCTTTTGTTATTCTGGAATGAGTGACTAATCGAAACATTGACGCTAATGTTGAATGTTACTTTGTCGACATATTATGGAACAAAATGGAAAATAAATTACAATTTACTGAGTGGTTGATGCACCACTATTTTTTTTATATACAGTAATCCCTCATTTATTGTGGTTGATTGGCTCCAGACCCGACTGTGATAAGTGAATTCCCATGAAGTAGGATTCCATATTCATAAATGTAACCATTTTTTTACACATTATTAGAGCCCTCTTGACATGAATTAAAACCCCCACAGTCAAATGTATGCTAGCATTACCTACAGTGCATCCGGAAAGTATTCACAGCGCTTCACTTTTTCTACATTTTGTCATGTTACAGCCTCATTCCAAACTGAATTAAATTAATATCTTACCTCAAAATTCTACCCAAAATACTCCATTATGACAATGTGAAAAAAGTTTTTTTTGACATGTTTTGAATTTATTAAAAATAGAAAACAAAAAAATCACATTTACATAAGTATTCACAGCCTTTGCTTAATACTTTGTTGATCCACCTTTGGCAGCAATTACAGCCTCAAGTCTTTTTGAATATGATCCCACAAGTTTAGCACACCTATCTTTAGGCAGTTTTGCCCATTCTTCTTTGCAATAAGTCTCAAGCTCCATCAGGTTGGATGGGAGACGTCTGTGCACAGCCATTTTCAGATCTCTCCAGAGATGTTCGATCGGATTCAAGTCTGGACTCTGGCTGGGCCACTCCAGGACATTCACGGAGTGGTTCTGAAGCCAATCTTTTGAGATCTTGGCTGTGTGCTAATGTCTACTGTCTATATGGTCAAGGTACATGACCAGTCTACTGAGGTCAAGAGCGCTCTGGAGCAGGTTTTCATCCAGGATATCTCTATATATTGCTGCATTCATTTTTCCTTCTATCCTGACTAGTCTGCCAGTTCCTGCTGCTGAAAAACATCCCCACAGCATGATGCTGCCACCACCATGCTTCACTGTAGGGATGGTATTGGCCTGGTGATGAGCAGTGCCTGGTTTCCTCCAAACATGGCGCCTGGCATTCACACCAAAGAGTTCAATCTTTGTCTCATCAGACCAGAGAATTTTGTTTCTCATGGTCTGAGAGTCATTCAGGTGCTTTTTGGCAAATTCCAGACGGGCTGCCATGTTCCTTTTACTAAGGAGTGGCTTTCGTCTGGCCACTCTACCATACAGGTCTGATTGGTGGATTGCTGCAGAGATGGTTGTCCTTCTGGAAGGCTCTCCTCTCTCCACAGAGGAACACTAGAGCTCTGACAGAGTGACCATCGGGGCCTTGGTCACCTCCCTGACTAAGGCCCTTCTTCCCCGATCGCTCAGTTTAGAAGGCCGGACAGCTCTAGGAAGAGTCCTGGTGGTTCCAAACGTCTTCCATTTACGAATAATGGAGGCCACTGTGCTCATTGGGACCTTCAAAGCAGCAGAAATTTTTTGGTATCCTTCCCCAGATTTGTGCCTCAAGACAATCCTGTCTCGCAGGTCTACAGACAGTTCTTTTGACTTCATGCTTGGTGTTTGTGCTCTGACATGCACAGTCAACTGTGGGACCTTATATAGACAGTTATTATATTTCCAAATCATGTCCAATCAACTGAATTTACTGCAGGTGGACTCCAATTAAGCTGTAGAAAGATCTCAAGGATGATCAGTGGAAAAAAGATGCACCTGAGCTCAATTTTGAGCTTCATGGCAAAGGCTGTGAATACTTATGTAAATTTGATTTTTTTGTTTTCTATTTTTAATACATTCAAAACATGTCAAAAAAACCTTTTTTCACATTGTCATAATGGAGTATTTTGTGTAGAATTTTGAGGTAAGAGATCAATTTAATTCAGTTTGGAATGAGGCTGTAACATGACAAAATGTAGAAAAAGTGAAGCGCTGTGAATACTTTCCGGATGCACTGTACATTGCAGTAGTAGACATAATAATAAGACATATAAGATATAAGGCATAATCAATAAATAAGACATAACATGTCCGCAATGGGAGACTTCATTCATTCATTTTCTACCGCTTATCCTTTATTGCGGGCGTGCTGGAGCGTATCCCAGCTGGGGAGAGACCCTGGTCAAACAACCATTCACACTCACATTCAACATTGTTCCAATGGACAATTTGGAGTCGCTAATTAACCTAGCATGTTTTTGGAATGTGGGAGGAAATCGGAGTACCCGGAGAAACATGCAAACTCCACACAGAGATGCCAGAGGGAGAATCGAACTCGGGTCTCCTAGCTGTGTGCCCTGAGCGCCTACCACTTTTCCACCATGCAGAGTTCCTGGTAGTTATTCTCTCATCAATATAACATTACAACTCACATTTGTATTTTTGTTAAGATTGGTTCTTTATTTTATTTTTTGCAATTTAACCCCTGTACATATTTTTTTCAATTTTCCTTTTGCCGCACACACATTTTAGATGCCGTTTTTGCTTGCCTTAGGGGAAATTGAACCCATATTACTGAGCTCACAGGCTCTGCTCTGACATCCTGCTGGTCTGAGTGTCAAGCTGGAGCATGATGCCAGTGTCAAATATTCCTTCTTTTCATTTTCCTTCAACCCCATTTCTTTCTTTTTTCAGTTTCTCAATCTCCTCTTCACCCCCCCCCCCCCCTCACTTTCCTTCAGTCACTCTCATTCCTTCCAATCACTCTCATTCTTTCCCAAGACAGACTTTACAACACGTTTATCTTATTTTTCAGTTAAACAAACAAATCCTGAGGATTCTACCATTTTTTTTTTCCCAGTGGTACAATAATAAAAGCTGGGCGTTTCATGTCATATCATTTGGAGCAGAATGACAACTTGCACCGCTGGCATCCACCAATAGCAAAACATCCAATTAAATGGACGGTGAGCACGGTTGGTTTGGGACGTTCAAACAGTTGTGGGTTGTGTGCCGCACTGTGTTATAGTTTTAGGAGTCATTGTATATAGGATGAACACATGGACACAATGAGTTGGAAAAAGCTCCCTGAAGGATGGCACACCCTTGTACTTTTGTAGTACAGCATCTGGAGCAGTAGTTTTTTTTTACCTAAAGTATGGGTAGAGTGGAAAAAATAGCCTTTCCGTAACAGAAAAGAATACAGTAGGAACAAATTACTATCAATAGAAATACAATTTTATACATACATTTCACTGGATGTCACCCAATTATTATTGTTACGTACATCGCCACATTCAATGGCCTCATACATTTCATGTATTCATGTATTTCATGCTGTGCCCCGCCCTGTTTTTACTCATGTTTTAACTGTGTATTAACCAATGAATGTTGTATTTTGGTGTGTCTTCTATTCTGTTTACTTGCTTTATTCAACTTCACTCTTCTGTAAAGTGTCTTTGAGTATTTTGAAAAGCGCTATACAAATAAAATGTATTATTATTATTATTGATATAGATAAGATAACATATGCCTTTATTTGTCCCTCAGTGGGGAAATTTGCATAGAGCTCTAATACTGTTAAAAAAACATATTTACAAGATAATAAATTGGTTTTCTATGTTCTAATCAAAATATTCAGTGTGTAAATCGGGAATCCTATTTTGCAGAAATTGACGTACAGTATCACGGAACCAATTAACCGCGATAAACAAGCGATGACTGTACTGCAGTTCTTAGCAAACTGAACTGGAGCACAGAAGGGTGTTTATCAATGCCCAACCTCTCAAGAAATGAAGAATGTGCTGACAAACCGAAAATCATTCATCCTGGAAGGGGGGGAAATGTAAGACAAACGCCTCGTGACCTAAATGCATTAGAAGCAGCCAGTGAACAAAAGGAGGGCCGCCCAATTTGGCTAAATTGCACCCCTCCTTATCACAAAAATGTCTGTATCGTGATCAGGTACGGCGTCAGGAATTTTGCGCCCTTGAAAAAAATCACATTAAGGACCTAATTGACCATTCATTCATTTTCTATCGCTTATCCTCACGAGGGTCGCGGAGGGTGCATCCCAGCCCATCCCGGGAGAGAGGCGGGGCACACCCTTGACTGGTGGCCAGCCAATCACAGGGCACATATAGACAAACAACCATTCACACTCACATTCATACCTATAGACAATTTGGAGTCGCTAATTAACCTAGCATGTTTTTGGAATGTGGGAGGAAACCGGAGTGGTTAGCGCGCAGACATCACAGCTCGGAAACCAGGGTTCAATTCCACCCTCGGCCATCTCTGTGTGGAGTTTGCATGTTCTCCCCGTGCATGCGTGGGTTTTCTTCGGGTACTCCGGTTTCCTCCCATATTCCAAAAACATGCTAGGTTAATTAGCGACTCCAAACTGTTCATAATAGGTATGAATGTGAGTGTGAATGGTTGTTTGTCTATATGTGCCCTGTGATTGGCTGGCCACCAGTCCAGGGTGTACCCCGCCTCTCGCTCAAAGGCTAAGTGGTAGAAAATAATTGAATGAATACATTTAACCATGATAAATAAAGCAAGATTCAAAAATAAATTAAGAGAAGCAGTATTTGGCAGGGAAGTCCATTTTTAGTTGGATGATTTATTCTGAAATTCTGAGTGTGTAAATTGGAATAATTTTTGTTGTTCTGGTTCTGGTTGGCTTCAATCATATTAAGGTTGTATTCCATTACATTTCAGATTATTTTTGTTTAGATTTAGTTATATTTAATTGTAATGACTGTTTTTTATTGTATTATGTTTGACGTGTGAAATGTAATTTTTTGGACCCTAGAAACAATGGTCTTCACTCAGTGAGGACTAATGGGGATCTGTAATAAACAATAAACAACAAACTGAGAATCTACACAGATATATCCACACAAAGATGATCCAACTAAGATTCCAGCCTAGATCTCCCGACTGTGAAGCAGTAAGATTCCCCCCTGCTAAATATTGATAGCAGCAATAATGCAAATCATATCCCTCCAAACAAAAATCTATCCCACTTGCCCTAAGCTGTGGTTATGCAATGTGTACATCTCAGTAGTGTGGGTATGATGAAATCGGTAAAGCTGCAGTGTTAGTGTGGCTTCAAAGTTTTGTGTTTACAATCGTGACTGATGAGATCTCCCATGCATTGCAAAGATTTTTTACCATGAAGGTAGGCTGTGAAAAATTAACCTGCTGCCGGGGTTTGTAAGTAAACAAGCACCACTTGCTTGATTGTTGGGACCAATCAAAAGTTAAGGCGAAGGACATGAAAGCGTGGGTGGGTATGTAAGGTACATAAAAGATAAGGTAACATGTTTTTTTTTTTAAAAACTGTTTAAAATACATAAATATGGTTAGAGCATTTAAGAGTAGTAATAGTTCATGTCATACATATAAAATTCAGTTGTAAAAGAAAAAAAGACACCCTACTATTTTTTTTTATATGTTTGTTTCTAAAACAACCAAATCGCCATTGTTGGCGTTTGGGTGTAATACCGCAAAGTCCACTAGGGGGTGCTAGCAGCGATGGTGGTATAGAGTAGGTGACAAAACGACAGAGGAAGAATAAATCCTGAGGGTGAATATACGTCAAGTCATCGTTGATTGTCTTTCTTATTCTGTACCACAGGTTAGTACAAAGTAGAGATCATTTATATTTTAACGGCTGTAAAGAGTTTAGAAAGTTGCTAGAGTAAACAGCTGACTGCTAAATGTTTGTTACAAAATGTGTTGTAGAGCATTTGAACATAAGCGAAATGGCTAATGCTAGCCAGCTTTAATGTACAGTTAATAGCATGAAGCAGGCTAACTGAAAAATGTGAAATGTGTCTGGAAGCAAATTGGTAATTGTTGCTGTAATCATCTTATGATATCTGAAGTGTTGTTATTTTGAGAGGAAGAATATACGTGAATATACGTCAAGTCATCGTGGATTGTCTTCCTTCTTCTGTACCACAGGATTTTCAAGGCCTACAACCCCTCCAAGGTGGTGGAGGGGCAACAGGTACAGCATTATGTGTCCTTATTTTCCACTTGAACATTTTACAGATACTCTACATGCATACACGTGTTTATGTGGGTAATAAAGCAGTATAAAAGCAGTGCTGCTTTACTTTTGTAAAAGTGAGAAATACCGCTACTCAACACAAAAACATGCTCCTGATGTTAATATTTTATCAATGTACTGTATGCATTGTTTATTTAATTTTCTTGCGTCACATTTTATTTACCAGGGAACACTCAGTCAGCGGGTTAGGTTTTTATTCGGTCGCATGTTAGCGTTTTGCTTCCCTGATTAGCATATTCCATCATGGTGAGCAAACAGAAGACAATGAGGACCTTGGGGGACACGAGGCAAACATGTGCACAGCATACAAAAAGATCAATCTGTTTCCAGAGGCTGTCGGAGACCCCCTCCTTTCAAAGGCATTAGAGATTGATGGAGATGCCCTGTTGTCAGTGTGACTTCAACACCCACGCTGTACTCTCTGACAATATACAAGATTTGGTGTGTTGGTGGCGGATGATTGCCTTGCACAGTCGGTTCTTATGAAGAATGTGTTAAAGGGCTCTCTGTGATGCTGGATACAATGCAAATGTGCCTTGGAGAATAATTATATAGTACAGAATAGTTCAAGTTGCCAGTGATACCTTGGATGCAAGGATAAGAATATTGTTTAAAACAGCACCATTATTATCCTGCTGTTCAAAATAATGGCAGCGCTTCCGTGGGAAAACGACTCAAACCACATCAAAAAAGTGAGCATGACATTTAAAAGCACTTAAATGAAGATTTTCCATCCTGCAGTCGAGATATTAGTCATCAGTAGGCCCGTTTTCATTCATATATTTAAATATAGCCACATCTAGGAAATGAGTTGGCACCAAAGCTTGTTGCTACTCCAATCCAAGTGCTAATTACTTTGGAGGTAGCCAAAGTAATACAGATATGGCTTTTTTTTTCTTCTCTAATGGCCTCATTAGGTTGATACTTGTTGTTAAATGTGATGTCACAGTGTTGTAATGGGTGCTCTTTGAATTAGCACAGCCATTCATTAGAATTTAAGAATAGAATGAAATGTATCCATGATGTCTTCTTAATGCAGTTAGAAATTATTTGTATGTCACACTCACATTTAATATCTAATTCTGGTAGCATCGTTCTTAGATACAGTAATTCATTGTTTCTTGTCGTTAATGGGTTCCAGACCCGAACCGTGAGAAGTGAATTTCCAGGAAGTAGGTTTCATTATTCATTCATTCATTCATTCATTTTCTACTGCTTATCCTCACGAGGGTCGTGGGGGGTGCTGGAGCCTATCCCAGCTGTCTTCGGACGAGAAGAATGGTCATATATTCCATCTCATTTCATATTATCTGCAAACTGTATTTGTATATAACTCTGGGTAAAACGGTTAATTTTGTTAATACTTGGGTTATTTATATTGTTTATTTTTTCATATTGTGTATTTTGTCAGGGGTGGGCAAACTTTTTGACTCGCGGGCCGCATTGATATGACAAAATTTACGGGAGGGGCAGACTATATATTTTACACCTAACAGTCCACCTGGTATTATTGTATCTGTAAAATTGTCATGCAATCTGCTATTATTTATTATTTTATATTTAAATATTTTAAAAATAATAAAATATTATAATAATTACAATAAAATTAAAATAATAATTATTATATTATTATTATGTAAAATATGCAAATATAACAATAATATTATATATAATTAATATAATAATTAGCATTAATATAATAATCATAATAGTTCTAATAATTATTATAATAATCTCATAATAATATAATAATTATTATTATTATTATTATGTGCTTGTGTCCCTTTTTTCAGGAGCACTTTGTAAACAACAGACCATGTCAAAAAACGAAATTGATAAAACCATCAAAAGGTTGGCTCAGGCCATGATGCCAGGTTGTATGTTGAGTTTAAATGAAATACTTTGGAAAGATTGGGCGGGCCGTATTGAAACACTTGGCGGGCCGGATGTGGCCCCCGGGCCGTAGTTTGCCCACCCCTGATATTTTGTACTGCTTAACTGATTCTGTACTCTTGCTGCTGTGCAATGCAAATTTCCCCACTGAGGGATGAATAAAGGCATATCTTATCTTATCTTATTTGTCGTCATAAGCACATGTATTCATTTCACACATTCTTCCCATTACACCTTAAATGACCAAAGAGTCAATATTAGATGCCCATCCGTTACATCCAGTACACAATGCACCCCCATACAGTCGGAGATGACAGAAATAGTTGGGTCATAACTTGTACTGCTTCTGGTGATGTTTTCCTGCAGTTGCGTCATTGCATGTCAGCGTTCATAAAACATGCAAACAAATACAGAGCCTGCCAACATGATGCCTGCGAAGGGGAAAAATACCACTGAATTGGGATGAAAGCAAGCTTTCTAAATGAGGTTGAATGAATGATCCATGACTTCTGTCACTTGACAAGCTTTATTACTCTTTTTTTATGAAGTGCCATTTTCTTTTCCACACTTTATTACTAGAGCCCCCAGAACATTGTTATCAGGCTCTATTAAGGTTATCAAGCACAGCTAAACAAACTGAATTCTGACTAATGAATAACAGTTAAGAAATATATGCAGACATATATTTAAATAAAGGGGTGAGGAAATGTGGGTCAAACCCAGACACAAACAGGTACAAAAGAGAAAAAATGAAGCGGGTGATTGAGAGTGAGATAAGTAAGGTGGGTCAAAGAGCTGATTTCTTGGGTTGTGCCTCCCTGATGGTGGAGACACGGTGGAGAAAAATAGAGATGGAGGTGTTTTAAGTCAAGATGGGCTTTTCTTTACTGAGCTCTCTTATCTGATGGCAGACAGGAGGGAGCGATGGGGGAGGTGTGGGAGCAGAGTGGGGGTTGGAAGCATGCATGAGGAGGCTCTGGAAAAAAAAAAAAGAACTACAGAAGATTGTAAATATTAAGGGGGAGGGGGTGAGGAACTGCAGCGAAAAGCCCAAGAATGAGATGAAAAACGTGTTACCAGAGATTGGCAAAAGATGAAGTGCAAAGAATATAAGGTGAGAAGACAGACATTTCGCTCAAATAAAATAGAATAACAACTTTATCGGGACGAACTGAGACACAAAGACGACTTCCATGCACCCGGGATACATTTAGCACCCTCTTCACTTCAGCCTAATTGATTTTTAAATTCCATCATAATATCCTTCACACAGTACACAGTGCATTTTTCAGTTTAGCACATTCCAAGCTGTCACAAATGGTTACAATTAACCATATGAAAATGCTGATTACAGCACTATACTCATAATTACCGAGCTTATCTGCTGATGCTCCTTTACACCTTCAATTGTTGTTACCCAGCCTTGCAAGCAAAGCTAATAGTATGTCATTAGCCTATCATGTATCTATTACAGCCAGTAAAGTCAATATAAAAATTAAAACTGCAAGCAGTGATGAGCGGGCTCGAGCACCCTGATGTGCTCGAGGGTACGTGCGAGTCAGGGGTACGCTCACAAGCGGATGGGCGCGCGGACACATCGTACAAAAAACCGGGGTGATCGAATAAGTCGTAAGGGAGTTACGGGACTTACAATTTTCTACCAGGAGGGGGCGACACCGGTGACAAGGCGGGTATGCGGTCACGTCCCGTCTGACGCCCCAAACCTCCATAAAAAAAATTTGCGACGATCGGACCGTGCGGAAGGTACTTGTGGCGCCTACTTCTGGCCCGAAAATCGCCGACGGCATCAAAAATGGCCGACTTCCTGTTGGTTTTGCAATATGGGTTCTTGAGACTTTTTGGCGCGTCCTGTCATGATAGACGTCTCCACCAAGTTTCGTGACGATCGGTGAAACTGGTGGCGGGGGCTAATTTTTTTTAAATTTCAAGGTGATGCTAGAGAGTCAATTTTGGAACATTATATTTGAAACCCATAAAATATAAAATTTTTCGCCAGACCTGATGAAATTTGGTGAGTTTTCGGGCATGTTAAGGCCCTCAAAATCGCAATCATTTTGAGAGAATAATAATAATAAACATTATGATTACAATAGGGCTTTCCTTCCATGGCACGAACACTGCATATAGTCTATGAGTTAAAGCGGAATCTCAAGGTGGTACTCAAGCTATTCCAGGAAAATGGTTGACCTTCAGTTAGTTTGGATTTTTGAATTTAGCATTCATGGCCCCGCAAATTTGCAGATTTTCGTTAAAACAAGCTTTCTTTTTCCACCTCTTTGAATAGGCTACTTTTTATCAAAAAATATACAGTATAATTCACCATAAGTTAGTGAAAATCAAATAACACCTCTTATTACTCGCCATTTAAGACATAAATGAAACCTGTTTGTTGAGGAGTTGACTAAAGTTGATGAATTAGATCTTATTATTATTATGATTATTATTCTTATGATGAATATGTTAGTATTATTGTGCCTGTTGTCATTCAAAACTGCAATGAAAGACAGTTATTCCGGATATTGTTCCACACATTTCCTGTTAAATCGTGCCCACTTCCTGTTTATGACCCGCCCACCCCCAGTACGAATTGTGGTGTACTTGCTCATACCTAATAAATAAGTTATTATTTTATTAAATAGATATTAGACTGAATCTGCTGCATGGTGGATGAGTTGTTAGCGTGCAGGCTACACAGCTTGGAGACCCAGGTTTGATTCCCCGCTCTGGGATTTCTGTGTGGAGTTTGCATGTTCTCCCCTGTGCATGCATGGGTTTTCTCCGGGTATTCCAGTTTCCTCCCACATTCCAATTGGCGACCCCAAATTGTCCATAAGTATGAATGTGAGTGTGAATGGTTGTTTGTCTATATGTGCCCTGTGATTGGCTGGCGACCAGTCCAGGGTGTACCCCGCCTCTCATCTGAAAACAGCTGGGATAGGCTCCAGCACCCCTGCGACCCTTGTGAGGATAAGCGGTAGAAAATGAATGAATGAATAAAAATTGCATGGACTCTTTTGTGCAAATGTCCAATTATGAATTAAATGGACAGTACATTACAATAATACAGTACACATATAATAATACAGTATATTGTTATGCAAGGGTTTTACGGCTAACTGATTAGCTTATTCAGAGACAAAACTGAAGCTGTGCCACTGTCTGTCTCTGACTTTGTCACAAATGTATCTTGGGGTTTTGGAAGCAAGTCACACAATCTTATTCATTAGTCTCCTCCCTGCTGCATGATAGGCCAATTGTTTCACAGTGTAACACAGTAGAACACAAGCTGTTTTTGATATACAAGCATCAAGCAGTGAGACGGACATTTTGAAAATAGTAACCACATGATGCTTAACCACAGGAAAAGGCTAATTTGTCTGAAGTTCAAGCTCAAAGAAGCTCTTTGAAAGCCGAAGACAGTCCGTTCGGTACGTAGTATCTGAATGGTACTGACGGCAACAATGTGCAGCAGGCTCATAATAGGATGCATTGTACAGGTATGGAGTGCTGCACCTTTACAGTATCCATCTTGTTGCTGTCCTCCGTCTTGGAACTGAATTGTATGTGTTATTATAGGGATGTGTGCCAAAGAAAACAAATACATTGATTTTGTTTTGCAGTTAACCCCGAACACAGTGAAAGGATAATGCTTGTTTCTGGTGTAAATAACAAACCTGATAGTGAGGTTACACAAGAATTTACAATAATTAGCTGTGTTCCTTTTCGGAGTCTGCATCCTTCAGTTGCGCATTTGCAGGGTGCATGTTGACAATGTGATACACAAAGGTTGTCCCAGCCACCATGCGGCACTAGTTAATATTCATTCATTCATTCATTTTCTACCGCTTATCCTCACGAGGGTTGCAGGGGTGCTGGAGCCTATCCCAGTTGTCTTCGGGCGAGAGGCGGGGTACACCCTGGACTGGTCGCCAGCCAATCACAGGGCACATATAGACAACCATTTCACACTCACATTCATACCTATGGACAATTTGGAGTCGCCAATTAACCTAGCATGTTTTTGGAATGTGTGGAGTTTGCATGTTCTGTTGCATGTTTTTTCCGGGTACTCCGGTTTCCTCCCACATTCCAAAAACATGCTAGGTTAATTGGCGACTCCAAATTGTCCATAGGTTTGAATGTGAGTGTGAATGGATGTTTGTTTATATGTGCCCTGTGATTGGCTGGCAACCTGTCCAGGGTCTAGACCGCCTCTTGCCCGAAGACAGCTGGGATAGGCTCCAGCACTGCCTGTGACGCTTATAAGAAATGAATGGTAGAAAATGAATGAATGAATGTATCTGAAATTGACATGGATTAATCAGAAGTTGCTATATTTATTATCATTATGTTATATGTGTACTGTGTATGTATGTAAGTGCAATGATGGCAAATAGGGAAATAATCTGTCATCTCTGTATCTAGCTCATCCCTATTAATGATGCATTAAATCTCCACAATTTGGGAGGTGCACTTACAGTTTTGTTCACATATTGTAAATGTTTCCAATATCTGAAAAGATTGAGCTCTAAAAACTAAGTGGAACTGTTTATTGAGATTCACAATGTCTCCCAGTCAAGATGGATCCGTCTATATCGGGATTAAATGCTAAAATTGAGGCCCCCTTCCAAGATCAAGCTTCCCCTGCCTTCTCCTTGTTTGTGTTTTCTCCCCAGATTCCCCGCTCCCGGCTGGTCGCACCTGACACTGATCATCTCCCATGTACTTATGCTGAGTGCTTCCAGCTGTTAGACGCTGGATTATTCACCCAAGTCCTTCATGTACCCACCCATTTGCTGTGTCTCATCTGCTGAGTTTTAGTGTGCTCAGTAACTGCCTCAGCATGGTTTTTTTTTGTGTGTGTTTGCTTATTCATGTTGCTACCCTTTTTTTTGCAATCATTAAAGAGTGTTTTACACCTAGGGCGGCACGGTGGTCTAGTGGTTAGCGCAGCTAGGAGACCAAGGTTCAATTCCACCCTCGGCCATCTCTGTGTGGAGTTTGCATGTTCTCCCCGTGCATGCGTGGGTTTTCTCCGGGTACTCCGGTTTCCTCCCACATTCCAAAAACATGCTAGGTTAATTGGCGACTCCAAATTGTCCATAGGTATGAATGTGAGTGTGAATGGTTGTTTGTCTTTATGTGCCCTGTGATTGGCTGGTGACCAGTCCAGGGTGTACCCCGCCTCTCGCCTGAAGACACCTGGGATAGGCTCCAGCACCCCCGCGATCCTTGTCAGGAAAAAGCGGTAGAAAACGAATTAATGAATGAATGTTTTACACCTGGTCCACATGGTGGACAAGTGGTTAGTATGTAGGGCACACAGGAGATTGTGTGCATGTTCAAATGTTCAAATTCAGCTGGGATAGGCTCCAGCATACTAATTAGAGATTTTCCTCTTTCCGAATGGAATCTTTCCGGATTACGTACCAGAAAACAGTGTATACATGGAAAGGAATATTCCAATCTCCTGTCTACATGCGCCGCTATAATCAAACGGAATAGTCAATGGGGCATGCGCAGTAAAACGTAAACACCATCACGTGATTCATCAAAGATGGCGGACGAGAGTGTGATTACCACGGTTGTTGGGACAGTTGCTACGCTTTTAAGCTCTTTTAAAGTTTGTATCAAAAACGAACTTTCCGCTGTAGTCGCTGAGAGAACGCAGTCTGACAACTTTCCGATTGAGCGGGTACAAGATACCTCAATCGGATTGGGGAAAGGAATATTCCACCCCTGGGAATCCCATTATATATTCATTCGGATTGGCACTTTTCTTTCGGAATGAGGTGTATACAAAGGTTACATTCTTTCCGTTTGCGCAAAAAACCCGAATGGAATTGGAATATTTGGGTCCATGTAAACGTGGCTATTGATTGGTTATTGATGACTGCTGAAGTAAAAAGATTAACAGTGCAGATAGACAAGGACCCTAAACATACGATGAAAGAAAAATAAAGATTTTAGTCAATGGCCTGTTCTCAATTCAACAGAAAAAAAGTACTGGAGGTAAAAGTGAAAGAAACAACACGCAAGTGAAGGTGACTGTTGTGAAAGCCTGGCAAAACATCTCCAGGGCGCCTTCCTGAATTGCACCGTCGATTATGCCCGTACTGTATGTATGTGTAGGTCAGGAAATGAAATATATTTTTCAAGCTAGCATTGTAACTCATCATCCATAGCTGCCCTATGCCTTTTTAGTTTTACGGTCTTTAAAAAGCTTTTTACATCTAGTTTTATGCTTTTTCCAGCAGTCAAACTGATATACCTACCAAGCACATTCTCTCAACTTATCACATAAAAAAAACACAACTCTGATTATTTGCAGCCTGGATTCAGGCGTTGTTCACATTCTGGTTATAGACGAAACACGTTAATCATCAGGATTGTGTGACAAGACAACTCAAATTATTAATTATCCTTCTTGTCTTGTTTGAAGGTGACAAAAAAAAGACTAATTAGGAATCATGGTAACAAGCTACAAATGTTTTTTTTTTTCACTGTGCCCAAGGTTAAATTTCGAATTAATATGTGAAGAGATGTGGCTGTTCTCTTTTTAGAAGAAACAAACTACTCCTTTTTTCACTGCTATCTCACATCTGTTCTCTTATTATCTTTGTTAATCACTTGCCCACTGTCGGACATAGTTTACTGAGCTTATTAATTTAACCTATGGACTGTATTAAATAAATGCTGGTGCAAAAGAAATCAGTAACACTACATGACTATGACTGAGTGTGTGTGTTTTATGCAAATTACCAAGAATCAGATAAAGCAGAAAACAAGTTATGAACAGGAAGTTCTGTTCCTAGATGGTGATGTAAGTGTAAATTAGTGTAAATCAGAACTAAATTATACCTATGGTAATGATAATGGTAATGGTTTTGTTTCATTTGAACATGCATCAGATTACAATTGAATGCATCACATAATCAGTTCACAGTTCCACATGTCCAAAAGGAGTAGGAAGAAGCAAAGCTTATTAAATCCTACCCCTCCAGTACCCCTGGTACTTTTACAATCAGTAACTGTTACATTTGTTCACTTCCTGCTCTCCTAATATGGTTTAAGGTTTTTTTTTTGTTTTTTTTTTTAATTTTTTGTCCCGTACCGATGTACGAGGTGATATGACCATACAATGACATAATGGGTACCATAGTAAACTGTCAAATGTTAAATGAACGCATAAGTCATACACACTGTACACAGAACACAGCAAGGGCATGAAACACAGTAATAAAATACTGTCCTAGGCTATTCTGGACAGTGCAACAAAAAAAAAAACATAACCATACCCACAATACATTGTAAACCGAGGAGTATTTGTTTTTTCTTTTCTTTCTATTAATTTGTTTATCAGACGTTACTTTGAGGAACTTGTCATGAATGCAAATTGACAAGCAATGACAAGCGGATGTGTAAAGATACTGTTCTTTGTAAGTATTTGTCATATACCCCCAAAAAGCAAATATACACATATATTATTTTGATGACTAATAATATTACATAGTGGGGGCAGTACTCAGGTGGAACCTTTGTCTCGGGAGCTGTTGTGCCACGGTTGCATTGGGGCGTGCACTTCCGCCAACGCTCAGACGCAATCTAGACGAAGACCTTGTCCTCACTGCTGTCCATCCATATCTGTCCTTACAGGTCAGTTGTTAAAAGTAACAAATTCAAATTCTGTAAATTCATAATTCGTGAAGGGAAGTAATTCAAAAATATATTGTTAAGTGCTTTTCAAATAGTGTAAACTTTATTAGTACCGTCCGGCCAGACGCAGTTTAGACGGCAGTTAGTGCCGTATCGCGGCCATTTTGGGTTTTGATGGCCCTCAGCCTTGTCTCACAGGATACCTAGTTGAATGTAGTTATTGAGCTCCTGCGCACACACAGACACACTCGCGACTATTTATTGTATAAGAATGTAATTCTTGAAATGTATGAAGTTTCAATAAAAGACGCAATCTGGACGAAGACGTTGCTGCTCCGTGTCTTCACTGCTGTCCATCCATATCTGTCCTTACAGATTGCTGTATTTTGTTATTGTGGTGCCATATCCCTGGACCTGTAACATATTGCTAAGTGAAGGAAACTAAATCAACCATTAAAATAATACTTCTTTAATATTACACGTTGAAGAATCACGTTGCCAGTTAGCAAGTCCCTGAATCTCTCCACTGCTTCAGCTATTCAGACATACAAATGAACTTTTATTATGAAAGCCTTCTCATTCACGTGGCGTTCACTTTTCACTGGATTCTGCAGTTATGAAAGCCTTCTCATTCACGTGGCATTCACTTTTCACTGGATTCTGCAGGAGGCTAATTGCCACATTTTTCAATGAAATGTCATAGTTTGTCCCATGAAAAGAGTCCATTGAACTTCCTGTTGACTCACACCAAACGGGAAAGCACATCATTGAGAGTGCAGGCAGTGTGGGGGGGAGTTCATGTTGTCAAGTTTGGCAGAATGAGAGATCAAGTTTTGATAGACTTTTCAAGCATTTTTCCAGAGACTCTATATTGTTTAGGACAGCCCGAATGTGGTGGATAAGCCTTTTTCCCATGTGACTGAAAGGCATCATGAGACATCAGTGGGTGGAAAGGGCTGGTTTTTTTCTATTGCTCTCTTCTTTCTACCTGCACCCTATAGGCGTTTCACAATCAGGACTTCAGGGCTGATGTTCCTTTCATGAAAGCCCAGCCCTCCCTGAGCCTCTACATCCCCCCCCCCCTTTTGCCGTTTGATCGCGTCTCTACAAGCTGCAACTGTACACTTTGTAGTTTATCACTGTGGATGGGCATCATAGTGAATTTACAAGGCAGACAGTGCTATGCGGTAGAGATACACATACAGTATATAGAATGCATCGACAACAACAGCGTGTAAGAGGGGGGAAAAATGAGGGGGGGAGGGAAAGTGACTGGGAAGTTAATTAGAACATCCTGTGTCTACTTCTCTCCGCCGCTCTCCCTCCCCTTTATCTCTGAGAGGCTTTGATGTAGCTTAGTGCCTGAAACCTAATGAAAAATGTATAATAGTTCACTGTCTCCCTCCCCTTTTCCATCCTCTCCTTCGCCCCCACTCTCCTTGGCGACTGCGGGTGCTTGACTCCATTTCACGATGGGCCAATTTTCCTGACACCGTTCTGGTCAATCAAGTATTCATGTTAAACAAGAAACTGTGTTTTTAGATTTTCTAGTTAAATAGTAAACAAGAGTGGTATGATGTGGTTTGTGTTGTGTGGTCAGAAATGTTGACATTTAAAATAATTTTCCATTGGATGTGTTTTCCATGATGCAAAATCTTCTATGTAACAATTGGAAGTAGAAAATAGCTGACAGAGGCCGCTGTAACACTAGCGGTCATCAATAAGCGGATTCATTCATTCATTCATTTATCGTCATGAGTGTCGCGGGGAGTGCTGGAGCCTATGCCAGCTGTCTTTGGGCAAGAGACTGGCCGCCAGCCAATCACAGAGCACATATAGACAAACAACCATTCACACTCACATTCATACCTATGGACAATTTGGAGTCGCCAATTAACCTAGCATGTTTTTGGAATGTGGGAGGAAACCGGAATACCCGAAAAAAAAAAAAAAACACGCATGCACGGGGAGAACTTGGCCGAGGGTGGGATTGAACCCTGGTCTCCTAGCTGTGAGGTCTGCGTGCTAACCACTTGACCGACATGCAGCATATAATAAAAAACATTTATATATATATATGTGTATATAATATATAACAATTCTGTTGCATGGTTGAATAATTACTATTATTATTTTTTTTACAAACTATTATTAGTCAAAATATCTGCATAGTTAATCAAATGTGGTATTCTAAGTAACATTGTCTGTAACATTAATGAGACAATAGCCACCAGGAAGTACGCTGTCAATGCTAATATATATATACTGTAAAGTACTTTACTGTAAATCATAATCAGGTATTCTATGATATAACTATTGAAGTATTTTATTTACAAATAAGGAATACTACTTAAATTCACTTATTACGGTCGGGTCTGAAACCAATTAACAGAACCGAGGGACGGAAATTACAGTAACTAACTAGAAAGGTGCTGCTTCATGCAGTTCTTCCTCCGTTCTGTCAGGGGGCAACAGCGAGGTGTGTGCATGATAAATAAAGCAGTGGTAGAAAACGGCTAACATTACAACAAATATATGGTGCTACAAGCTTAAAAAAAGTAGACACTGAAAATTCAACTTTTAAGACCAACTCGCTGCAGTATCCCTTGTTTTAACCAAAATGAAATTATATCCTTAAAGATTTAAAAATGATGTGCGTATGTACCGGAACAGCAATATTTATTTACACTTTTACCCATCTAATTGCTAGTAACCAGTAATCTAAGCAACCTACCCGACATCCACTTAAAGCCACACCAACATATATCCTCAATGATGGCTCAGTGTCATGCCACTGCAGACACATAAACCACAACACTCAAAGGAGGCGACAACAATCTTAGCCAAAAAGGCTGAAAAGCAGCGGCATCAATCCTTGAAAATAAATGATGTCACGGTAAAAATGACACGGTGAGATGACTGAGAACTAGCGTCATTGGCGCAGTTTGTGCATTCTTGAAATGACCCTCCCATTTGCCATCACTCCCAGATTTCTGCCAGTCAGCACTAACCCAGACATAGAGGGACGTTTCATCTGAGGCTCCTCCCCATTTTTTTTTTTCTTTCTCAAGCCGTCACTTCAGTTCCCTTGCAGCCACTCACTCCCTGTTTAATCACGCATGTTACCATTAAATCTCATTGGACCTGATCTATTGAAGATTTACTTAAAATAAACTATATTATTTCCATGCACAAAAAGTATAGCATATCTCATGTGGGAAAAATTATTTAGAACACATTTTCTTGCATTTGTGGATTTTTTTTTGTGGGGTGAGCGCGCAGACCTCACATCTATAGGAGACCAGGGTTCAATTCCACCCTCGGCCATCTCTGTGTGGAGTTACAGTAAACTCATATATTAGCATTGACAGCGTACTTCCTGGTGGCTATTGTCTCATCAATGTTACGGACAATGTTACTTAGAATGTCAAATTTGATTAACTATGCAGACATTTTGACTAATAATTGTTTGTAAAAAAAATAATAATAATAATTATTCAACCACAATAAGTATTCAACCATGCAACAGAATTGTTATATATTATATACACATATATATATATATGTTTTATATTATACACTGCACGGTGTCTAGTGGTTAGCGCGCAAACCTCACAGCTATAGCAGACCGAGGTTCAATTCCACCCTCAGCCATCTCTGTGTGGAGTTTGCATGTTCTCCCCGTGAATGCGTGGGTTTTCTCCGGGTACTCCGGTTTCCTCCCACATTCCAAAAACATGCTAGGTTAATTAGCGACTCCAAATTGTCCATAGGTATGAATGTGAGTGTGAATGGTTGTTTGTCTATATGTGCCCTGTGATTGGCTGGCCACCAGTCCCGGGTGTACCCCGCCTCTCGCCCCAAGATAGCTGGGATAGTGCTCCAGCACCCCCTCCCCCCCGCGACCCTTGTGAGGAATAAGCGGTAGAAAATGAATGAATGAATGAATGAAGTATTAGAGTCTAAAAATACAATAAAATGAATCACAATACACATATACAAAGATGTTGTAATGATATGTAGTATTCTTCTCTGGTCACTAGGTGTCAGTAATACTGTACTTTTTGGTGAGACACACAAGCACCAGCTTTGATGAACAAGAGTCGTTTCCAGATCTGACCAATCTCAAACCAGGCACATTAAACCCTAATGAAACACGGGTTACTTTTGCGGTTCTTATTCACGCAAAGCTGAAAGTCAACTCTGAACTCATGACGTCACTTCCTTTCCAGCTCTCTTTCAGTTCCCCAAAGAGTTACTACACATTTGTAGTAACACACACCAGCACGAGTACTGTTTGTCTTAAATGGCTTATTTATTTTTAGTTAATCTACGATAATGGGTATTACAAGTGTAATGGTGACTGTGGGGGTGTTATTTCATGTATAGAAGGCTCTACTGTATGTTGAAGGTTGTAAACAGATTGTCTATTATTTAAAAAATAAGGTATCCTATTTTGTGGAAATTCACTTATCATGGTCAGATCTACAATTTCTACAATTTGTTTTTTAATTTTATTTGGGCAAATATATGAAACATTACAGTGCATTTCTTACATCAACCAAAATATAACTTTACATTATTTACATTTGTATTCAACTATGTGATCACAAGCCCAAAAGGAGTTAGCTGAATTGTTATTGTTATCATTGTAATATTATTATTGTTATTATCATTATTATTGTTATGATCTTTATCATTATTACCATTATTATTGTTATTATTATCACCATTATTATAATCATCATTAATATTACCATTTTCATCATTATAGTTGTAACAATTTTGGGTTTTTTTTTAATTATTTAATTTTACAGACTTCATTGCTTCTTGTAGAGTGCTGTATCATTCCATCTGTTGTTTTCTGAAATCCGCAGTATTTTATTGTCAATTTATTAGCCCACTTTTCCCCCCTAAGTGTAACATTTACATATCATTTTCTGGATTGCATGTGTTTAATCTTGTGCATTAAAAAAACAAGAACTTGAGACTGTGTCTGAACAGGTGACCAACTCTTAATTAACAATTAACTGCGATAAGTTGGACTTGGTGCTGCTACAGCCAAATAGAAATGAACCAAAACTCATTTGAGTATGTAACTGTAATAGAAGGACATGGGTTGTTGTCACCACAGATCAGCATCACATGGCTACTCTGGGGGCCGACACCAATGTGTGAAGAATAAGTTCTTTCACATTTTTGGTTGATTGCTGTATCTTTTTTTCCGTCTTGCTCGTTAGCCATTTCATTTTTCAATGAAATCAGCATTCCCCATCTGCATCCTCTCTCCCACTCACAAGTTCACGTTTCCCCAAGCAACTCACCAAAGATGAATCAGTACCTTTCCTGCGACTTTCCATCTTATACCTGCTTGCCAGTTTGGAGAGCTATATTTGTTAGCAGATTTGTTTGGAGAGTCATTTCCTCTCATCGATGTATGTCTCTATTTGTTAGCGACCGCTTCATCTTGCCGCCTCATCCAAATGCAGCCGAGGAAACGTTCAGTTTCTCAACGTCGCTTGCTGCTTCAAACAGCTCGATGAGTTCCCTTAATCCCCATCCGCCATATATAAGAAGTGCAAAACTCTCTACATCTGACAAAAAGTAGTAAGCATAAAATAAAGTATAGTAATACTTCTGCGCATTATAATGAGCCTGTACTCTGATAGTTATTGAGTATATGTTTATTTTACTTCATTCATTTCCACTTTTAACTTCCCTCTTTACATGTCATTCCTGCTCCCCAGAGACCCTCCCCTCCATTATACTTTGCTCTTCTCCAAAGTCATCTGGTCCACCACTTCCCCCATCCTGCATCTCTCTCATTACTATTTCCGTTTTATGAGTTCGATGTCCTCTGTCTCCTTTATGCAGCCATCAACTATTTCTGAAGTCGAGTCAAACACACACATGCACACACACACACACACACACACACACACATACCTGTGCTCCCTCTGCATCCTCATAGGGTTGAGTAGAAGGTCATAGACATCATCTCTCTTTAAAGTAAAAACAGAGTTTGTGGTTAGTGCTGCAATTTGTTCAAGAGGCGGCATAACAGACAAATGATGGTTTTTATTCTCGTCATGTCAGATTAAATATGATGGCGGTAAACTTTATGGGAAATATCCTAAATGAATTAACATTATAAATGCCTCATATGCATAGTTTTGGCATAGTCAAACAAAATATGGTGAAACACATTCTAAACTCTACAATCGAAGTTTTAGATATATATATATATATACATACAGTACTCACAAAAACTAAGGCACATGTGGATTTCGTGTGAAATTTTAGTATAAACCAAAAATGCACTACAGTAGAGCCACGCTTTTGGTGGAGGTCACATTCTGGGACCATCTGCAAATGGCAGAGTAATTGATATGCCCATAAAAATGGGGACCTATTATGCTTTTTCCACTTTTCTGACCTATAAATGTAGAATGAATGTTGTATTCCCGCGTTAAAGGATGCCAAAGTTTCAGATAATGAGGTTTGCACATTTGGAAGTGAGCCCTGATAGAAGTTTGGGATGGCTCCTTTTCTTACACTGGTGATTTGTGATGTAAGAGATTGCTAGGCTTCCTTATATGGGTGTGCGTTGTAGGCCAGATATGCTCTCTGACGTCCTCCAAGCTCTGCTTGTCTGTTTACGGTGTTAGCCATGTCTCCCAGGAAGTGTTTTGTGTAAGGGAAAGCTACTACATTTATTTACAATTCCTAACAAGGAAAACATCAGCCACAAGTGGTTGGAGTTCCTAATTCTCTACCAGCAAAAGAAAAATATTTTAACTAATTTTAACTTGTCAACGGCATTTCACACTGAACTGTATGCACCTGGACTAGCCGACAAACTTGCTGAAACGTCGTTACTTGGTCGTGTCAAAAGAATCAGAAGATCAAGTAGTAAGTAAAAATGTATCACTAGCCACGTATACATGGACCCAAATATTCCAATTCCCTTCGGGTTATTTGCTCAAACGGAAAGAATGTAACCTTTGTATACACCTCATTCCGAAAGAAAAGTGCCAATCCGAATGAATATATAATGGGATTCCCAGGGGTGGAATATTCCTTTCCCCAATCCGATTGAGGTATCTTGTACCCACTCAATCGGAAAGTTGTCAGACAGTATTTAATAAACGGTATAAAAGCTGGTAATAAATGGCGAAGTGTATATAAAGATTTCCAGTTTGTGCCGCCAACTTCATAGGAGTTAATAAACGGTGATTGATCTTTCTAACATACAGCCATATGTTGGATCCCAAATCCAACATATGGCACTCAGGGGTCCATTCAACAGGCTGTCCAGAAGACAACTGTGGATGTTTGGTTGTTCTTCCATGAATTGGGATTTGGACCGTTCCCCGGCTTAGTTTGGAGCAGTTCATAGATCGCTTTTGCAATCCTTGAAAAAATGTTATGTTTTTATGAACGCTGCTTGTGGTCTTGTGGATCTATGACCTCTTGTCCGAAAAGCTCACATTTCTCGGGTTTCCATTTTATCCCATGCTGTTGGAGAGCCTGCAGAACTTTACGAAGTGCCTTCACATGTTCATGGAATGCTTTTCCATAATAAAATACATCGTTTAGCTATGGAATGCAGCACTCATCCCTTAGCGACCCGAGCATCTCCTCCATGCGTTGCTGGAATTCTGCTGGGGCATTTGAGAAATTATCAGCGACAAAACCTTGATTGTAGGCTTTTTCCCTGGTCGAGGATACTAAACCAGGTTTTGTCTCCTTTGCAATACGTGTCGATCTGGGACCTTTTTTATTTAGGGGACGATAGTCAATCTTTTTTTCTGACACATACGACTTGAAGCGGCATATGATGACTTGGATTTGACTATCCAGCCTCTCACCAACAGTTCCTGCAAACACTCCTCAACCTCTTCAAACAGTGGCTTTGGAACTGCTGAGTACGCTCTCTGTACAGGGGTTTCATCTGTGAGGATGATTGACATTTTGCAGGCTTGGTATGCATCCAATATCTTTACTGTCTCGTGTGAAAGCACCCGCTTCTTCACATTCTCAACATTTTGTTGACTTTTGATTTTTGTTCATCATTAAGGCGGTTAAGGTCGATGGGGAGGTTGCCATGGAGACGGACCGGTGTCAACAAATCCTGATCCCGCGCTGTCGAAGTTCACTATGGCCTTGGGCGCTTCGGATACGTCTGCTCCGATCACTTTTTCCACACATTGGAGGCTGTTCTTGGTAGAGTGACTGCATGTTTTGTATTGTTCCTTACAGGTACCTCCAACTTTGTACCTCCAACATACCTTCTCTGACATCCAGTTCTGTTAGCTCATCGGGCCCAAACAACATCTAGACTGTTCGTTCATGTGGCAAGGGACTTGGCACTTGACCCAGTTGACCTGACTTGGTGGGATGACAATGTCCGCACCGCAGGTCCACTGTCCTGGATGAAGCTCACCAGTAGCTCTACCTGTTCAGTTGATATTAGCATGGCATTACTCAGTAGGACTGTGAAGGCTGACATTAGCTTCTAACGTTGTCGTCCTATCATATCTTCCGGGATATTGAAACCCAGTAGTGGTCTCTCCAAAGCAAGGCCGCTGACACAGAAATGGTACAGTGACTGACAGGTTCGGGTCCTCATTCCCCATCAGGTTTTCAACAAACGGGAGGACGTCGCCATTCACAGCCTTGTTCCTTAACTCTTCCTTAGATACTTAGATATCTTAGATAGATACTTCCTTTTCCACTTTTTCTAGCAGAACGCTGACTGCTAAACCATTTATGTTACAATGCTTTCTTTCTAATGAGGCTTGCTAAATGTTCGCTCTTGTTGTGGGCTAAATTCTGTTTAAATGGAGTGACGGTCTTGTCTGGTTGTTTCGTGGGGATGAGCCCGATTCTCGTTATAAACAAGTAACCGTTACGGATAATGCATTTTTTGCTGGATACGAGTATGGAACAAGTTTTTTTTGTCATTATCCGCATCCGTGTTGAAAGACCTGTTGGGTCTGCAGCCCACTGCCCAGTGGCCTTTTTCCCCACAGTGGAATCAGTGAAGACAATTTTGGATTTTGGGCCTCACACCTCTCACAACCGTATAATTTGTCTCTCTGGCGGTCAGTTTTATCTTCCCCAGAGTGTGGTGAGCTGAAATGTTCTGACTGTCGCATGAGCTTGACCGTACTTGAAAGCTCTTCAAGTTTTTGTGTTAGCCGCTGTACCGCATCTGTTTTCGACTTCTACTTCTCTTATACATGTGGACACTGACCGGCATTCCCAATCCGACCGAGTACTGTGGACGTTTGTGAGTCTTTGGCAAGTGATAGGGCCTATCCATCATTGTCTTTCGTTTTTGTTTCCGGATTGTCTCACCTGATACTCTAGTGTCCTGATACTGTAGTGCAGGGGTGTCAAACTCATGGCTTCGAGGGCCAGGTTTTCTTTCCAGCCGGTCAGTAAAGCAGGTGATTTTAATGATTAACCCTCCTTTGGTTTGAGGGAAGGAGCTCGTCAATGAAATTGCCTGCTGGAGAAACTGGTTGGAAAGAAAACCTGCAGTGCTCTAGTGGCTTCAGTTCACGGTGGACATCATCGTGCTTATGACCAAGGCCTTGATACACAGTTTGGAGAAACACATCCTGTACTTTGCTTGCACCATATTCAATGTCGGTGTCGGTTTGTTTGGAAGTAAATATACATACGTCTCATCATCTTTCTGTTTGGTGCACATGAGCTCCTGAAAGAGTTCGGTGTTTGCTCACCCAGGTGGGAATGGAGGAAAGCTTTTAGTGCCGCAACAGTCAGATTATCCTTATTCATCAACATGTCCTTAAAAGTACGTGGCTTGATGGCTCTGAGCATTGCCTTAACAGCATCACTCTGCATCACTGAAGTGCTCCTTTAAGCCCTCTTCCATCCGCCAACATAAAAACTGCTATAACTGAGGTCTGACCCATGGTCAACTATCTGACCCCCTCTGAATTAAGGTAGGACAGCTCTTTCAACATGTGGAGCTTGTCATGTGGGTAAGACTAGGAGTTACGTCAGTGGTATCACTGGATTAGTGTTAGGTAAGTTCATTAGCATGACTTGCATAAACATTGACATCATTGACTTCAGGCCTTGACAGAACCTCATGTGACACGCCATCAATTACATGCTCCTGGTATTCCCTTAAGGATAAGAAATGTACAATACCAAGGTCTTTTAACTCTAATAAAGATGTATGAAACTGCAGATAGGGCTGCACGGTGATTGTGTGGTTAGCGCTCGGACCTCACAGTTAGGAGACCGGGGTTCAATTCCACCCTCGGCCATCTCTGTGTGGAGTTTGCACGTTCTCCCCGTGCATGTGATGGTTTTCTCCGGGTACTCCGGTTTACTCCCACATTCTAAAAAATTCCAAAAACATGCTAAGTTAATTGGCCACTCCAAATTGTCAATAGGTATGAATGTGAGTGTGAATGGTTGTTTGTCTATATGTGCCCTGTGATTGGCTGGCGACAGATCCCTTACGGATAATGCATTTTTGCCGGATACGATTATCTGTAGGCTGCACGGCGGTCGAGTGGTTAGCGTGCAGACCTCACATCTAGGAGGCCAGGGTTCAATTCCTCCCTCGGCCGTCTCTGTGTGGAGTTTGCATGTTCTCCCCGTGCATGCGTGGGTTTTCTCCGGGTACTCCGGTTTCCTCCCACATTCCAAAAACATGCTAGGTTAATGGGCGACTCCAAATTGTCCATAGTTATGAATGTGAGTGTGAATGGTTGTTTGTCTATATGTGCCCTGTGATTGGCTGGCGACAGACAGGCCAGGGTTCAATTCCACCCTCGGCCATCTCTGTGTGGAGTTTGCACTTTCTCCCCGTGCATGTGATGGTTTTCACATTCCACTAAATTCCAAAAACATGCTAGGTTAATTAGCGACTCCAAATTGTCCATAGGTATGAATGTGAGTGTGAATGGTTGTTTGTCTATATGTGCCCTGATAGGGATAGGCTCCAGCACCACCGCAACCCTCGTGAGGAAAAGCGGTAGAAAATGAATGAATGAATGAATGACTCTGCAACCTTTTGTGAGATTTGAATTCACAAGAAAACAGTCGGAATTATGAAGTCACACAAATCTTTCTTTCGTCAGTCTTCATGGTGTGCAGCCTAATTAGTTATAAGATTTGTTCCACTTGGACACCAATGATAGTTAATGGTCGTTTGGGGACTTTGCGTGCAGTCTGTTGTGCTATTGAAATGGCATGGAGCCCAGATGTGAATGCAAGATGTCTTCGTTTCTACAATAAATTCATTACATTGCCAGAAGGCTCTGACTGACTGAATGAAACATCCTATCTTATTCCCAGAAAACTTCCAGCGGGTTTAGCCTCAGGCTGCCTGAAATACAGCCCATTTTTACATTTTTTAAACAAATACTGAAGCTGCAGTTATTTAGGTAACATAATTGCACATTACATGCAATACGACCTTTTTCTGCTGAAATATTCGAATAGGAAGAGTAACATTAAAACAGATGCACAATTTTAGAAAGTGACATATTGTAATAATGCAACTACATTACACAACTAAACACAAATCGATGTATTTCTAGACAAAAGCTCTCTGTCGTCCTCATACTACATTTTCTTACAGTTGACTCCCTGCTGACAATGACAGATGGGAGGGAGACGCTCCCTGACAGCCACATGCCACCAAAGAGCTACTAGTTAAAACCAAGCCACAATCCTTTCATTCATTACAGACATATTTATTTCATATTTTCTATTTAAGCCTTAGGCGCTAGGATCGTATGTTGAAATGGTGACCATCCCGTCTCATGTTTGTGGAACGTGTGCAAACACAGAACAAAAGCTTTGTTCCCGAACGGCTCCTTTGGTTTTTTTTTTTTTTTCTCTTGCCTTCATCCCAGACAGTTTTCCACCTCCCTCCAATTGGTATTCCCACTCCTCCAATCTGAGGAGCTGTTTTACATAATGGATACAAACATGCCATTCTCATATTTCTGTACTTTTTCTAATGTTTTTTTTTTGTAGCAGTAACATTACCACAATTGGCTTAGTTTAATCATTGAACAACGCCCCTGCTGTCGTCTCTCCGTCTGCTGCTCCCCTAATCCTGTGATCAGTAAATATTTCTTTTCAGCTCTCAGCAGACCATCGCTTTTTGGGTGCTTTTCTCTATGGTGCATACAAATGTCTTCCTGACGAGCACATCACATTCATTCATTCATTAATTCATTCATTTTTTATCGCTTATCCTCACAGTGGAGCCTATCCCAGCTGTCTTCAGGCGAGAGGCGGGGTACACCCTGGACTGGTGGCCAGCCAATCACAGAGCACATATAGACAAACAACCATTCACACTCACACTTGGAATGTGGTACCCGGAGAAAACCCATGCATGCACAGGGAGAACATGCAAATTCCACACAGAGATGGCCGACAGTGGAATTGAACCCGGGTCTCCTAGCTAACCACAAGACATCACATATTGAGCAAAAAAAATACACTTGATCATGACAAATGCTTCAGGTCGGAGATAAAAGCCTTTAACTGAGCAATGTTCTGATAGAAATGAAGCCATTGTACAGAAATGTTACTTTTATATACATATACAGATCAGGAAGACCTGGGTTCGAGTCTCCACTTGGGCATCTCTGTGTGGAGTTTGCATGTTCTCCCTGTGCATGTGTCGGTTTTCTCTGGGTACTCCTTTTTCCTCCCACATTTCAAAATCATTCATGTTATGTTGATTAGCGACTCCAAATTGTCCATAGGTATGAATGTGAGTGTGAATGGTTGTTTGTCTATATGTGCCCTGTGATTGGCTGGCGACAGATCCCTTACGGATAATGCATTTTTGCCGGATATGATTATCTGTAGGCTGCACGGCGGTCGACTGGTTAGCGCGCAGACCTCACAGCTAGGAGACCCGAGTTCGATTCCCAGCTCGGCCATGTCTGTGTGTAGTTTGCATGTTCTCCCCGTGCATGCGTGGGTTTTCTCCGGGTACTCCGGTTTCCTCCCACATTCCAAAAACATGCTAGGTTAATTGCCGACTCCAAATTGTCCATAGGTATGAATGTGAGTGTGAATGGTTGTTTGTCTATATGTGCCCTGTGATTGGCTGGCCACCAGTCCAGGGTGTACCCCGCCTCTCGCCGGAAGACAGCTGGGATAGGCTCCAGCACCCCCCGCAACCCTCGTGAGGATAAGCGGTAGAAAATGAATGAATGAACGATTATCTGTATTTGTGTTTAAATAAAATGCTCATTACATATTCACTCTTCATGCTCTGTGATTGGCCAGTTCCATACAGAATGGAACCACACATTTTCATTCAAACTACGCCCACTCGGATTACAGATACAGATAATTTAAATGGGTGAACAGATACGGATCCCTAATACCAACTCCGACTGTGACCCCTGAATCGAACGCTTCAATAGAAATATACCTATTGCTGCACCCCTATAAATACTTTGACAATGTAAATCAAACATTGTTCTTCCATTGAATGCACCCGTCCCTTTTCCAAATATTTCAATCAACTCTATTCCCAGAGGGTTTACAAACAAACGCTGTCAAACTGACTGTCTGGTGTGTCATCATCAACATGATTAAATTAGATTTTTATGTCTTCTGCTTTCACTCCAGTAAATAAATGATAGCGTAAGCATGAGCACATGTAGTCTACACTTGTCACACCTTGGGAGGATGAATGTTTCACTTTGTATGAGTTGTCAGGGCAAGCCAGTAACTTACCTAACGTACATCCATCACTTATATCTGTTATTTTCAACAAAGTTGCAAGGACACACACGATGGCGTCATCTTACCCCCCCCTGAGTAGACCACTTATTATTCGGGTTTGAATAATGAGCTTATGGTTTTATGATAGCGTTGCACTTGAAATCATTCAACCACTATTGTAAATTACATTTATTTACATAATATAAAAGCTTTCAGGAGATAGAAATTGTTATATATTTTGGTTTTATTGGACATTACTGCAAGTTCATTCATTTTGCAAGTAAATTTACAATAAGGAGTGAATAATTTGAAGTACAACTTTGCTCTTATACATGACATAAATTTGATTGCAGGCAGTGGAGAACGTGGAGCACAAAAGTCCAGCTTGTGGACATTCAACTCACAGCCACTTTTCCGACCGAAACGAATGTGTGAAAGGTATAAAAAAAATTAGGTATGCATGCTAATAATCTGGCCGATATGAGGAATTAGAGCATGATACCATAAATTTGATAACAATAAGAACAGCACAGATAATCAATATATATTTCAATACGTTTCCAATGAGGCAAGAATACCCTTACTGTCTTACTGGGCTAAGGTGAGCAAATCAAGTGCTCCTATTCTGTGAGTTGCTGCACTTGCAAATGGCCTGACGTCACATCCCTACCTCCCGTAAGCAAAAGTGAAACGCTTTGAAAAGGTACCAAAATCTAAATTCAGAATGAACACATTTCGTAGCTGAAGCTTGACTGAAAGACTGTGGAAATACGCTAAAACGTAGAATAAAAGTACGAGTAAATTGGCAGTTTGAGACAATCTAATCAGGGTCTGGTTTACAAACACTTTTCCAGCTGTGCTATAAAACTTAATAATTTTCCATAATTGGGGTAACAGTACGGTATTAAGTACTCCGGTTTCCTCCCATATTCCAAAAACATGCTAGGTTAATTGGCGACTCCAAATTGTCCATAGTTATGAATGTGAGTGTGAATGGTTGTTTGTCTATATGTGCCCTGTGATTGGTTGGCGACCAGTCCAGGGTGTACCCCGCCTCTTGCCTGAAGACAGCTGGGATAGGCTCCAGCACCCCCCGCAACCCTCGTGAGGAAAAGCGGTAGCAAATGAATGAATGAATAAATGTATACTATATATTTTTATTTAATAATATCCTTTCATATATTATAAGTGCATATATATATAATGTTTTAATATACATATATATATTTTATTTTTATATATAAAGTATAAATGGAATTTTTAATATACTAACACTCAGCAACAGGTGATTTGAATCATGTGGTTTGACTCATGTGATTCTGTGCACCCAATCAGGATTTTCACCCCTTGATCACATGACACACAATAACCAATAAATAGCTAACAGGAAGCCACTCACCAAACACACATGGGGAAACACTTGCTGCACAGGTAGGCTCGCTAATTTATTTCAAAGCAACAATATGTTTTAACACTGCTGCATCTAAATACATTATAAGCACCCTGTACCTAGGATCATTTTATGTATTATATATTGAACGGAACTGGTAAGTGTTGCTAAAATTGGCTTCAGTTAGCTTAGCCACCCAGCCTCATTGTGTGGGCTGGTTAGCATGAACAGCAAATGTTATAGATTTAAATATATTAATTGTTATATTCTAGATACTTTATGCAATTAGTATATTGAGTATTTTGTGCGCACAGATCCTTAACAATAACAACGTCTACTGGTTTGGTTAATTGATTGTGACCCTATGTTTATAGAGGCTAATTTTTTCGGTACAGAAAAATAATGGCAACTACATATTATGTGTTTAATGTTGTGTATTTGGCTTTTGGGTATTCCAGGTACAGTACATATACTGTATATGTATTTATACATATTGTGTATTTACTGTCTGTTAACTCTAGGTATAAAGGGATCTATTCCACTAGGCTATGAGCAAAAGGTGGAAAAAAATCTGACAAAAATGACATAATCCAAAATCAAAAAATTATTACTACAAAAAAATCAGTTTGTCTTTCCAGTTCAACCACTGCCCTTAATTAATTAGTTAATAGGTGGCAGCGATTAACTTGCAGTCTGATGTAATTAAATGTTTCTATTGTAACATTTAAAGTAGCTTGGTACTGTTGAACTTGATTTTTTTAGGACTTCCAGATTACAAACACTTTATTAGCCTCAAGGCGACTAAGAATATGTTTAATAAATAGTAGGGTGAGCCAAATAATTATAGTGCAAGCTACCATCAACGCTTTTTAAATAACTGTTAATATTTTGTGTTTAATGTTGTGTCATTAGTTTTTGGTCATTCAATGTAGATAAATACACGTGTGTATTTACTTTTATTCTCTACTATTCATGTGACACCGTGACTATAGTTTGTGTTTGGTGCGGTTATTTCCCTTCTGCTTGACATATGTATATGTGGAATGTCAATCTGCGATCAATGTAAGTTGATGGGGTAATATTAATATTTTATTTAAATTAGCACTTTGTGCATGAGCTTGATGCTGGACTTGAACTCACACCCCCTCAGATTAAGACCGAGTGATCTACTCGCTGAGCTATACGCTTGCAGTTGATTCAGCAGAATCTGCCTATAGTCATAGGTTCTGTAATTCTATTGTTAATTCCCATAATGCATTGTTGTACCGCTCTTGGAATAATTGTTAATATTACGTGTTTAATTTTACATAATTAGCTTTTTGTCATTCCATGGAGTATTGGTATTGTATTTACATATCATCTTTTTTATTCATCTGACACCATTTGTGTTCTGTGCAGGTATCTCCCTCACACCTCTTGTTGCGGTGGTTGTTATATATCACAATGGATTGTTGCACTGCTAAATAATTGCGGTATTTACGTGTTTTATTAATAGTACCACATAAAGAAGCTTGATGCTGCGTTTTAACTCACACTATCCAGACAAAGAACTTGGTGCGTTACTAACTGAGCTATACTACTACTATATTACTGCAATTGATTCAGCATAATGTGCATCGTAGTAGGCTCTGTAATTATATTGTTAATCCCCATAATGCATTGCTGTACTGATCTTTAAATGGTTGATAATATGAGGTGTATAATGTTATATAATTAGCTTTTGGTACATGTCTATATGTGTATTTACGTACCTGCTGTATTTATTTATTTTGTGTTATATCGTTTGTTCATGTGACAAGCTCATGCCTATTCATTTTAAATAGAAAATTACAGTAAATATGGAAATATTTTCTAAAGTCTGCTGGAAAACATTTTGATGTTGGATTTGTTTGAATTGGTTAAGAAATGTAGTAGTTGGCGGCGAAAAATGAGGCAGAATAAGAAGACAAATACATGAAAATGGCCGATTACAAACATATGTGTGAACACACCAAAAATCATCAGTAACCTCATCATGCCGGTGTACCAAAAAAAAACAACTGGGATAGGTTCCAGCTCAAGATGGCGAGAGACCAGATACACCTTGGACTGGTCACTAGTTAATCCCAGGAAACAAATAAACACACAATCATTCAGTCACGTTTACATGTATGGCCAATTTAGAGCCTCCATTTGGGATCAAACCCAACGAAAAACTAGTACTTGCACACTTTCCAACGTGCAATCTCCACACAAAGATGTTCCAACAGAGATTCAAACGCAGATCTCCTGATTGCAAGGCAGACAAAGCCACCAGGACAATTTGAGTCTCAATTGCTGCAATACATTAAACAAATTAAAGCTATAATAGGCAACAGAAGGGTAAAGTTATGCATGAATGGTTTTAGCAGTGGCAGCCAATATTGGTCAATGACAGGCCATCTTTTGATTTTCTGCTGTAAACAACATTTTTTCTCTTTTTTTCTTTCTTAATTAAAAATGCAAATTGCACTCTAGCTGTGATTCTTTCATAAGATGCGAAAATATGGTCAGGTTTCAATGTGCTCTGCACAATATAAACAGATTACACTGGATGAATAACATGCACATGGCTGCCCGCGGTAATAGTGATTTTATTTTGTTTACTTGTTGGGTACTTTAAAATGTATTTGACTGTCAGCACTTTCTATATTGGAGAGTAAATCAAAAGTGACTATCAAGTGACTTAAAGTGTATGCTTCTTTAACACACAATTGTTAGAACTATAATCTTATTGTTGACATCAACATGACTGTAATGAAACCAATAGCATAATGTGATGATGGATAAGTCGCTAAGTTATATGAGGAAGTACCTACTGTATATACTGAGTGTGTGTGTATATGTATGTGAATGTTTAATTGTCACTGAGAATATATGAATGGATTGCCACCCAGCAAAACCTGCCCCATGCAGCCACCAGCCCCACAAGGGCGGTCAAAACCAAGGCACGCCCCCAAGACCCAGGACCCAACCCAAAGCGCACGAGTGCCCGAGACTCGTGACAGTCCAAGGGGGAACCACAGCAAATCACACCCCTGGCACAATCCCTAGCATCAACTGGTCCCAGCGGGTCCTCTCAAGAAGGGCAGGCAAACCAGACATAAACACCCCACAACCCAGGCCACCCCAAGTGATCCACCGTCCCCCAGCATCCAGTGGACAAGTCCACAATGGGGCCCGTTCCCGAACGGTGGGATAGGCAGGTGGTACCCCAGCCCAGCTTGCCACCCATGTATAGTTTCTGAGACACCAGGAAATCATCTACTGGCTCCAAAATAGACAACTGATGAAATTAGTTCTTAGAAAATATTCAGGTAGAATTTTTAATAAAATTTGCATGCAAGGGGAAGTTAATATAAAAAAATTAATTAATTAGAATTTTTTAATATAATTTGAAGAGTTGGCTTCTAGAGAAAATATCTGACTATTCATGCTCAAATGTTATGGCTATATGCAGGAGGGGTGATCTTTTGTGAGGACGGAGACTATGAAGGTCAGACTCGCATGCCAAAACGCCAAATGGTAAGCATGTGGAGATACCTTCACAGTAGATGCACCAAACTCTGCCTATATGGCTATGGTCCACACATTTGTAAAATGATGCTAACTTACATTCTTACCAGCGTTTTCCTCGGTTTTCAAGTGGTTAGCACGCAGGCCACACAGCTAAGAGACCCAAATTCGATTCCACCCTCGGCCATCTCTGTGTGGAGTTTGCATGTTCTCCATGTGCATGTATGGGTTTTCTCCGGGTACTCCGGTTTCCTCCCACATTCCAAAAACATGCTAGGTTAATTGGCAACTCCAAATTGTCCATAGGTATGAATGTGAGTGTGAATGGTTGTTTGTCTATATGTGCCCTGTGATTGGCTGGCAACCAGTCCAGGGTGTACTCCACCTCTCACCCGAAGACAGCTGGGATATGGTTCCAGCACTCCCCAAGTGATAGAAAATCAATGAATATTTCTCTCATAATTAAATTAAAGCATGATTAGAACTCATTACTATTATAAAAAAAAAAACAATTACTGTACAAATGAAAGCAAGGGACAAATCTTGATTTTTCCAATTTGTTTAATCACAAGCTTTACAAATGGCAACTCCCTACTGGCACACCTAATCCACACAAGTAAACCCAAAACTCTCATTCAGTCCCACTAAGGAGCTAATCGCTAATCTGTGCCCATTATTAACCTAATTAGCTCCACCTGTAGCCTCCACTTCCTGCTATGGGTGCCAGCAGACGCCCACAACATCCATTCTGCATGTGACGACCATCTTGAGGAGTATTATGTCTGAGGGATTACAGGGTTCATCCACATAATCTGGCATTAACCTCCAGAGAATCATGCCAAGGGTCTCATCTATGTTTCATCAACAGTGCTTTACATATAGAGATCTGCTCTTGTTTATATTGCATACAGTTTAGCCAATAAAAAGCATGCTTCAGTTAGCATTTGCACACACTAATTAAGCATCTATATGTACTTTCCTCTCATAGCGGCAGAAAATACTTTTTGGAGGCTGTTTAATACTGCAAGGTTCCCGTGAATGATGTACTGGAGATGTGAATGCATCAGCCTCCCTCTGAGGGGCAGACTTGGAATCAAAGTATCCTCCACAAATCAGAGCCTTGATCACTGGGAGTGAAAGGCAGAACTGACCTCTGATCAGCAAGGCTGTCGAGGCCACTTATAGCTACTCCCCTGTGGGATTCATCACAAGGACAGACAGTGATTGGGAAGTGGAGTTTCACAGAGCTGTCTGCCAGTCTCTAATGGGGCGATGGACTTCGCTTCTTCTTCTACGTGAGAGAAAATTGCTTATTTTCCACTTTGTGGATAAATATTTTCCAAATAATTCACATTAACACGCTTCGGCATGAGTTACCCCATGAGTTGCGGCTGCTCTGGGAGAGTTAGACCATGAAGTTGCTTCATTAGTTCCTGTAATATTAATGACCTGTTTCACTGCACTCTGCGCTGTTCCCCATGCATACCATCATAGTCTGTGTGGTGCAGTTACTGTACATTTGATGTTCCATGTATGTGTCTTTTTTTGGTAGCACTGTGAGCAAGATCGGTATTTGTGTTGATGAGGTTGTGTTGGTCTGTGGGTGCAAAAATCAAGCTGATTCAGTTTGACTCAAGATTTGTACGGCAAATTTTGATTTTGTTTACCTGTAACAAACAAAACATTAGCCACGTTTACATGGACCCAAATAATCCAATTTTATTCGGGTTATTTGCTCAAACGGAAACAATGTAACTTTTGTATACACCTCATTCCCAAAGAAAAGTGCCAATCCCAATGAATATATAATGGGATTCCCAGGGGTGGAATATTCCTTTCCCCAATCCGATTGAGGTATCTTGTACCCGTGGTGTTTTTCTTCTTCTGTTGTTTATTGGCGGTTGGCAAGCAGCTTTGGTGTGCATTAGCGCCATCTGTGGAACAGAATCAAATTAAATCTACAATGTCCATCCATTTTCTATACCGCTTATAGAAGGGTGGCATGCTGGAGCCTATCCCAGCTATCTCGGGGCGTGAGGCGGGGTACACACTGGACAGAAGTAACATTCTTAGTGATGAAACAAGTGCAAAAAGACCTATCTTTATCATTACAATAAATTGTTGTGATTTTTCCCTCTGTCTAATTATAATAGGGAATTTGTTGAATAAGTAATTCATGAAGAACTATAAAGAACACAAAGACTAAGAAAAGCAGCTTACTATCAATGGCACACAAAACGTTCAAAATAGGTTTTATTCAGCCACAACAAAGTACACCTGTATTCCTGTGAGGAAGAGACTAAAAATGATATCTCAGCCTTCGCATGAGAACAAAATTACCATTTCACACAAATGCGTGCATAGTTTGCAAAACAAACACCACCAAAAGCTTCCTTGCAGTCTGCAGTCTGTTGTCCACAACTTTCAGATATTCTTTGTGTGTGTTGAAAAGTGCTTCTGCATTGTAAACTTTCCTTTTATGTTCCAACATATTGCATACAGTTTACCTCCACTTTTGTTGTAAAGGAGAGATGATGAGATTATCATCACATATCCACAACACACAAGCCAGGAGGTGGGTGAGCCATGCAGGGACAATGTTAGCGAGAGTCAAATTCATCCATCCATCATTTTCTATGCCCCTTATCCTCACTAGGGTCAAGGGGTATGCTGGAGCCTATCCTAGCTGTCTTGGGGCGAGAGGCGGGGTACACCCTGGACTGGTCGCCAGCCAATCACAGGGCACATATAGTCAAACAACCATTCACACTCACATTCATACCTATGGACAATTTGGAGTCGCCAATTAACCTAGCATGTTTTTTGGAATGTGGGAGGAAACCGGAGTACCTGGAAAAAACCCAGAGAACATGCAAACTCTACACAGGGAATCTTCGATGCAGATCTCCTGACTGTGTGGCCTACATTCTAACCACTCGTTCACCATGCAGCCAGAGTCAAATTCATGCAAAAATGCGAATGATTGGGCCAATGCCACACATATAATAATAATAATAATAATACATTTTATTTGTATAGTGCTTTTCAAAATACTCGGACACTTTACAGAAGAATGGAGTTGAATAAAAGCAAGTAAACGGAGTAAAAGATACAACATTCATTCATTAATACACAGTTAAAAGGTCAGGGCAAGCACGGAGTGAATGGGGCAAAGAGTTCCAGAGGGGTGGAGGCAGCGATGGAGAAGGCTCTGTCACCCCAGGTTCGGAGCTTAGTCTTACAGGGGAGTGCCAGGAGGTTGGAGTCTGAGGAGTGAAGGGGACACGGGGGATTGTGTGGATGGAGGAGGTCTGTGAGATATGGGGGGGGGGGGCTTTGTAGGTTATGAGAAGAACTTTGAAGTGAAGGTTGATGGGAGCGGGTGGAGGTGTGGAGGCGGGTAGCGGAGTTCTGAATATATTGTAGTTTGTTGAGGGTTTTGGACGGTGTACCATAAAGAATACTTTTGCAGTAGTCGATTCTGGTTGGGATGAATGCATGGATCAGGGATTCAGCGGCAAAGAATGTAAGTGATGGACGGAGTCGGGCTATGTTCTTAAGATGGAAAAATGCAGTCCGGGTTAATTATTTGATGTGGGGTTCAAATGAAAGGGTAGGGTCCAAGAGGGTACCAAGGAGCTGTCAAATTGAAGATAGAAGTTATGGGTGTTATGTTTATGAGCATTGTTTGAATTTGCTCAACGGGTTGTGCATCACAATGAGAAAACAAGTCTTCTCTTAGATACTGATGGCGGTGAAGTCTCTTGATGTATGTAAGTACCAAGCAAAATACCAACAACGGTTCATGGACTATTTACTGGTGAGCTGCTTGACATTCCATATTTCTCAACTAACCGAACAAAATAGAATGAGAGCTGCACAAAAATGATATTTTAACTTCCTTTTTTCTGTCATCTCTTTGCATGAGATCATGTACACAAGAGGCTAAAAATGAAAGCTCTGTTTAACAATGAATGCCACTCACATACAGACACAATTCATACCCTGCGATTGTTGGGAAAACCCCTTAAGTGAAACCGTCAGTCATTGCTAGAATCCATTTCCTCTTGATGGATGGGAAGAGCTCTGAAGTGGTTGTGTCTCCATGTGCTAAAGGCAAAGGACAAGGTCAACTTCAAACACTGGCCCTTTCGTTGAAGGTCACACCATGATTCAGCTTTGCGATGCAAGACTAAATAAGGGAGTTGGCACACTGAATGACCTAACCAGCAGTCATTATGGAGCTCTTTTCTTCTTTCTCTCTCTCCTCACATCTGCATTTTATGATCATATCTCTTGCCATCTTTTTCTCTAATGTCTGCTTAGAATGTAATTTCCTTCATTTGACATCCATTGGTTAAGATAGGTCCGTCTTGTGTAATCGATTCAATATGGGCCTGACCGCAAGTTCACCAAAAGGCAGTAACCAAGCAGAAGAAAGACAACCACTAAAAATAAAATATGCACAAATCCAAAAAGTGTCACCTTATGTTCCTCAGTTAGTGGCAGATATGATTTAATTGCTTGATTGTGCTTCGTACCATTTGCCTTTACTTTGTTCTTTGTTGCAATGGCGCCAGTGTGTATGTATGTACAGTATGTGCGTGTGAGTTTCATTTGTATTTTTTTTTTTAGTTTTCAACAGATTTCAGCTGTGTCTCCGATATAGCAATTTTCTCTTCAAAAGCTTGTATTCCCAGGCACACTTTAAAAAAAGCACAAAAAAGTTAAAAGGGTGTACTTTTTTTTGTAAGATACTCTATGTTGTACCTTTCTATTAGAGCCACACAATGATAAAATAGCAGTATGGGATGATACTGAAATACTGTACAGTGTATCTCCGCATATTTGCATTTTAGCATTTATGACTCTACAATTTAGCATATTTTTTCTCCAAAAAGAGGCAATTTTTTTCTTAAACATTTTTCAGCCCTTTGTTTTGAGTTGTGGACTCCTAGAGAGCAGCTACGCACAATAACACAAGTACAAAGCTTTTGAGATCTCCCAGAATCTGCACCTATTCCTTTGGTGCACATTCCGTAGGATTTTCAAAACAGCCCATTTTTTTTCTCCAAAAAGAGGCAATTTTTTTCTTTAGAAAATATTTTTCAGCCCTTTGTTTTGAGTTGTGGACTCCTAGAGAGCAGCTACGCACAACAACACAAGTACAAAGCTTTCTAGATCTCCCAGAATCTGCACCTATTCCTTTGGTGCACATTCCGTAGGATTTTCAAAACAGCCAATTTTTTTCTCCAAAAAGAGGCATTTTTTTTTCTTTAGAAAACATTTTTCAGCCCTTTGTTTTGAGTTGTGGACTCCTAGAGAGCAGCTACGCACAATAACACAAGTACAAAGCTTTTTAGATCTCCCAGAATCTGCACCTATTCCTTTGGTGCACATTCCGTAGGATTTTCAAAACAGCCAATTTTTTTCTCCAAAAAGAGGCAATTTTTTTTCTTTAGAAAACATTTTTCAGCCCTTTGCTTTGAGTTGTGGACTCCTAGAGAGCAGCTACGCACAATAACACAAGTACAAAGCTTTTTAGATCTCCCAGAATCTGCACCTATTCCTTTGGTGCACATTCCGTAGGATTTTCAAAACAGCCGATTTTTTTTCTCCAAAAAGAGGCAATTTTTTTTCTTTAGAAAACATTTTTCAGCCCTTTGTATTGAGTTGTGGACTCCTATAGAGCAGCTATGCACAATAACACAAGTACAAAGCTTTCTAGATCTCCCAGAATCTCCACCTATTCCTTTGGTGCACATTCCGTAGGATTTTCAAAACAGCCAATTTTTTTTCTCCAAAAAGAGGCAATTTTTTTCTTTAGAAAAATTTTTTCAGCCCTTTGTTTTGAGTTGTGGACTCCTAGAGAGCAGCTACGCACAATAACACAAGTACAAAGCTTTTTAGATCTCCCAGAATCTGCACCTATTCCTTTGGTGCACATTTCCTAGGATTTCCAAAATGGTTTATTTTTAATTTATTCCACCCATGGCCCACTCTGCTGTGATTGGCCACGCTCCTAAGCGCTCCTGACAAGTACTACTACCCCACTTTCTAATTTTGTTCTGATAATAAATGAATAAAGACATTGGAGAGCTCCTTAGAAATCAGTTAGAAGCTACTCGTGGCTCATGAGCTACTGGTTGGAGACCCTTGACGGTGTATAAATTGAATGAGTGGTAACGCAGGTCCGTCGTTTACTGATTGCATACAATCTTAGCACAACATCGGTAATGGAAATGTGGTCATTACACGTTTTTTATGGGATTACCCATGTTCAACACATCGGTGAGTTTGTATCTTGTAATAATCTCTGTGGTCTGTGGCCTGTATGCACACTCTATAATGCTACACAGACAACATCTTACTTACACAAAATAAACACAGTTAGGACAAATAGTGTCTTGCAGTTTACGCTTACAACATTTATAGGTCAGAAAAGTGGTGGTCCTGGAGCCTAACCCCTGTGAAAAACAGAATAAGCACCAAATAGACACCTCCTCGTATTCCCTCCCTTGGTGCTGTGACAATAAAGAGTTAACTGCTGAGCTTAATTGCTAACCAACAAAGACACCTAAAGCCTGGAGTCTTACTGGATGCCGTAAAGGTGTTCCTTGCCCAGTATTAAAGACGACCTCACTTTATGTGAAGACCATGCCTTTAACAGCGATTAGCGTTCCAGTGTGCATATATTTCCGGGTTTCTGGGGAACTCGGTGCCCTTTGATTAGTTCTGCAGAGTTTGCTTGCTGTCTGTCAGAATTTTCTGTTCTTTTTTTTTTTTACCTTCGGTTTCTCCCTGTCAGGGGTTGCCACAGCAAGTCAATCACATCAAGGTCAGGAATTGAACCCATGAAAGGCACAAGAATTAATGTAATTTTCTCTGTAATGTTTTTAAATAGAACACCAGTTTCACCTTATGTAGAATTGTATATATTGTGTTAATTAAGCATCAGTGCATATGTACAAAACCGTCACTTTCGCAATCATTTTGTCTCTGGAGGAGGAAGCAGGGATGCCATATACACGGAGCAAAAGAATGGAGATTTGTGACTTGCAAAGTCAAATGCCATAGCCCTCATGTGGGAATGTTAATAATGAGACAGTGTGCCTATCAACACAAACAAGCCAGTAAGTTGAATTTATTCAAACATGGTAGCAACATAAAAGTTGCCCACCTCAAACAAATCGAGCTGCCACAGTTTGCCCATCTTGGGGAAAAGAAAAAAAACGTAACTGACAAAAACACTGATTGCTCTTGTAGAAATCCTCCCCCTGAGGACTCTAAGTGGGTTTCGAAGGGAATCTGAAAGAACCAAATTATAGAATGAGAACCAGATTGTTTATTCCTGACAACAATACCTAATACAGACGTCCGGGCTTATCTGCAGTCCCTGTATACCTACAAGTAAGCATGTCTTATTACAGCGCAGCTGCAAAAAGCACCCTTCCTTTCCCTACCCGGCCTTTTATACACTCGAGGCTGGAGTCCTGGACCAATCAGCTTTCGCCACTGCCCTTGCTTGTAAAAAAAACTTCACTGACACAAACACTAATTGCTCTTGTAGAAATCCTCCCCCTGAGGACTCTAAGTGGGTTTCGAATAGAGGATAAGGGAACCTTAAAGACCCAAATAATAGAATGAGAACCAGATTATTTATTCCTGACAACAATACCTAATACAGACGTCCGGGCTTATCTGCAGTCCCTGTATACCTACAAGTAAGCGAGTCTTATTACAGCGCAGCTGCAAAAAAGCACTCTTCCTGTCTTTGCCCGGCCTTTTATACACTTGAGGCTGGAGTCCTGGACCAATCAGCTTTCGCCACTGCCCTTGCTTGTAAAAAAAACTTCACTGACACAAACACTGATTGCTCTTGTAGAAATCCTCCCCCTGAGGACTCTAAGTGGGTTTCAAATAGAGGATAAGGGAACCTTAAAGAACCAAATAATAGAATGAGAACCAGATTGTTTATTCCTGACAACAATACCTAATACAGACGTCCGGGCTTATCTGCAGTCCTTGTATACCTACAAGTAAGCGGGTCTTATTACAGCGCAGCTGCAAAAAAAGCACCCTTCCTTTCCCTACCCGGCCTTTTATACACTCGAGGCTGGAGTCCTGGACCAATCAGCTTTCGCCACTGCCCTTGCTTGTAAAAAAAACTTCACTGACACAAACACTAATTGCTCTTGTAGAAATCCTCCCCCTGAGGACTCTAAGTGGGTTTCGAATAGAGGATAAGGGAACCTTAAAGACCCAAATAATAGAATGAGAACCAGATTATTTATTCCTGACAACAATACCTAATACAGACGTCCGGGCTTATCTGCAGTCCCTGTATACCTACAAGTAAGCATGTCTTATTACAGCGCAGCTGCAAAAAGCACCCTTCCTTTCCCTACCCGGCCTTTTATACACTCGAGGCTGGAGTCCTGGACCAATCAGCTTTCGCCACTGCCCTTGCTTGTAAAAAAAACTTCACTGACACAAACACTGATTGCTCTTGTAGAAATCTTCCCCCTGAGGACTCTAAGTGGGTTTCGAATAGAGGATAAGGGAACCTTAAAGAACCAAATAATAGAATGAGAACCAGATTGTTTATTCCTGACAACAATACCTAATACAGACGTCCGGGCTTATCTGCAGTCCCTGTATACCTACAAGTAAGCGAGTCTTATTGCAGCGCAGCTGCAAAAAAGCACTCTTCCTGTCTTTGCCCGGCCTTTTATACACTTGAGGCTGGAGTCCTGGACCAATCAGCTTTCGCCCCTGCCCTTGCTTGTAAAAAAAACTTCACTGACACAAACACTGATTGCTCTTGTAGAAATCCTCCCCCTGAGGACTCTAAGTGGGTTTCGAATAGAGGATAAGGGAACCTTAAAGAACCAAATAATAGAATGAGAACCAGATTGTTTATTCCTGACAACAATACCTAATACAGACGTCCGGGCTTATCTGCAGTCCCTGTATACCTACAAGTAAGCAAGTCTTATTACAGCGCAGCTGCAAAAAAGCACTCTTCCTGTCTTTGCCCGGCCTTTTATACACTTGAGGCTGGAGTCCTGGACCAATCAGCTTTCGCCACTGCCCTTGCTTGTAACGCTTTCATGATCTCCTTTCGTTTGTTCGCTGTGGCGTCAAGGCATCTTTCCTTTGCAGGGGCATCAAGGTGTCTGGAACATTCTGCTTTTCCTTTGTTTCTGTGGGTGCATGTATAAGTATCCTTCGTATTTGTGAGACTATGTGTTTGCTTTTATCTTTTAGCTAGCAAAATTGAGCAAACACCTTCACTCTTCATTATAGTTGAAAAGCCGACATTCCAAGACATGCTACAAATGTTTCACAGACGGTATGCCTTCCCTGTGAGAAACTACATCAATACGGAAATGCCACAATTTTACACAGTGAAAGATCACATGTATATTAAAGGAAATATTGCGTTGCTATTATTATTATTGTTAGTATAATTTGTATTTATTATCAGAACCTTAGTGGTTTATTTGGTCTCACTATAAACTGGGTTTTAACAACTGCAAAAGTTCCTTACTGAGTGACTGGAGGTTGAATCATTGACCTTAACACTAACAAAAAACCTTTCAAAAGTTGTCATCTCTCACCTAAAAAGCTCAACCTCGGTTTCTCGCATTGAGGTAAAAAAGATTTAAATGAATTGGAACATTGGAACTACTCAAGAGCAACTGAATATAAGTTAAAAGCCAACAGTGCTTTCTCACTGTTATCGTATGTTGAAGTGCGTTACAAAATGTTCCTGTTTGATGTTCCTCCACTTTTCACCTAACTTATCTCTCACACAATGACTCCTACTCTCTCTTTGATGACTCTTTCGTCCTTCGCTCTGCCTGGCCATATGTATGGGGTCCTCTTCTATTTTTGTATTTCCTCTCCCATCCATCAGAATTGCTGCCCTGCTCCACGACTCCCCGTTTTACGTCTCTCTTTCACCTCATCCCTTCCTACCGAACATTCGTCTCCACCTCATGGGTCCTGTTCTAATTCAGTTCTCATCCTCCAGCCTAGTTTCCTGTGTTCTCTAATCCTCTTTTCACTTTTACTGCTTGTCAGGACATGTGCTATTGATACAGTAGTCCACTCTTATTCCTAGGCAATGCTAAGCCCCATATTTCTTTTATGTCAGCATCTTTGCCCTCCAAAACATTTTTTCCTCATATTTCTCTTCTCGGCTCAGCTCCCTCTCAATTTACTGGTCGATCTACGTTCCTACCCTCACCTATGGTCATGAGTTTTGGGTAGTGACTAAAAGGTACAAGCAGTGAAAATAATCCTCTGTATGGGGGCTGGGATCTCCTTTAGATACGGGGAAAGGTGTCATCCAGGTGTTCCTTGGATAATCTGAGTCATGACCACCAAAAGCATGCAATATGCAGTGTAGTGTTCTAAAATGATTTAAATATCCCTTTTGGGTCTCTAATTGAGTCGTTTCATCTGTACCCAAGAATTAATCCATTAATTCATGCATAAAGCTAACAATTACCTGGTAGCACAAAATGCATTACAATTATTCTCGACAAGAGAAAATATGACCTTAGGGAGAAATTAAACCTAAAACACTTATGCACGCTGCCAACGATACTAAACACCTTCAGCATATTGGTATTTGGGATCCATGCATCAATTTTCTATGCCGCTTAACCTCACTAGGGTCGCAGGAGTTTGCTGGAGTCTATCCCAGCTATTTTTGGGCAAGACGCTGAGTCCAAAAAAGAGTAGGGAAAAGTTTATCTAATCATAATTCCCATTTTACTTCAACCGCTAATATATTTGTTTGTGCACTTCCTGTATTCAACATGTACCATTTACCAATTTTGAACTAGAACCCAGTTTGAAATAACACAATGTGTACAATTGGAGTTAAGGGTTGTGATATATTGATAATGATAATAAACAATAATAAATATAGAATAATTAGGGATGAAAAGTTAATAGTTCACAGACATAATTTGTTGTTGAGTCATGAATGCAAACTATTTAATACTTCAACTTGTCTTAAGAAATGAGAAAGAAGTATTATGTGCAAGAGTGGTTAAATATACTGTAGCATTTTTTTTTACCTTGTACTTTATACACATCAATACCTTGTACTGTTTCTTGAAATAGCTCAGTTTAGTGTATTGTTTGACTTCTTTTCTCAGTTCATTCCACATACCGATATATGGTGAAGTTTCATTTTTCCCGAAGGTTATCTGGGAATGTATTACAATTATCCCTTTATAAAAAATTGCCGTTTCATTGTTGACTATGGCCCATTACTAGTCAAGAGTTTTCTGCTCTGTCTTCTGCCTTAGTAATGAGACAAAATATTGATGAGACATGATATTACATGATATTATCACCGCATGTAGTCAGCCATGGCGTGTACGACGTGGAGGAAAAAAAAACCTCCTCCTATTTAGTGTTGAAGTATTAAGTCCAACATGTATGGCTGCATGTTAAAAGTCGACATTTTAAAAAGATATCAAGTGGGGGCACAACACCGGAAGTACTTCTTAGCACTTGCAGAAAGCTTTCTAGATCTTCTAGAATCTGCACCTATTCCAGCTGTATTTCTTTGGATTTCATACTTCCCGTGAAAAAGGTATGTTTTAATTTATTCCAACCACAGCGAAGTGGGCGTGCTTGGAGTTGGCTTGTGGTTGGAATGAATTAAAACAGACCATTTTCACAGGAAGCATGAAATCCAACAAATACAGCTGGAATAGGTGCAGATTCTAGAAGATCTAGAAAGCTTTCTGCGCTGGTTGTGTGTAGCTGCTCTATGGTAGTCCACAAGTCAATGCAAACGTCAGAGAAATGAGCGTAATGGGTTCCCTTTAAATTTAGAATGAATAAACTGGAGGCTGACTACTTAGCTATGGCCGTCTGTTGCGTCCCGTAGCCTGCGTATTAGCAATGTGCTGTAAACAGAGAATAACAGTGGTGTAAAGGTGACTATGTGGGTGTTAGTTTATGTCTACAGGGCTCTAATAATGGTAAAAACAATTTAGAATGTAAATATTCCATTTAGGGCTGCACGGTGTATGAGTGGTTAGCGCGCAGACCTCACAGCTAGGAGACCAGGGTTCAATTCCACCTTTGGCCATCTCTGTGTGGAGTTTGCATTTTTTCCCCGTGCATGCGTGGGTTTTCTCCGGGTACTCCAAAAACATGCTAGGTTAATTGGCGACTCCAAATTGTCCATAGGTATGAATGTGAGTGTGAATGGTTGTTTGTCTATATGTGCCCTGTGATTGGCTGGTGACCAGTCCAGGGTGTACCCCGCCTCTTGCCCGAAGACAGCTGGGATAGGCTCCAACACCCCCGCGACCCTCGTGAGGATAAGCGGAATGAATGAATATTCCATTTATTAATATCGAATCCTAATTTTTGAATATTGAATTCTAGCAAATTCATTAGGAACCAATTGAAAATGCACTTCCTAATAGTCCAAAGGTGTAGTAATATCAAACATAGTCCACTAAGAAAAATTGCTGTGCTCCTTATTAAACGTGTACTTGCTCTGATACGACACACTGTAAGTAATTCCCCCTGCATCCCGTACAAACTCAACATCATGACCTGAAAAACGAGTTTCTAACCTATTACAATTGCTGTCATCTTTCCTTCATTTTTCGGGTTGTCAGCATTGCAATAAAGTGCTTGGAACAACCATCATCATTTTTTCCCCCCGGGGAGAAGCCTGGTTGTGTCATTCTCCATCTCTCCAGACCTCTGTTGCATCAATACAAGGGCTTTCTTTCCCTTCACTTGGCTGTCGCACAGCCATTTGGAAAAGATGTTTTTATACTTTCCCTGTGATCCTCTCTTGTCTAATTTTCTCCTTTCTGAGGAATCAGATGCCGCAAATCATCCTTGCCCGTCTCTCCATATGCCTTTCTATGAGTGTTTCTGTAAATTGATATTGATGATCAGATGTGAATGTAATGTCTTTTTCCCTTGTGGTGTCTTTTCTAACTTAGCATTTTCCCCCTGCGTGTCCTATATTCAGTCAGCTTTGGCTGACCACCATGCAGGATGTGTGCCCTCACTTCCCCATCTGTTTCTCTGTTAATCCTCCCTTTTTTTCATTCTCATAAGGTTTGAAAGTTCTAGAATTAATCTTGTTGCACAACAAGCAGTGTCCAAAATAAAATCTTGTACACTTTACATTTGTCACAGTTCCATATTGACAATAGAGTGTTGATCTAAAAAAGCACAAACTCCCAGATATTGGTCAAAAATGGTAATAATTTATAAACATGTGATAATGTAAATAAAATACATGTACCTTAATTAGAAAGTCATGGACTGTATATAACAACAGAAAGTCAACAAAAATGCAAAATTACAATATGATAACATGTATTTTTTTCCAGTCTTAAGATTTTTTTTTTTTCAATGAAAAATGTAAATAAGGGTAAATATGTCAACAATCGCAATATTTTATTTTGCATGGCAAAAATAGCAAAATTAATAAGCTAAATTTAACAGCCACTTTTATTGCAAATGTCGATCCATAATCGGAGGACAACATCAATGTCAAGCTAGCTGGAGGTGTATGTTGACAAGCTGCGTGTTAACCATAAACATATTTATGGATGGTTTCAATCACACACTTTTTTTGCCATTCAGAACCAGCATCGACTCTACTTTTTAGTTTTCCCAGGATTATTTAAATATTGTAATTAAAAGTTCTGTAGATGTGAAATATTTATATTATTATTTTATTATATATATGTATATATATATATATAAAAAGTATATAATATTATAAAATAAAATAATAATATAAATGTGAAATATTTATATTATTATTTTATATATATAAAGTATATAATAAATATAAAATAAAATAATAATATAAATATTTCACATATATAGTATATAATAAATATAAAATAAAATAATAATGTAAATATTTCACAACTACAGAACTTTTTACAGAATATTTATCTTATTATTTTATTTTATATTATATATATAATAATATAATAAATATAAAATAAGCATTTATAATATATAGAATAGAATATTTATATTATTATTTTATTTTATATTTATTATATATATATATATATATATATATAGTATATAATAATAATATAATACATATAAAATAATAATATAAATATTTCACAACTACAGAACTTTTACCAATATGAAATAAGAAATTCTGATTTACTTTGAAAGTGATTTAAAATTAAAGTGCAAGACGCAAAATGAAACAAGGCTTTTATTCTTGAATTTTATTTTTTTTTTGAGGGGGGCCCTGTGGTCACAATTTCACACAGTCATCCAATTTCTCCGCCGTAGCGCTTCATTTTGTCCCAAGATCAGTCAGATTATTGGCATTCCTGCCAGAGTCGCTGCACAAATTAGAGTTTCAAACTCCAGTCCAGACAATGGCTGGCATTGAAAAGCAATGTACAGCTGTCACCTTAGCAGTCCCCTCCTCCATTGAATACCTCCCTCAACATCTGTTACTTCCACTCAAATTGTGGGCCAGGATGGCAAGGGGGTAGACACCGGGGGTCAAACCAATCTCTATGCAGATTGTTATAATTTCCTGTGTCACCCCATTCGGCTATCTTCATCACTCGCTATAAATGCAAATACTTCACAGGTCCTTTTTTCTCACAAGCTTCTGTCCAGCACATTAAACAACATAATTATCATGGCGGCTCAACCACAGAGTAACATAAGCTAAGAATAAAACATGGACTCCAATTGTGGGAACATACCGACTGCTCATTGTGACAAATATTACAACGGACAGACTTTATTACAAGGCTGCACGGTGGGGTGGTTTGCACGCAGGGCTCACATCGAGGAAACCCGAGTTCAATTCCACCTTTTTTGTTTTCTCCGGGTACTCTGGTTTTCTTCCACATTCCAAAAACATGCTAGGTTAATTGGCGATGAATGAATGAATGAATGAATGTTCTTTTGGCTGCACGGCCACACAGCTAGGAGACCCGAGTTCGATTCCCAGCTCGGGCATCTCTGTGTGGAGTTTGCATGTTCTCCCCGTGCATGCATGGGTTTTCTCCGGGTACTCCGGTTTCCTCCCACATTCCAAAAACATGCTAGGTTAATTGTTGACTCCAAATTGTCCATAGGTATGAATGTGAGTGTGAATGGTTGTTTGTCTATATGTGCCCTGTGATTGGCTGGCCACCAGTTCAGGGTGTACCCCGCCTCTCGCCCAAAGACAGCTGGGATAAACTCCAGAACCCCCGTGAAACCTCGTGAGGATAAGCAGTAGAAAATGAATGAATGAATGAATGTTCTTTTGGTGGGCAGCTGGGAGACTCGAGTTTGATTCCCCGCTCTGGCATCTCTGTGTGGAGTTTGCATGTTCTACCTGTGCGTCGGTTTTCTCCGAGTACCTCCCACATATCGAAAACATGCTAGGTTAATTGGTGTCCGTAGGCATGAATGTGAGTGTGAATGGTTGTCTGTCTATATGTGGCCTGTGATTGGCTGGCAACCAGTTCAGGAAAGTGCAAAAATTGCTACATAGAATATTATTGATATCAGAATAGGATAAGACATATTACAGGCAAATATTGTTTTTATTACAATACTGTAACTACTAGTGACAAATCCCTCGGTTTTTGAATGTTTAATGCAAGCATCCATTTGTCCTACTTTATTTGACAGTCACTGAACACACCATGTACCATTCTCCCACACACAGATGCATGTATTTTGGACTTATGGATGTATTTTGATGTATTTTCCTACTTTGTCTTTCATTCATATTTGGTCCCAAATGCTGATCCAGCCTGTAAAGTCAAATTTTAGCTTGCAGTTCAATGCAAAAATTAGTGTAGAGGCAGCTCACTTATAAAGCAACACTCGTTAGTTGGTACACTCTTATGCCAAGGTCCCCTTGAATATGACAATAAAAACAATCCCTGCACTTCTCCAGTCTTTGGCAGGCAACTCAAAACACAGCGACAGTAGATACAAATAACTTCGGTCTTGTTGAAAGACTCATCAGCCAGGACTTTGAAGCTAACTTCACCAATTTAAAATACTTTTTTATTTCTCAATTTCTGCTCATTTGTTCCAGCGTGCTTCTTTTATAAACATAACGTGATGAATGTGTGATTAGCATGATGGCTTCACTGTCAGGAGATTGAGGCGTCAAATCTCTGTTGTGCATTTTGCATGTTCTCCTCAAGCATGCATGGCTTTTCTCCGGGGGGGATCCAGTTTCCTCCCATATTCCAAAAATATGCATTTAATTGGAGACTCATGGTGCAGGGGTGGGATTTGACTCGCAGGTCACATCGTGTTAACCAGCGGTCTCAAATGTGCGGCCCGCGGGCCAAATGTGGCCCGTGAGACGCTACTTTGAGGCCCCCACCTTGATACCAAAAGTTTAATGTTGAAATGACAGCTTAAAGCTTGTGTGCACACCGGACACAATTAACATGATTTTGCCCCCGCCCATACTGTTACCCTTACCCCGTTACCCCGCCCTGTTTTTGCTTTGGATTAGCAATGAAGCTAAAGGCTTATGACGCTTATGGGTACAAATAAATGCAGGAAATGATTTGGAATAAAAGGGAAAATACACGTCAAGATAAAGCATCTCATCAAACATGTTGTTAAAGTTACGACGCTGCTCCCAGATGCTAACTTGCTAATTGGGTAAAAATATTAAGTTTCATTAATGTTCATGTTTAAGGTTAAATAACTGTTAATACTGTACATTTGAATCTGAAAAAAATAATTTCTCTACCAACTGTATGTGGTTTCTTATTTGCTGTTTTATTATTATTTTGCTTATTTATTACTGATTGATTGATTTATTGTCTTTATTCTTAATTTGTTTATTTATTTATTTTTATCTTATTTTGTGTATAGAAAAATAAAAATTAAGATATTTGAGAACAGTTGAATGTTTTATCAGATATTTTGGTGTGGAAAACCGGAACCAAAGTACTGAAAAAGTGTAGGGTATAGCAGAAGCAAAAGCATTGAAGATATTTTTTTATTGATTTTTTTTCCAGTTTTTAATACATGCGTGTTTTTTTTTTTTTGTTTTTTTTTTTTTGAAAACCTGATGCGGCCCGGCTTCACCCAGAACCTAGCTCCGGTGGCTCCCAGGTAAATTGAGTTTGAGACCCCTGGCGTTAACGAAATGCACTTTAAAACATCAGACTACATCAAATACCAAATTTATATAATATGCCAATTCACAGTAGAAGATACATGTGGACTGCTAACAATATAACGTTCATTTTAGTCGCTTATTTCACAAAATGTATTGAATACAAAACTGTAAATGTAGGGAACCTATTTTCATTATCAAAATGTAGCAGATGTTGATTATCACTTGCATGCTATGAAGTGGAGTTAATTTTATGGGTGGAGACAGAATCCAGACTCCAGTGGCTGCGATGCTATCATTGCTGAAATAATTCTGTGTCTGGCAATTTGTCCTTGTTTAATTGCCTTCACGACATTACTTACGCAGCAGTTCAGTCAAACACAACCACAATGTCCTTGACATTTTTATGCCATCCTTCCAAAATAACAACACGATTGTCAAAGTTCTCCAACTAGCTACATGTCCGATCGGGTTGGGAAAATCACTGTCATTGGCAGGAATGCCTTAGCCCAGGGGTCTCAAACTCAATTTACTTGGGGGCCATTGGAGCTAGGGTCTGGGTGAGACTGGGCCACATCAGGTTTTCCAAAAAAACAACGCATTTATTAAAAACAGAAAAATATACAAACTTTTTCAGTGCTTTGGTTCTGATTTTCTACAATTAAAGCGCTGATAAAACATTCCACTGTTCTCAAATATCTTAATTTTTATTTTTCTGCACAAAATAAGATGAAAAATAAACAAATCAAGAATAAAGAAAATGAATCAGTAATAAATAAATATAATAATAATAAAACAGAAAATAATAAAAACTTAAGAAACCACATATAGTTGGTGGGTAGACAAATAATTTTTTTCAGATTAAAATGAACAAAGCATTATTAGAGCCCTGTAGACATGACAAAACACGACTATAGTCACATTTATACTCTTTTTATTTACAACATATTGCGCAACTGCGGTATCTTGAGACACATGCTAACTAGCAATCTAGCGACCTAAACGGTAGCCTCCAAGTTATTTCCTTTAAACTTAAATAGCCAAAAACTTACCACTTCCACACGGATAGGGAGGATAACTATTAAGTTATTTAACTTTTAACATGAACATTAATCAAACGTAATAATTTTTTCTGGGTACATGATACCATACAGCATCCATATCAAACTTGCGCGGACCGCACTAACATTAAACTTTCATATCAAGGCAGGGGCCTCAAACTAGTGTCCTGCGGGCCACATTTGGCCCCCGGGCCGCATGTTGGAGACCCCTGCCTTAGCCGTTTTAATTTTATTGAGCAAAACAGCAGCAGCATCCTCCGAAACCCATAATGGTGCCTTTGTGTCGTCAGTGTATAAAGCGTAATTTCAGAATGTTTCATACCAGCAATGTAATGTTGGCCATTGCATATACATTAACTTATACTGTACGTCAGACATACTGTAGACTGAAGCCAGCCAGCCAAATCTTTCCTTCAAAAAGCTCTGTTTTTAATGACAAAAAAGTACATTTGTGTCGGATGAAAGACCAAAACACATAGAAAAATATGCATTTTTTAAAATCTGTACTCGTATCATATTATCCACAGATGTAAATGTGAGCGGAAAAGGTTTGTTGTGCATACAGTATGTGATAGATAGATAGACTTCCTTTATTGTCATTGCACAATGTGTGAGCATATGTGTGTTGCAGAACTGGAGGTAGCAGAGATAAGGATGCTGAGGCTCTCATTGGGAGTGACCAGGATGGATAGGATCAGGAAGGACTACATCAGAGGAAAATTACATGTTAGAGGCCTTGGAGATAAAGTCAGAGAGGCCAGACTGAGATGGTTGGGACATGTCCAGACGAGAGATAGTGAATATATTGGTAGAAGGATGCTGCGTTTAGAGCTGCCAGGTAGGAGATGTAGAGGAAGACCAAAGAGGAGGTTTATGGATGTAGTGAAGGAAAACATGGGGGTAGTTGGTTGTGAGAGAGACAGATGCAGAAGACGGGGTTGATTTGCTGTGGAGACCCCTGAAGGGAAAAGCCCAAAGAGAAAGAAGGCTTTACTTAGAAGATGGAGTTGAAAAGATTGCTGGAAGCTGAATAGAAACATTCATACATAGTAATGCATATCATATACATTTAGGGACCTTTATGATTTTTGTGAACCATTCGTTTTCTAGAGTGGAATGATAATACATCATTAAACTACATTTAAAAAGAAGAATTAGGTGCAAAAGTGAAATTTATTTTAAATTTACAGAGGGTCAAAATTATACCTACAGGTTGAGACAAAAACATGCAACTCAAAAAGTCAAGTCGATATTTGAGGTTTTAGATTTGTGTGGGTTTTTGTTTGGACTACAGAAAGTTCCACTGAAGAAAGGACAGGAAGCAGAACAGGAGGTATAGCAGGGATGAGGATGCTGAGGTTCTCATTGGGAGTGACCAGGATGGATAGGATCAGGAGATCCTAGTAAAGAGACTTTACTGGCCGAAGCCAAAGAGGCATAGTTTCCAGTCCGGACAGACAAATAAGGCCGGCTGACATATATTACATATTTGTAGTTCTAACATTTCTGATGAAACCATCATACTTATATAGCTTCCTCAGCAGTATTTAGTAGTGTGTATAGTGAGTTATAGAGATCCTCATCTCTGCTACTGGAGGTAGCAGATGCTGAGGTTCTCATTGGGAGTGACCAGGATGGATAGGATCAGGAAGAAGTACATTACATGTTAGAGGCCTTGGAGATAAAGTCAGACAGAGATGTTTGGGACATGTCCAGAGGAGAGATAGTGAATATATTGCTAGAACGATGCTGCGTTTAGAGCCGCCAGGTAGGAGGCGTCGAGGAAGTGGTTTATGGAGGACATGAGGGTAGTTGGTGTGAGAGAGACCGATGCAGAAGACAGGGTTGGATGGAGGAGTAGTGCCTTGGCTGACATGTCTCTTCAACATTGTGTGGATGTCAGGAACAGGGTGTGGTTATTTATTTATAATGATAGTATAAATATTATAATGTGTCTGTTTGTGGTGTACTCACACATGCACGTACACAGTAATGTCAATGACACTGTCATTTTAGTGGCAGCTCACAAATAACTAAGAATCGCTTGAACAAACTTGACACAATCAGATGCTGTCAGGTTCCAGCATGTTTACCTCAAAGACAACAGATCAGTCTGTCATAGACATTAAATTCTACCTTGTAAGGTAAAGGGAATTGTGTTCCAACTGTGTTTTTATTTAACTGAGTCGACACGTGAATGGATTGTCGATGATCAGTCCAAATCTTATACTTCAAAGACAAAAGTGTTTATAGCAGGCTGATATGTATTCCTAAGAAAACAATGGATTGCTATTGCTAAAAGTCTCTTTTCAGCTTTTGCTGCTTAAATTCTCTTTGAATGAATGTTAAGTTTACTTCTTCCCCTGAGCTTATGCAATTATGTTGCTCCTGTTTGATTTGTACTCTTTAAAAGTCACCCTGTTGATGAAAACAATCCGCTTGTTTTTGTTTCTGTGTCTCACTTTACAATAAGTTATTACAAGAACACAGTAATCACTGAGGAACTAAAGGAAACCTAATGAGGAACTAATGAGTCCTGGTCAGGGTTAGGTAGGTTCCTTCCTCATTAACTAGTATAGTTATGTGAACCTTATTGTAAAGCAGGGGTCTCAAACATGCGGCCCGCGGGCCAAATGTGGCCCGCAGGACACTACTTTGAGGCCCCCGCCTTGATATGAAAGTTTAATGTAAGTGCGGCCCGCGCAAGTTTGATATGGATGCTGTATGGTATCATGTACCCGAAAAAAAAATTACTTTTGATTAATGTTCATGTTAAAGGTTAAATAACTGTTAATAGTTATCCTCCCTATCTGTGTGGAAGTGGTAAGTTTTTGGCTATTTAAGTTGAAAGGAAATAACTTGAAGGCTACCGTTTAGGTCGCTAGCTCTCTAGTTTGCGAGTTAGCATGTGTCGCGAGACGCTGCAGTTGCGCAATATGTTGTAAATAAAAAGAGTATAAATGTGACTATAGTCGTGTTTTGTCATGTCTACAGGGCTCTAATAATGCTTTGTTCATTTTAATCTGAAAAAAATAATTTGTCTACCCACCAACTATATGTGGTTTCTTAAGTTTTTATTATTTGCCGTTTTATTATTATTATTATTATATTTATTTATTTATTCCTGATTGATTGATTTTCTTTATTCTTGATTTGTTTATTTATTTTTCATCTTATTTTGTGTAGAAAAATAAAAAGTAAGATAGTGGAATGTTTTATCAGAGCTTTTCTTGTAGAAAATTGGAACCAAAGCGAAGTTTTTCAGGAAAACCTGATGCGGCCCAGTCTCACCCAGACCCGAGCTCCAGTGGCCCCCAAGTAAATTGAGTTTGAGACCCCTGTTGTAAAGTAAAGATGATATCTTAATGTGGAATTGAAATATCTACAGATGGATGGGTTCATTTCTATTACTACAGTTTCAACTGTGGACCAAACCACAGCTCTAAGACAACAGTAAGGACGACCTGGACACTCACCCTGGATGTGTCGTATAGTCAATGCAATCATTCCGTTCGTCACTTATTGCTGATAAACGCCATCTTGCATAATACAATAAAAAAAAACAAAATAATCAACCAAATCCAAGCCTATTGAACACTCATGTATTTGTGTTTTTATTTTGTACTACAGGGGCCGTTTGCTATTTAAGATGTTGTAAATTTCCTCGAATATGTTTTGTTCTCTCCTTGTGATTCCCTTATGACTTCTCCCTGTGGTTGAGACCTTGTTTCTGTGTGTGGAGAATCTAAGTCCACTGCAAAGGATTTGCAGTATTTGATATGCAAATAGTACCGCTGTTAAGATAAATAAAGTCTTGTGATTCAGGAGCACAAGACATTCTTGATCTGTACCCCTCAGATACTTCAGAGAAGTTAGACAGTTTTTGTCTGATGAAAATAACAATGTATATGTAGTACCCGAAAAAAACCCATGCATGCACGGGGAGAACATGTAAACTCCACACAGAGATGGCCGAGGGTGGGATTGAACTCCGGTATAGGTGTGAGGGCTGCGCGCTAACCACTCGACCACCATGCAGCCTGTTAATAACGGTAACAGGACCACTGCAAAACAATGTGATAGGCCAACCAATCTGCACTGACTAGGAAAGAAGAAGTCGAAGTAGGTGTGTCCCATAACATGCATTGTTAGCGCCGTCATACTAACTGTTTTTCTGTCACAGTCAGGAGATTGGGAAGACCCGGGTTCGATTCTTCGTTTGGCCATCTCTGTGTGACGTTTGCATGTTCTTCCAGTGGGTTTTCTCCGGGGTACTCCGGTTTCCTCCCACATTCCAAAAACATGCTAGGTTAATTGCCGACTCCAAATTGTCCATAGGTATGAATGTGAGTGTGAATGGTTGTTTGTCTATATGTGCCCTGTGATTGGCTGGCCACCAGTCCAGGGTGTACCCCGCCTCTCACCCAGTCCAGGGTGACAGGGGACAGCTGGGATAGGCTCCAGCACCCCCCGCGACCCTTGTGAGGATAAGCGGTAGAAAATTAATGAATGATTTACTGTTTTGTGGTTGAATAGGGCCACAAAATATATTAATATTAATAATCCAAAAATTATGATACCACATCATGATACAGTAAAGGAAATATTGCACTATCATCGTTCACTCTGTGAAGTTGTGGAATTGCCGTTTGTGACATGTATTTTCTTGCAGGCCATTCATACTGTCTGTCAAACATTTGCAGCATTTCTTGAATTGAATTCTTTATTTTTAGGTCGTGGTAGAAAATTCCTAATGTTAATGAATGAGATTGAAGGGACGTGAGTGTAAACATAAATTCCTCCAAATATTGAAGAAAAGAAATTAAATGATCCTCTATTCAACGCATTCTCTCTCTGCAGGAAAAAGCTACAGCTCCTTCTGCTTGGTCCAAACAGTCAGTTGTTCTTTTCTGCCTCAAGTCTAATGCAGGGTGAGACGGTGCACGGACCATATTAAATATTTATAGCTACATCATCTCCTCATCCACAGTTGTCCTCCGTCAATAGTGTGGACAAACAGCCTGGCATAACGTAAACCAATTAAAGCAAATGTATATTATATATATTTTTTTTATGACCATAAATGTACACAGTTACATCCTGATGTACTTTCTGGTTTTGTGCTAATAATTTTTTGTGTGCACGCAGCCAGGTTGCACTGGCAAGACGGCGTTTCATTTTCTCAAAAATCATAGAAAATGACGTAACACATACATTGTCAAGCACGTTGTGTCAGTAAAACTCATAGGCACAGCAAGTGAATTGTTCATTTGTCGAGTCTTGTTAGACAAGAAGGCAAAGTTTGAAATAACTTGTTCATACATTGCACATCTCTACTACATGAAGAACATACGTAAGAGATGTCCAATATAAGGCCCTGGTGGCTATTTGCGGCCGGCAGCTCATTTTTATCGGCAAACATATGATTCATTCATTCATTTATTTTCTACCGATTTTTTCCTCACGAGGGTTGTGGGGGTTGCTGGAGCCTATCCCAGCTGTCTTTGGGCGAGAGGCGGGGTACACCCTGGACTGGTGGCCAGCCAATCACAGGGCACATATAGACAAACAACCATTCACACTCACATTCATACCCTATGGACAATTTGGAGTCGCCAATTAACCTAGCATGTTTTGGGAATGTGGGAGGAAACCGGAGTACCCGGAGAAAACCCACGCATGCATGTGGAGAACATGCAAACTCCACACAGAGATGGTCGAGGGTGGAATTGAACCCGGGTCTCCTTGCCGTGCTGCCCAAACATTCATTCATTTTCTACCGCTTTTTCCTCACGAAGGTCGCGGGGGTGCTGGAGCCTATCCCAGCTGTCTTCGGGCGAGAGGCGGGGTACACTGGTGGCCAGCCAATCACAGGGCACATATAGACAAACAACCATTCACACTCACATTCATACCTATGGACAATTTGGAGTCGCCAATTAACCTAGCATGTTTTTGGAATGTGGGAGGAAACCGGAGTACCCGGAGAAAACCCACGCATGCACGGGGAGAACGTGCAAACTCCACACAGAGATGGTCGAGGGTGGAATTGAACCTGGGTCTCCTAGCCGTGCTGCCCAAACATATGATACAAAAAATAATAATAATTAAAAAGGCGTAATGCAATGAGGAAAAAGCTGAAATATGTCATAATCTGCACTTGGTTTGGTCTGCTGCCCCCTGTTGTTTCTTCTTTATCCTGCAGCAGACTCCTGCCTTGTTCCCCTGATCTGCACACCTGTTGCCCATCAGCCATTAGGCCTTCATATACCACTCCACTTACATTATTCCCCTGTCATATGGTTTACCTTGTCATGCCTGGTCCTACCTACACATTGCATGCTTCATATTTGCTCCTGACCTTTTGTCTCTCTGCCCTGTAACTCATATTTTTGCTGCCATTTTGTAGATCTTTATTTGCGACAAAGTACTCTTTTGTACCTTCTGTGACCTTCTGTCACTGTACTTTGTTTTTCCTTCTCTGTGAGCTCCCTTTGTTTATTATGAAATACTTTTTTTCTACATTCACTTTGGTCGCTGCTCTGGGGTCTTCAATACCTGGTACAAGTGCCTGCAGCATAACAGAAATCCTGATAAAACAAACACTGAAAATGTTACACTCCCACTTTTAACATACAATTTTTTTGTCTGTAAACATACTAAACTTTTTGTACTGAATTAAAAATATCAAAATGTCCCCCCCACATCCTTTGATTTTTCAATGTACAACACACATATGCTCACACACACACAATACCCTGACAACCACACTTTGACCCCGCCTATGTATTCACATCCCGGGGTGCAATTGTGCACGGCCACTCGAGCAGTTAATTCTCTGACAATTAAAGAATTGAGATGCAATTATTGTCAAGCAGTCACTTGTTGAACAAAAGCGAATAGACTGAAAAACGTGTCACTTGCAAAGTTCATTATTTCCATGCCGTGGAGCCAAAAGCTTCAGATTAACTCCTTTTGCAATCGCGTTGTATTGAAGTGTGCGTGCTTAGTGGGTTAGGGTGGGTGAAAGAGGAACAGTTCTTAGTGTGGTGGATTTGAAAAGACTGAAAATAAGTCTGGTTATCATCACAGGAAATGGCGCGAGACACTCAGTCTCCCTGTCACCCGTCCTCACTGTTGCAATCTTTTTGTGTTCATTCAACCTTTTTTACCATTTTTCTGCCTCTTGAGCTTCTGCATTTCCTGAAGTCATTTTTCACTTTCTGTCCCTTCATACATTACTCTGCAGTTTTTTTACACTCTTTTTCTGTTTATGGCTCCTGTGCACTTAATTCTCTTGTCTATACCTTTCTTTGTCTGTGTTTAAGTAGTTTCCATTGTTCTGTAATTCATTCTAGAAGTATTTCCACATGTATAGTAAATTAATTCATACGTTCATTTTCTACCGCTTTTTCCTCATGATGGTCGCGGGGGTGCTGGAGCCTATCCCAGCTGTCTTCGGTTGAGAGGCGGGGTACACACTGGACTGGTCGCCAGCCAATCACAGGGCACATATAGACAAACAACCATTCACACTCACATTCATACCTATGGACAATTTGGAGTCGCTAATTAACCTAGCATGTTTTTGGAATGTGGGAGGAAACCGGAGTACCCGTAGAAAACCCACGCATGCACGGGGAGAACATGCAAACTCCACGCTGGCCGGAGGTGGAATTGAACCCTGGTCTCCTAGCTGTGAGGTCCGCACGCTAACCACTCAACCGCCGTGCCGCCCATACAGTAAATTCATTCATTCATTTTCTACCGCTTTTTCCTCACGACGGTCGCGGGGGTGCTGGAGCCTATCCCAGCCATCTTCAGGCGAGAGGCGGGGTACACCCTGGACTGGTCGCCAGCCAATCACAGGGCACATATAGACAAACAACCATTCACACTCACATTCATACCTATGGACAATTTGGAGTCGCTAATTATCCTAGCATGTTTTTGGAATGTGGGTACCCGGAGAAAACCCACTCATGCACGGGGAGAACATGCTAACATGCTAACCCACCAAGGGTGGAATTGAACCCTGGTCTCCTAGCTGTGAGGTCTGCGCACTAACCACTCGTCCGCCGTGCCGCCCATACAGTAAATTGATATTTTCAATTTGCAATGCACATACTGTTAAAAATATACCTTTTACCTGCATCTGGGTCCTGCTCTCCGCCACACAATTCCATTAGTACCAGAGGGACTAAAAGGGGAGGGGGAAACTGAAGTCCTTGGGGTCTGTAAATCAGGCATTTTCCCCATTTTCAGTCAGATATATTTAATGTGAGAATATGTGATTAAAATGTGAATGTGTGATGTGACAAATAAATGGTTGTCCAGTGCACAGAAAAATGAATAATTACATTCCGGTACCTCCAGCAAAGGGTGAAAAACCACAAGTAATTGATACGCCCATTAAATGGTCTTTGTAATGTAGTGGCAGCTCCGCATAATATGGCGAGGTCTGATGTGCTCAGTGTACTCACTACACTGACAGGGGTCGTCTTCTCTGTCATAGCTAATGACTGTTTTCAGTCCTGTGGCAGTTTCCTGTGCGCAATGACTTTGCTCGTATTAACCTTAACCAGTTCTATTCCACCGTGGGAAACTTGTGCATGACAAGGTTTGTACTGCAATGTTGTTTTAATGCCACACAGGTCTGACATCACTCTTGTTGTAATCACACAAGCACTATCCAGTCATTGCTGGATAAACGTGCTGGGGTAGTTTGGAATCGACTGCCAATATCTGAGATTTGAGATGCAGGCCAATATAATCCAATATTATGACCTTTAACGTGAATATCCGATATCAATATCTGATCAGGACGGATCGCTGGATGGATGGGTTTCTGAATCACTTTCTAGTGCTATATGGGTCATTTTCCTGGAAGAAAAGGCTTTGATAGAAAGCAGAGTGGGTGGGGTCTGTGTACAGAGCAGGTTGAGCTTGTGTGAAGAAGAGAAGAAAGAGAAGAAAGCCTTCCAGGACAAAGTTCAGCTGAAAAGTAATGTTTATGATATTTTATGGGTGTTTTTGTTATCGTTCGTTTTTGTGTTTTGTCTTGTAGGCCACACAGTCGGGAGATTGAGAAGGACTGGGTTCGATTCTCTGCTTGGGCATCTTTCATCAAAACAAAATACACCTATAATACAGCAAGAAAATTCAGCAAAAAAACTAAAAAGAACAACAAAAGAAAAAATGGAAGATATCAAGTCATAATATTGCAAAAAAATAAAATTGCATATAGTTCTAATATATAAAAAGAAAAAAAGATGAATTTTTGGAAATTAAGTTGGAAAAAAGTTATAAAATTATGTAAAAAGTTTAAATATTCCAAAAATAAAATGTACAGAAAGCAATCCAAATATTTGTAAAAAAAAAAAAAAAACCTAGCAAAAAAGCTAAATTGTAGAAAAAGCTAAAATGTTTATACTAATCACACATATGGCTGCACGGCGGACGAGTGGTTAGCGCTAAGACCTCGCAGGAGAGTTCAATTCCACCCTCGGCCATCTCTGTGTGGAGTTTGCATGTTCTCCTTAAATTAAGTTGGAAAAAAAGTTATAAAATTATGAAAAAAAGTTAAAATATTCAGAAAATAAAATGTACAAAAAGCAATCAAAATATTTGTAAAAACAAAAAATTGTAGGCAGAAAATATGTATAATAATCACGGATATGGCTGCACGGTGGATGAGTGGTTAGCGCGCAGACCTCACAGCAAGGAGACCCAAGTTCAATTCCACCCTTTGCATGTGTGGGTTTTCTCCGGGTACTCCGGTTTCCTCCCACATTCCAAAAACATGCTAGGTTAATTAGCGACTCCAAATTGTCCATAGGTATGAATGTGAGTGTGAATGGTTGTTTGACTATATGTGCCCTGTGATTGGCTGGCGACCAGTCCTAGTTATCCCCCGCCTCTCATCTTAAGACAGCTGGGATAGGCTCCAGCATACCGTTGCCACCCTAGTGAGGATAAGCAACATTGAAAATGGATGAATATTAGTTATTATGAGTTTAAAGGGGACTATTTCATGCCTAGAAGGCTATGTAACCAAAATGTTCATTTTTCATGCAGTGCATGTAAGCAAGTATTGCAGGAAACTAATCTGGCAAACCCACTTCCACCCAAATTTGTCTTTGGCTTTGTTGTCTTTGCTTTCACAGGCAGAGGACAAGCTGATTAGTCGTAGTCTGACAATTTCTCTCATTTACAATCCGACCATGTGTCTTTTTGAAACCCACCTTACCTTTTATCTTTTTATGTACATATGGATCAAATGATTTTGTATCTGCACAACACAGGCACGGGCATTGGCTTTCAAACGTCCACACACAAAGTCGCTCCTGCTTTGCATACGACACCAAAAGACCAATTCAAGTCATTTTTATCCATCCCTCACTTGGTAGTTTGCATTCGTTCCCTGAGTGGCTCTGTGCTTCCATTTCTATTGGAATTGTGACTTTCATCTCTAGGCTGTGCTCATAAAAAAAAAACACATATACTATACTGGACGTGTACTGTGGAGCTCTTGTCATATCATGCTGCTCTCACATCTTCTTGGCTGGATAAGGTTATGGGACAGAAGTGAGAACGTTTAACATATTAGAAGCTCCCCAAGGCTCCTGTTGGAGCCTTCAGAGAAGACAGGCTGACGTGCATTAAAAAGGTTTCTGCAGCTCTTGAGGGTTACCACTTTAATGTGATCAGTTTTTTCGCAAGATACCCCAATTAGACATGCAACGTGTAGTTTAGAACAGTGATACACAAGATGTGCCATGCAAATTATCCTATTTCATTTAATTGGTATGAAAATATTTTTTTTCATACATAATGTATATATATATATTAAGCTATTGATGCCAGTGATGAATGTTCATAGAACAATTGAATTATCGTCTTGATCCTGTTATGCTCTTTGGAGTGGGTTTGAGCGTGTGATGTGCACTGTGCTGCATGTATGTGTGTACAGCAGCGGTGTCCCAACGTTTTCTGCCGCATACTGAAATGATTGCAGGGGCCACATAATTTTTTTTTTTTTTTAAACCAACCAATATTTTTAATATTTAAAGAAAAAATAATTATTCATTCATTCATTCATTTTCTACCGCTTATACTCACGAGGGTCGCGGGGGTGCTGGAGCCTATCCCAGCTGTCTTCGGGCAAGAGGCGGGGTACACCCTGGTCTGGTCGCCAGCCAATCACAGGGCACATATAGACAAACAACCATTCACACTCACATTCATACCTATGGACAATTTGGAGTTGCCAATTAACCTAGCATGTTTTTGGAATGTGGGAGGAAACCGGAGTACCCGGAGAAAATCTACACATGCAAAGGGTGGAATTGAACTTGGGTCTCCTTGCTGTGAGGTCTGCGCGCTAACCACTCATCCACCGTGCAGCCATATCCGTGATTATTATAAATATTTTCTGCCTACAATTTAGCATTTTTTGCTATTTTTTTTGTTTTTACAAATATTTTGATTGCTTTTTGTACATTTTATTTTCTGAATATTTTAACTTTTTTTTCATAATTTTATAACTTTTTTTCCAACTTAATTTTAAAAAATTCATCTTTTTTTCTTTTTATATATTAGGACTTTATGCTATTTTTTTGCAATATTATGACTTGATCCATTTTTGCTTTTGTTGTTGTTTTTAGTTTTTTGCTGAATTTTCTTGCTGTTTTTTTTTAGAAAGTGCCGAGGGCCAATAAAAAAACAGCTGTGGGCCATAAATGCTCCTTGGGCCATACTTTGGACACCCCAGGTGTACGGTGTGTGTAAATTCGATTTGACTCCATTCCATCAAGCCTTTTTTTTTCAATATAGCTTCCAATTCACCAAAAAGATGCAATTATTTTTAATGCATAATCCCTGCATAAAATACATGTAAATACATTTGATGCCATTTTTTTCTCTCCAAAACAAAAAAACATTTTTGCTGTTACATGCAAGTGTTTTGACAGCCTTGTTGCAAATACACTATGGTCACTTTTCAATGATTATATCATATTCCACGTGTTTCAGACACCTACCCTCATGCAAGTACATTGTGCGACACATGAGTACGCTCAGATGCCCAATGCGAATTATTCTGTCATAACAGTACACAACAACCTTGTTACAGTGCCGAGTCACACTGTTCACCATGCTCAAGTCAGCAGTGCATTCACATGCTCTTCAGTACAACAGGGGCTCTATGCCGCTCTATCCACTGGGATAAGGAGTTCAAAACGTATCCAAAGGGCTGCGGCTGAGACAACAGAGACCCGTGTTGTGTTATCCTGCTGCTGCTACTCTTTTTTCCTAGCTTAGTGAAGGCAAGCAAAGAGGCTGCTGATGGAGAAGAGTTTCGGGTTTCAAAAGTTTTTTTCTTTCCTTTTCCTACCCCTAATGGATTAGAGCGAGTGTCTGTGCGCGGTGTGTTTATTATTGCGTTTGGAATAGATTTTAAGTGCACAATGGGAACAGTATGTGTGTGTATGAACGTGGTTCAGTGTGTTTGCTGCATAAACATGCCTATATATATGAGAGTGGGTAGAACGTCACACGGAGCAGTTTACAGTATGTCACAGAGGCAATTCAACTCATATGTGCCTTGTTATCTTGGTCTCTCCTGACTGGACTACAAGCTCGATCTATCCTAGTGCTTCATCACGTGGTGAAAGTGATCCCCCCCCCCCGGCCAGGGGATATCACCCGAGGGATCGTCAGAAGGGGGGGATTTGAGTTCAGGAAGTGTTTGAGTGAAAGCAGCAGGGTCTTCCCTCCCCCTCCTCCATTGTGCTTTTTTTCCATGCCAGCTTAAACACATCTGTCCTCTCGTGATCACCCACTCAACCCCCACATCCACACTTTGACTCCAAAAGCACTCAAATGGGATTTAATGAAAGTGACAGGATCTGGGAAACATCAATAAGCATGATTGGACAACATTATACAGATTGCATATGAAAATATTAAAGTAGGATTAGTGAACTAGGACGGAGTTCACTTTAGTGCACACTGTAAACATGTGGAAACCATGGAAACCACGGCATTCTAAATAGTTGCTTTAATTGGTCCATATCAATTGCATTACTTTCTAGATGTATGCTAATGATTGGGATTATTGTGTTTTAAAATTGACATGGATTGATCAGAATTTCCTATATTTATTATTACCCTGTTATATGTGTAAATGATCTGTAAGACTTGATATTGCGATGCACTATATCGACTCTGAAGCCATGATAACATGTAATAGTTGCAGTATCTTGCAGTATTTTGCCGATTTAAAACACTCGATGTAATTGATATTGGTGTATCCCAATTACAGCATTGTAAGCTAGCCCAAATTAACTAGTTTTCTCGTATTTTGTGTTCATTATTCACATAAGGATTGTTAATGATGGGCAAAATTGCCCCCAAAAAGTGCAGTTCCCCTTTAAATTGCATAAGCATTTATATTATTTATTACACAGCACAGGCTTGAATCATCTGTTTGTTTACAAGATGCAAGGATATCAAAGCCAACTGATTGATCAGGTAATTAATAAGTAGACACAGTCAGGTTCAGGACTGATTTTCAAATACACTGGAGTACATTGGTTAATGGTAATGGTAATGGTTTTATTTCATTTGAACATGCATCAGATTACAATTGAATGCATCACATAATCAGTTCCCAGTTCCACATGTCCAAAAGGAGTAGGAAGAAGCAAAGCTTATTAAATCCTACCCCTCCATCCGGTACTTTTACAATCAGTAACTGTTACATTTGTTCACTTCCTGCTTTCTTAATAGAGTTAATTTAAAAAAATTTGATTCCACACACTGAAATGCTATGGCTTTTTAACGTAGTCCTCAACAGTGAGTCATTTAACAGGACAAAATATTTTTCACATTGCTATAAAAGCCATAAGCCTTACCTAAACCACCTCACAGTACTAGGTACTCACTCTAATAAAAAGAATACAATAGTTACTGGAGGATAGCAGGATTACAAATATTGCTGCCCAGCCCCCACTCGCCTCCCCTTTTCCTCTCAGGGTCTTACTGGGGGAGAGTTGTTAGAGAGCTGGTTGTGTTTTCCTTGTGTGGCCAGACCTTGCTATCACATTACTACCCACATGCTGATTCAGCAGCTACACCTCCACCCCAACCCCCATCCTTTCCTTGCTGTTTTTTTTTTACACAAATCGCAATTTACCATCAAAGAAAGAAGTCATCACTTTTGTTATCACTACTTCTAAATATAGGACTAAACCTGAATTATCCAAGAGATACACTCCACCCTTCAGCCAAGCAGCCACCCTGATTAATTTTCATAGAATTAGTCATTGTCAGCCGGTGAATCACACCGAGCAAGCGGAAAAGAGTCTGCTTTTGCCTGGAGGAAATATTCTAACTTTGATACTATCAAGGAGAAAGAAGATGAGTACAAAATAACATGATTCCAAATTTAGCGGAGAATCTGAAAATCTCATGACGATACCAGCCAAGTGTCACTCTAACTCAAAAACACCTTGCATGTTACTTGTATGGTTGAGCACCGCTTTTTGCGGGAGTTCCATTCCGACACCATCAGTGAATGGCCAAAAACAGCGAGTCGTTCATACACACATAAAATTGGCTCTTTTTGACCTGTGCTCATTTCCCAGTCGGATGACACCAGCATAAACCCACGACCCCTAGTGAGGATAAGCAGCATAGAAAATGGATGGAAGACACATGGAATGTACATTATTAATGAATACAATATGAAGTATGAATGATAAAACAATGTATGTAAAGTGTATTTGGATATCCGTCTTTCTTACTTCCCAGATATATGTTGACTAATGTTTGTTTGCAATTGTGGGTGAGGTAGTCGTCTAAATTGCTGCATGTGAAAAGCTACTTAAATCATCAAAGGTTTTGTCTCCGATTTCCTGCAGTGGTCCATGTCTTGCAGCTCACATTTCTAGAAGAGATCCTTGTTCTATTCTGTAGTTGTTCCCGACACCTCATTCTTGGTTTTGAGTTTCCCATAGTACTATTTCAAAGGGTAAAACCAACCCCTAAACTGCGGAAAGTAATGGTAATGGTTTGATTTCATTTGAACATGCATCAGATTACAATTGAATGCATCACATAATCAGTTCACAGTTCCACATGTCCAAAAGGAGTAGGAAGAAGCAAAGCTTATTAAATCCTACCCCTCCATCTGGTACTCTTACAATCAGTAACTGTTACATTTGTTCACTTCCTGCTTTCCTAATATAATTTACGTTTTTTTTTACTTTATTTTACTTTTATTTATTTTTCTGTCACTTACCAAAGTACAAGGTGATATGACCATACAATGACATAATAGGTACCATAGTAACTGTCAATATAGTGATATATATAGCACATCATGACTGGTTCAAGACTCTTCATTATTATTGTTATTCATTGTTATTTTTAGCCTTATGCATTATTTAAGCTTTTTGAAAATTAACTATATCAGCAAGTTTAAGTATTTGTCATTTTAGAAATAAGGAGTTAGTAGTATCTTCTCTGTAGGCGGCATTATGAATTATCCTTACTGACCTTTTTTTTTTGCAGTACATTTAGCGAAGTAGAGTTGAATTGACTTGAGCTTCTGTAGGCTTAAATATGACTTTGAATAGTTGTCTGTCTATTCAGGAGTTCATGAGTGAGGAAATTCCAACACCTATTCTCTTATATCTCCATCTCTCTATCAACTCAAGGAACAATACTATAGAAACAAAAAGGCAGCGAACACCAACGAAGAAGAAGCAGGCGAGCATCAATGAAGAAGAAGCTTCTACAATGTTAGACTTCATTTCATTTAAGAAAAAAAGAGCTCCGTGCAACATTAGCAACACAATGATGCAAAGGAGGATGCACCACCAACATGATTAAACACCTCCAGATTTATGGTGTAAAAATAGCACAGTGCCTATGACGTACTATGTTGGACTTCCGCTGAGCAGTCAGAATAACGTATGTCTCATGCCAGTGTAACTGATGTCGTGGAAGTTCGCTGTAAATAAAAGACAGGAACTACGGCTAAAGGAGGCTAATTTATCCTAATACACAGTGCATCACTTCCAGAAAAAGTCAAGGAACCGTCTCAATTTACAGAACACACTTCCGGCCTTGGGCTGCATGGTGCATTAGCGCGCCACACAGCTTGGAGACCTGAGTTCGATTCAACCCTTTGGCATCTCTGTGTGGAATTTGCATGTTCTCCTCCCACACTCCAAATTGTCCATAGGTAAAATGTACAAAAAGCAATCAAAATATTTGTAAAAACAAAAAAAAAAATAGCAAAAAAGATAAATTGTAGGCAGAAAATGTTTATAATAACCACGGATATGGCTGCACGGCGGATAAGTGGTTAGTGCGCAGACCTCACAGCAAGGAGACCCGAGTTCAATTCCACCCTCTGTGGAGTTTGCATGTGCGGATTTTTTCCGAGTACTCCGGTTTCCTCCCACATTCCAAAAACATGCTAGGTTAATTGGCGACTCCAAATTGTCCATAGGTATGAATGTGAGTGTGAATGGTTGTTTGTCTATATGTGCCCTGTGATTGGCTGGCGACCAGTCCGGGGTGTACCCCGCCTCTCAGCCTAAGACAGCTCCAGCATCCCCGCGACCCTCGTGAGAATAAGCGGTAGAAAATGAATGAATGTTCTTTTGGTGGGCTGCACGGCCACACAGCTAGGAGACCCGAGTTCGATTCCCAGCTCGGTCATCTCTGTGTGGAGTTTGCATGTTATCCCCGTGCATGCGTGGGTTTCCTCCGGGTACTCCTTTTTCCTCCAACATTCCAAAAACATGCTCTGTTAATTGGTGACTCCAAATTGTCCATAGGTATGAATGTGAGTGTGAATGGTTGTTTGTCTGTATGTGCCCTCTGATTGGCTGGCGACCAGTCCAAGGTGAGAGACCCTGCCTCTCGCCTTAAGACAGCTGGGATAGGTTCCAGCACGCCGCTGACGCTTGTGAGAATAAGCGGTACAGAAAATGAACGAATTAATGACTTCCGGCTTTCAAAATAAACACAATATACTATAACCTGTTTACTTTGTTACAAAATAAAGGTACCTTCAAAAATAGCTTACATCACCACTGAGGCAACAAAGCATAGTGCTAATACAGTAGCTCAAGACTATACAAATCTTGTTTTGCACCCATGTTTGAATGCCTGCAACATCACAAAAATTTAAAGGTTGAGTTTTCACTGCAGTGATTATGTTTGAAAGCGTGGTGTTTTTGTATACTTGATAATCTCAACGATCATAACAAGTTTTGAACTATATATCTGTGCAAGGGGGACACATGGAAGTGAAAGGGGATCAGCTCTGGTGTGGTACTGTAGTTGCTAGCTACAGTAAAGTCTTGTGTAAATCCAGATGGAAGCAAAGGGAAAATGAAAAAGGGATCGGTGCAGGGTGTTTATTTTTGCTCCCGGCAGACGAGGCCTCCGTTGATGGTTTTGGATATGGTTGCCCATTTAGAGACACACTGCCATGGTTCTGCCATGGCCTTTCTTTCCGTTAAAACACTCCCCCCCCTCTCCAAATTCCCCCAGTCGTGTGCATGAGGGGGACCTTGTAAAAGTCAGCAGCTTCAAGATGTGTTATAAAATAATCCGGAGTTTATTAGGAAGGTGGGGTGGGGGCGAAGGTCAAGTGGTTATATAGCACAATCCAGCTCTTTTAGGAAAAAGATTTGGGCTTACGACTGTACTGCCTGACACACACACACACACACACACACACACAATGGGATACAGAAGAGCTATTGAGAACAACAATGTACATTCGTAGAGATAGAGCACAAAGGCAGGAGTGTTGAGGTTGATGGTGCGTTTACGTGTGCATGTGTGGAGGCAGTGTGTGATTCGGTTGGTATTAAGAACATGCTGCTAGACAAACTGCTGTTGCAACAATGGCTCTTAGGTTTCTGCACTGTTAACCTGTTAACCCTCCTCTTGTGTTAGGGTCGGCACCGACCCGTTTTACATTTTAATGCATAAAAAGAATCACATAACATTTGTTTATTGCATTAAGGCTTTTTGACTTTGTCAGGAAATGCTATTTCAACAAAATAAAACGAAAAAAAAAAGACTAAATTTTAAAATTATTATGACCACTGTATTGTTAGGGTCGGTTTCGACCTGGTAATAATATGATTATGAAGCAATATTTTGAGCCAAAACTGAAATCATAAGTGCACAATTAGCCAACACAATGACAATCAGCTCCTCTTCTCATCATGTAAGCTTTAGGGCAGGGGTCTCAAACACGTGGCCCGTGGGCCAAATGTGGCCCGCAGGACACTAGTTTGTGGCCCCCGCCTTGATATGAAAGTTTAATGTTAGTGCGGCCCGCACAAGTTTGATATGGATGCTGTATGGTATCATGTACCCAGAAAAAATTATTACGTTTGATTAATGTTCATGTTAAAGGTTAAATAACTGTTAATAGTTATCCTCCCTATCCGTGTGGAAGTGGTAAGTTTTTGTTTTTTTTTAAGTTTAAAGGAAATAACTTGGAGGCTACCGTTTAGGTCGCTAGCTCTCTAGTTTGCGAGTTAGCATGTGTCTCAAGACCCTGCAGTTGCGCAATATGTTGTAAATAAAAAGAGTATAAATATGACTATAGTCGTGTTTTGTCATGACTACAGGGCTCTAATAATGTTTTGTTAATTTTAATCTAAAAAAAAATTGTCTACCCACCAACTATATGTGGTTTCTTAAGTTTTTATTATTTGCCGTTTCATTATTATTATTATATTTATTTATTACTGATTGATTGATTTTCTTTATTCTTGATTTATTTTTCATCTTATTTTGTGTAGAAAAATAAAAAGTAAGATATTTGAGAACAGTGGAATGTTTTATCAGAACATTTCTTGTAGAAAATCGGAACCAAAGCGAAGTTTTTTAAAATTTTTTGTTTTTAATAAATGCGTTTTTTTGGGGTTTTTTTTTTTTGGAAAACCTGATGCGACCCAGTCTCACCCAGACCCGAGCTCCAGTGGACCCCAAGTAAATTGAGTTTGAGACCCCTGGGATAGAGGTACAGTCCATCAAATATCACTTAGCATGCAAGCGCACAGCTATAGTTGCCTTTCTTTCCTTGACGGGTTTGTAAACTTGGTCTGTTTGTCTTTGGTTCGTTACAACCAGTGTAGTGTTAAACGTTTGTGAGGACTTTTTTGTGTACCTGTGAATGCATCGTTCTTGCCACATCAACCTGTAAACATGTACATATTTCATTTTTGTAGCAATATTTGATATTGTTCCAGGAGTCTTGCCACTGTGTTACATGGGAGGATGTTAGAATGTCATTTCAGACACTGGAAACCTCTCAGTCAAGGTGTTTTGGTTAAAGGTCATTGAATAAATGTGTCTCAGCAAGTTTAAACATTGTAGCAGGCATTTCCCACATCACAGCTGAATTCACTCTGTAGCCCACGTAGCACTCAGCCCGAAGGACAAAGAGCTTTGGGGAAAATTGATAGATTAGAAAAGGCCACCATCAGTCATTTATTATTTGTTTTGCCTATCAGAGACCCTCAGTGTTGCCATTTTACAGGGGACGACATTATAAAGCATAAAGGTTGTCATGCTTAAGGGCTTTAATATAGAGTGCAAGTATTGCATCTTTTTTTTTTTTCATGGCTGAGTCAGTTGCCCTTTAAGATTGCAAGGATGCCATGGAAAGGCATTCACACGCCCAAGCTCCGGAGAATGCAAGATATGGGGTAAGGCCGGGAGCTTTGGCAGACAGACAGTCGCTCTGTGTTTGTCTGTCATTGTCCAGATGTCTGGAGGAGCCATGAAGGGTCAAGTTCCATGGAAAATGCCCCAGGAAGTACGGTCAACCTTTCACTTTGGCTTCCTCTCTAAACTGGATCAACCTGTAAAATTAGCAGTCGGAATGGGTGGTTGTTAAGGTGGCCGAGAAAGCCGTCTGACAGGGATGTTTTTCAAGGATTGGATTAAAGCAGATGGCGCTCTGGAAACCTCAAACCAGTATGATTTGATTTCGATTGAAGGATGATTGCATTAGCTGGCAATGGTGTGGCGAGGAAAAATAAGCTCAAATACAAGCTGGTTTTGAGCGGTATATATATATCGGTGTTAAAAAGCCGGGCACCGTGTTGCTTGTGTATGTCTGCCTTTGCCAAGCCAGCCTCCATGGCGATCAAAAAGTGTTATCTGTTAGCACAGTTGGGTGCATGTAACCATGCGAGTGGTGATGATGATGCTAAAACTACAATGGCAGTCCAGGGTTTTAACTCGACGGCTCGCGCTCGCGGACCTTGGTTTGAGCCCAGGCCAGAAAGCGGGGCTAGCAGAACCAGGCGGGTTATATTGGTGCTGTGACCCAGTTGAGAGTGATGTTAATTGGGTAGTCTAATGGGTGCTAGAGGGTGTGGCTGTGCGGATGTATGTTGCGAACCCACAGACCCTGACACCTTAAAGGGGACGGATTATGCAATTTTTTTTGGCCCTTTTATATAGAGTAGTGGATTCCTCTAGAGCAGCTACACACAATAACCAGCACAGAAAGTGATGTATTCCAGGCACGGCCACTCTCCTGCGGTTGACACTGCCGAGTGTATAAAAACACTTCCGGTTTGTAACGCTAACCTTATAGGAGCAATTTATCTTTTTAAAATATCCGCTTTTCAACATACGGCCATATGTGTTCGATCCCGAATCCGTTCCTCTACAGCAAAATTTCACAAGAAAAGAGGTTACGTCAAGACGTCTCTCAATGCTAAGTAGCTTTTAGCATTTTTAGCATTTTCGGTTAGTATTGGCTTCAGCAAGTTTGTCGGCTAGTCCAGCTACATACTGACCCATGTTCACAAAACAGTCTAGTGTGAAATGCCGTTGACAGATGAAATTGCATTTCTTTTGCTGGTAAGGAATCAGGAACACCAATCACTTGTGCCTGATGGTGGTGGTGGTGTAGGAATTGTAAACAAATGTGGCGTTCCCTTTCACGGCATTGCTAGCAAGTAATCAGCGGAGCGGCGCTTGGGGGATGGCGGGGAAAGTAGACCTTGGGGGAGGGCAGAAAAAAAAAAAAAAATATATATATATATATATATGTATATAAGGAAATCCCTCTGTGACATCACAAGGAGCCACTTTTAACCACGCCTTTTGAAACTGAGCGTTTTGAGCCATCCCAAACTTATTTCTGGCGACACAAACCTCATTATCTGAAACTTTGGCATCGTTTAACATGAGACTACAACATTCTAACTACATGTATAGTTCAGAAAAGTGGAAAAAGCATAATAGGTCCCCTTTGAGAGTCCCACTGGATGCTGAGTTGACGGTCCATGCCTTTAACTTGGCGCCTAGTGCTCTCGACTCTCATTCACGCTCAGTTGATAATTATGGTGTCCACACAAAAAGGACATCCGCACAATAGGACAATTGAGTCTATTTGAAAATAATGTAATTTTCTGTTCATTATTTCATCGTTTCATATGGTTTGACGCAGCTGGTTAGCTCCCAGCCTCACGGTTGAATAATCAGTGCCACCGACCATGTTGAAAGCATTCATGTGCAAGATACCGACTACATATAATCAGTAGGTCAATGAGTTGGCAATGTGAAAGCACTTTGATTAACTTGAAGGTAGAAATGTACTGTAAAAGTGAAAGCCTTTTTAGCATTCACTATAATTCAACCTTTTACACAGACACAAAGCACTCGAATCACCTTCACAATTTTGTTGATTCATTCAACCATCCGCACAAAGGTAACGTGTACTGCCAACGATGGAAAAACACAAGTTTTATTCACGCACACTGGAGGTGCAGTTCTCAAGGTTGCTCTTGAAAATTGAAAAGCTTCATGTTATGAACATTTTCTTTTGTAAACAAGCGGACATAAACAATATGTATTCATACTAAATCACTGTCAAACCTTGAATCAAAAAGAAGCTTTAGAAATGCCCCCATTTCATTACCCAAAGGGTGTTTTTTTTTTTTTTTGATATTCAAATACTTGCCAAAAGCTGAGCATCTGAAATGAGTCAGAACCAAAATAGAGGAATACATGTGCCCCATGTTTAATTTCCTTCACGTGCGTAGCTGCAAAAGAAGACGATTCACCAGTCTCCTTGCAGCAAGGAGAGTGGCGCTGATGTTTATTATAATTTTTCAGCTACGGGGCCGAAGAGGAGAGGAACGATACAGTAGTCCCAGGAGGCCAAACCCTGCCTATCTATGGTAAGACTGTAGAAATCCAGCATTTAGAGTCTCCAGTGCAATCTAATAGCCCCTCAAACTCTTTCTCCTTATATAAGACAGTAAATCACAATGCTGTTACCCCAGCCAGAGAAAAAGAAGAGCAGTAAAGGCAATCTGTGAAGATATCTAAATGAAGCACATATCCAACACTGATTTATGGCTTTATGGTGACACAAGGGAAATGAGGCACAAGAAACCAACCAGTGGTTTATCTGTCTTCACGACTTTTAACCGAATTAAGATCCTTTCTGGTTCAGGAGAGAAAAAAAAGGCTCCTAAACTAAGCTACATTAGCTTAAGGCAATCAGGCTCATTCTGTAGTTTCAAATCAAACAGTACTACTTCATCAAATACTGCAGATGAAGCATCTTTGGTAAAGTGGTCCATTTTGCAGCATCTCAAAGTGCTCTGATTAAAACCTTGCTTGTCGTTTTCTATCTGATGTGAATGACTACATGTTCAATCAAAATGATCTTTGAACTGTAATTTCCTTCTTCCGTTGGGAAAAGACGGAAGCCACCCATCATATGAAACATGCTTTAATACGCTCATATCAATAGAATAGATGTATGCTTGCGTTTATTTCAAATGAAGAAATGAGATTTCACCACTCCAGGAATGTTTTACCCATGAAATTGCAATTTGATGACATGTGACAGATCGGCAACAGCTGAAAAGCTTTTAGTGAATACCGAATTTTGCTAAAAAAGCCAGATTGACTGTAACAACTGATTCTCAGCCGTTTCCGTTCCAACAACTACATTTCACTTTCTCAGGGCGTTTAATCGATGCCCTGAACTGCACTGTTCAGGTTGTCTTCTAAGACCTTTTCGCCTCTCATTTGAGCACCCTTCATTGGTTCTTTCTCAAAAACTAGATAGGACAGATCTACTCTGAGGTGGGGGGGTGCAAGATCCTCAAATCAGCCCTGGTTTATGTGTGTGCCTCAACCATAGAGAATAAATGGTTGGATCTTACATCAAGCAACTTCCATCTGAAAGTACAATGACCTAAATCAGGGGCCTCAAACTAGTGTCCTGCGGGCCACATTTGGCCCGCGGGCCGCGTGTTTGAGATGAAAGTTTAATGTTAGTGCGGCCCGCGCACGTTTGATATGGATGCTGTATGGTATCATGTACCCAGAAAAAATTATTACGTTTGATTAATGTTCATGTTAAAGGTTAAATAACTGTTAATAGTTATCCTCCCTATCCGTGTGGAAGTGGTAAGTTTTTGGCTATTTAAGTTGAAAGGAAATAACTTGAAGGCTACCGTTTAGGTCGCTAGCTCTCTAGTTTGCGAGTTAGCATGTGTCTCAAGACCCTGCAGTTGCGCAATATGTTGTAAATAAAAAGAGTATAAATGTGACTATAGTCGTGTTTTGTCATGTCTACAGGGCTCTAATAATGCTTTGTTCATTTTAATCTGAAAAAAATAATTTGTCTACCCACCAACTATATGTGGTTTCTTAAGTTTTTATTATTTGCCGTTTTATTATTATTATTATTATATTTATTTATTTATTACTGATTGATTGATTTTCTTTATTCTTGATTTGTTTATGTATTTTTCATCTTATTTTGTGTAGACAAATAAAAAATAAGATATTTGAGAACAGTGGAATGTTTTATCAGAGCTTTTATTGTAGAAAATCGGAACCAAAGCACTGAAAAAGTTTGTATATTTTTCTGTTTTTAATAAATGGTGGCCCCCAGGTAATTTGAGCTTGAGACCCCTGACCTAAATGAATTATAATATCTACAGACATACTGTTTTTCTTCCACTTACCTGAGACTGCCTGATCCCAGGGCCAGCAGCCTAAGCACGGAAGCACAGATTTCATTTTTCCGGCTGCTTCGTCCAGCCCCTCCGGGCAGATGGCCAAGCGTTCACAGGTCAATGGAGAAACAGTGTCTCTCCAACATGTCCCGGGTCTTCCCCAAGGCCTCCTACCAGTCGGACATGCCCTGAACACCTCCCCACAGAGGCATCCGGGAGACATCTTGACCAGATATAGCTGCGGAGGAGCAGCCGTTCTACTCAGAGTTTCTCCCGGATGACAATGCTTCTCCCCTTATGGCTACGAGAAACCCCAGCCAGAAATTAGAAAACTCATTTCATTCTTTATGTTCTTTTGGGGGCTGCACGGCGGGCGAGTGGTTAGCGTGCAGACCTAACAGCTACGAGACCCGGGGTCAATTCCACCCTCGGCCATCTCTGTGTGGAGTTTGCATGCGTGGGTTTTCTCCGGGTACTCCGGTTTAGTCCCACATTCCAAAAACATGCTAGGTTAATTAGCAACTCCAAATTGTCCAATAGGTATGAATGTGAGTGTGAATGGTTGTTTGTCTATATGTGCCCTGTGATTGGCTGGCCACCAGTCCAGTCCCGCCTCTTGCCCGAAGACAGCTGGGATAGGCTCCAGCACTGCCCAAGACCCTTGTGAGAATAAGCGGTAGAAAATGAATGAATGAATGTTCTTTTGGTGGGCTGCACAGCCACACAGCTCGGAGACCCGAGTTCGATTCCCAGCTTGGGCATCTCTGTGTGGAGTTTGCATGTTCTCCCCGTGCATGCGTGGGTTTTCTCCGGGTACTCCGGTTTCCTCCCACATTCCAAAAACATGCTAGGTTAATTGGCGACTCCAAATTGTCCATAGGTATGAATGTGAGTGTGAATGGTTGTTTGACTATATGTGCCCTGTGATTGGCTGGCCACCAGTCCAGTCCCGCCTCTCGCCTGAAGACAGCTGGGATAGGACCCTCATGAGAATAAGCGGTGGAAAATGAATGAATGAATGAATGTTCTTTTGGTGGGCTGCACGGCCACACAGCTAGGAGACCCGAGTTTGATTCCCCGCTCAGCATCTGAGGCAACAATGTAACAGTTCTTTGACAACCGCAAACATAGAAAAACCTTATATATAAATCCAGGCCATGTGCCACTGAATTATCCCTTTTAAAAAAAGCTCAGAAACAATAGTTTCCCAGAATGCCTTTTGCATCCAAACTAAACCCTGTTTGTGGCAGAAGAACATAAAAAAAGGAGAGTGAATAATAAAAAGCTGATGCATCCAGGAGATGACCTCTGCTCTGCCTTATAATGAGACGTTACCCCTCTTTGCTGGTAGCAGATCTGCTCTCTGCATGAGCGATACGACCTTATTGCAACTTTACACTTCCTCAATTTCCCATGTACCATTTATGGCACATAAGCGGAGCAAAAAAATCCCAAATATGCATTCAGCATCTACAGGTTGAAAAAGAAAAGATGTTCATATCATGTATTTAGCAGCTTTAGTTTTCAAAAATAATCAGGAAAATCTCTTTCTCTGTTAGAGTTGAAGATTGACCTAAATCAAATCACTCCATTTAATCCCTCCTAGCCTTTACTGAGGCCATCTTGAAAGCTAACAGTGTGGATTAAAATGCATTGTGCACAAGATTGGCATCACATGCAATCCCAAACATGTTTAATATTTATTGTAAGTATCTTCAGCCATATTGTAGTGGAGTTATTCTTTGTGCTTTGCAGCAATACTTTTTCTCTCGTCCAAATGGAAGAAGATGCACTCATAATCCTAAACATCAGGGTACAGCATCTCACCCTGAGCACAGTCTGTGATATCTTCTCAGAGAGATGATACAACCGGGTTAACACCACCACGCTTGACTGTAGACAAGACACGGTTATCTTGGTGCTCACTTGTGTTGCCAGTTTTTAGAACAGTAATGGCTGTGTGACATTTTGTAGTGTATAGTAACTCTATACAGACTGTCTGTTAAATAATGTCAAGTTTAGCAAGAAAATGTGAAATGCGTACAATTGATCATCTTATATTTGCTGATTTTATGTAAAAAAAATGCATATTTTAATCTGTCTATGGTATGTCACACTGGACTGTTTTGTAAACATGAGCCAGTATGCAACTGGACTAGCCGACAAACTATTGCTGATGACTTTCCAACGTTACTTGGTCATGTCGAAGAGTCAGAAGAGAAAGCAGTAACAACAACGCTAAAATACTAAAGTACTATTTAATACTAAATACTACCATTCTGAGACGTCTTGAAGTAACCTTTTTTCTTGAGAAACTTCAAGAGTCAAAAGCGCAATCCGGCAAGTTAAAGCATGGACTATCAACTCAGCATCCAGTGTGCTCTTAAAAAGGACCTACGTATTATGCTTTTTCCACTTTTCTGACCTATAAATGTAGTTAGAATGTTGTATTATTATTATTATTATTATTATTGTTAAACGACGCCAAAGTTTCAGATAATGAGGTTTGCTCATTTGGAAGTTTGGTATGGTTCAAAACACTCGGTTTCAAAAGGCGTGGTAAAACCCTTCTCTTTGTGATGTCACAGAGGGTCAGACTTCCTTATATGGTTCATAGCGAGGAATCACTTTGGGCATGTGACCAATTAAAATCATTTTGGCAGGGAGCACAAATCAAAGGATACTCCGGTTTCCTCCCACATTCCAAAAACATGCTAGGTTAATTGGCGACTCCAAATTGTCCATGAATGTGAGTGTGAATGGTTGTTTGTCACCATGTGCACTGTGATTGGCTGGCCACCAGTCCAGGGTGTACACCACCTCTCGCCCCGAAGATAGCTGGGATAGGCTCCAGCACCCCCCTGCGACGCTTGTGAGGATAAGCGGTAGAAAATTAATGAATGATTTACTGTTTTGTGGTTGAATATGGCAACAAAATATATTAATATTAATCGTCCAAAAATTATGATACCACATCATGATACAGTAAAGGAAATATTGCACTATCATCGTTCACTGTGTGAAGTTGTGGAATTGCCGTTTGTGACACGTATTTTCTTGCAGGCCATTCATACTGTCTGTCAAACATTTGCAGCATTTCTTGAAATGAATTCTTTATTTTTAGGCCATTAGCCACTGGTTAATTAGCGACTCCAAATTGTCCATAGGTATGAATGTGAGTGTGAATGGTTGTTTGTCTATATGTGCCCTGTGATTGGCTGTTGACCAGTCCAGGGTGTATACCACCTCTCGCTCCAAGACAGCTGGGATAGGCTCCAGCACCCCACTGCGACCCTTGTGAGGATAAGCGGTAAAAATGAATGAATGAATGAAGTTAAAGGTGAAAGTAGGTAAAGTTGAATTTCAACGTGAAAATCAAAAAATAGCCTAATTACAGTGCTACAACAGATGCTTAGTCAGCTGACTGTGGTGAGGGGAAGCAAAGACAAACGAGCTGTTGCTGCTTTGCCTTCGCCATGCAGAGGGAGCAACCCCGAGAACCACACAAAGTGATGGGAGGAGCTTTCCATGATATCCTTCCTGCCTTAAGTGAGCGCTTCCTTCCTCGTGATTGTTGAAATGCTCATTTTCCCAGTCATGTTTTTGGCACATTATTATGACTTCTCATTTTATGGATAGTAAACATCCATGTTAAAACTATAAAAGTTTGGTTTGTCAGTTTTTGTATTTTCATTCATTTTCTACCGCTTAGCCTCACGAGGGTCGCGGGGGTTCTGGAGCCTATCCCAGCTGTCTTTGGGCGAGAGGCGGCGTACACCCTGGACTGGTCGCCAGCCAATCACAGGGCACATATAGACAAACAACCATTCACACTCACATTCATGCCTACGGACGCCAATTAACCTAGCATGTTTTCGATATGTGGGAGGTACCCAGAGAAAACCAACGCAAAGGGACAACATGCAAACTTCACACAGAGATGCCAGAGCGGGGAATCAAACTCGGGTCTCCTACCTGTGTGGCCGTGCAGCCCACCAAAAGAACATTCATTAATTTTCTCCCGCTTATTCTCACAAGGGGGTGCTGGAGCCTATCCCAGCTGTTTTCGGGCGAGAGGCGGGACTGGACTGGTGGCCAGCCAATCACAGGGCACATATAGACAAACAACCATTCACACTCACATTCATACCTATGGACAATTTGGAGTCGCTAATTAACCTAGCATGTTTTTGGAATGTGGGAGGAAACCACATTTGGCTAGAGAGAAAACATGCAAACTCCACACAGAGATGGCCGAGGGTGGAATTGAACTCGGGTCTCCTAGCTGTGAGGCCTGTGTGCTAACCACTCGTCCACCGTGCAGCCCCCTAACAGGATAATTTCTATGTAAAAAAGGGTCAGTTCATGTCGACATGTGTTGTAGTATTCTTTACTTCATTATCACTCATGTGTTTTCATTCTCCGCAAAGCAACAAAGGTACTTTGTTCTTTTGTAGTAAACGTCTCAGCCATTTTTTTCAACCTCCTTTCTTCAGCCACAAAGTCAATAACAAATGCACCCATTACATTTTTTTTAATAGCGGAACACCGATGAAGTGCGTAGGTTAAAAAAAATCCTTTATTTTGGCTCATAATTTTATAGATGTTAGTCAGCCAATCGCAGAGATGTCGACTTGTTTCATTTTACAAGATGGAACATTGCAGCAAACAAAAAAAAATACAAGCTGTTTAGAAAATCTTATGAATAACTGCTGGAAATGTTCACCTTTTTCCATGAAAATAACACTGGGGATTAATAGAGAATGGGGAGTTAAAGTTCTGCTTCATGTTTACTGGTCAGCACACTGCCCTGCACTGCACCTTTATTCATTCATTCATTTTCTACTGCTTTTTCCTCACGAGTGTCGCGGCGGGTGCTGGAGCCTATCCCAGCTGTCTTCAGGCCAGAGCACTGGTGGCCAGCCAATCACAGGGCACATATAGACAAACAACCATTCACACTCACATTCATACTTATGGACAATTTGGAGTCGCTAATTAACCTAGCATGTTTTTTTGGAATGTGGGAGGAAACCGGAGTACCCGGAGAAAACCCACGCATGTGAGTCGCGAGTCAATAAAAAAATGAGTCTTCAAACTTGAAGAAAACTCAATATTTGTCAATCGATCAGTGACTGAAACTAAAGTCTTTGTCGAGAACCCATGAGCAGTGAAACTTGCTGAGTAAGCGAATCATTTGTTTGAGCATGTGATGCAGCCCAGGCAAGAAGGAGAAAGGAAAGTTGATTTCAGACCGGATCTGTTGCTTTTTCCACAAGGTTAATATATTTATGAAATTAAAGTGACAGGAAGATTTGCACAATCAATAACATGATAACTGGTTTTCTTCTTTAAATTAAAGATGGTGCAGCCACAGGAAGCATTTTTTGAAACGCCTGTTGTAGGCCCACATGAGCTCCGTGCGGTGGTCGTACGGCACAACTGAAAGAATTTATTTGGGGGTCTAACTTTTTTTCGGATGCCGCAGACACCCAAGCTTTGGGTTTCCACAACCGAAGCGGGCATCGACCGGGGTCAATGTGAGTGGCATTTGTGAACGAGTTAACAAAGACAAGTACCCATGAGTCCTGATTCAGTAAAAAAAAACATGTTACTGCCCGCACATGTCTAGTGCACACAGTCTTTCTTAGTGGGATATGTCTACACTGTTTTTACTTTTTAACCTAGTTCCAAATTTTGTTTGCTTTTTTTCGGCTTTTCCCTGATTACCGAGTCGCCACAGCGGATCTTTTTTGCTTTGCATACTGATTTTGGGCTTGAGCTTTTTTATATTACTGCCCTAAATTGAAACTCATTAATTGTCAAACCAAACAAATCAGTACCAGGACAGCCACCACTAATGTAAATCTGAGATTATGAGCATAACACAATAGTTCCTTGTTTATTAGGATGCCTTGTTTGCTTGATAATCTGTTTTTGTGAGGATTTCAGTAACAATGTGCACGGTGCTGCTGACAGTCTGACGGAAAATACGTTCAAGCGGCGCAGGCAATTTAACATCAACTGTGTGTGGTGGGTGTGCGAGACACTCCCAGACAGAAATAAACAGTAGTCAATTTGCAGAATGTGTTCCTGCAGAAACCCAAAACTATAAGCGATATACCGTGTATGCAGCTTTTGCTAGTGTGTTTATTGATTTGAGCTGGGTTAAAATCCCCCATAATGCCCTGTTCAATACTTACACTGCGACAAAAAAAAAAAAACATTTTCTCCAGTGTGTGGAGATTATTGTTATACTGTTGGTGAACTCAATTTTTATTATTATTATTATGCATCTTGTATCGCACAGTTAGAGTCTTCAGTTTTCAGCTTCACCGTTGACCACGGACGCTATGCAGTAGCATTGAGATTGATTGATTGGAACAACAAACCTTGATCTGTTTCCAGTATTTAAAGATTTCATGATACTACCTGGAGTGGCTTGAGTCGATTGCCATTATTTCTATAATAGGGAAAATGGATAGCTTCAATAAACATACAAAGGTCACAACGATATGGACAAGCAGAATTTTTTTGTATGTTAATTTTAACAGCAAAACTGAAAAATAATTGATGTGCCAAGTTTGTGACATCATGTTAAAAAAGACTTTAATTGTTTCCAAGGGCACAAAGCTACGAATAAGTGTCGTAAATGTGAATTCTAAGGTTGTTTTTTTTTTTTTTATCACTTTGGAAACGTGAAAAAAAAATCTATTTTCATGTTTCATGATACCCTCGGCCATCTCTGTGTGGAGTTTGCATGTTCTCCCCGTGCAAAAAAAAAAAAAGTTATAAAATTATGAAAAAAAGTTAAAATATTCAGAAAATAAAATGTAAATGTAAAAAGCAATCAAAATATTTGTAAAAACAAAAAAAAATAGCAAAAAAGCTAAATTCTAGGCAGAAAATGTTTATACTAATCACAGATATGGCTGCACGGCGATCTAGTGGTTAGCGCGCGGACCTCACAGCTAGGAGACCCGAGTTCAATTCCACTCACCGTGCATGTTCTCACCGTGCATGCGTGGGTTTTTCTCCGGGTACTCCGGTTTCCTCCCACATTCCAAAAAAAACATGCTAGGTTAATTAGCGACTCCAAATTGTCCATAGGTATGAATGTGAGTGTGAATGGTTGTTTGTCTATATGTGCCCTGTGATTGGCTGGGCGACCCGTCCAGGGTGTACCTTGTCTCTCGCCCGAAGAGAGCTGTGATAGGCTCCAGCACAAGGATAAGCGGTAGAAAATGAATGAATGAATGTTTCATTATTTCATTATGGGGAGTTGTTTGTAATCAATCTCAATAATCACAAAATAATAATAATAATAATAATGTTTGAAAACTGAAAAACACAATATTCTTATATTAAAAGCAATTCTCAACATGTTGGATTGCCATATTCGCAGGGGGTCGCGGGGGTGCTGGAGCCTATCTCAGCTGTCTTGGGGTGAGAGGCGGGGTACACCCTGGACTGGTGGCCAGCCAATCACAGGGCACATATAGACAAACAACCATTCACACTCACATTTATACCTATGGACAATTTGGAGTCGCTAATTAACCTAGCATGTTTTTTTTGGAATGTGGGAGGAAACCGGAGTACCCGGAGAAAAACCCACGCATGCACGGGGAGAACATGCTAACTCCACACAGAGATGGCCGAGGGTGGAATTGAACCCTGGTCTCCTTCTACCATATAATATTTGACCAAAAATGAATCCACTATATTGTATTTTATATTGAGTATAATGTACATGGTGTATTTATTATTATTATTATTATTATTATTATTATTCCACTGCTTATGTGGCGTACGGAACACAGTTATAAGAGCAGTCAGTATTATAAAAGGTCATTCACTTTCCACTCAGTCACACATCCACGCACAATGGAGGTGGGCAGTTGATGTCCGCTGGGGGCCCCTCGCCTGTTGGGCTCCTTGTTCAGAGATGGGCGGGGACCTATTGGTGTGTTTAAAAAAAAAAAAAAAAAAAATCCTCTAAAGTCCTGCTGTGATGTGCTGCAGGAGCACACGCTGCACGGCGCAAACGCATTCCCACTTGGACACTCAATTCTACTCCACTTGTGCGTGGAACTTCTCTTAAAAGACGTATTTTTTCCTCTCTCTGCAAGATTGTGGACTAAAATCTTTTTTTTTTTTTTTTTTCTCCGGTTTTCTCCTCCTCCTCCTCCTCCTTCTCTGGTTTCCTGTTACAAAGCCTTGGGAGGGAGTTGCGCTCAGCCAGTTTCTCCGTGCGTGGAGAAACTAAATGACAGGATCGTAAGCTTTTCTGCACAATTTTCTAACATTGGAGGCAAAAGAGAAAAGAAGCGACGTTGACGGTGATGTGGATTGATTTATAACTTCCAAAAAAATCGTTGATTAACGGAGACGAAAAGGAGGAAGGATATTGGATCCACCGGCGGAGGAAAGCGCACAGCATCGGAGTCATAATAATCCCAATAATAATCATCATCATCATAAGGTAAGTTTGTTTGCGGTTTTTTTGGTCTTTATTGTGATTTTCAATGGATGGATTCAAAGTAGACGGAGAGTCCAAGTCTCCCGGTCAACTGTTGCCATGAAAACCCCCTTCCTGGGACGTTGTCGGCATCGTTTTTGTGTGTTTTTTTTTTTTAAATGCTCTTTTTCTGGGTTGCATTGTGGTGCAACTTTATCCCCATTCATAGCGCAATGTAAACAAAGCGCACTGCGGTCAGGAGCGGTTGGAAAGGAATCAAGTAAAGGAGGTGCATCACTTAGAAAAACACACACACACACACACAATTCTGGAACCTTGACATCTTACTAGAACATTTACAGTCCATTGTAATCATGAGAACTTCAAATTAATAGGAACTTTTAAGATGCTTTCTTTGCTTTGTGCTTATGTTTGATATCAGCAATATTGTTAAAATGTTCTGTGTCAAATACCATACAGTATGGGTGTCCAAAGTGATGAAAAATGATGCAAAAATTAATTCCTTATTAATGACATCCCTGCCTGCCACCCCAAAAAAGTCATTACCTGAATTTAATTAACACCAATATCAACAATAAAGCAATATTCATTAAAATTTTTGCAAACAAGAAGCCTGAAAATATTTTTTGCAATATTTTTGCGAAAAAAATAAACAAAATTTCTCTGAAAATAGATTTTTTTTTGCAGAAAACTAATTTCAAAATCTCTAAGTCTGTAATAATTTCCAAATATGTGACAATAATGTACAGAATCCACATATCACTGTTAGAAACCTCACCGTTTTTACATGTTCATCTTTTTATGTTTTACTGATAATGTTCTTTCGTCGTTTTTTTCACACTTGCAGTCATTGAATGCACCACAGTTGTGTGCTGAGGGACAAAAGTTTCTTCAGCTACGAAAGCACTCGCTTCAACGGTCGTGCTAGCCTGACGACCAGGCCTAAAGCTACATCCTAACTCATATTCCATGTGTTCATCGATAATTATTATTATCATTCATTAGTAGTGAGCACCTATGCATAATATATGTATTTATTTATATGTGTTTGGTAATTATGTGAGACACATTTAGGGCTTAAACCATGGATTGTGTTGTGGTTGACCAATGCCAATTGAAGAGAGAAGGGATGGCTCATCACAATACTGACTTTTATTGTAAATGTTGAACTGAAATCGAAGGACAAGGTCAACGTCGAGCTAGCAGGAGGGTTTAGAGAGAGAGAAGGGAAGGCTCGTCACAATACTGACTTTTATTGTAAATGTTGAGTTGAAATCGAGGGACAATGTCAATGTCAAGCTAGCAGGAGGGTTTAGAGAGAGAGAAGGGAAGGCTCATCACAACACTAACTTTTATTGTAAATGTTGAACTGAAATCAAAGGACATGGTCAACGTCAAGCTAGCAGGAGGGTTTAGAGAGAGAGAAGGGAAGGCTCGTCACAATACTGACTTTTATTGTAAATGTTGAACTGAAATCGAGGGACAATGTCAATGTCAAGCTAGCAGGAGGGTTTAGAGAGAGAGAAGGGAAGGCTCATCACAACACTAACTTTTATTGTAAATGTTGAACTGAAATCAAAGGACATGGTCAACGTCAAGCTAGCAGGAGGGTTTAGAAAGAGAGAGAAGGGAAGGCTCATCACAACACTAACTTTTATTGTAAATGTTGAACTGAAATCGAGGGACAATGTCAACGTCAAGCTAGCAGGAGGATTTAGAGAGAGAGAAGGGAAGGCTCATCACAACACTAACTTTTATTGTAAATGTTGAACTGAAATCAAAGGACAAGGTCAACGTCAAGCTAGCAGGAGGGTTTAGAGAGAGAGAAGGGAAGGCTCATCACAACACTAACTTTTATTGTAAATGTTGAACTGAAATCGAGGGACAATGTCAACGTCAAGCTAGCAGGAGGATTTAGAGAGAGAGAAGGGAAGGCTCATCACAACACTAACTTTTATTGTAAATGTTGAACTGAAATCGAGGGACAATGTCAACGTCAAGCTAGCAGGAGGGTTTAGAGAGAGAGAAGGGAAGGCTCATCACAACACTAACTTTTATTGTAAATGTTGAACTGAAATCAAAGGACAAGGTCAACGTCAAGCTAGCAGGAGGGTTTAGAGAGAGAGAAGGGAAGGCTCATCACAACACTAACTTTTATTGTAAATGTTGAACTGAAATCGAGGGACAATGTCAACGTCAAGCTAGCAGGAGGGTTTAGAGAGAGAGAAGGGAAGGCTCATCACAACACTAACTTTTATTGTAAATGTTGAACTGAAATCAAAGGACAAGGTCAACGTCAAGCTAGCAGGAGGGTTTAGAGAGAGAGAAGGGAAGGCTCATCACAACACTAACTTTTATTGTAAATGTTGAACTGAAATCGAGGGACAATGTCAACGTCAAGCTAGCAGGAGGGTTTAGAGAGAGAGAGAAGGGAAGGCTCATCACAACACTAACTTTTATTGTAAATGTTGAACTGAAATCGAAGCACAAGGTCAACGTCAAGCTAGCAGGAGGGTTTAGAGAAAGAGAAGGGAAGGCTCATCACAACACTAACTTTTATTGCAAATGTTGAACTGAAATCAAAGGACAAGGTCAACGTCAAGCTAGCAGGAGGGTTTAGAGAGAGAGAGAAGGAAAGGCTCATCACAACACTAACTTTTATTGTAAATGTTGAACTGAAATCAAAGCACAAGGTCAACGTCAAGCTAGCAGGAGGGTTTAGAGAGAGAGAAGGGAAGGCTCATCACAACACTAACTTTTATTGTAAATGTTGAACTGAAATCGAGGGACAATGTCAATGTCAAGCTAGCAGGAGGGTTTAGAGAGAGAGAAGGGAAGGCTCATCACAACACTAACTTTTATTGTAAATGTTGAACTGAAATCGAGGGACAATGTCAACGTCAAGCTAGCAGGAGGATTTAGAGAGAGAGAAGGGAAGGCTCATCACAACACTAACTTTTATTGTAAAGGTTGAACTGAAATCGAAGAAATAGACGTGATTTTTTTTGTAATGGGCATATCCATTACTTGTGTTCTTGTTGCTTACTACGAGAGAGACTAACATTAGATTTTTTAATCTTTAATGCATAAACTGTATTTTTCTTATCATCAAAAACTGTCATGTGTCATGTAATGTAGCCTACACTTATAATTGAGCGACCTGTTTTCCTCTTATGGTGTTTTGCCTTAACGAGCAAAGTATTAGCTTCAGTTGACTGATTGTTGTAATTATTGAGACGGGGGCGGGCATCCACATGTGAACAGTAATGTTGCTTTTTTTTTTTTTTTTTAAAGGGGGGGTTCTTTTTTTCCCTTTTACAAGCTGAATGGTGCCAGTGCCAGTTAGCAAACAGACAACACAGGAGGGGTGGAATGGGGTTTTTTTGTGGGAGGTGTTAGTACTCATGGGAAGGACTACAAACTCTACTTCCTGTTTCTTTCTTGAAATCCTGCAATTTCTGTTATGTTTTTTGTGTTACTGAATGCAAGCAAGTGGACGGTCACATCCCGGTGTTGGATTGGGAAGAGCAGAGGATAATCCCATCTACAATTCCGTTTGCTTACCTTGTAATTTGTCACATCAAGTTCAAAGACCCTTACATATAATCCTTGTATATGACTACACACAGTAGATTATGTTAGATTGAGGTGGGTCAAAGGAGGATTTTACCAAGTGGGTAAATCAGTTTGGAAGGGAAGCCTTAAAAAAAATCTGTTTCAAAGCAGACACACACACACACGCACACACACACACATTGCAGCCCTCTGACCCCAGATGTTAATGCCTCCATTGAGAGCGCCGTAGGACTCCTGCAGATCTGATATCTTCATTGTTGGACACACAATGGACTCCACATCCTGACAGCCTGGCCTCCTTCCCATCTTCCCTCACGCACACTTCACATGTTCCTCTCTCCTTCTTGATTTTGGAAACAACCATTTAGAAAATTCCCATTAAATAATACAGTTAATAATCGGGCGACACGGTGGTCGAGTGGTTAGCGCGCAGGCCTCGCAACTAATTAACCAGGGTTCAATTCCACCTTCGGCCATCTCTGTATGGAGTTTGCATGTTCTCCCCGTGCATGCGTGGGTTTTTTCCGGGTACTCCGGTTTTCCTCCCACATTCCCAAATACATGCTAGGTTAATTGGCGACTCCAATTAACATATGAATGTGAGTGTGAATGGTTGTTTGTCTATTTGTGCCCTGTGATTGGCTGGCCACCAGTCCAGGGTGTACCCAGCCTAATTAAGACAGCTGGGATAGGCTCCAGAATGTTGTTCCAATTGCTTGAACAACATTCTTTGGCCCCCATGGCAAGAAAGATGTCGCACTCCAAAAATGCACCAATACTGAGTCAGCAACGCTTGTTGTGCTTTGTTTGGGTGTTCGATTCCTTAGAATGATACAGTAAATACAAATTGACTCGTTTTTTTATGTGCAATGTGGGAGAATAACTGAGATGACTTTACTAAAAGCAGGGTTGGAAAAATCGAATTATATGAAAATCGAAGTTCCACTTGTTAGACAGTAGCCACGTTTACATGAGGAGTTTTTCTCTTTCCGAATGACCTTTCCGAATGACCTTTCCGAAAGCAATGGTATACATGGAAAGGAATATTCCAATGGCGTGTCTACATGCGCCGCTATAATCAACCAGAATAGTCAATGGGGCATGCCCAGTAAAGCGTAAACACCAACATCACGTGATACCGACTTCCTGGACTTTTTCTTTCACTTGTTGGAATAACTCCGTATTGCCAGTTTTTCCTTCGTCCGGTCTTGGAATTTAGTTTGAATCAAAAACAAACTTTCCTTAGCAGTCCAATGCCGATTGCTCGCCTCCATTTTGTAAAAATCGAAGAACGTCTGGAGCTGCGTGTTACGTCATATCTCAGCATTCGCTGAAAGAACGCACCCGGGAACAGGAAAAGATAAAGTTCAATCTTGCTAATATTTTATAATTAAGCTCGGCACATGTTTTATATAGATATGTATTTTCTTTTTGAATAAAAGTGGACTTGTGAATGGCGTATAGAAGGGTTTAGATTCTGTTCCACAGATGGCGCTAATGCACACCAAAGCTGCTTGCCAACCGCCAATAAACAACAGAAGAAGAAGAAGAACGCAGTCTGACAACTTTCCGTTTGAGCGGGTACAAGATACCTCAATCGGATTGGGGAAAGGAATATTCCACCCCTGGGAATCCCATTATATATTCATTCGGATTGGCACTTTTCTTTGGGAATGAGGTGTATACAAAGGTTATATTCTTTCCGTTTTTGCAAATAACCTGAATGGAATTGGAATATTTGGGTCCATGTAAACGTGAGAAAATTTTAGTTGAAAACCAAATCATGCAGAAATTCCCAAAAATAACTATGGAATGCTCATGTTCCCTATAGTTGAACAAAAAAAAAATAATATTGAAGTATCCCTATTCAGTTACTCATGTTTGTTCCTGCATGTGCATCACCCAGCTGCTGTCCGCCTTTTGTACCTTTTTATATTTTCCATGTACACAAATGTGACAGAAAGTGTGTGTTCTGACACCAAAGGGTCAACGTTGCATCGACGTCACCACCGTGCCAGATGTCTCCCGCCTGCTCTATGTTTAATTGTCATCAGTGTGTCACATGCATCATGTCAACGCAACAGATACCGGAGGTCACATGGCGAGCCGCACAACTCACAGCCAACTCCCGTGATAATGGGATGATTCCGGCTGATGTAACTGTAAAAAAAAAAAAGCTTTACATACAGGATCACACACATACACCATTCAGTCGGTGTTAATGCCTGATTTGGCTTTTTTGAGTCATCGGAATTTTTTAACGATAACGAATTTTGCTGAGCAACACAGCAGCTCCCTGCAGTCAAAACAACAGACGATTTGCTTCATCCTGTCTGCTTTTCTCCTTCCCTTTTTTTTTAAACGCCTTTCAGAGGCAGATTAGATTTTGTTTTAGTTGCTGTGTGTTTTTCCGTGCTTGCTGACAGTATTTCTGATGCTGCGTCAACAGTATCGACCCACTCGGCTTGCTGTGACGCTTCGGAGCGTCTGCATGCGTTTGAGTTGAAGTTATGGTTCACATCAGGCCAGATGTAAGGTCTGGAGAGTGGAACAGATGGGTCGTGTGTGTGTGTGTGTGTGTGTGTGTGTGTGTGTGTGTGCTGGAGGGCAACAGCATGAGGTAAAGCAAGGCTTTACAGTTTGATGTTTAGAGATGGAGGAAGATAAGCCGTTTCTGTGTATGGTCATTGTGCTAACGGGCTTTGCGGAGGTGTATGGTGCCTGCATTATTCGGGTTCATTTATTAAGACGGTACATGCACTCGCTGAACAGGTCCACTTTGCACTTAATGTTCCCTTGTTGGCGGTACTTTCTCTTATAGTTTCCAGTGTTATGTTTCGAGGACAACAACACACTTCCTCCAATAAGGATTATGGATTCCGAATACCGAATAAGAAAACATTTGTAGACGGTCCCTGAGGGCTTCTCATAGAGATCAATGTAAGTCAGAAGACTCGTTTTGGTTAAAAACAATGGTTTACAGTTGTTTGTCCGTGTTGCCATGGTTGCCATTAGTTAAGGGCGGTCTAGTGGTTAGCGTGCAGACCTCACAGCTAGGAGACCAGGGTTCAATTCCACCCTCGGCCATCTCTGTGTGGAGTTTGCATGTTCTCCCCGTGCATGCGTGGGTTTTCTCCGGGTACTCCGGTTTCCTCCCACATTCCAAAAACATGCTAGGTTAATTGGCCACTCCAAATTATCCATAGGTATGAATGTGAGTGTGAATGGTTGTTTGTCTATATGTGCTCTGTGATTGGCTGGCGACCAGTACAGGGCGTACACTGCCTCTCGCCCAAAGACGACTGGGATAGGCTCCAGCACCCTCGTGAGGAAAAGCGGTAGAAAATGAATTAATGAATGAATATATATATCGATTTATTTCTTGTGACAGTGTTGCATTTAAGTACATGCCGTAAAAAGATGGCTACCATCTAAAGTCATATCCATTATTTTACACAGCTAAAATAAGACCCCCTGCTGTAGTTTAACGATACAGACGATCTATAATATGTAGCCTCGGTGGGAGTACTTCCTGTTTCCCAGAGTGCTTTGGAACTGAAATTGTACATAAATCGAGGAACTCTTGTAAGTTGCAAAAACAAGAAAAATGTAATTATAGGTTATTATAGGTTACTGGGCCTGATACCAGACAAACCATGTGATGATCTTATTATCACATACTATTTAATCATGAGCTTATTATCACGTACTATTTAATATTTGCTATTACAGCTACGGGGGCTGATACTGGACATGGTTAAATTCTATATTTTATCAGTATCACTGCCCTGGGCTTTGACACGGTATCATTTCGGCCTTTTCCTGTATCATTCATGGGCGGTTTCTAGGATACAGGGCCAATTAATACTGTAGTATGTGATAATATCAGAGATTGGGATTTGAGTCAACATTTCACTGGTGCAAATAAGTAAGTAATATCATCTTAGCTATATCATATGTTTTCCAGACAATTATGTAATAAAGATACAATAAAAAGGATGACACAGATACAATAAAAAAGCTGAATCATGCACACTGCACAACCTCTCGTCAGCTCCGAGCACGCCCGTTGAGACATTTCTGTCAGGTCGCTGGATGGATCCAGAGGGGTTTTGGCAGGGGTTGCAATTGCAGTTGTTCCGAGACAAGAAGCTTTTTGCTCCTCTTGCAACTTACCCTTCCCTTTTGATCTCTTTTTCTCTTTCTCTCTCTCTCCTGCTCCGGTTCTTACTAATGGCAACATATTCCTCTTAGTCACTTGTTTGAGCTCACTTCAGGTAAGGGGTCATTTCTGCAGTGCCAGAGAGTAAGCTCTTAGCACTTACAGAGCTCCAATTTAATTGATCAGACAAGTGCGTGTTCAGCGTATTTGGAGTGAAAAAAAAGTGCCGCTGGAGTGAAGCTGTGTAATCCTTACGGTGACTCTTTAATTGCACTGCTCGTGCTCGAAACGTCCCAGAAGATGCTAATCAATTCATTCATTTTCTACCGCTTTTCCTCACGAGGGTCACGGGGGTTGCTGGAGCCTAGCCCAGCTGTCTTTGGGACGGTACACCCTGGACTGGTGGCCACACAGACATGACCGAGGGTGGAATTGAACCCTGGTCTCCTAGCTGTGAGGCTGGCGCGCTAACCAGTAGACCGCCGTGCCGCCCCTAATCAATTCAGTTCAATTAAACATCTTTGTCATTTAACAGTATAGAATATGTGGTGATAAATATTTGCAGTTTTTTATGTGTGATGCAGCCAATAAATAAATAAATACGCCTTAAGGGTGGGGAGGGGGGGGGGCTGCTTTCCAGGAAAATCAGACGGGTGCAAATGCAATATGGTGCACACTCATGTTCCTCCAGGCAAATAAGACGAGCAAGTACACTTGGATGAAACAAATATTTCTCTAATTTGTACATTTTAGGGGATAAATTTCCTCTGAGCTGTCAGGGTGCATAATAAAAAAAAAATGGCTACAATAGTCCAGTCTTAGTCCTATTGTCTCGATGTTGTTAGACACAGCTGGATGGTGATGTGGACCTCCAGAAAAAAAAAAACAAGATGCTGTGAGTGACTGCACCTCTCTCTTTGCATAATTTATGAATGTTTGGATGGTGGTGGAGGAAAAGTCGGACCCTGTTTTTTACCAGATGACCACAGATTTTGGCCATCTGTACCCAGACCTGTTATCCCTCTGTCTTTCTTGAAGCAATAAAAAAATCTGCAGTTACAGATTCATTTGTTTTGATAAACGTTTCTACAATGAAAGCAATGCTCACCAGTCTAATTCATGGCAGCAACTGAAACAGAAATTAAAAACAATCATTATAAAGAAACACATTATATTATATATTATATACATTATATGTACTTCATTCATACTTCATTCATTCATTTTCTACCGCTTTTTCCTCACGAGTGTTGTGGGGTGGAGCTGGAGCCTATCCCAGCTGTCTTTGGGCGAGAGGCGGGGTGCACCCTGGACTGGTGGCCAGCCAATCACAGGGCACATATAGACAAACAACCATTCACACTCACATTCATACCTATATGGACAATTTGGAGTCGCTAATTAACCTAGCATGTTTTTGGAATGTGGGAGGAAACCGGAGTACCCGGAGAAAACCCACGCATGCACGGGAAGAACATGCAAACTCCACACAGAGATGGCCGAGGGTGGAATTGAACCCTGGTCTCCTAGCTGTGAGGTCTGCGCGCTAACCACTCGACCACCGTGCCGCCGTGTTAAATATATTCAACAGGGAATTTTTTCTCATACTTGAATTACCAACCGGATGGTTGCTGGTTCATTAATTTTCTACCGCTTCTCCTCAGGAGGGTCGCGAGAGGGGGCACTGGTGGCCAGCCAATCCAGGGCACATATAGACAAACAACCATTCACACTCACAGTCATACTAATTTGGACAATTTGGAGTCGCCAATTAACCTAGCATGTTTTTGGAATGTGGGAGGAAACCGGAGTACCCGGAGAAAACCCACGCATGCACGGGAAGAACATGCAAACTCCACACAGAGATGGCCGAGGGTGGAATTGAACCCTGGTCTCCTAGCTGTGAGGTCTGCGCGCTAACCACTAGACCGCCGTGCCGCCCCATTATATGTACTTTTTACTTTATTTGCCTTTTATTTAACCTACAAATGTGTCAGATCGTTTTGCCTGACCCTGTATATAAGGAAGTCCGCCCCCTGTGTGATGTCACAAAGGGCCAGTTTTACTACGCTTTTTTTGAGCCTTCCCAAACTTTGTTCAGGGCTCACTTCCAAATGCGCAAACCTCGTTTTTGAAACTTTGGAAATCGTTTAACACGAGAATAGAACATTCTAACTACTTATATGGGGCTGCATGGCGGGTGAGTGGTTAGCGCGCAGACCTCACGGCTAGGAGACCAGGGTTCAATCCCACCCTCGGCCTCCTTCTCTGTCTTTCTTAAAGCAATAAAAAGAAGTTTTGGTAGTGTTTTAAATCATCAAATATGTGCTGAGGTTCATATTGGGAGTGACCGGGATGGATAGGATCAGGGACGGAGTACATCACAGGGACATTACATGTTAGAGGCCTTGGAGATAAAGTCAGAGAGGCCAGACTGAGATGGTTGGGACATGTCCAGAGGAGAAATAGTGAATATATTTATAGAAGGATGCTGCGTTTAGAGCGGAGGTTTATGGGTGTAGTGAAGGAGGACATGAGGGTAGTTGGTGTGAGAGAGACGGATGCATTGATTTCCTGTGGCGACCCCTGAAAGGAAAACCCCAAAGAGAAAGAAGAACAAAATACGGCAATATATCAAAACTATTACATGAAATATGTGTTCATGTTTAACGTAAGGATTGTGAATGACGGGCACAATTTCCCCAAAAAGTGCACTTCCCCTTTAATGTCGACCAAGTGGGAAAAGGCTACGCTGCTGTACCAAACCAAAGGTTTTGCCCTGCAAAATCTGAATACATGTATCATTATACTCTTATCCGAGGATGTAGATCATCTCTTAAAGGTTAAATTCGCATTTTTCTCTCCAAGGAAAGAGCAGAAAGTGTGTGACCTTTTAAGATGTGAGTACCCATTAAGGTGCCAATTCATGTCTCTCCCGAATGTTCACTAAAAGTGTGAAGCTATAAAAACTCAAGCCAGGATGTCATATCATCAGCTTTCGCATCGCCAAGTTGACACAGTGTGTTCATTGTCTTCAGGCAATGTACTGTTCACACACTGTCGGGTCTGAATCTATAGTACGTCCTGTATATGCTTGGCTGTATGACTAAAGAGAGGCTGGGGGGCATAATTACAAGATCATTTACCAGGCGGAGTCTCTGAGTAGGCCCGCCTGCTCTACATTTTCATTCGAAAACACACAGAAGGAACAAAATACATGATGCAATAGTACAACTCGGAAAGCGAATGCCTCAGAGTGATCCAACTTGCGTTGTTGCCCTCTTTTGTAAAATTGTTGCATTCGAGACGGGCACGGGAGTTGGAAATATCCCACTTTGAGGTTATGAGGTCCAACCACTAGCATTCCGACCAGATTTTTTTTAAAAAATGGCTGACGATGCAAACCATAATTTTTGGCAGCATTGGTCATTTAACATGCACTACATTTCCGAGGCACTTCATGCACAGAGGAGATCAGCATATATTCAAATTTGCCGTGCAGATTCATTCATTCATTTTCTACCGCTTTTTCCTCACGAGGGTCGCGGGGGTGCTGGAGCCTATCCCAGCTGCCTTCGAGCGAGAGGCAGGGTACACCCTGGACTGGTGGCCAGCCAATCACAGGGCACATATAGACAAACAACCATTCACACTCACATTCATACCTATGGACAATTTGGAGTCGCCAATTAACCTAGCATGTTTTTGGAATGTGGGAGGAAACCGGAGTACCCGGAGAAAACCCACGCATGCAAACTCCACACAGAGATGGCGGAGGGTGGAATTGAACCCTGGTCTCAAAATGAAAAATGAGAAATGAAAACAAAAACACTTTTTTGTTTCTTTACTTTATTTGCCTTTTATTTAACCTACAAATGTGTCAGATCGTTTTGCCTGACCCTGTATATAAGGAAGTCCGCCCCGGTGTGATGTCACAAAGGGCCAGTTTTACTACGCTTTTTGAAAACGAGCGTTTTGAGCCATCCCAAACTTCTTTTAGGGCTCACTTCCAGATGCGCAAACCTCGTTTTGAAACTTTGGAATCGTTTAACACGAGAATAGAACATTCTAAATACTTTTCTGGGCTGCACGGCGGTTGAAATATTAAAATATTCAGAAAATAAAATGTACAAAAAGCAATCAAAATATTTGTAAAAACAAAAAAAAATAGCAAAAAAGCTAAATTGTAGGCAGAAAATGTTTATACTAATCACAGATATGGCTGCATGGTGGTCGAGTGGTTAGCGCGCAGACCTCACAGCTAGGAGACCAGGGTTCAATCCCACCCTCGGCCATCACCACCAACCCGTGCATGCCTGGGTTTTCTCCGGGTACTCCGGTTTCCTCCCACATTCCAAAAACATGCTAGGTTAATTGGCGACTCCAAATTGTCCATAGGTATGAATGTGAGTGTGAATGGTTGTTTGTCTATATGTGCCCTGTGATTGGCTGGCCACCAGTCCAGGGTATACCCCGCCTCTCACCCGAACACAGTTGGGATAGGCTTGTGAGGAAAGTTTGGTGAGACAGACAAATAACAGAGTAGATTGCCAAAACAACAGGATTTTATTGCAGGTTTGAATTATTTTAGGTATGAATGTGAGTGTGAATGGTTGTTTGTCTATATGTGCCCTGTGATTGACTGGCGACCAGTCCAGGGTGTACCCCGCCTCTCACCTGAAGACAGCTGGGATAGGCTCCAGCACCCCCGCGACCCTCGTGAGGATAAGCAGTAGAAAATGAATGAATGAATGAACTACTTTTACAGGTCAGAAAAGTGGAAAAAGCATCATAGGTCCCCTTTAATGTGAATGGACTTGACTACTGTAATATTGCTTATGTATATATGTATGTATATGTGCTTATGTTTACAATCTCTATTCAACAGTATCCATCCATGATCACTATTATGTCTCTACCCTTTTTTTAACTCTTGTATTTTAATCTTTCTTGTTATATTGCATTTCCTGGGTCTATCCTGGATGTGATTGAAAATGTAAAGCCCAATTGCGGAGAGACGATAGAATGCTCAGCAAAAAATCTTGTACACGAGCCAACTGTGTTTCGGGGGCACTGTGTAAAGGTATTTAATCTGTTTTCCGAGCCCAGTGACTCTACGTTGTTTTGTTTGCTCTGACTCAGCAGATGTTTTCACTGTATTGTTTTTTTTATTATTATTATTTTGGTGGCAGTGGCATGTAAAATTATTTCTTTATGCTGTATGTATTTTTGTGTACCTTTTGCATATTCAGCCCATGCATTGTTTCTTAGATAATGGATGCAGATAAGTACAGGCTACCAGAGAGGCTGAGTGTGTGTGTGTGTGTGTATTCCTTGTGCTAAACAGAGCGTGGTATTTTGTTTTTATGACTGCCTTTTTGGCATTGTTCTGGTCCAACCGAGCTCACCCTCCCGATTACGGGACTGGCCGTTAGTGGGCAGGAAGTGGTGGCAGCGCGCTGGTTGAGCACACCCACATACTGTAATGCAGACTCGACTCAGCATAGAAGCCTCCTCCCATGCTATCGCCTCGTAAAGTTTGGAAAAAAGACAATAAAAGGTTGCCCTGTGGTTGGCAGGCTTGGTAAGCTGCAGCTTATCCAGGAAGGAGCTGCAGCCAGGCTAATGGCCTCTCTCCAGGGTTAGGCGCTGCACAGGGGCCCATGCGGGCTTATCAGCAGCAGGAGGGCCTCTCCGTGGCAGCTCTTTTTTGAGCTTCTAGTGTGTGGGCATAGCTTAGCTTCGGGAAGGTGAGAGAAATACTTTGTGTGGAGAAAGTTTGAAGACCACCTAAGCATACATTTACATGTGGTCTGCATGCTTTTCTTCAAGCTTAATGTGACTCTCAATGATCTAAATCAGGGGTCTCAAACTCAATTTACCTGGGGGCCACTGGAGCTAGGGTCTGGGCAAGGCTGGGCCGCATCAGGTTTTCCAAAAAAACGCATTTATTAAAAACAGAAAAATATACAAACTTTTTCAGTGCTTTGGTTCCGATTTTCTACAATAAAAGCTCTGATAAAACATTCCACTGTTCTCAAACATCTTAATTTTTATTTTTCTGCGCAAAATAAGATGAAAAATAAACAAATCAAGAATAAAGAAAATCAATCAATCAGTAATAAATAAATATAATAATAATAATAATAAAACGGCAAATAATAAAAACTTAAGAAACCACATATAGTTGGTGGGTAGACAAATTATTTTTTTCAGATTAAAATGAACAAAGCATTATTAGAGCCCTGTAGACATGACAAAACACGACTATAGTCACATTTATACTCTTTTTATTTACAACATATTGCGCAACTGCAGGGTCTTGAGACACATGCTAACTCGCAAACTAGAGAGCTAGCGACCTAAACGGTAGCCTTCAAGTTATTTCCTTTAAACTTAAATAGCCAAAAACTTACCACTTCCACACGGATAGGGAGGATAACTATTAACAGTTATTTAACCTTTAACATGAACATGAATCAAACGTAATAATTTTTTCTGGGCACATGATACCATACAGCATCCATATCAAATATATCATATCAAAGCGGGGGCATCAAACTAGTGTCCTGCGGGCCACATTTGGCCCGCGGGCCGCGTGTTTGAGACCCCTGAACTAAATGATCCTTTCTGCCTTTGAAGTCAATGTTAAGTCTTCTTACTGAAAAATCAATACCACCACACTGTTTTGACCGAGTTAAAAGGATTGCGGGAAGTGCATTTTCAATGTCGGCTCTTTTCATCATCCAAATTCCGTTTTAGTGGTTATCTCTTGATATAAAGCACTACAAGATTTTTAGAATGATATAGGAAGGTGAAGTACGATGCAAGCCTGACTAATTAAACCCCCCCCCCCCCCCCCATGGATCGCAATACAGTCGTCCCTTGACACTTTCCGCTTTGAATTTTAAAGCTTCATTCTATCACCGTTTTTCAAAAATGTATTCATAAATAATATTTCATGGTTGAATATTATTAGTCAAAACATGCACATTTAAGCATTTTCCCATGCATAAATTAAGTTTTTTCAAGCACACAAATTGCTAAATGAACTAAAATACACATATAAGGCATTCTGAAGGCGCATTCAAAGCAGTAATTTCAATGAGTACTAGGTGTCAGTAATGCTGCTGTAAAGTTTGGTGAGACAGACAAATAACAGAGTCGATCGCCAAAACAACAGGATTTTATTGCAGGTTTGAATTATTTTAGGTATGAATGTGAGTGTGAATGGTTGTTTGTCTATATGTGCCCTGTGATTGGCTGGCTACCAGTCCAGGGTGTACCCCGCCTCTCACCTGAAGACAGCTGGGATAGGCTCCAGCACCCCCGCAACCCTCGTGAGGATAAGCAGTGGAAAATGAATGAATGAATGAACTACTTTTATAGGTCAGAAAAGTGGAAAAAGCAGAGTAGATCGCCAAAACAACAGGATTTTATTGCAGGTTTGAATTATTTTACAACAAGCACAATAATCCCTACTAAAAACACAGATCCGTGATGTCACTTCCTGTTTGCCACTCACTCGGCTACCCTAGAAAACATTTATAGCAACACACACAAGCGTTTTTTTTTTGTCTTAATGTGTGATTCTATTAGGTATTACAAGACTACAAGCGTGTTATTTCACTTCTAGAGGACAATAATCATCTTACAAACCACATTGAGAAGGTTGTCTATGATCTAAGAACAAGGAAATATTCCATTCATAAATCAGGAACCCTCTTCATGGAAATTCACTTATCACAGTTGGGTCTGGAACTAATTAAGTGTAATCAAGAGAGGGATTAGTGTTATTGCCTCCGTGCCCTTACAAAGATTTATTATACATTTTTTTTTGCTTCAGAAAAATAGATACATGCACGTACTAAACAAGCTGCATTTGTTGATGGTGCAACATCCTCCCCCATTGTGGTGGCGTTACTTATTATCCACAATTCCATTCTATAGATTTAATGAAGAAAGCAATGCCCTGCGGTGTTTTCCACTCTGAAAGGGGCGTTGCAAAGGAGGGAGAAAATCATCAAGTGGAACCTTGATTATGTATTTAAAGGTTCCTTGACTTGTCTTCAGCATTCCGTTTATCCCGTGATTATGTGTAAATGTTCTCAAATCACATTGTTCACAAAAGCCTTGAACAAAACCGGTTTGCTCCTGTTTATACAACGAGTCTCAATCGAATTCGTTACCAAGGCTTTTAAATTGTACAAAATTTCAAACTGACTTTGAGACACAATTCTTCAATTTAAAGCTTATTTAACCTATAGGTTAACCACTAGCTTACTTCCCAGCGGCCTCACCTTGAGTCCATTGCCGGTGCCCCCCTTGGGTCCAGCTGTGTATCAGCAGCTGCACCTATAAAAATGCTAGTGTTGAGGTGGTAATCTGGTTTGTGTGCAAAGGAGAGTGGGGGGTGGAGGGATTGGCTGGAAGACAGACTTTGTCTTTGGGCCCTTATTTCACAACAGACTCACCTTTGACCCCGGCCGGTTGCGGTCTCCTGCTGCTCTTTTCCAGTCCACCGCTCTCAGCAAGATGAGGGACTGTCTGAGGAGACAGATAGAGGGAGGAAAAATAAACAAAGCTACACAAGATGCTCAGTGGGGATGAAGCCACGCTGATGACAGTGTGGCGATAAAAGTGAAGGAAGACAGAGATGGGGGGCAATATATGCAGGCTGCTTGGGTTGGGACAAGTTGCCAGGTTTGTTCCAGTCCTAGAGACGGTCAGCATGCCCAGACAGATGCTCTGACAAACCAAGATAAGAGACAACCAGGACTCAACTATTACCACATCGACTATCAACATTTCTCATTCCCTATTTCACACACACTCATCATTCATGTCCCTGGAGTACCCAGCATACCTTGCTGCAGTGTTTGGAGTTGCTTTGCAAGCCATTCATTATAATGGGATTGGGAGTGGGAGTGAGAACATACAGAATCTAAATCAGGGGTCTCAAACATGCAGCCCGCGGGCCAAGTGTGGCCCGCAGGACACTAGTTTGAGGCCCCCGCCTTGATATGAAAGTTTAATGTACCCAGAAAAAATGATTACGTTTGATTAATGTTCATGTTAAAGGTTAAATAACTGTTAATAGTTATCCTCCCTATCCGTGTGGAAGTGGTAAGTTTTTGGCTATTTAAGTATAAAGGAAATAACTTGAAGGCTACCGTTTAGGTCGCTAGGTCTCTAGTTTGCGAGTTAGCATGTGTCTCAAGACCCTGCAGTTGCGCAATATGTTGTAAATAAAAAGAGTATAAATGTGACTATAGTCGTGTTTTGTCATGTCTACAGGGCTCTAATAATGCTTTGTTCATTTTAATCTGAAAAAAATAATTTGTCTACCCACCAACTATATGTGGTTTCTTAAGTTTTTATTATTTGCCGTTTTATTATTATTATTATTATTATTATTATTATTATATGTATTTATTACTGATTGATTTTCTTTATTCTTCATCTTATTTTGTGCAGAAAAATAAAAATTAAGATATTTGAGAACAGTGGAATGTTTTATCAGAGCTTTTATTGTAGAAAATCGGAACCAAAGCACTGAAAAAGTTTTCTGTTTTTAATAAATGCGTTTTTTTTTGGAAAACCTGATGCGGCCCAGCCTTGCCCAGACCCTAGCTCCAGTGGCCCCCATGTAAATTGAGTTTGAGTCCCCTGATCTAAATGAATAAAATCAAATCCATCTGTGCCGGTTCAAATTGATTGTAACGGGCCGCAATGACATGAAATGAGAATAACATTTTAGTAAACAATAGACCAACAGCATAATATAACAACAAAACACTGAAACGTCAATATTAATTACTAAAAGCTTTCTCGTTAAATATGTATCAGCCTTTAAGATGGCAATTGGTCTGTAAATGACTTTTGTTGTAGAGGTTTTTAACATAAAGTGTCCAATACGTCCATGTGTGGCAGGTTGGGAGGCGAGATAGAAATGGGAGGGGCTCTTTCTTTTGTCGGTGTCTCCCTCGGTCTCTTATGGAAGGCTGGCAATCAACCACAAAAATACAACAAAAATACAACACCAATAACAGCTGGTGCTAAATAAAAAAAAAAAACAATTCAAATGAAATTTAATGAACTTAACATTCTTGGGTGGGGGGTACTGTAAGTGGAAAAATACGAGAAGCATGTTTATTTTTTATTTTTCTTTCTTTGCTGTGAATACCCATTCTCCACACATTCCATGACTGTCCTTCAAAATAAGACCCCATGTCTGTGTACAGTTGGAACTGCATGGGTGACTACATCTTCCTTATCACAAGTACGGGCATTACGGTTTGCTGAAGATTTTGTAGCAATGTGTGCGGACGCTGACAACCTATTAGAAAATTTGAGACAAATGTATTTCATTTTATAGCTTATGGTTTGGAGACTCAGCTGAATTTTAACTTTATATCATTTTTATATCATATCATGATACTGCACATCCTGAAAATTATTGTGATATATCTTCACTGCCATATAACCTAACTCTTACTTTTTTCATTCTAACAACATTTTAATATATTTCTCCAGTGCCTGCATTGAATCTTTCCCATTTTCCAGCTCATAAAAGATGATATGTCAGGAAAAATACAGCATCCCAGCATGAAGTACGAAGCCATACTTCATCATTGCACCCATCCTTGCACTATAACACACACTTTGTATTATCTTCCCAAACACATGTGTGGCATCTGGAACAGTTTACCATGCCATGTTTTTGTACTTATTAGGTAAAGTCTGTATTTAAGGTCGAAAGAAAGGCACTCTCTTCCTTATGATTTTTAGCCTGAGGTCAGGCCAGCTGCAGAAAATGCACAACTACACACATTCAGACACACACACACTTAGCCCCTTTTGTCTGTCCGTGTCAAATAATCAATAGCACTCTTAAAAAAAAAAAAAAAAAAAAAGGTCTGAAACTAATCGGAAGAGACAACGAGGAAGAGATGGGGATGAATCTCCATTAAACACACACAAAGCTTTGTGTCTTTTTCCATCTTGCTCACTGTCTACGCTTGCTCATTTCTCTCCTTTTTCTATAGATAGAAATTACTTATATTCACAGGAAGCAGAATCTTATCAAATTGAATCAAGTGAGTTAAATCTCTTCCCTCTTTAAGAGTCATTGACCGTCGATTCTCCACCCTTCTCTCCCTTTATTCATCCCATCTTTTCATATTTCTGCTGCTGAACAGCTCTAATTGTGTACCGGGATTAAATTTCTTAAATTTGTCTTTCACTCCCTTGGGGAAAAAGAAGCGTGCTTTTTAATTAATTGATTTTGAAATTCATTTAGCCGGGGTGAACGTGTGCGTATTATAGGACGTGTGGGTGGAGTGTACGCTCTTCACAATGCTTCCACCCTGATGCTGTGATGGATAACACAGGAGTGGGGTTGGGTGTTCTGTGGATTCATGTACTAAATGTGGGAAATAGTAATACAATTTAGTAATGCAGTGGAACCGCTAATGATTAAAAGGTGTCTACGTGGAGCAACTCATAAAGTCCTGGTCCACCGTCTTCATATTGTGAAAAAGTGCCCGTTTAAGTTAACGTCGACGTGTTTGGTTGACCGCTTTGGTTGACATCGTTTCTAAAGCTACAATGAATCAATGTTGATTTAGCGTTTATGCATCTATTTTCTATACTGCTTATCCTCACTCGGGTCGTGGGGGTGCTGGAGCCTATCCCAGCTGTCTTCAGGCAAGAGGCGGGGTCCACCCCAATCACAAGGCACATATAAACAAACAACTATTCGCACTCACATTAAATTAATCAAAAACTATTAATTTTACTTTTTTATAATTTTATTTAATTAAGTGTTTTTTTCAAATAAAAACATAAAATGTTAATATTTTATAATGTTTTTGGTTCATATTGATTTGGTCCATCTTGTGCAGGGGTGTCCAAGGATGAAAGGGCCACTTTGATATTTTGTATAAATATGAATATAAATACGTGCAAATGGAGGAAAATTCATTGCTGGGGTGCTGGAGCCTATCCCAGCTGTCTTCGAGCGAGAGGCGGGGTACACCCTGGACTGGTGGCCAGCCAATCACAAGGCACATATAGACAAACAACCATTCACACTCACATTCAATTAATCAATTAATTAATCAAAACAATTAATTTTACTTTTTTATAATTTTATTTAAGTGTTTTTTTAATAAAAATATAAAATGTTAATATTTTATAATGTTTTTGGTTCATATTGATTTGGTCCATCTTGGGCAGGGGTGTCTAAGGATTCATTCATTCATTTTTTACCACTTTTTCCTCACGAGGGTCGCGGGGGTGCTGGAGCCTATCCCAGCTGTCTTTGGGCGAGAGGCGGGGTCCACCCTAGATTGGTCGCCAGCCAATCACAAGGCACATATAAACAAACAACCATTCACACTCACATTCAATTAATCAATTAATTAATCAAAACGATTAATTTTACTTTTTTATAATTTTATTTAAGTGTTTTTTTAATAAAAATATAAAATGTTAATATTTTATAATGTTTTTGGTTCATATTGATTTGGTCCATCTTGGGCAGGGGTGTCCAAGGATGAAAGGGCCACTTTGATATTTTGTATAAATATGAATATAAATACGTGCAAATGGAGGAAAATTCATTGCTGGGGTGCTGGAGCCTATCCCAGCTGTCTTCGAGCGAGAGGCGGGGTACACCCTGGACTGGTGGCCAGCCAATCACAAGGCACATATAGACAAACAACCATTCACACTCACATTCAATTAATCAATTAATTAATCAAAACAATTAATTTTACTTTTTTATAATTTTATTTAAGTGTTTTTTTTTGATAAAAATATAAAATGTTAATATTTTATAATGTTTTTGGTTCATATTGATTTGGTCCATCTTGGGCAGGGGTGTCCAAGGATTCATTCATTCATTCATTTTTTACCACTTTTTCCTCACGAGGGTCGCGGGGGTGCTGGAGCCTATCCCAGCTGTCTTCGGGCGAGAGGCGGGGTACACCCTGGACTGGTCGCCAGCCAATCACAAGGCACATATAAACAAACAACCATTCACACTCACATTCAATTAATCAATTAATTAATCAAAACAATTAATTTTACTTTTTTATAATTTTATTTAAGTGTTTTTTTTTAATAAAAATATAAAATGTTAATATTTTATTATGTTTTTGGTTCATATTGATTTGGTCCATCTTGGGCAGGGGTGTCCAAGGATGAAAGGGCCACTTTGATATTTTTGTATAAATATGAATATAAATATGTGCAAATGGAGGAAAATTATGTAAAAAAATAAAATAAAATCCTGTGGCGAACGGTTCCACCATAGATATTTTATTTTCCCCCATAATCACACTAACCGTGGTTACCTTAAGTGGATTGTTAAATAGTGTGCATGCATGCTAAGTGTTTTGATGACCATGCTGACTCGTGTTCCTGTGGGCTCTTAGGTGTGTGTGCTCATGTGCGTAATTTGCCTTTTGCTTCTGCCGCATGGCGAGTCGCGTCGTTCTCCACCTGCTGTGTGCTGTGTTTCGAATGCGTCATGTATTATGCAAAAAACCAACATTGTCCTTTTGTAAACCGCATTCACAGCGGAGTACCGCATGAGGATTTTACACAACATGAAGATTGCATTGGTCTTTTGTTGGACAACTTGAGTACTCCAAAAGTGACTGCCATAGATCCCCGCCGTCTGCCATGCTGTTTCTCCGTCTCGGTTTTAATATTATGTATGCGTTTGCTTTGTGTCTGTGCATGCCTCTGCCTTTGTTTCACTGAGCCTGCAGGACTCTTTCTTTCTTTTGTGTCTGCAGTGGGAATGTGAATTAGCGTGTGCATCCTAATGTCTTTGTGTCTGAAGTGATGGATTTCTACCTGTGCACATCTAAGTCCTTCTTTGTGCCTCTACCCTTACACTACCCTTGTGTGTGTGTGGCAAAAAAAAAACTTCAATAGGTCCATGCCCACACACAGACACACTAGACACTTACAGCGTAATAAAAGTAACTCACAGAGGTAAAAGATGGAATGTGTTATGTATGTGTGGTGTCGTGCATTGCAAGATCAACACATTCAGTGAAGCATTCTGACACGTTGACACAAACTGTGTTCACACATATTCCCGTCCTGTTTTATATGCTGCATCACAGCTCCCGCACACACACAAACACCAACTCACAGCTCACATAAGTATCAATTACATGTTGTTACAGTAAAGATAATGATTTATGAATGTCATTTATGTTCGTTTAGCACATTGGGGATGTCTTTCTACTGTTCTTTCATGCTAACATAAAAACAGTATGCCATGTGACTGACTGACAACCAGTTTGGAGCAGTGTTTCCATATGAAAAAATGACAAATTAGAATACCAGCTGCTTATAATTATGATATTTTGTGGAAAATTATCATACAGTATTTAGATGTGATGTTGCACAGGACTATTTGCTACAGTAAAATATTGCCACAGACCGTGTATAGCAGGGGTCTCAAACTCAATTTACTTGGGGGGCCACTGGAGCTAGGGTCTGGGTGAGACTGGGCTGCATCAGGTTTTCAAAAAAAAAAAAAAAAAAAAAACGCATTTATTAATAACAGAAAACTGAATAAACTTTGATTTGGTTCCGATTTTCTACAATAAAAGCCCTGATAAAACATTCCACTGTTCTCAAATATCTTACTTTCTATTTTTCTGCACAAAATAAGATAAACAAATAAATAAACAAATCAAGAATAAAGAAAATCAATCAATCAGTAATAAATAAATAAATATAATAATAATAATAATAAAACGGCAAATAATAAAAACTTAAGAAATGTGGGTAGACAAATTATTTTTTTCAGATTAAAATGAACAAAGCATTATTAGAGCCCTGTAGACATGACAAAACACGACTATAGTCACATTTATACTCTTTTTATTTACAACATATTGCGCAACTGCAGGGTCTTGAGACACATGCTAACTCGCAAACTAGAGAGCTAGCGACCTAAACGGTAGCCTCCAAGTTATTTCCTTTAAACTTAAATTACCAAAAAACTTACCACTTCCACATGGATAGGGAGGATAACTATTAACAATATAAAATGTTACTATTTTATAATGTTTTTTTTCATATTGATTTGGTCCATCTTGGGCAGGGGTGTCCAAGGATGATATTTGATATTTTGTATAAATTATGTAAAAAAAAATACTTTTGGTTATGGTTTGATGTATACACAAAACATACACTCTACTACTTTTTCCCTCACTGTCGTAACAAAATGTCCAACCCCCCCACCACCTCCCAACCTTGAAAGCTTCAGTCTTTCCGGTGTGGAAACATAGACGTTAAATTGAAAGTTTTTTCAAAGGCCTCTTAATTTTCCATGTAAAGTTGTTTTTCTTTGACCGTCTCAGTCTCTTCAATCTCTTAATTTGGATTTAATAAAAAACAAAATAATGACAGATGTCTTTTATTTGTATCAATTTGTATTTGCGAGCTGCCAGCATGTCTGTGTCGTTATCCCACCACCAGTTTGGGCTGTGTGCTGAAGTGGCTTCCATTAAGCAGACTGAAGACAATTTTCCATCTCGGAGTGACTGCTGAGGTTATGTTTCCAGCAGTGACAGCACGTAAAAGCTACAAATGAGCCTCACGTTTGTTCAGCGGAAGGTTGCATCAAATGCTGATGTGGGTACACAAGTTGGTTGCGGCTCATAATTGGCGACTTTAGGTTTGGAAATGTTAAAAAAAAAAAAAAAAAGGCATTTCATCACAACATTGACAATAATGAGTAGACATCCATCCATCATTTTTTTTTATCCTCACAAGGGTCGCGGGCGTGCTGGAGCCTATCCCAGCTGTCTTCGGGCAAGAGGCGGGGTACACCCTGGACTGGTGGCCAGCCAATCACAGGGCACATATAGACAAACAACCATTCACACTCACATTCATACCTATGGACAATTTGGAGTCTACCGCAGGGGTCTCAAACTCAACTTGGGGGCCACTGGAGCTCGGGTCTGGGTGAGACTGGGCCGCATCAGGTTTAAAAAAAAAAACAAAAAAAACGCATTTATTAAAAACAAAAATTTTTTAATTTTTTCTACAAGAAAAGCTCTGATAAAAGATTCCACAGTTCTCAAATATCGTTTTATTTTTCTACACAAAATAAGATGAAAAATAAATAAACAAATCAAGTATAAAGAAAATCAATCAATCAGTAATAAATAAATACATATAATAATAATAATAACAATAATAATAATAACAATAATAATAATAATAATAATAATAATAATAAAACGGCAAATAATAAAAACTTAAGAAACCACATATAGTTGGTGGGTAGACAAATTATTTTTTTCAGATTAAAATGAACAAAGCATTATTAGAGCCCTGTAGACATGACAAAACACGACTATAGTCACATTTATACTCTTTTTATTTACAACATATTGCGCAACTGCAGGGTCTTGAGACACATGCTAACTCGCAAACTAGAGAGCTAGCAACCTAAACGGTAGCCTCCAAGTTATTTCCTTTAAACTTAAATAGCCAAAAACTTACCACTTCCACACGGATAGGGAGGATAACTATTAACAGTTATTTAACCTTTAACATGAACATTAATCAAACGTAATAATTTTTTTCTGGGTACATGATACCATACAGCAACTACAACTTTTATATCAAGGCGGGGGCCTCAAACTAGTGTCCTGCGGGCCACATTTGGCCCACGGGCCGCATGTTTGAGACCACTGCTCTACCGGATTAGAGCCCGAGCATTCATTTCTAAGTTAAACTGCATTTTATTACTGAAAAAGTGTCAATATTGTTATTGAATTATTTGCTGCTTGCTCCAAAGTAGAAAAGAGTTATTTGAGAATAATGAGTGGTAGAATCGAATTGAACACATTTGCATGCAAGGAGACGAATCAATACAACCTGAAACTTAAGCCTTCTAGAGAAAATGTCTGACTATTCCTGCTAAATTGTTAGTCCTTCTGGGCGTAAATTAGAGGGAAATTGTTTCCTTGTTTGCTTTCCCAGCTGCAAGACATTTCAATCAACACAATTTCACAATTTTAGGAAGTAATTGACCGTTTCTTGAGCTCATCTCGGTGTTGGACCAGTTGATTAGGTTGCTATGTTAACACCTGACCAAACAAAAACTGCATCAAGGTGCATCAATTCCAGCATTGACCATATCTTCTGTACCAAGGAGCAAGAATCATGTTTTTTTTTTTATTTCTGTGATATAGATGCATGATAAATTTCTTCTATGGAAGAAGGTTTTAGTGGTTGATGCAAAAGAAATGTAATTCTGCCTGACACCAGACTGGATGATTGATGAAAGGTAAAAAAAAAAAAAAAAAAAAAAAAAAACTTCCACGTAACAAAGCTGACAGTATTCATGAATAACACATGCTAATATTTTTAGTCGGAATCAAATCATGCTCGTTTTGTTGTGCCTGTCTGCGACTGAGATGTATATAAAGCAATTATTCTTTTCAGCAGCTTCTTCAGCATGTAAAAAAAAAAAAAAAAACTTAGCGTTGAAAGCTGCCAAGCCTTCTTGAAGAATTTTGTTTGTTGGGTTTTTATTGGATGTCACATGGTGGTGTAAAAGCAGCTTCAGATTTTTTTCCAGTCTGATAAGAATACAATTCACTGACACAAAAGGGGTATTTGTTCTCTTGTACTGCAATGAAAATAGCATTTCACGCCTTAATGTTCTCTACAATATACATTTTAAAACAGGGGTCTCAAACACGCGGCCCGCGGGCCAAATGTGGCACGCAGGACACGAGTTTGAGGCCCCCTCGTGATATGAAAATTTAATGTTTGATAATGATGCTGTATGGCATCATGTACCCAGAAAAAAATTATTACGTTTGATTAATGTTCATGTTAAAGGTTAAATAACTGTTAATAGTTATCCTCCCTATCCGTGTGGAAGTGGTAAGTTTTTGGCTTTTTAAGTTTAAAGGAAATAACTTTAAGGCTACCGTTTAGGTCGTTAGCTCTCTAGTTTGCGAGTTAGCATGTGTCTCAAGACCCTGCAGTTGCGCAATATGTTGTAAATAAAAAAAAGTATAAATGTAACTATAGTCGTGTTTTGTCATGTCTACAGGGCTCTAATAATGCTTTGTTCATTTTAGCTGTATTTCTTGGCTTTCCAAAATGGTCTGTTTTCATTTATTCCACCCACAGCCTGCCTCCAGGCACGCCCCACTTTGCTGTGATAGGTCACACTTCTTCACGCTCACGCTCCTGAGGACTTCCTGACAACTGACAAACCTCACTTTCTATACTTTCCGTGTATGAACTGAAAGAGTGCTAACATAGTAGGGCCGTTTTTATTGAATGCAGACAATGTTGCCACCGATTATATTGAAGACACTCCCCTTATGCACACGCTATAATGCTACACAGACAACCGCTTAGTTACACAAAATAAACACAGTTAGGACACTGATAAATTGTTACTTATTGCTTGCACAAACAGTCATATATATTTTTTCTCTTGTTGGTCAAGAATTTGCAACTCCAACCACTTCTGCCTGATGTTTACCTCTTTAGGGAAGTTCAAACCTGAACAAATATTTCCTTGGAAGCTATTAGCGTTAGCTCCATGCTCCACCACGGTCAAATGTGAGCAGTGAAACAATTCAGTAGAGCAAGGGGGGAGGGCAAGCCTTGACCTTGTACCCGAGAACGCCCATATAAGGAAGTATAGCCGAGCATGCAGAGCCATCTCGTACTTTTTTTCAGGGCTCACTTCCAAATGTGCAAACCTCATTATCTAAAACTTTGGCGTAGTCTTAAAACGGTAATACAACATTTTAACTACATTTATACGTCAGATAAGTGGAAAATGCAAATAGGTCCCTTTTAAGCAAATCTTAAGGTTTGTTTTTGCCTAAATTACACATTTACGATGCCTATATGAAGTAAAATACAAATTTACAACATTCAAGACGCATTCAAAGATGTGTATTATATTATACTAGTCCGGGACGGGGGAAAAAAAGGGTTTAAATAACTCACAACAGGCACAATAACCTCCCTAACTGCTGAAACAGTGGAATATATTAGCACCCGTAACCCCACGCCAAGCTAAAACTTGGAACTTTTAATCCTTACTTATATCTCAGTCTTACTAATATCTTAAATGGCTTACTTTCTGTGCTTATTTTTACTATATTGGGTAATTCGTAAAAAAATATGTGACTATAGGGGTGCTATTTCATGTCTAGAGAGCTCTAATAATGTTAAAATGCATATTTAGATGAATAAGTTTCACATTTTGCCAATGAATGCAGTTAGGATAAGGATATTTTGTACGTCACCGGCATTTGAGCATCTTCTCTTCACTCGTCCTGACAGTTGGAAAGCATTGGCTACAGGCCTGCTGTGTGATGTCATGACAAGATATAATCCTTGTTGGTCATGGTGCTTGGGCTCACTGTTGTTTACCAGTCAGTGTGCTGCAGAACACGCATGCCGAATGTTAATGCCGGGGATTCGTTGACTTTTGAAATAACCATCAAACACGAATGCATGTAGCTTACTCATTAAAGGGGTAAGATAAAATATATTTAAAAAAACTGTGTTCTGCAAAGTGCCAGTTTTATTTTTCTGGGGAAACCAAGCAGTAATACTTGAAATACTTTGTAAATGAATGTTAGATCTTGCTTACTTTCCCAGACACGAAACACATCTCAATTGAGGCAGCAATACATCACACGTTCCCTTCAAGATTTGATGTATAATTGATAATGTATTGGTACATTTCTTTATGCAACATACAACTTACTGCAGTGATTCCCGATCACTGTGCTGCAGCATATTAGTGTCCTGTCACACTTCATCACGTGTGACTCCTTTTTCAGATTTCACTTCATTGATATGAAAATTATTTATTTCCTACAAATCATTTGTACATCTATCTATAGTGACAGGCGGAACAATTCCATGTTCTTCCACCAAAAGGCAGGAGGTACATAATTAACCTGCGTATCCACTTGGTGGTATTCATACTACTAATGAGTGATAGAAAAAACATGACAAATACTAACCATTTCATGTATATTTTTCAAAACATATTATATTATCATTACAAAAATATGCATATTTAAGCAAATTGTAAGTATTTTATGCCTAAAAACTCCATGATGGAGTCAACGTATTTAATGGTAGCAATTCAACTATTTGGGTTAGAAAAAAATAAGCATGTTGTGAAAAATATGCATTAAATGGTACGTGATGGTAAAATAAAAATAAAAATAAAAATAAAAATAAAAATAAAAATAAAAATAAAAATAAAAATAAAAATAAAAATAAAAATAAAAATAAATAAATAAATAAAAAAATTTAAAAATAAAATATGAATGTAAAAATAAAAATATAAAAATATAAAAAATATAAAAATATAAAAATGTAAAAATGTAAAAATGTAAAAATGTAAAAATGTAAAAATGTAAAAATGTAAAAATGTAAAAATGTAAAAATAAAAAACGTAAACTATATTAGGAAAGCAGGAAGTGAACAAATATAACAGTTACTGAGTGTAAAAGTACCAGATGGAGGGGTAGGATTTAATAAGCTTTGCTTCTTCCTACTCCTTTTGGACATGTGGAACTGTGAACTGATTATGTGATGCATTCAATTGTAATCTGATGCATGTTCAAATGAAATAAAACCATTACGATTACCATTACTAGTACATACATATGTCCCCACCACTGTTTCCATCCAAGTCAGTTTTAGTGTTATGGATAAGACCAACATCTTAAAGTAAAAAAAAAACATAATGTGTGAGTGTGCCAACAAGCAGCATTATATCACGTATCTCTCATTGACCACAGCACTTTCTGTGGAAGAACCGGAGTATCCATTTTTGAAAAAGAAGATGACATGAAAAATGGCTACATTTGACTTGTTGTGGTCTCAGTGGTACAATATAAGCAGCTGCACAGTTTCACCGAACACATGGATTAGTCTAACCTCCTGCTTGGATTTCATCACATCATAAGACCCTGTAGTAAGAAATTACTGGGGAAAAACAGCCCCCGTGCATGGTTTTAATAGAGCCCTGTTTTGTGTCTGAACACCTGCTTGCAAACAGAAACGGCTCTGTTGCACAGAGGTGCTTTTCACAGTGAATGATCAAGTGTGTGTGAGATAGCTCAGGGGCACTTCATGGGTGTCGCATGATCGCGGTCAGACTTGAATGTGCCACCATCATAGTCTCTACAGAGCACTCGTGTACAGCACCGTGCAACTAAAAAGCCCATAAACCAGGGGTCTCAAACTCAATTTACCTTCAATTTTCTGCACAAAATAAGATGAAAAATAAATAAACAAATCAAGAATAAAGAAAATCAATCAATCAGTAATAAATAAATATAATAATAATAATAAAACTGCAAATAATAAAAACTTAAGAAACCACATATAGTTGGTGGGTAGACAAATTATTTTTTTCAGATTAAAATGAACAAAGCATTATTAAAGCCCTGTAGACATGACAAAACACGACTATAGTCACATTTATACTCTTTTTATTTACAACATATTGTGCAACTGCAGGGTCTTGAGACACATGCTAACTCGCTTCAATAGCCAAAAACTTACCACTTCCACACGGATAGGGAGGATAACTATTAACAGTTATTTAACCTTTAACATGAACATTAATCAAACGTAATAATTTTTTCTGGGTACATGATACCATACAGCATCCATATCAAACTTGCGCGGCCACATATGGCCCGCGGGCCACATTTTTGAGGCCCCTGGTTTAGAGTGTCAAAAATAGGCATTTTATGGATGCTGTCATATCTCGCTTTAGCTGTGATTTTCTGTATCTGAGTTATTAACAAATTAACAAAGCATTATTAGAGCCCTGTAGACATGACAAAACACGACTATAGTCACATTTATACTATTTTTATTTACAACATATTGCGCAACTGCAGGGTCTTGAGACACACGCTAACTCGCAAACTAGAGAGCTAGCGACCTAAACGGTAGCCTTCAAGTTATTTCCTTTAAACTTAAATAGCCAAAAACTTACCACTTCCACACGGATAGGGAGGATAACTATTAACAGTTATTCAACATTTAACATGAACATTAATCAAACTAATAATTTTTTCTGGGTACATGATACCATACAGCATCCATATCAAACTTGCGCATGCCGCACTAACAATAAACTTTCATATCAAGGCGGGGGCCTCAAACTAGTGTCCTGCGCGCCACATTTGGCCCACGGGCCGCGTGTTTGAGACCCTCACGCACACTTGCAGAGGTATAAGCAGACTCAATCATTCTAAGGTTTTGATGCATATTTTAGCTGCCTATCTCTCCCTCAAACACACACACACACCTGTCGTCCTCCCTCAGGCTCATCTTGTAAAGAACCATCGCTCTCCTCTGCTGTCAGTGGGAACAAATGAGCCAAGGCATGTTTCTTAGAGCTTCTCAGTGCACGTGTACTGGCCAAACTTCCTGTCTGTCTGTCCTCTGCTCTGCTTCACTGGAACTCATACACACACTTGCAGTTACCCACTGGCAGATCACTGACACACAGTCCTCTGCCTATGATGCATTGTGTATGAGTGTGTGTGTGTGTGTGTAGTTACAGACTTCCCACCCAACACCCCCCCCCCCCCCCCCCCCACGGTGTCAGTCTGGCAAGTGCCATTTCACAAGGAGCTGAGGAAGCGAGTCAGAATAGAGGGATGGCGGGGGTCTTGATGCGAGTGTGTTTGTTGTCACAGGGTTTATTAATAAAGATGACCTCAGCTGCTCAAAAGGGTGTGCCGTCTTCCTGTCAAAACACACAATCCACTTAAATTCATTATTATTATTATTATTATTATTATTATTCATAACTACGTCTTATTCTGTATTATCTTTAATTTGGTTGCAATGACTTGAGGATGTTGCATTCCTGTGCGTGCGGACTAACATGAAATCTGGGATGGAAAAGGGATAATCCTTCTGGATATGACTCCTTTTTGTCTCTGGATTATGTGCATCATTATGTTGGGCTAAGTAGGTTGAGTCCACTGTGTGCATGCATGCAGACATCAGACACCTGCTGCATTCGTACCCTGGAAAAATCAGTCCTCACAAGAATATGAGAGATGAATCATTCTGTTTGTGTCAAGTGTCTTTGAATGTCGTCCCTGTGGTGGTTTCAGTTTTTTTTTTTTTTTTCCTAGAAGCTGAATGGTGTAAAGTTGCTGTTTATTTAGCCGACACCAAAAAATGAAGCCCACTGCTGTCACAATGTCAAGCTCCCATAGTTCCAATAGTCGAAAAGTACAAATCAATGAACATTCAATATCCACGTATACATGGACACAAATATTCCAATTCCATTTGTGTTATTTGCTCAAACGGAAAGAATGTAACCTTTGTATACACCTCATTCCCAAAGAAAAGTGTCAATCCAAATGAATATATAATGGGATTCCCAGGCGTGGAATATTCCTTTCCCCAATCCGATTGAGGTATCTTGTACCCGCTCAAACTGAAAGTTGTCAGACTGTGTTCTTCTTATTCTTCTGTTGTTTATTGGCGGTTGGCAAGCAGCTTTGGTGTGCATTAGCGCCATCTGTGGAACAGAATCTAAACCCTTCTATACGCCATTCACAAGTCCACTTTTATTAAACAAGAAAATACATATCTATATAAAACATGTGCCGAGCTTAATTATAAAATATTAGCAAGATTGAACTTTATCTTTTCCTGTTCCCGGGTGCGTTCTTTCAGCGAATGCTGAGATATGACGTAACACGTAGCTCCAGACGTTCTTCCATTTAAAAAAATGGAGGCAAGCAATCAGCACTGGACTGCTAAGGAAAGTTTGTTTTTGATTCAAACTAAATTCCAAGACTGGACGAAGGAAAAACTGGCAATACGGAGTTATTCCAACAAGTGAAAGAAAAAGTCCAGGAAGTCGGTATCACGTGATGTTGGTGTTTACGCTTTACTGGGCATGCCCCATTGACTATTCTGGTTGATTATAGCGGCGCATGTAGACACGCCATTGGAATATTCCTTTCCATGGATACCAGGGGTCTCAAACTCAATTTACCTGGGGGCCACCGGAGCTAGGTTCTGGTTGAATCCGGGCCACATCATTTATTAAAAACTGGAAAAAAAAATCAATAAAAAACTATCTTCAATGCTTTTGCTTCTGCTATACCCTACACTTTTTCAGTACTTTGGTTCCGGTTTTCCACACCAAAATATCTGATAAAACATTCCACTGTTCTCAAATATCTTATTTTTTATTTTTCTATACACAAAATAAGATAAAAATAAATAAATGAACAAATTAATGAACATTAATAAAACTTAATAATTTGACCCAATTAGCAAGTTAGCATCGTACTCAGTTCCATCTGGGAGCAGCGTCGTACCTTTAACAACATGTTTGATGAGATGCTTTATCTTGACGTGTATTTTCCGTTTTATTCCAAATCATTTCCTGCATTAATTTGTACCCGACGTCATAAGCATTTAGCTTCATTGCTAATCCAAAGCAAAACAGGACGGGGTAACAGGGTAGGGTAAGGGTATGGGCGGGGGCAAAATCATGTTAATTGTGTCCGTTGTGTGCACACATTTCAACATTAAACTTTGGTATCAAGGTTGGGAACTCAAACTAGCGTCTCACGGGCCAAATGCGGCCCGCGGGCCGCGAGTTTGAAACCCCTGATGTATACCATTGCTTTCGGAAAGGTCATTCAGAAAGAGAAAAACTCGGCTGCTAACTCTAACCACATTACTTATGTAAAAAAATGCATAAATGAATCTTAAAACAAAGCTATTATGCCATCACAACACCCCCACCAGGTGTGAAAATTGGTGCAACCCACTTGAGACATGAATCATCTTTAAGGCGGGTGTCTTGGAACGTGATAATACTTTTATGTTGGCTAGGCAGAAAGCATAGATTTCATACCTGGCCATTCTGTGCAGTTTGGGTAGGGAAACCCAGACTTCCTGTTCCTGTGCATGATATATTCCCTGCAGCATGTCCTATAGGTCTGCTCTCATTGTCGGGAATGCCTAAAACACCCCACCAGAGGGGCGCCCAGGAGGCATCTGGACAAGAAGCATGAGCCTGGCTGCTCTTAAAAGTGAAGGAGCGGACGCTCCAATACCTTAATCCAGTGCTTCTCAATTATTTTCTGTCATGCCCCCCCCCTTAAGGGACCGAAGTGTTTGTCTATTCCTTGTAAATATGTATACTATGGTATTGATGTAATAGAAAAAGTGTATAAAGAGGGAATACTAAGTGTACAACAATGAAATATGATAAGCACCAAGCGTTATCTTAGTACCGTATTATACCTCTGATACCCAGCTAATGGGCTGACTTACATCTGGAGTGAGTTTGTGAGACTAATTAACTATTAATCATAATTTGCGTTGAATGTGACCTGCCTGAACGTAGTTTTGAATTAGAATCCCCATCGACCGCATGTGTAATCAGGTTGAGTTGAGGTCGACATGGCAGGTAGATAGATGGGATGTCATTTGGTTGGTCAGTCCAGCTATGGTGCATCCATCCCTGTGGGATGTGGTTTAAGCGAGGGAAGCTTCTATTTTGCCCGTTTGTGCATCCCACCACAGAGAACACACACACAGTTCCAGTAGGGATTATTATTGTACTACTATTATTTGGTGTGTGTATACGCACTAATGAATACTAAAAATCCTCCGCCCATTATAGGCTGGATTGATGTTTGCTATTTCAGCTGCAGCTTCTTGTGTTTTTTGTTGGAAACAGGGCGACTATGGTAGAGTGGAGAGTTCATGAAACAGGATACAGTTGCCTGGTCCAAATGATAAGAAATGGAAAAGACTCTTGGGTTTCAATGTCGATCAAATCAGTAGCATAACAGGATGTAGAAATATGACAAAATATTTTCATTCATTCATTTTCTACCGCTTTTTCCTCACGAGGGTCAAACAACCATTCACACTCACATTCATACCTATGGACAATTTGGAGTCGCCAATTAACCTAGCATGTTTTTGGAGAAAACCCATGCATGCATGGGGAGAACATGCAAACTCCACACAGAGATGGCCGAGGGCGGAATTGAACCCTGGTCTCCTAGCTGTGAGGTCTGCACGCTAACCACAAAACCGCCGTGCCACTGACAAACTATTTTCATTAATTCATTCATTTTCTACCGCTTTTTCCTCACGAGGGTCGCGGGGGTGCTGGAGCCTATCCCAGCTGTCTTTTTGGGCAAGAGGCAGGGTACACCCTGGACTGGGAGGCAGGGTACACCCTGGACTGGTGGCCAGCCAATCACAGGGCACATATAGACAAACAACCATTCACACTCACATTCATACCTATGGACAATTTGGAGTCGCCAATTAACCTAGCATGTTTTTGGAATGTGGGAGGAAACCGGAGTACCCGGAGAAAACCCACAGGGAGAACATGCAAACTCCACACAGAGATGGCCGAGGGTGGAATTGAACCTTGGTCTCCTAGCTATGAGGTCTGCACGCTAACCACTAGACCGCCGTGCCGCTGACAAACTATTTTATTTGGAAAATATACATTGAAATGTTCTGCACAACCAGGGAAGTCCAAGTGCACACTTCCCCAACAGGAAGTTGCCCAGCATGCCTTTCAGGTTAGAGCTGGGATGCAGTTCGGGGAACGCAGGGGCACTACTATATAGTGTATACTATTATACTATACTACTATATACTATAAAGTATATAGTATAATTAAAACATGTATTTATGAGATCAGGCTGCACGACGGTTGAGTGGTTAGCGCGCAGACTTCACAGCTAGGAGACCAGGGTTCAATTCCACCCTCGGCCATCTCTGTGTGGAGTTTGCATGTTCTCCCCGTGCATGCGTGGGTTTTTTTTCGGGTACTCCGGTTTCCTCCCACATTCCAAAAACATGCTAGGTTAATTGGCGACTCCAAATTGTCCATAGGTATGAATGTGAGTGTGAATGGTTGTTTGTCTATATTTGCTCTATGATTGGCTGGCGACCAGTCCAGGGTGTACGCCGCCTCTCGCCCTAAGACAGCTGAAATAGGCTCCAGCACTCCCCTGCGACCCTCGTGAGGAAAAGCGGTAGAAAATGAATGAATGAATGAATTTATGAGATCAATAATGACAGGATTATACAAATGTTCTTGTTGCTCTGAGATCAGGGTTCTGATCGGTGGTTTACCGTCACATCTGTCCACTTATTTAGATATGTCAGACCATGTGCGTGCACACACACACACACACAGGACTTGAACACAGATCCCTCTCTAATTCACTCACTCTTCTCATGCAGCTGCGTTTCTGCTAACTCGCCAATCTTTTCCCCATGTGTCAATGTCTGATATAATATAGTGGGTCACATGACATGGCCTCTTTTTTTCTGAGCTGTTGGGTTTGAAAAGTCTCTCAAACTTCTAACAAACTTCAAATTGATGAACTTCAATGACTTAAAAGTAAATGACACTTTAAAACTCAAGTGGGAGTCCAAAAGCAAATATATATCGGACTATTTCCTCTGCTTGAAAGTGCTTTTTCCCACTGGTAAAAAGCGGGTCAATATATTCTAGTAATGCCACAGGCTTTGATAGCATCTGTGCTGTGGGCTGCACTTACAAAGTTTGGAGCTGGCAAAGAGTGTGTTTTCTTGTGGTGACAGTAATGTAAGGGCATTCATCAAAATAGCAAGCGGCTCACCAACCATTGAAGCTGCATGACATTTCTGAGTTAAATACATGAAAATTAGGCTTTTTTTTTCAGTTTCAAGTGTTTTCACAAGATAAGAGAAAAAATTGTTTAAAAAAAAGTAATAGTAAATGATTGTTGTGCATCACGTCATGTTTCAGCAAGATAATGCACGGCCCCATGTTGAAAGGATACACAATTCTTAGAAGCTGAAAATGTCCCAGTTCTTCCATGGACAGTATACTCATCAGATATGTCACCCATTGATCCAATTTGGGATGTGCTTTACCGACGTATACGACAGCGTATACCAGTTCCCACTGATATCCAGCAACTTTGCACAGCCATTGAAAAGAAGTGGACCAACATTCTACAGGCCACAATTGACAATCTGATAAACTTTATGTGTTGCACTGCGGACCCCCAATAAAGCAAATAATATGCACATTTCAGGGTGGCCTTTTGTTGTGGCCACTCAAAGGCACACCTGTGCACTAATCAGTGAGGTGGGATGGATTATGTCAGCAAAGCAGAAGTCCTCACTGTGACGCATTTAGACAGATTTGTGAACAATATTTTAGAGAAATTGTAATATTGTGGAATGAATTTTAGATTGGGCGGCACGGCGGTGTAGCGGTTAGCGCGCAGACCTCACAGCTAGGAGACCAGGGTTCAATTCCACTCTCGGCCATCACTGTGTGGAGTTTGCATGTTCTCCCCGTGCATGCATGGATTTTCTCCAAAAACATGCTAGGTTAATTGGCGACTCCAAATTGTCCATAGGTATGAATGTGAGTGTGAATGGTTGTTTGTCTATATGTTGCCCTGTGATCGGCTGGCGACCAGTCCAGGGTGTACCCCGCCTCTCGCCCCAAGACAGCTGGGATAGGCTCCAGCGGTAGAAAATGAATGAATGAATGAATTACTTTAAATGACATAATTTCAATATAGCGGCTGCACAGTGGTGGGTGGTTAGCGTGTAGACCTCACAGCTAGGAGACCCGGGTTCAATACCACCCTCGTTTGCATGTTTTCCCCGTGCATGCGTGAGTTTTCTCCAGGTACTCCGGTTTCCTCCCACATTCCAAAAACACGCTAGGTTAATGCCAACTCCAAATTGTCCATAGGTATGAATGTGAGTGTGAATGGTTGTTTGAATGAATCAATATATTCTTATATGAATAACTAGAACATTGTATTTCCCCCCAAAAAATTACTCTTATGAGTGGTCTAATAATTATATTCCAACAGCTGATCTTGAAAACCAAGCTGGAGTACTAAGGCAGTAGCCATATGCAAGATCAGAATAAAGAAGACAAATTTGTCACCATCAGCTCTTTATTGGTCATGGCCATGGCACACTGACTAATCGAGTATGGATTGACGACTCTCATGAGAAATTTCAGTAATAGCCTCAGCAAATGGCGACCACCTCTCATTTTTGGCTTGTAAATCACAACCTGCAGTAATGAGCAGCACTTAAAGGGGTCAAAGTTTACGACTAAATCACCACAGAGGACAAAAACTGTAAAGTCTTTCTGCAGGGCAGTTTTTTTTTTTTTGAATGGGGCGAGGGGGGGTACTGTGTGATCTAGCTCTGCCCTTGGCCAGATGTCCACCAAATGGGGGGGGGGGGGGGTGTAGACTGTGCTTGTGTATCATCCAGCAGATTTTCAACTGGGACTGACAGTCATTTTGTTGGGCTGTTATTGCCACATGCTACCTTCAGTGCTATTACTGATGGCTGCTGCCATTACTAACACACACACACACACACACACACACACGGACAGTTACGTGCTCCACACGCGCACACCAGCACCATTTGGCACGTGCTCAACTCTTGGGCCTCTGCATCTGATTAGCATCCCATTACATTGTCTTGTGCCAAGATCAAACAGAACACAGTTATGCTTCTGTCGGAGCTCATTGGAGGAAGTGACGGGGTACACAGTCGTCCCATTTTCACTCAGCTCATCAAGGGGGGGGGGGGGGTGTCAGCTCCCGACAATCCCAAATTAGGCGCAATGCAATTAAAAGAAGCAGCGACACACACACATTATATGACTATGAGGCTGTTTTTTTTTTTTTTTTTTTTTTTTTTTGGGAAATGTGCAAATTTGCACACATGCAGCACATCCTCCTACCTGTTAAGACATGCGATTAACTCCGAAAGTGTGGCTTTAAACTGTTAGTCACTGCTGACTCACAAGTGTTTGGCTGCGTTCCCTGTCGTCCCTCGCGGAGCTGCCTGTCAAACACACAGTCAGGAAAACAGGCAGCCGGAGGTGTGTGAATTTGTACGTTTGACAGGGTGTTCTTAAAAATCTTGCACCTTAACTAGAACCCCCTCTTTTCCTTGCACACTTTGCTCCTCTGGCTCATTATCGGCCCTCCCTTGCATGTACTTTGGTATGCATTTAGTCGATGAGCGCATGGAGGAATGCGATATTTAAAATGTGCATGAGCGTGTGTGTTGATTCACAGCTTTTCCAGCATTTTGGCTGCTTGCTGCTTTCTGCTGGATGAAAGCAGTGGAAAACTGAGGTCTGGATGACTTTGGTACTTTACTATTTCGGAAAAAATCTAACAGAGATGGCCAATGTGCTGCTTGCTATGCACAGTCACACAGACGTGTAATTACTTTTTTAGTTACTTAGCAGGATTTTAGCTGGGACACAAATCAACACAATTTCCATTCCACTTTGTTAAGTGAGTTGAATAACGATGAGAAATGAAAAAGCTGTGATATGATATTAAAGTACATGATTTCTGTTAGATTTTGACTGGAAGTATTGAATCATTCAGTCGTATACCTCTATCCTCAGAGTCACAGTTGAGCTGGAGCCTATCCCAACGACAGGAGGGTTTGGGGGGGTTGAAGCGAGCAGTGTGTCAAAATCAGACTTTTTATGGGCTCTACAGAACTCTGTGTGTATGCTAGTGGCCCCGTCTCCACCCACCGAGACAAAGATGCTGTATGACCGACAAAAGGGCTCACTCTGTTTATACCGTAAGGTGCTGAAACCGATGCACAGACGCCAATGAACATGGTTTATTTCATTTGAACATGCATCCCATAATCAGTTCACAGTTCCACATGTCCAAAAGGAGTAGGAAGAAGCAAAGCTTATTAAATCCTACCCCTCCATCTGGTACTTTTACAATCTGTTACATTTGTTCACTTCCTGCTTTCCTAATATAGTTTAAGTTTTAATTTTTTTTATTTAATTTTTTTTTGTATTTTTTTTATGTATTTATTTATTTTGAGGTGATATGACCACACAATGACATAATGAGTACCATAGTAACTGTCAGTATAGCAGTGGCAGTACATTGGCAGTACAACATGGCAGTACATTAAGGCCTGCAAAGTTATCGAATTTTCAATTATTGTGTGATTAATTTATTATCGTCCTAGTGCCTCGGAGTCGTTTTTTTTCAGAACGAGAAATCTTGCCATGTTTTAAACTTGCAGGATCTTATGATACCCCTATTCCTCAGTTGTGAGTATACCGACATATTTTGAAATTAAAACAACATATTGCGCAACTGCAGGGTCTTGAGACACATGCTAACTCGCTTCGAGTTATTTCCTTTAAACTTAAATAGCCAAAAACTTACCACTTCCACACGGATAGGGAGGATAACTATTAACAGTTATTTAACCTTTAACATGAACATTAATCAAACGTAATATTTTTTTCTGGGTACATGATATCATACAGCATCCATATCAAACTTGCGTGGGCCGCACTAACATTAAACTTTCATATCAAGGCGGGGGCCTCAAACTAGTGTCCTTGTTATTTACAACATATTGCGCAACTGCAGGGTCTCTGAGACACATGCTAACTCGCAAACTAGAGAGCTAGCGACCTAAACGGTAGCCTACGAGTTATTTCCTTTAAACTTAAAAAGCCAAAAACTTACCACTTCCACACGGATAGGGAGGATAACTATTAACAGTTATTTAACCTTTAACATGAACATTAATCAAACGTAATAATTTTTTCTGGGTACATGATACCATACAGCATCCATATCAAACTTGCGTGGGCCTTTCATATCAAGTTTCATATCAAGGCGGGGGCCTCAAACTAGTGTCCTGCGGGCCACATTTGGACCGCGGGCCGCGTGTTTGAGACACTTGGTTTAGAGTGTCAAAAATAGGCATTTTATGGATGCTATAATATCTCGCATTAGCTCTGATTTTCTGTATCTGAGTTTTGTTTTGTTTTTACAGACAGTCGCTTCACTTCGAATGAAGTTTCTTATGACATGCTATTCGCACATTTGTCATTTCATCGCATTTCAATCAATGAAAGCTCATTTATTCATTTCATCGATACAGCACAAGCTGAACATCCAGAGGCTTGTTTATTGACTGAAGTATGATGGTGTCAGAGCCTTTGGTTCTTCCTTTGTTCGCCCGCCTCTGTGTAACTCAAGCCAGCCCATATGTTACCACCAGGATCTGCAAGGCCGTTGGCGTTTTTTTTTTTTTTTTTTTTTTGTGACTGGTGAGCCATTGATGTTGACATGGTTCTGATCCTGGTCTCTGCTCATGAGCACACATACACTGCCTCTCTGGGACTCGGTTATAGGATCTGCTATGTGAACCCTGGGATTGAGTTTACGTACGTCAGCCTTAAGGGCCTATATGTGTTGTGGTTTGTGTGACCAAGGCCGGCTTTGGTCAACTTTTAAGTGCAAATATGTGGTATTTTCCTCTACGGTTGAAGCTCCCATAATGTCTTATTGCTAATATTTATCAGATATACTAATCCCAGCTCAAGGTTCTTTGTCTTATACACAACTTGATGATATCTGCATGTGTCGCAGCATTAAAGGATTCAATCATACTGTATATACCAATCTCACATTGGGTGTATTTCTGGACTTTACTCAAGACCCTCTTTTTGTGTATTCTCTTTTAGGCCGATGTGACCTTGGTGTGAATTGAGTCTCCCTGCTGGACGTGTAACAGAGAAAGCTCACAGAGGCACGGGGGAGGAGAAAAAGAACAAGTAAGAAAGAGCAAACAGAAGGGTGAAGAAGAAAAAATATATCAGCATCTTTGCTGCTTATTTAGAATCAATCCAAGGAAAAAATGGAAAAAAAAAATTAAGAAGGAGTGTGTCTCTGTGTCGGGGAGTTCTCTGGTAAAATGAGCCGAGAATGAAGAGAAATGAGAAAGTTAATATGCAGATGGAAAGGAAATCCATGCTGCAAGGGGGAGGGTGTCGCTTGTCAAAACAGGACGTGGAAATTACAGGCAATTTCAGGTACCCTGTAAAAAAAAAAAAACAAAAAACAAAAAACATTGTGACGCCAGACAAAGAGAAAGTAAAGAGCAGTACATGAGCTGGCAGATAAGAAAGACGTAAACGGAAAGACAACGAGGGAGACGGGGTGAGGGAAGATATTGGATGTCAGGTCTGAAAGTATTTTGTTTAGGAAAATAGCGGAGCTTATGTGTGTGTACTTGTGTGCGTATACATAAAAAAGAGAGAAAGGCAACATAGAAATCAAGTAAATGTTTCATTTTTGTGATAATTTCTTCCAATCAAATTGATTTAGGCAAAACTTGATTGTGCACCCACACTCACACTTTAACTATCACGGAAACACAACTAAAGACACATTATTCAAACTTTGACTTTATGATGGGTCAAGCTGCAAAAACGGTGTAGAAGAAAAAACACTAAAATGAGTGAAAAAGTATAAGACGAGACTAAATGAGACGTAAGAAGCAAGCAAAGCAGGGAATATTTGTAATACAGGGAATTTGTCCCTCTAGACAGGAGGTAGAGTGGTTGTTTCCCAACCGAATGGTTGCTGGTTCGATCCATCCCAACCATCCCAACCGGATGGTTGCTGGTTCGATCCATCCCAACCATCCCAACCGGATGGTTGCTGGTTCGATCCATCCCAACCATCCCAACCGGATGGTTGCTGGTTCTATCCATCCCAACCAGATGGTTGCTGGTTCTATCCATCCCAACCATCCCAACCGGATGGTTGCTGGTTCTCTCCATCCCAACCTGATGGTTGCTGGTTCGATCCATCCCAACCGGATGGTTGCTGGTTTGATCCATCCCAACCAGATGGTTGCTGGTTCGATCCATCCCAACCGGATGGTTGCTGGTTTGATCCATCCCAACCAGATGGTTGCTGGTTCGATCCATCCCAACCATCCCAACCAGATGGTTGCTGGTTCGATCCATCCCAACCGGATGGTTGCTGGTTCGATCCATCCCAACCGGATGGTTGCTGTTTCGATCCATCCCAACCATCCCAACCGGATGGTTGCTGGTTCGATCCATCCCAACCATGCCAACTGGATGGTTGCTGGTTCGATCCATCCCAACCATGCCAACTGGATGGTTGCTGGTTCGATCCATCCCAACCATGCCAACTGGATGGTTGCTGGTTCGATCCATCCCAACCGGATGGTTGCTGGTTCGATCCATCCCAACCATCCCAACCAGATGGCTGCTGGTTCGATCCATCCCAACTGGATGGTTGCTGGTTTGATCCATCCCAACCGGATGGTTGCTGGTTCGATCCATTCCAACCATCCCAACTGGATGGTTGCTGGTTCGATCCATCCCACAACCATCCCAACCGGATGGTTGCTGGTTCAATCCATGCCAACCATCCCAACCGGATGGTTGCTGGTTCGATCCATCCCAACCATCCCGACTGGATGGTTGCTGGATCGATCCTTAATCCTGCTATAATCAGTCAACTTCTTTATACTTTTTAAAATCCAGTCTGCAGTTTTAAATTTTCATTCATTCATTCATTTTCTACAGCTTCTCCTCACGAGGGTCGCGCGAGGGGGCACTGGTCGCCAGCCAATCACAGGGCACATATAGACAAACAACCATTCACACTCACATTCATACCTATGGACAATTTGGAGTCGCCAATTAACCTAGCAGGGTGGAAAGCGGAGTACCCAGAGAAAACCCTAAGCATGCACGGGGAGAACATGCAAACTCCACACAGAGATGGCCGAGGGTGGAATTGAACCCTGGTCTCCTAACTGTGAGGTCTGCGCGCTAACCACTCGACCGCCGTGCAGCCTCATCTCAAACAAATTGCCATCAATACAGTAAAAGTGTTTTGTGTCCATAACCATACCATAACCCCACTGCCACCATTGACTACACAGGTATGTAGTACATGTTACTGTATTGATGGCATTTTCAATGTAGAGAGATACTGTTATGTGAGCCTATTGTTGTGTCATTTATCCTCAAGCATCACCTCTTGTTGCAAAGCAATAATATATGGTCCCGTGTTGCAAGCATCTGTACACAATTCCTGGAAGCTGGCAATACTCACTAACAGATTTAGACAGATTTGTGAACAGTATTTGAGAGATTTAAAAGTTTTACATCTTTAACTTTGCGTTGGCTAGATGTTATTATATTCTTCAGTGCTCTGATTATACCTTTTTAATATTTAAAGGCTCATTTCAGACTAATCCATCCATTTTCGACTCCTATATCCTATACAGCAAAAGCACCGAGGTGTTTGTTGATTCTGTTATTGATTGCTTATAGTGGAGAGGGAGCGGCACTTTTAAACATAAAATAGGCCCAACCCTGAGAGTAGAAGTGTATGTTTATTATTTACGATCCGCACAGACATCAAACCTATGTCCTTGTCAAAGCAGCATACTGGATGTTGGGAGATATGGCTCTGTGTATGGGTGATGCTTGTGATGAATGCCGCTCTTATTTACGATCCCTTGTTGGCTGGATGGGGTAGGATGGAGTTACGGCAGAGTTTACTAAAGTAAGTAAAAAAAAAAAAAGTCGTTTTTATCCAGGATGCTTAGGCATAGGATGATTGTCGTTTTGATAAATTTTCTACTGGTATATATTGTTATTTATTTATATATAAAAAGAACAAGAAACACACATACATGTTGGCGCAAGAAGAGGTGTTGGAGAACAGCCTCGGGTAATATTTTAGCAACCGTTTTCTGGCTCTGACAATGGTGGATCTGTCTTTTCTGTCTCTCATATTTTGTATGGATAGTGATTGTCCAGGTCTGCTCTGACAGGATACTATCATAGAACTCGAGTGAACAAAACAGGCTTGGATGGGGGAGAGGAAAGGGGGGAAAGGCATGGTAAAGGATGAGATAGGGAAAGAAATGGAGGGTGAAGGGAATGCAAGAAGGATGGTGGAGGTTATATACATCAGAACAGCATGACACTTGTCAGGAAGGAGCAGATTAAATGTGTGCCGACATACCCCCCCCCCACTCTTATACAGCTTGTCGTACAGTCAATCCCAGCACTTCACAATTAAGCAATAAGATTTTTTTTTCAGTTTTATAAATTACATTACGAAATCAGGAAAAAGCCGAAAGAAACCAACAAAAATTACTATTTCAAAAGCTTGTATATTGAAAGTAATTATAGATAAAGGCATACTGTAAATTACAAAAATCATCAATATGACCCAAAGTTTATGATGGGAGTAAATTCACTCATCTAATGTGCATAGTATGATGCATCTAATTTGCATATTATGACATAACCAGGTTCTGAATTTGGCAGATTCTTATGTCTTTGATACCAGCCCATGAAAATGTCTGATCCACTTGTAATACCGTATTTTCTGGACTATAAGTCGCTCCGGAGTATAAGTCGCACAAGGCCAAAAAAGCATAATTAGGTAGAAAACAACCTACATAAGTCGCACTGGAGTATAAGTTCATTTTTTGCGGGTAATTTATTTTACAAACTACTTGACCAAAACAGACATTACATCCTCTTGGAAGGCAAGTTGTAACAATAAAATAATAGAGAACAGGCTGAATAGGTGTAAGATATGCTAACACAATGCTTATTCAGCTACACAAAAAATAAACATGAACAGAAAAGGTGTCCAGTGTTTATGTGACATTATTTTTTTTTTCATTTATAAGTCACTCTAGAGCAGGGGTGGGCAAACGTTTTGACTCGCGGGCCGAGTAACAGTTACACGTAACAGTCCACCTGGTATTATTGTATCTGTAAAATTGTCATGCAATCTGCTATTATTATTATTTATTATTTTATATTTATATTTAAATATTTTAAAAATAATAAAATATTATAATAATTACAATAAAATTAAAATAATAATTATTAGATTATTATTATGTAAAATATGCAAATATAACAATAATATTATATATAATTAATATAATAATTAGCATTAATATAATAATTATAATAATCATAATAGTTCTAATAATAATTATAATAATCTAATAAGCTAATAATAATAATAATAATATAACAATAATAATAATAATAATAATAATAATAATAATAATAATTATTATTATTATTATTATTATTATTATTATTATTATTATTATTATTATTATTATTATTATTATTATTATTATTATTATTATTATTATGTGCTTGTGTCCCTTTTTTCAGGAGCACTTTGTAAACAACAGACCATGTCAAAAAACGAAATTGATAAAACCATCAAAAGGTTGGCTCAGGCCATGATGCCAGGTTGTATGTTGAGTTTAAATGAAATACTTTGGAAAGATTGGGCGGGCCGTATTCAAACACTTGGCGGGCCGGATGTGGCCCCCGGGCCGTAGTTTGCCCACCCCTGCTCTAGAGTATAAGTCACAGGAACAGCCAACCTATGAAAAAAATGTGACTTATAGTCCGGAAAATACGGTACTTTTCCTCATCTCTCAAGCAAACCCAATCATCATCATCGTCACTTACAGCAGTATCTTGAACACCACTGCTGCCACTGTTAGTATTCAGGTGTAATCTATCAATTAGCAGGGCATTTTTTTGACGATACCCTCCCAGAGATGGCCGAGGGTGGAGTTGAACTCTGGTCTCCCAGCTGTGTGGCCTGCGTGCTAAACACTCATCCGCCGTGCAGCTCAGATTAATAATACCATCCTTTTATTTTTGGATTTTACTCTGTATTTAACCGGAATGTTAACAACACTACACCACTAACCGATTCGGCGATGTATTCCGACGACTGTCAAAAAGTGGACACATCCTCGATTGGCTGCCAGTCAATCACAGCCTTATCAACCATGACACTACCAACAAATTAGACCGGTCTTAGAAATAAAAATTGATTAAATATGGTGCACCAAGTACCGAGAGAACGCTCACGTTGGCAAAGGGAGAAAAAGAAATTCCACACTTTGGGTCTCTGGCATGAAGCAACAGATCATGCCAACGAAAGTGCCCTTAACCGCACACACGCTCCATCAAATTTGATGAAGAAGGCGGGTGTCAACTGCCTGCATCAGGCATTCTTCCACCCTTGTCCTTGCCTCTCTATCGATCCCGGTTTATCTTCCCATAAACCTGCACTGCTTTTCCCTCCTACTTCTCTATCCCAGACGCTCTCTTCCTACCTCCATATTGTTATTGATCAACGTGTGTGTTACACAGTAGAGCGCAGGTAGTGGTTAATGCGAAGCTGAGTCTGGAGGAGAGATGCTTATGGTTGGCATATCGCCTTTCCCTCCTAATGGGCCCCCAATACAACTCTAATAGACCCGTTTAAAAACACTACCAAATGATTTCTTCCACCTTTCTTCAAAATGTCTTCGTACAATGGCGGCTTAGGGCATTTCCACGTGTTTAATTCAGATGCTCTTAGTAGTTTTTCTCTGCTGAGTGTGCTGAGTTTCTCCCTGAATTGACCTGCATTGCATTGTTTGCATCTTTCCTGACCGATGTAACCGCAGTCTGCTAATTCTGGACTCGTGGAAAGGCTGACTTTTACAAACTCATGACTTTCATTGTTTCTTTTGAGTGCCTTGCTTAAGGGCAGCTGAAAGACATGTTGCTATTTTCCTTTTCCATTTTATCTAAGCTTCATTCATTCATTCATTTTCTCCTCACGAGGGTGCTGGAGCCTATCCCAGCTGTCTTCGGGCGAGAGGCGGGGTACACTCTGGACTGGTCGCCAGCCAATCACAGGGCACATATAGCCAAACAACCATTCACACTCACATTCAATTTGGAGTGGCCAATTAACCTAGCATGTTTTTGGAATGTGGGAGGAAACCGGAGTACCCGGAGAAAACCCACGCATGCACGGGGAGAACTTGCAAACTCCACACAGACATGCCCGAGGGTGGAATTGAACCCTGGTCTCCTAACTGTGAGGTCTGCGCGCTAACCACTAGTCCACCGTGTGCCGCCCCTGTATGGTATCATGTACCCAGAAAAAAATTATTACGTTTGATTAATGTTCATGTTATAGGTTAAATAACTGTTAATAGTTATCCTCCCTATCCGTGTGGAAGTGGTAAGTTTTTGGCTTTTTTTTAAGTTTAAAGGAAATAACTTGGAGGCTACCGTTTAGGTCGCTAGCTCTCTCGTTTGCGAGTTAGCATGTGTCTCAAGACCCTGCAGTTGCGCAATATGTTGTAAATAAAAAGAGTATAAATGTGACTATAGTCGTGTTTTGTCATGTCTACAGGGCTCTAATAATGCTTTGTTCATTTTAATCTGAAAAAAATAATTTGTCTACCCACCAACTATATGTGGTTTCTCAAGTTTTTATTATTTGTCGTTTTATTATTATTATTATTATTATTATTATTATTATTATTATTTATTACTGATTGATTTTCTTCATTCTTGATTTGTTTATTTATTTTTCATCTTATTTTGTGTAGAAAAATAAAAATTAAGATATTTGAGAACAGTGGAATGTTTTATCAGAGCTTTTATTGTAGAAAATCGAAACCAAAGCAAAGTACAATGCTTTATATGTTATGCTATCTTTTGACTGCATGCCGATCATTTGTTTTTTTCAATTCCAGCTATATTTTTTTTTGTCAGAATCAGAAATTGTGTGGCAGCATTTCAGTCAATAAAATGGCTTACAGCCTGACCCGCGACCCATTGTTGGACCCAAGCTGGAAAAAAGGCTACGCTGTTGCGGCGGCTCGGTTTGTGTGATATACTGAAATCAATCTTTGCTCATGCTGCTACAGCTGAGTCTGAGATACATGCACAAAAATGAACGTTCGAGAAACGAGAAACATTCCAAATTCCGATGCATCTAAATGCTAATACGGGAGGCTTTTTGAGAAGTGGCGTTAAATGTGGTGGTAGGGTGCCGGAGCAGGAATGCAGCAGTCGGTGTGGATGCAGAGCATGTTTATTTATAGTGAAGGGTTAGATATTGTGGTTGTGTACAGTCCAGTATATGGAAAAGCATATACGGAGATCCTGCAATACTGGATGGAATCATTGCAAAATAAAACAACAGATGAATACATAGTATAAAATATACACTCTTACCTCGGTTTTTATTAGTAATTCATCTGCCAAAAGCTAAAATAGGGGAAAACCAAAGCAATTTTTCCCTTGCGAAATTATGTAAATCCAATTAATTAATTCCAGACACCAACAATTAAGAAAAAATACATTGATAGAGAACAAAAACAATGCAAAACAACTTTATATGAAAGGGAAAAATTAACATTTATCATCACGTTTATATATTTCTTATACCATTAGCCTCTGTCTTTGCCTGGATGATACTTATCGTCGATGCGCCACCTTCGTACTTTGCAATAAAATGTTTTCTGAATTCAATAGCGTTTCTCGGCATCTTCATACAATTGTTTGCATCGGCAAATTTATTTGTACGGTGGCTTATTTAGCAGTCACACGCAATAAAAAATGCATGGACAGTGAAGTTTTAATTTTTTTTGTATTGACACTGATACAGTACCTGCCATATTGTACGATAACTGAAACGGTGTACAAAAATGTTGTCTAAAATTGTCATTGAAAAGCGAATCATATGAAAACTGGGGAGTTTAAAAACCAGTTTGACTGTAATTGCAGCACAGTGGACTGGGGGTCAACACATCTGCCTCATAGTTACAATCTCCGGGTTCGAATGTGTGTTGAAACATCTCTGGTGGAGTATGCATGTTCACATCAATTAACATGCAGTTTAATTGGAGATTCTGAATTGTCTAAACAGTGGAACCTTGGTTAGCGTTTGCCCCGGTTTGCATGTTTTTTAGGTTTACAATGAAAATCTACACAAAAATTTGCATACATTTTATGGTTATTGTACAATATGGCACGTGTCTTGTCCTGTTATGAATACACTGCGTGTGACCATCTATGTTCCTTATATATTTTCTAACATAATTTGCATGACGATATGCATTTTTAATTGTTTTTTGCTTGTAAAACAATAATTGTAAAACAATTTTTAACATTTTTGGATTTCTGGGATGGATTAATTGGATTTATATTATTTTCTATGAATAGATTAGATTTGGTTAGGACTGGTTAGGATCTGTTTTGGTTAGAGTTGGATGGTTATTGTACAATATGGCACATATGGCATATATTTTCTATACCATTAGCCTCTGTCTTTGCCTGGATGATACTTATAAAATGTTATATACAATAAAATGTTTTCTGAATTCAATAGTGTTTCTCAGCATCTTCATACAATTGTTTGCATTGGCAACTTTATTTGTACGGTGGCTTATTTAGCAGTCACACACAATACATTTTTGGATTTCTGGGATGGATTAATTGGATTTACATTATTTCCTATGAGTAGATTAGGACATCTGTTTTGGTTAGAGTTGGACCTTCTGGAACAAATTAATGACGCTAACTAAGGTTCCACTGTTTGTGTAAATATGAGTTGTTTGTCTGTATGTGTCCTGTGATTGACTGGTGACTGTAGAGTCAGCACCACTTCACCACCACCGTAAATCGTATCAATGGCTGCCTTTCAAAACCGTGAATAGAAACACTTTTTAACTCCAGTAGAAGACCACAAAGTCACTTCAAGTCATCCCATGCTACACCGCAGTCGGTCCTCACATTCCCTTTTTGTTCTTCTTAATGGGATCTATTCATCTTCCTTATCTGCCTGCTGTTGAGGTGTGTTTTTGTCCCTTCTGTCCATCTCGGTGTAACCTTTTTGGCCCAACGGCACCTGACTGGGCTCTAAAGGCTCCGGGCTCAGCATGACCTCTTGAGCCCTTTCAACATAAATGCTCAAAGCAAAACACTAAGGAGATGGTTAAGAACAGGGAGTGTAAAAGAGGTACCGGACAATTAGCCCCCCGAGGAGCATAGTGGGCGGCTTCACCAAGTAAGAACGTACAGTGACTGCTGCCAGAGCGAGGGATATACAATGTGCGTGGTTGTGTTTTCAGATTCACACCCTACAGTTGTTGTTCCAAAGCGAGACGGTGCATCGGGTGCCTACAGGCATCAATACAACTGTTTCTATTATTCAGAGATGATTGCAGCACGAAGGCATACAGCAGAGAATACTTTTTAATCAGTGCTGAAATACAATCGGATATATTTTTTTGTGTGTCTGAAGCTGGCCTGGAGGGGGAATTATTTGATTTGTTGGTTCCAACATCAGCTACTGAACAACAGTTTGCAGCATTTTGTCGAGGGACAAGAGCGCCCCGGGGGCTCAGCAACTCGAGTTCATCCAAAAGGTTTTGATGTCCGAGCACTTTGGGAGCTTGTAGCGCATCCGTGGACAGATCATGTGTTATATGAGTGTGCATTTTGAACATGTGAGCAGTGGTGCATATGATCGCTACATACGTGTGCTGATTTATGAAATTTACAATTGCATCATGTAAAGTTATTGACCCGTGACAACATACAGGAATATAGCTCCTGTATGTGTAATTTAGCTCCTCTCACTGCACACTCATGTTACCAAGATGGTCGCTGAAAGATGAAAAAAGACAAAAAAGCATATTATATATTGAAATTCATTCATTTTTCTACCACTTATCCTCATGAGGGTCATGGGGGTGCTGGAGCCTATCCCAGCTGTCTTCGGACGAGAGGCGGGGTACACCCTGGACTGGTGGCCAGCATATCAGAGGGCACATATAAACAAACAACCATTCACACTCACATTCAATTAATCAAAAAAAATTAATTTTACTTTTTTATAATTGTATTTAATTAAGTGTAATTAAGTGAACAACCATTCACACTCACATTCATACCTATGGACAATTTGGAGTCGCTAATTAACCTAGCATGTTTTTGGAATGTGGGAGGAAACTCACGCATGCACGGGGAGAACATGCAAACGAGGGTGGAATTGAACCCGGGTCTCCTAGCTGTGAGATCTACGCGCTAACCACTCGACCTCCGTGCAGCCCCTATATTGAAATTATGTCATTTAAAGTAATTCATTCATTCATTTTCTACTGCTTATCCTCACAAGGGTCGTGGGGGGTGCAAACAACCATTCACACTCACATTCATACCTACGGACAATTTGGAGTCGCCAATTAACCTAGCATGTTTTTGGAATGTGGGAGGAAACCGGAGTACCTGGAGAAAACTCACGCATGCACAGGGAGAACATGCAAACGAGCGTGGAATTGAACCCGGGTCTCCTAGCTGTGAGATCTACGCGCTAACCACTCGACCTCCGTGCAGCCCCTATATTGAAATTATGTCATTTAAAGTAATTCATTCATTCATTTTCTACTGCTTATCCTCACGAGGGTCGTGGGGGGTGCAAACAACCATTCACACTCACATTCATACCTACGGACAATTTGGAGTCGCTAATTAACCTAGCATGTTTTTTGGAATGTGGGAGGAAACCGGAGTACCCGGAGAAAACCCACGCATGCACCAGGAAACGTGCAAACGAGGGTGGAATTGAACCCGGGTCTCCTAGCTGTGAGATCTACGCGCTAACCACTCGTCCACCGTGCAGCCCCTATATTGAAATTATGTCATTTAAAGTAATTCATTCATTCATTTTCTACTGCTTATCCTCACGAGGGTCGTGGGGGGTGCAAACAACCATTCACACTCACATTCATACCTACAGACAATTTGGAGTCGCTAATTAACCTAGCATGTTTTTTGGAATGTGGGAGGAAACCGGAGTACCCGGAGAAAACCTACGCATGCACCAGGAAACGTGCAAACGAGGGTGGAATTGAACCCGTGTCTCCTAGCTGTGAGGTCTACGCGCTAACCACTCGATCACCGTGCAGCCCCGAAATAGAAATTATGTCATTTAAAGTAATATAATTGAATATTTATATATTTTTTACTGCAGGTTTATTAGAACAGGAAGCCTATTTGATGCGTCCGACCAGCACAGCCATTGGAACCAAACTGACTCAACAAGTGAACCAATGCCATGCGTTCACTCAGAAGTGGTTATGAAATAAGTCCATTTCGGGACATGAAAGTAACTCATCTTAGCAATCTCATCCAGCTATCCATTTTCTATTATGCATTGTCCTCATTTGTGCTGCAGATTTAATGGACTGTCACTTTTCTACCTTCAAGGTAGTCTAAGTGCTTTGAAACTGCTACCATATTATCACTGATGACAGAACATCGGGGCCAACCGGGGGTTCGGTATCTTACCCCGGGACATTTTGACTTGGCTATGGGAGGACAAAGGCTCAAACCAGCAACCTTCAAGTTGGGATACAATCGGTCTAGCACCTGAGCCATGCCACCCCCGGGCTTTAACAATAGGGGCGGTACGGCGGTCGGGTGGTTAGCGCGCAGACCTCACAGCTAGGAGACCAGGGTTCAATTCCACCCTCGGCCATCTCTGTGTGGAGTTTGCATGTTCTCCCCGTGCATGCGTGGGTTTTCTCCGGGTACTCCGGTTTCCTCCCACATTCCAAAAAACATGCTAGGTTAATTGGCAAATTGTCCATAGGTATGAATGTGAGTGTGAATGGTTGTTTGTCTATATGTGACCTGTGATTGGCTGGTACCCCGCCTCTCGCCCCAAGACAGCTGGGATAGGCTCCAGCCTAAACTGTAAAAAATGAATGAATATATAATATAAGGTTGCACGGCGGGTGAGTGGTTAGCGCGCAGACCTCACAGCTAGGAGACCAGGGTTCAATTCCACCCTCGGCCATCTCTGTGTGGAGTTTGCATGTTCTCCCTGTGGGTTTTCTGCGGGTACTCCGGTTTCCTCCCACATTCCAAAAACATGCTAGGTTAATTGCCGACTCCAAATTGTCCATAGGTATGAATGTGAGTGTGAATGGTTGTTTGTCTATATGTGCCCTGTGATTGGCTGGTACACCGCCTCTCGCCCCAAAGACAGCTGGGATAGGCTCCAGCACCCCCTACGACCCTCGTGAGGATAAACTGTAGAAAATGAATGAACATATAATATAAGGTTGCACGGCGGATGAGTGGTTAGCGCGCAGACCTCACAGCTAGGAGACCAGGGTTCAATTCCACCCTCGGCGATCTCTGTGGGGAGTTTGCATGTTCTCCCCGTGGGTTTTCTGCGGGTACCCCGTTTTCCTCCCACATTCCAAAAACATGCTAGGTTAATTGGCGACTTCAAATTGTCCATAGGATGAATGTGAGTGTGAATGGTTGTTTGTCTATATGTCGACCCTCGTGAGGAAAAAGCGGTAGAAAATGAATGAATGAATGATATATACGTATATTTTTATCGAAACAAAGTCCTCATCCCTGTGCCGATACTCCCATTACCATCGAATAACAAATTAATCACAACTGTGCAATAGCTGCAGTTCTCACAACCGCCACAAGGGAACACAATTAAAGTACAAAACAGGAAATAATGGTAAGAATCTAAATAACCTCCACAAAATATGCATTAGTTACGCGGAACATTATGACACTATGACTGACTGGATTGGACTTTAGAATCTTTGCAGCCCTCAGTGGCAAAAGTCTGCACACCTTTGTTGTACAGTTAATATAGCTCAGTCATCTGCTTGCTTTAACACAACCACTTTATGTTGCAAGTGTTGTTCTCCTGTTCAGCTTCAGCGGTCTGTATAAAAAGATGAAAAGCCTCAGCTGAGTGCTAAAGCAACTAACACACATCCTCGATACAGAAAGATACAGTATAAGCTTTCACATGCTGAGGTGGCCTTTTGCTGGTGTTGACATCTTCTGTATTAATAAGCAATGCAGTTTGATGGTGCACTCTCTTTTAAAGCAATATTGTTCCATCTCCGCTTCTATGAGGCTTCTCTCCGAGATCCTGATCAGCACTTTCTACCAAAGAGACCTCGGAGATACTCTTGAGCAAGATTAGTTGCCGTAGTGATTGGATGAAATAGACCTCCGCCAGAATAGATGAGATCCATTGATTGAAGGCGTCCATGAACACTAAAATCTCTTCACTCAAAGTGAAACTGGTGGAAAACAATGGCTTTGCATTGATTTAAGTTTGTTAAACCGGCATTAATGGCTTTTCGAGGCCATTTGAAGTGGTGCAAAACACTAAACGCATAACAGTGGCATATTATCGCCTCATAAAGCTAGTAAACAGCTGCCTTGTTAGGCATCCAACTGACACAGATGGGTACTATCATTCCTACATTGCAGTTTCTGTCACTCTGCGGACTCTAAGACCAATATCCACTCTATGTTTTACTCTGTGTTGGTTATTGCTAACGCCAAAGAGAAATGTGTTCACAACAATGACTTTGCTGCTTATATGTCACTAGCCACGTTTACATGGACCTAAATATTCCAATCCCATTCGGGTTATTTGCTCAAACGGAAAGAATGTAACCTTTGTATACACCTCATTCCCAAAGAAAAGTGCCAATTCAAATGAATATATAATGGGATTCACAGGGGTGGAATATTCCTTTCCCCAATCCGATTGAGGTATCTTGTACCCGCTCAAACGGAAAGTTGTCAGACTGCGTTCTTCTTCTTCTTCTGTTGTTTATTGGCGGTTGGCAAGCAGCTTTGGTGTGCATTAGCGCCATCTGTGGAACAGAATCTAAACCCTTCTATACGCCATTCACAAGTCCACTTTTATTCAAAAAGAAAATACATATCTATATAAAACATGTGCCGAGCTTAATTATAAAATATTAGCAAGATTGAACTTTATCTTTTCCTGTTCCCGGGTGCGTTCTTTCAGCGAATGCTGAGATATGACGTAACACGCAGCTCCAGACGTTCTTCCATTTAAAAAAATGGAGGCGAGCAATCGGCACTGGACTGCTAAGGAAAGTTTGTTTTTGATTCAAACTAAATTCCAAGACCGGACGAAGGAAAAACTGGCAATACGGAGTTATTCCAACAAGTGAGAGAAAAACTCCAGGAAGTCGGTATCACGTGATGTTGGTGTTTACGCTTTACTGGGCATGCCCCATTGACTATTCTGGTTGATTATAGCGGCGCATGTAGACACGCCATTGGAATATTCCTTTCCATGTATACCATTGCTTTAGGAAAGATCATTCGGAAAGATTCCATTTGGAAAGAAAAAATATTGTCTATTTCATAGGAGCAGATCCTTTCACATGTTCAAATATACTATTTTTTTTTCCATCATGATGGTCGAGCAGCTTTGACCAAGCATGATCTAATTTCACTTGATTTTTCATTCACACACACAAAAAAAAAAAACTTCAACTACAATAGCAACAAGCTTGACCTGACATCTTGGTTTGGAGCATGTCAGTAGTTTCTTTCGTGATTGATGATGAGCCAATTCAAGAAACAATCCAAGCAGTTGATGTTTGCTAAATACAAGGATGAAGAGTCTTGAACCAGTCATGATGTGCTATATATACAGTAAACCTCGGATATATCGGATTCAATTGTTCCCACTGATTTTGTCCGATATAAGCGAAATCCGTTATATGCGTATACCGGAAAACACATTCATTACACGGACGCGCAATGCCATGGGGGAACTTTCTCTGATCCATGTTCATAGCTGAAGCTGAAGATTATAACATCTTTGTATGAATTACAGACATGTACATGAGCATGTACAACGAAAAAAAAAAAAATCTCAAATCTGTAGAAATGCCTTCTTGTTGCTATTAGGGAGGTTTAGAAACCAAACGATAAACGCAAACGATAATGACGTCACAGGCTATTGACAAGTCGGCAAGTTTCCATACATTTCAATAGCATGTGCAATAGCATCAAAGATGGATCAAAGGCCACGATGCGGCCATCCGATATATGCGAGGGAAATTGGAACGGGACTGGAGATTTTGTCCGAAATAGGCGAAATCCGTTATAAAAAATCCAATATATGCAATACTTTTTTATTGGAAATGCATTACAGAAAAATTGGTTCTTTTTTATCTGTCCGTTGTGAGCGAATTTCCGATATATCCGAGTCCGATATATCCGAGGTTTACTGTATCACTATATTGACACTTACTATGGCACCCATTATGTCATTGGCTAATCATATCACCTCGTACTTTGGTAAGTGACAAAAAATTAAATAAAAGTAAAATAAAGCAAAAAAAACCTTAAATTATATTAGGAAAGCAGGAAGTGAACAAATGTAACAGTTACTGATTGTAAAAGTACCAGATGGAGGGGTAGGATTTAATAAGCTGTGCTTCTTCCTACTCCTTTTGGACATGTGGAACTGTGAAGTGATTATGTGATGCATTCAATTGTAATCTGATGCATGTTCAAATGAAATAAAACCATTACCATTACCATTACCATGATTACAAGTAATTATTAACAGGAATTAAATCCACATAGCAACAGTGTCTGAGGCAGAAGCTGCACTTTTTTCCCGTTTTCGCTGTCTTTAAATTGCATGATCTGCACAACTCAAATCATAGCACATCTTTCATTTATGCACTGAGCTGAGCACCGAGTTCAAATTCACCATGAATCTGATTTATGGTTTGAAACTGCTGCATAATTTAGTTGATATTTTCATTGCATGTGGCGTGTTTTGCCGTTGCGCCGCTTTCTCACTTTCACCATAATAGGACACATTTTCTGCCGGTATACAGACGTACAGTAGGTTTTTCAGTCTGCTGTATGAGGAGTGGGAGTGGGAAGTGAAACCAACTGTGTGTGTAGAATGGACCCATAGGTTATATTGTAAAAGAAGACGCCTCGTTAAAATAAAAACATAATTATGATAATGAGCTAAAAACTCAAAAGCTAGTCTGACCCAGTCATAATGTATACTATAAAATTATAGTAATGGTAATGGTTTTATTTCATTTGAACATGCATCAGATTACAATTGAATGCATCACATAATCAGTTCACAGTTCCACATGTCCAAAAGGAGTAGGAAGAAGCAAAGCTTATTAAATCCTACCCCTCCATCTGGTACTTTTACAATCAGTAACTGTTACATTTGTTCACTTCCTGCTTTCATAATATAATTTAAGTTTTTTTTTTTACTTTATTTTACTTTTATTTAATTTTTTGTCACTTACCAAAGTACGAGGTGATATGAGCATCCAATGCCATAATGGGTACCATAGTAAGTGTCAATATAGTGATATATATAGCACATGATGACTGGTTCAAGACTCTTCATCCTTGTATTTAGCAAACATCAACTGCTTGTATTGTTTCTTGAATTGGCTCATCGTTGTGCATTGTTTGATTTCCTTACTCAATCCATTCCATAGTTTGATTCCACATACTGAAATGCTATGTTTTTTTTAATGTAGTCCTAGCATAGAAGTGTTTCAAATGTAGCTCTTCCCTGAGATCATATTTCTCCTCTCTTGTAGAGAAGTATTGGATGACATTTTTAGGTAATTGGTTATTTTTAGCCTTATGTATTATTTTAGCTGTTTGAAGATTTGATTTGAAGTATTTGTGATTTTAGAAATAAGGAGTTAATATGTTCTCTGTAGGCGGCATTATGAATTATCCTTACTGGCCTTTTTTGCAGTACATTTAGCGAGTGAAGATTGCTTTTTATAGTTATTAGCCCATATTTCCACACAATAAGTAAGATATGGTAGAACCAGAGCGAAATAAAGAGTGTGGAGTGATTTCTGATTGAGAACAAATTTTGCTTTGTTCAATATTGAAATATTTCTGCCCACCTTATGTTGTATATTTTTAATATGAAGATCCCAGCTCAAATTAACAAAATATGTAGTGCAAAGTCTACCTGTGGTGCTCCAAATGTAGTAACTAAATTCATGTATGAGAAACACTTTGCTACATATATTGCGAATTAGATCTCCTTCCGTATCCAGTAAGCAAAGACGGCCATATTGTCCATTTAGCTGGCCAGTCAAGTCTCCCGGCTTTCATCCCACCTTTACATCCTTTTTTTTTTTATCACCTTGTCAGGCCCGAGCAGGTGTTTGGCCTGCAGTCAGAGGCAAAATCAGATCAATTTAATCTATAATCAGCTGGTGCCCCTGGCAATGACGGCGGAGATCAGAGAAGCGATCAAAGAATCATAAGCTGACCACGCCTGGCCAGCCGACCGTGACAGGGACAAGGAAGCGAGAACGTCTGTCCGAGCGTGATGCGCAGCAGGGATGAAAGGAGGGAATCCACGAAGGCCCGCGGAGTCTCTCGAGGGGGGGAAACATGAAAGAGCTGGTTCCTGCGGGAAGACGGTAACTACAGCATCATGTGTAGTCCCATTGGAGATGTTCTCTGACAGTCATCGTGTTGGAAGAAGATGCAGAGCGAGGTTTGGCCTCACTTTGTGCTAATTAGACTGACGAGTGAATGCAAGTTAATTGGAAACTTTGTGACATTTACTGATAATGCATTTGAAGTGGTGGATTCCTCTAAATGTATGCAAATATATATGGAAACTCATCACTTAAAGGAGGATTACAGACTTTTCTGAGAGTGCATACATACGTAAGAATCAGAATCAGAATCAGAATCAGAATCAGAAAAGGTTTATTGCCATGTATGATCAAACACATACTAGGAATTTGTTTTGGTATAGTAGGTGCAGACACATCTATTAAAAAAGAATGAAAAATACAAAATATGAAAAATACAATAATACAAGATTTTAAGTAAACAAAAATACAGTGACATAAATTTCTTATTTATTGCATGTTTGTCACAATTAAATTTGAGCTCATTAAACTCCATCCATCCATTTTCCTCCGCTTATCCGGGGGTCCGGGTCGCGGGGGCAGCAGTCTTAGTAGGGAAGCCCACACTTCCCAGTCCCTGGCCACCTCCTCCAGCTCCACCGGGAGGACACCAAGGCGTTCCCAGGCCAGCTGTGAGACATAGTCCCTCCAGCGTGCCCTAGGTCTGCCCCGGAACATGCTGGGCATGCCCGGAACACCTCACCAGGGAGGTGTTCCGGGAGGCATCATTTGTCGATTAAAAAAAATGCAGTTTTTAAATGAAACTTTCTATTATTGAGGTAAAAAACAAATCCGAACCTCTGTGGCCTCGTGTGAAAGTTAAGTGAAGAATTAATTGCGTGAGTGCCATTATCCACAAATGGTGAAAACATAGTTATTAGATATCATCCAAATTGTCACTGTAACTATTATCAATTTCTTGTATTGGTGTGATGTTATATGTGATGGTGTCTACGGCGTCTGAAAAAAAGATTAGATCCCAAACGGATTCAACTGTGATTTCAATCTTGTGGAATGATTCAATGTAGCAGCAACGAGGTGCAACAGATTCAGTGGGACCCCGGGGTAAAATATGGTGGTGGAAGTGTGGTGGTCTGAAGCTGTTTTGATGTCTTAGGACCTGGAATAGTTGATAAATGGAACCATGAGTTCTACAAAAAAAAAATCCTGAAGGAGAATTTCTGGCCATCATGACCTCAAGCTCTGAGATTCTGTGTCATGACCTTAAAATTGCGGTTCAAGCTCAAAAACCCTCCAGGGTGGCTGTTCTCCCCGTGCATGCGTGGGTTTTCTCCGGGTACTCCGGTTTCCTCCCACATTCCAAAAACATGCTAGGTTAATTAGCGACTCCAAATTGTCCATAGGTATGAATGTGAGTGTGAATGGTTGTTTGTCTATATGTGCCCTGTGATTGGCTGGCCGCCAGTTCCGGGTGTACCCCGCCTCTCGCACGAAAACAGCTGGGATAGGCTCCAGCACCCCCCCGCGAGCCTTGTGAGGATAATGAATGAATAAATGAAAAAGTAAAAATGCAGACTGGATGTTAAAAAGTATATATGTATAAGTCAACTGATTATAGCAGGATTAAGGATCGAACCAGCAACCATCCGGTTGGGATGGCTGGGATGGATCGAACCAGCAACCATCCGGTTGGGATGGTTGGGATGGATCGAACCAGCAACCATCCGGTTGGGATGGTTGGGATGGATCGAACCAGCAACTATCCGGTTGGGATGGATCGAACCAGCAACCATCCGGTTGGGATGGTTGGGATGGATCGAACCAGCAACCGTCCGGTTGGGATGGTTGGGATGGATCGAACCAGCAACCATCCGGTTGGGATGGTTGGGATGGATCGAACCAGCAACCATCCGGTTGGGATGGTTGGGATGGATCGAACCAGCAACCATCCGGTTGGGATGGTTGGGATGGATCGAACCAGCAACCATCCGGTTGGGATGGTTGGGATGGATCGAACCAGCAACCGTCCGGTTGGGATGGTTGGGATGGATCGAAACAGCAACCATCCGGTTGGGATGGTTGGGATGGATCGAACCAGCAACCATCCGGTTGGAATGGTTGGGATGGATCGAACCAGCAACCATCCGGTTGGGATGGATCGAACCAGCAACCATCCGGTTGGGATGGTTGGGATGGATCGAACCAGCAACCATCCGGTTGGGATGGTTGGGATGGATCGAACCAGCAACCATCCGGTTGGGATGGTTGGGATGGATCGAACCAGCAACCATCCGGTTGGGATGGTTGGGATGGATCGAACCAGCAACCATCCGGTTGGGAAACAACCACTCTACCTCCCTACCACCCACAACCCTAGTGAGGATAAGCGGTATAGAAAATGAATGAATGGATGCATAATAATTACATCTATATTTAATCTATCTTAAAAATTCTGGACACCACTAGTGACTACATTAGTGATAATGTACTGTAGGCTACAACATGCCACATTCAAGTGTCCTCGGAATTTACAATTTGCAGCTAGAATGGATGTCAAAATATGATGATCCTTTACAAAAATCAAGCTCTCCCAAAATGATTTTACAATAAAACTGTGAAATATCCAAATCACTAAACAAAATATGTAAACATGGTAATAAGCGGTCGGGATGAGCATAGCTCACATGATGTCCACAAACACATCATCTTGTGATGCCTTTGTAAGTGACTCACAAAGCCGTAGACATGAAAGAGCAACAAACAGTTTGCACAAATTCACAGGGATCACAGCAGTTGAAGGGTGCACTTCGCCAGTGAAGGTACGTGTTTTATTATCTGCATTGTACATATGTATTTTAATACAAAGGTTTTTGTTACACTTGCTAACTATTAGCACGTAATAGCGTCACAACCCGCGATATTTTATACACGCAAACACGTCTTAAAAGCAGTACAGTCCTTGACTCTTCTCGCTTCATATCTCAAAAAGTCTGTCATTTTTCACTGACTTCTGTAACATGATATATTTTTGTACTCTTAAATCCAAAGTCGTTTTGCACTCGAGTTGAACCCGTATCAACTGACTCAACTGTATATTTTTATGCATTAATATTCCATGCATACCGCTACAACTGTCAGACAGGGTGTGCGTGTCTACGCTTGGATTGAAATCACTTAGGACAAGGTGTCCAAACTTGTTCCACCAGGATGTGGGGGCCATTTTTGATGTTTAGAATGTTCTAAAAATGCTAATCCAACCGAAGAAAAGTGCACCGTTTGTTTATGTGGTATATGCTAAACATAGTGAATTCAACAGAAAAAGTGAGACGGCCATTTTGACTTTTAAAATGTTGTAAAATGGCTCATCCAACGGAGATGGTGTGAACCGTAACGCCCCTCGCACTACAAATGAAAGACAGGAAGTGTTTTGTTTCACGATTAATTTACTCATTAATCAAATACAAATGGTCGTTTAGTAACACTTTTGCCTGGACAAATGCATCAACCAGGGTTGCCCAAAGTGTGGCCCAAGCGCCATTTGTGGACCTCAATCCATCCAGCCTATTCTATCCTATATTTCTATGCCTTCTATTTCTTTGTCCTCATTTGGGTAACAACTAAGGTTACATGGCTGCAAAATGGCTTCAGAATGCTGGAGCCTATCCCAACTGACCCTGGACAAGTCACCAGCCAATCATAGGGCACATATAGACAAAAAAAAAAAACATTCACACTCACATTAAGCTAAGTAACATTTTACATATGTTTATTCATTCATTCATTCATTTTCTACCGCTTTTCCTCACAAGGGTCGCTGTGGATGCTGGAGCCTATCCCAGCAGACTTTGGGCAGAAACTAAATAAATAAATAAACAGTGTGAATGGTTGTTTGTTTATATGTGCCCTGTGATTAGCTGGCGACCAGTCCAGGGTGTACGAAGACAGCTGGGATAGGCTCCAGCACCCCCGCGACCCTTGTGAGGAAAAAGCGGTAGTGAATGAATGAATATGTTTATTTATTCATTCATTCATTTTCTACTGCTTTTACTCACGAGGGTCGCGGGGGGTGCTGGAGCCTATCCCAGCTATCTTGGGGCGAGAGGCGGGGTACACCCCGGACTGGTGGCCAGCCAATCACAGGGCACATATAGACAAACAACCATTCACACTCACATTCATACCTATGGACAATTTGGAGTCGCTAATTAACCTAGCATGTTTTTGGAATGTGGGAGGAAAACCCCCGCATGCACGGGGAGAACATGCAAACTCCACACAGAGATGGCAGAGGGTGGAATTGAACGCTGGTCTCCTAGCTGGGAAGTCTGCGCGCTAACCACTCGACCGCCGTGCCGCCCGAAACTAAATCAATCAATAAATAAATAAACATATGAGTGTGAATGGTTGTTTGTCTATATGTGCCCTGTGATTGGCTGGCGACCAGTCCAGGGTGTACGCCGCCTCTCGCCTGAAAACAACTGGGATAGGCTCCAGCACCCCCGTGACCCTCGTGAGGAAAAGCGGTAGAAAATGAATGAATGAGTGTGAATGGTTGTTTGTCTATATGTGCCCTGCGATTGGCTTGCGACCAGTCCAAGGTGTACGCCACCTCTCGCCCGAAGACGGCTGGGATAGGCTCCAGCACCCCTGCGACCCTTGTGACGAAAAGCGGTATAAAATGAATGAATGAATAAATAAAGCTTATTTAGCTTTTTTGTCTATGTGTGCCCGATGATTGGCTGGTGACCTGTCCAGGGTCAGCTGGGATAGACTCCAGCATTTTGGATTTAACCATGTAACCTTAGTTGTTATCTTTTTGTAACCGTGCCTGAGCTGCTCTCATCCATCCCAAAGTGTGAAACTGTTTGATCTGTCAAAAAAAAAAAAGCCTTTGTGAGTAGTTTGTGTGCCTTTGTGTGTTTTCCCTCCTGCTAAAGCAGTAAAAGATGGCGGGGCTGGGAGCGGAAGGGGTAGCAGGAAGGAAGAGAGCTGATGCTGGATGAAGTGTTTGTTTTGCAGGGAGGCGAGAGAGGAAGGAAGAGGGTGGGGGGTTGTCGTTTAAGTCCATCAGTCTGTATGTAGGTGTGTGTGTGTGTGTGTGTGTCAGGGCGTTTGTGGGTTAATGGACAATACGTTGTATGATAGTCAGGTGTAGGCCGGCTCTGCAGCCCGCCATGAGGTCAGAGGTCGGGGTTAAAAGTCAGACAATGCCAGGAAAGACCGGCAATCAACAGGGAGTGTGTGTGTGTGTGTGTGTGTGTGTGTGTGCGTTGTGGGAGGAAGGGAAGGGAAGGAAAGGGGCTGCCAGGAAAACACACGGATAAAATGACGGTGAGGTTGAGGGCAGTGTAAAACAGAATCGCACACCAAATAAAGTTCACTGCTCCCACTCTGCTTCTCGCTAAATGCACTCCTCTTACCTCCATAACACGTGTGTGCATCTCTATTGTAGTGTGCTGACTAATATTATTAATTATTATTAAAGATTATGTTAATGTGGTCGTCAGTCCAAGACCAGTCGTAATACCACAAGGGCTCAAATGAGTTGAATCATGCATTGACTATAAGTGCCTTCTACTGTTATTTAATTGGAACTAGATGATGAATTATGCAATTTTAGTATCATATTTGCATTGAGATATATAAACGTACCCGCTCTTTTTATCACCATAAATGAATCCCATTCTGACCAGAACACTACAATTACATGTACAGTCCATTATATGCTTGTTATTAATCAGAACCAGAACCATAATCGCCTTTATTGTCATTGTATTGCATACAACTACATTTTAGTGGAACTCCAATATAAAGATACCCAAAGGATAAAAATAAAACAAGGAATAACAATATAAATATGCAAATATTAATATGTAAATTCATTCATTCATTCATTTTCTACTGCTGGAGCCTATCCCAGCTGTCTTGGCGGCGAGAGGCGGGGTACACCCTGGACTGGTGGCCCACAGCCAATCACAGGGCACATATAGACAAACAACCATTCACACTCACATTCATACCTATGGACAATTTGGAGTTGCTAATTAAGCTAGCATGTTTTTTTTTGGAATGTGGGACGAAACCGGAGTAACCCACGCATGCACGGGGAGAACATGCAAACTCCACACAGAGATGGCCCGAGAGTGGAATTGAACCGTGGTCTCCTAGCTGTGAGGTCTGCGCGCTAACCACTCATCCGCCGTGCCAAATGGAATTGGAATATTTGGAATATTTAAACGTGGCTATTGACGTTCTTCTATTTTGGATTAACATTTGCAATAAAAAGTGACGGTTGTATTTGTTAAATTCCACTCCAGAGCCCTCCCCTTCGCTCTTAAAATGCATCACACACTTACGTTTAAAGTATAAAACGTATAGGTAGCCATCACTAACCAATGATAATGTAAGATGAGCCATGAACAGATAGAAGGGAAGTCATGGCGTAGTCTCACGGTGCATTCAAGGGCCGCCGAGTGTGAAATCTTGAGCTGCAACGATCAGTCGATGAATCACTGATATATTAATTATCCAATTAATCGACAACTTTTGATATTCGAATTGAAAAGTCACAAAAAGACACAAAAGCAGTTTTATGTTTTAGTTTTATGTTCCCTCACTATACTGAAAATTAAGCTAACCCTTATCTAAAAAAGGATGTACTACATATTTTAAATGTAAAAGAAAAGGTTCATGAGGCCGTCCTTACAGCAGTTGAATACATTTTCAAGCTTTGCAGAATACTTGATTCTCTATTGAGACCTGTGCCCCCATCTTCCGCCTCATCCTCCATCCATTCTGTTCCAGTGTTTACACAATGCCTCTTCACTTAATCCGGCCTTCAGGATGCCCACTTCACTCTTTTACTTCTCAGCACAGTTACAGAGAACTGAAGGCAGAGATAGAGAGAAGGGGAGCGAGGGAAATGGGAAATTCATTGCGGTGTTCGAGTGGTTCACATGTTGGCCACGCAGTCAGGAAATCAGGATGGTTCGAATCTCCTCTTGGGCAACTTACGTTAGCATGCTAGGTTAATTAGCAACTCTAAGTTGTCCATAGGTATGAATGTGAGTGTGAATGGTTGTTTGTCTATATGTGCCCTGAGATTGGCTGGCCACCAGTCCAAGGTGTACCCCGCCCAAAGTCAGCTGGGATAGGCTCCAGCACCCCCTGTGACCCTGTCATGTCCCATTCATAAAATACAACAATAGGCATATTTCACACAGTGGCAAATAGTGATTAATCATTTGATTACAATTTTTAATCATGCCTAATGTCAGCTGGGATAGGCTCCAGCACACACCTGTGACCCCGTTGTGTCCTGTCCATAAAATACAACAACAATGGGCATATATCTCACGTTGGAAAATGGTGATTATTCATGATTAATTAATTTGAAAACTGTTTCTTTTGATGACTATTTTCAATCATGCCTAAAGTCAGCTGGGATAGGCTCCAGCACACAGCCATGACCCTGTCGTGTCCTGTCCATAAAATACAACAATGGGCATATATCACACAGTGGAAAATTTTGATTATTCATGATTAATTAATTTGAAAACTGATTCATTTGATTACAATTTTCAATCATGCCTAAAGTCAGCTGGGATAGGCTCCAGCACACAGCCATGACCCTGACATGTCCTGTTCATAAAATACAACAACAATGGGCATATATCACACAGTGGAAAATGGTGATTATTCATGATTAATTCATTTGAAAACTGATTAATTTGGTTACATTTTTCAATCATGCCTAAAGTCAGCTGAGATAGGCTCCAGCACATCCCCACAACCTTGTCATGTCCTGTTCATAAAATACAACAACGGGCATATTTCACACAGTGGCAAGTAGTGATTAATCATGATTAATTAATTTGAAAACTGATTCATTTGATTACAACCCTTGTGAGGATAAGCGGTAGAAAATGAATTAATCTTACGTTAGCATGTTATGTTAATTGGCGACTCCATACTGTCCATAGGTATGAATGTGAGTGTGAATGGTTGTTTGTCTATATGTGCCCTGTGATTGGCTGGCGACCAGTCCAGGGTGTACCCCGCCTCCTGCCCAAAGTCAGCTGGGGTTGACTCCAGCATACCCGCGACCCTAACGAGTGAGGATAAGCGGTATAGAAAATGAATGGACATTATCCATCGCCCTCCCTCCTATGGGCTCATGTTCATCCCTGCCTCATGATATGACCCCCCCACCCAAAACCAACCCCCCTTCTCCATGTCTCGGCTCACTCAAGCGTTGACCATTCAGTATCGATCCAATACAGCCCGTAGTGTGCACTGTGAAGCTTGGAGTTTTCAACCCTAAGCTAAGGCATCAAGACACGTCACCATCATCTGAACTGGGGTGAACCGGCGGGGGGGGGGTATTTTTTCCTTCCCCTCTTCTTATTTTGTTTTTAAATGTGGAATCAATAGCAGTCACTTTGCTTCGATTTGTACACACAAGATCATGCAAACACACAAACACACACACAAACACACATCTCCTAAGTCCCCAACCAATCCAACAAACTGACCACATTGGTAGGACACATCCATCTACTGCAGCTCCAGTTTTTGATCCCGTTTATATTCATGTAACCACAATTAGGCATGAGTCAGTAGACGCCCTTTTCCATTGAGCACACAGCAGTGACGAAGTCATTTCATTCAAAATGCAGCAGGTGCATAATTAGGAGCTTACATAACCTCCTTATGCGCTTGTCTTTGAATTGAACTGAAAGCGAGTCAGAGCATGACAACTTGAAAGTTTTCTTTGCGGGGAGATTTTACATTTTTTTTTTGCTACTAACAGAGAGCTATTGGACTCTTGATTATTTCCGGCATTTTAATTGAGCTCGTTGCTACAGGTTAGAGAGCCGTTGGATAACTTTACAAACTTTTTTGAATGACTGTATATTCTTAAGCCTATTTAGTTTTAGCAGAACTCATAAAAAGTGAGGCAATCAGTTGCCACATTTTTTTTTTTAGTTCATAAACTCAAACATTTGAGTATATCAGAGCTTTAATATTTGGAGTTGATATTAGATATACTTTTTTTTAAATTTAATTTTAAAAGAGAATTAGCTTTCTTTTTCACATTTTCTCTGCGATGCATTCTCCATTTTTTAATTTTGGTTCTCATTTCAACTCTTTCCATAGGAAGAAGGTGTGCATGTGTAACCGACATAGTACAAATCTATCTGATTTATTCTTAATTTATTTTTGGTTTGATTTATTCATGTTTAATAGATACTTTTTTTTACTTTTTAATTAACTCCGAGTTAATTCTTTTAAGTAGGTTACACAAATCTGCAAAAATTTCATATTAAAAAAAAATTAATAAGTTAAATAAACTGAAAAGACAGATAATGCAACTAGCAATCAACATTTATAAGTAGTACTTTTAAGAAAATTTTAACTTAACTATACTTATACCAATTAATTATTTTGAGAATTCAAATTTACAGTGTCTTAAGTTGTATGTAAACTATGTTTTTAAGTTAATCTTACTTAATATAACAATAGTTCAATTTAATCAAAACATATTAGTTAAAAGTACTCAAAATGGAACAGCATGTTAAATGAACTTGACATAATTAAGTTATTAGAACTTTTTTAAGAATTTTAAGTATGCATAATTTCATTTATTTAAGTACTTTGAACATTGGGGTTTACAGTGTAGTACTGTACTGAGGTCGTTGACTGGGTAAGACATACTACATCATTTGCAGATGTGTGCTGAGGTTATAAGAGACCATCCTTTGCGGTTTTTAATTTGCAATTTTGCTCGTGGCGCTTACTGTATTAGAAATGACATTTCAATTAAAGAGTGTCATCTCTCTCCAGAAACGTCCTACTTACTGAAAATAATCTACCAGTGCGGAATGCATTGTATCTAAGAACCAGTGACACAATGTCTTACACGTTTATTATCCCTTGGTGTCGTTTAAACCAGATTCTTTTCTGAAGCTTTTCACAGTTTTATATTGATAATGCGTCAGAAGAATATATTTGAAGATAAGTCACTCTGCCCTAAATCTTCACTCTTGGTGTCTGTTGTGTAAAACTCATTATAGCATTTCAAATCATGTCAAACTTTATAATACAAAGTATATATTTTTCACAAAAAGATACGGTGCTCACTAGAAGTATTAGAACATGGAGGTTGTTCCTTTATTTTTGTGGTAGATTTGACAAAATCAAAAGATTAATGAGGTACATTTCAGCTTTTATTCGCAGAGATGTACACTCATGATTATTTTTGATTAATTATTCAAATTTTTTTTAATGAATCAGATTTTTTTTAAACCCACACATGTTTTATTTCTGCCCCTTTATTCAGAAATAGAAGGTTCCAGACAAACTATACACTATACACTATATGGACAGTTACTATGGTACCCATTATGTCATTGTATATCACCTCGGACTTCGGTATGGGACTGAAAATTACAAAATTCAAAATAAAAAAAAACAACAAAAAACCTTAAACTACATTAGGAAAGCAGGAAGTGAACAAATGTAACAATTACTGATTATAAAAGTACCAGATGGAGAGGTAGGATTTAATAAGCTTTGCTTCTTCCTACTCCTTTTGGACATGTGGAACTGTGAACTGATTATGGGATGCACTCAATTGTAATCTGATGCATGTTCAAATGAAATAAAACCATTAAAAAAATTATTAAAATAAAATTGTATTAATTTTATTAAAATATTTAAAAATTAAAAAAAATAAAATTTTAATTTTATTTTTCATTTGATTAATTTAATTTTATTAATTTTATCAAAATATTTAAAAATTAAAAAAAAGACTTAAACTACATTAAGAAAGCAGGAAGTGAACAAATGTAACAGTTACTGATTGTAAAAGTACCAGATGGAGGGGTAGGATTTAATAAGCTTTGCTTCTTCCTACTCCTTTTGGACATGTGGAACTGTGAAGTGATTATGTGATGCATTCAATTGTAATCTGATGCATGTTCAAATGAAATAAAACCATTAAAAAATTATTAAAATAAAATTGTATTAATTTTATTTAAATATTTAAAAATTAAAAAAATATTTTTTTTTATTTTTATATTATTCATTTAATTTTATTAATTTTATGAAATATTTAAAAATTAAAAAAAGACTTAAACTACATTAAGAAAGCAGGAAGTGAACAAATGTAACAGTTACTGATTGTAAAAGTACCAGATGGAGGGGTAGGATTTAATAAGCTTTGCTTCTTCCTACTCCTTTTGGACATGTGGAACTGTGAACTGATTATGGGATGCATTCAATTGTAATCTGATACATGTTCAAATGAAATAAAACCATTACCATTACTATTACACCTGGAATTGGTAACTACGAGGATAGCACCGGTTGTTGTTTGAACCCACCCCATTTTTCATGTGAGCAAAAGTGTGTTTTGTTTCCCGTGTGTATCATATCACATGGCTTTTCAAAGAATAAAGAGCATTAATTGGGTAGGATAAGTTTTGCATGTGTAGACTGCATTTAGAAGTAACAACAACATGAAAAACAGAGAACTGTCTGTGGACCTTGGAGAGAAATGTCTTTATGGACCTTTAAGACGGTCTCGTAGAATCTGACGCCATGTGTAATAATACACTGGGGAACTATTGCAGCACTGGAACAATCATCTTGTCACGATATTGTTTTTGCTACACTATAGCTGCACATTTGACATGTCCATTAGGTTTGAAGCTGTTCATTTAGAGCATACCGCTGTTGGATTGTCCTTGCTTCAACATTCATTTCCTAACACATTGGCGTCTAAGGCATTGCCAGCACAATTAACTTTGATAACACAGCCTCGGTTTAATATACTGCTGCTGAATTGGCTCGACAAGAGTGCGGTGATAAGCAGTTCTACCGCTTTTTGATTGGCAATAGCTTTTATTATTACCGACTGTAAAGGAGAAACACCAAACTTTTCCTGCAAAACCCTGCAGCCAAAGGTCATTAAAAATATGTAGTTCAGGGGTCTCTAATTAAAACTGAGTCAGGTCCGTTGATGCAATTTTTTTCGCAACGAAGGTCCGAATATTATTTTGCCTCAAATTTCTGTCAAACTATCTTATTTGAATATCAAATGTAATGAAATTTAAAGCAGTTCTTGTCAAATATTGAGGTCGGTTCTGGTGAACTGTCAGGGGACCGTGAGGCAGTATTAATTGGTCGTACTTTGTTGCATTTTGCTAGTTTCAGTTTCAGTCTGTACTGATGAATAAATACATATCAGTTCCTCAATAGTATTTCAGTTTGGGAGGTATGGCACAGTAGAGGAGACGCCATCATAATCTGGGGAGATTTTTCAATCAATGGAGCATTGATGCAAATTTTTCAGATGATTAACAAAAATGGCACAGCTACTCGTTAATGAGTCGTGTTTTGTTGTTTTTTTTAGCTATGGATGTTGTTTGGTCTCGAGACAGTACCACTGAGGAAAAGACATGAAGCAGAACTGGAGGTAGCAGAAATGAGGATGCTGAGGTTCTCATTGAGAGTGACCAGGATAGATAGGATCAGGAACCGGTACATCAGAGCGACATTACAGTCGTGTTTTGTTGTGTTTTTTAGCTATGATTGTTGTTTGGTCTAGAGCAGGGGTCTTAAACTTACCTGGGGGCATCAGGTTTTCAAAAAAAAAAAAAAAAAACGCATTTATTAAAAATTGGAAAATAAATCAATAAAAAAAACACATCTTCAATGCTTTTGCTTCTGCTATACCCTACACTTTTTCAGTACTTTGGTTCCGGTTTTCCACACCAAAATATCTGATAAAACATTCCACTGTTCTCAAATATCTTAATTTTTATTTTTCTATACACAAAATAAGATAAAAATAAATAAATAAACAAACTAAGAATAAAGACAATAAATCAATCAATCAGTAATAAATATTTTTTTTATTTATAAAAATTATTATAAATTATTTTTTTCAGATTCAAATGTACAGTATTAACAGTTATTTAACCTTTAACATGAACATTAATGAAACTTAATAATTTGACCCAATTAGCAAGTTAGCATCGTACTAACATCGTTAACATCGTAGCAGCGTCGTAACTTTAACTTTATGTTTGATGAGATGCTTTATCTTGACGTGTATTTTCCGTTTTATTCCAAATCATTTCCTGCATTTATTTGTACCCATAAGCGTCATAAGCCTTTAGCTTCATTGCTAATCCAAAGCAAAACAGGGCAGGGTAACAGGGGTAGGGTAACAGTACGGGCGGGGCAAAAATCATGTTAATTGTGTCCGGTGTGCACACAGCTTTAAGCTGTCATTTCAACATTAAACTTTTGGTATCAAAGTGGGGGCCTCAAACTAGCGTCTCGCGGGCCGCATTTGGCCCCCGGGCCTCGAGTTTGAGACCCCTGGTTTAGAGACAGTGCCACTGAGGAAAAGACAGGAAGCACAACTGGAGGTAGCAGAAATGATTTGGATTGGTTGGGGTCTCAAACTCGCGGCCCGTGGGCCAAATGCGGCCCGCGAGTTTGAGACCCCTGGTCGACAGACAGTGCCACTGAGGAAAAGACATGAAGCAGAACTGGAGGTAGCAGAAATGAGGATGCTGAGGTTCTCATTGAGAGTGACCAGGATGGATAGGATCAGGAACCGGTACATCAGAGCGACATTACATGTTAGGGGCCCTGGAGATAAAGTCAGAGAAGCCAGACTGACATGATTGGGACGTTTCTAGAGGAGACACGTTTATGGACGTAGTGAAGGAGGACATGACGGTAGACAGATGGAGGAGATTGATTTGCTGCGGCGACCCTTGATGGGAAAAGCCGAAGACAAAGAAGAAGAATTTTGTTAAATGTAACAAAGATTTTCAATACTCTGTGCCCAACAATTTTAGGTGCATTTAGCAAAAACTGGTCATTTGTTAGAATTAAGTAAAATTGCATAATTGAAATGCAACAATAGTTTCTAATAAACAACCAAGACAATGAAAATAGTACATTGCAACCTCAAACTGACATGTTTTTTTTCCCCTTTTCTCAACAGGTCACCGGAACCCTTCTGTTCTCCTGATTCCTTTTTCATCATCTGAGTCAGAGTGCAAGCCATCAATCGCAACATTTTCGCCGAATGGGAGTTCACATCGGAGCAATGGGTGGGGTAAAGGTCTTGCTCCTGGTGTTCCTATTTGGATTAGAAGTTTCACAAGGTCTCAACTGGAACCCAATCCCACGCAAAACCGTGCGGTATCAGGGTAAGTGAGCTAAAACTTGATGTAGGTACTTTGATGGTGACCGATTACTATTACCACTCATTGTGGATATAAATCCGATATCTATCCCAGATACTACAATTTGGACGGTGAGGTCGCGTACAATAAATCCAACCTGTACGTCATCTAAATGCGGGTTTGGTCATGCAAGACTTGGATAAAGATTTAAAAAAATATTTTTTTCAAGTCAAATTTTCCATGACTCCAGACTCTGACACTCCGCCATAGCCATAAACCGCCATAGCCAAAAGTCATGCCCTCACAATGTTTACGTCCATAAAGCAACACTTCCTGGATGCTTTGCGTTCAAATGTTGCATTTTTATCGTGACATGAACGACCCGCATAGAAGATTGTATTTTAACAAAAAAAAAGTCGAACATGGGAATCACACCCTGCAGTGCGAACGTAGCCTCGGAAGGCGTTTTTCCTCTCATCTGAGCAGGCCTAATCTAATCAGTTCACGCCCGTTGAGTAGGAGTAGTAGAAGACTGGGAAATTATACAAAGAGAAAGGAGGTAAGACAGATGGTTAGAGGAAGGTCATCTGTGTCAAAGTTGAGAAACCATCTTTGAACATCTGCCCACATGCCATTCTGTCCTTTGATTCCTTCCAGAGGTCCCCTTTTTTAGATTTTCCAGAATCTGCACCTATTCCAGCTGTATTTCCTGTCATTTGTGCATCCTACCAAAGTGGTCTGTTTTAAATTTATTCCACCCACAGCCCGCCTCGTGCATGCCCACTCCGCTGTGACTGGTCACACGCCCAATTGTGGTATCCTATAGAGCAGCTACACACAATAACCTTCAGTAACTTTTTAGATTTTCCAGAATCTGCACCTATTCCAGCTGTATTTCCTGTCATTTGTGCATCCTGCCAAAGTGGTCTGTTTTAATTTAGTCCACCCACAGCCCGCCTCATGTATGCCCACTCCGCTGTGATTGGTCACACGCCCAATTGTGGTATCCTATAGAGCAGCTACACACAATAACCTTCAGTAACTTTTTAGATCTTCCAGAATCTGCACCTATTCCAGCTGTATTTCATTTCATTTGTGCATCCTGCCAAAGTGGTCTGTTTTAATTTATTCCACGCACAGCCCACCTGATGCATGCCCACTCCGCTGTGATTGGTCACACGCCCAAAGTGCTTCGTAACTATGATCCATATAAGGATTTCCGCCCCTCTGTGACATCACAAAGGGGCAGTTTTGCCACGCCTTTTGAAACGGAGCGTTTTGAGCCATCCCAAACTTATTTCAAGGTTCACTTCCAAATGCGCAAACCTTATTATCTGAAACTTTGGTATTGTTTAACACGAGAATGAAACATTCTAACTACATTTATTGAAAAGTTGAAAAAGCAAAACAAGTCCCCTTTAATTTCGGCAAAATAAATTTAACATTTGCTTAAAAAAAGACTGATAATATTCCGCATTGAACCATGAAACAGCATCATTTATTAATTTTTTTTTATTTTTGTTTATTTTTATATTTTATTTTTTTTATTTTTTTTAAAAAGCATGATAGTGAAACCACCAAATACGAATTTCAAAGTGGTAAGAGACAACTGTATATCCGAAATAGATTATTCATGGTAAGACTGATGTTGACCCTCAGTAAAATATTACGTCAGTCTAATCCTGGTGCTAAACTGCATTTGCACTTTTTATCTCTAGTCTTCCGCTGCAGCCATGCCTGGCTTTCTTCACTGAACAATGCCAATTGTTGCAAGGCGGGCTTAGAAATAGTGCCTGTTTTAATCCATCAAAGGGATAGTGCTGCATTCTCTTACTTGGGGATGAGTGAAATACTATTTTTCTAACCTATCTGTATCATGTATTGCACCTTTCATCTCATTTATCTATCTCAGAGGCTCTCTTGCCTTTTTACCTTTTATCCTTCCCCCCCCCCTTTTTTTTTAGCTTTGTATGCTTATTGAATGACCTCGAAATACTCCTATGACGTTTTCACAGAGAGCTCCGATTTCTGCGGCTGTGAAGGAGAATTGCCTGCATGTGGCGGATGTGAGTGAGGGAGTGGGAGATATTCCAAAAGTATCTCCTTTATGCGAGTGTCATCGTCCACCTCTCTGTCCCCTTCTCTTGTTCTCCCCTGCAGGCGTTTCACTCCTCTAGCAATCCAAACTACTCACTTTCTCGGAACATCAGATTTTCCCAATAAAAAATGCTTTTTTTTTTTAAAACAAAAAAAAAAATGTTTTTTTTTTTAAAACAAAAAAAAAATGTTTTTTTTTTTAAACAAAAAATTTTTAAAAACTTCGCTTTGTTTCCAATTTCCAACAAGAAAAGCTCTGATAAAGTCAGCTGGGATAGGCTCCAGCACACACCCGTGACCCTGTCGTGTCCTGTCCATAAAATACAACAATGGGTATATATCACACAGTGGAAAATGGTGATTATTCATGATGAATTAATTTGAAAACTGATTATTTTGATTACAATTTTCAATCATGCCTAAAGTCAGCTGGGATAGGCTCCAGCACACACTTGTGACCCTGTCATGTCCTGTGAATAAAATACAACAACAATGGGCATATATCACCCAGTGGAAAATGGTGATTATTCATGATTAATTAATTTGAAAACTGATTCTTTTGATTACAATTTTCAATCATGCCTAAAGTCAGCTGGGATAGGCCCCAGCACACACCCGTGACCCTGTCATGTCTTGTCCATAAAATACAACAATGGGTATATATCACACAGTGGAAAATGGTGATTATTCATGATTAATTAATTTGAAAACTGATTCTTTTGATTACAATTTTCAATCATGCCTAAAGTCAGCTGGGATAGGCCCCAGCACACACCTGTGACCCTGTCATGTCTTCTCCATAAAATACAACAACAGTGGGCATATATCACAAAGTGGAAAATGGTGATTATTCATGATTAATTAATTTGAAAACTGATTCTTTTGATTACAATTTTCAATCATGCCTAAAGTCAGCTGGGATAGGCCCCAGCACACACTCGTGACCCTGTCATATCTTGTCCATAAAATACAACAACAATGGGCATATATCACACAGTGGAAAATGGTGATTATTCATGATTAATTAATTTGAAAACTGATTCTTTTGATTACAATTTTCAATCATGCCTAAAGTCAGTTGGGATAGGCTCCAGCCACACTCATGACCCTGTCATGTCCTGTCCATAAAATACAGCAACAGTGGGCATATATCACACAGTGGAAAATGGTGATTATTCATGATTAATTAATTTGAAAACTGATTCTTTTGATTACAATTTTCAATCATGCCTAAAGTCAGCTGGGATAGGCTCCAGCACACACCCGTGACCCTGTCGTGTCCTGTCCATAAAATACAACAATGGGTATATATCACACAGTGAAAAATGGTGATTATTCATGATTAATTAATTTGAAAACTGATTCTTTTGATTACAATTTTCAATCATGCCTAAAGTCAGCTGGGATAGGCCCCAGCACACACTCGTGACCCTGTCATGTCTTGTCCATAAAATACAACAACAATGGGCATATATCACACAGTGGAAAATGGTGATTATTCATGATTAATTAATTTGAAAACTGATTCTTTTGATTACAATTTTCAATCATGCCTAAAGTCAGCTGGGATAGGCCCCAGCACACACCTGTGACCCTGTCATGTCTTGTTCATAAAATACAACAACAGTGGGCATATATCACAAAGTGGAAAATGGTGATTATTCATGATTAATTAATTTGAAAACTGATTCTTTTGATTACAATTTTCAATCATGCCTAAAGTCAGATGGGATAGGCTCCAGCACACACCTGTGACCCTGTCATGTCTTGTCCATAAAATACAACAACAATGGGCATATATCACACAGTGGAAAATGGTGATTATTCATGATTAATTAATTTGAAAACTGATTCTTTTGATTACAATTTTCAATCATGCCTAAAGTCAGCTGGGATAGGCTCCAGCACACACTTGTGACCCTGTCATGTCCTGTCCATAAAATTCAACAACAATGGGCATATATCACACAGTGGAAAATGGTGATTATTCATGATTAATTAATTTGAAAACTGATTCTTTTGATTACAATTTTCAATCATGCCTAAAGTCAGATGGGATAGGCTCCAGCACACACCTGTGACCCTGTCATGTCCTGTCCATAAAATACAGCAACAGTTGGCATATATCACACAGTGGAAAATGGTGATTATTCATGATTAATTAATTTGAAAACTGATTCTTTTTATTACAATTTTCAATCATGCCTAAAGTCAGCTGAGATAGGCTCCAGCACATCCCCGCAACCTTGTCATGTCCTGTTCATAAAATACAACAACGGGCAGATTTCACACAGTGGCAAGTAGTGATTAATAATGATTAATTTGAAAACGGATTCTTTTGATTACAATTTTCAATCATGCTTAAAGTCAGTTGGGATAGGCTCCAGCACACACTTGTGACCCTGTCATGTCTTGTCCATAAAATACAACAACAATGGACATATATATCACACAATGGAAAATTGTGATTATTCATGATTAATTAATTTGAAAACTGATTCATTTGATTACAGTTTTCAATCATGCCTAATGTCAGCTGGGATAGGCTCCAGCACACACTCGTGATCCATATTTCACACAGTGGCAAGTAGTGATTAATCATGATTAATTCATTTGAAAACTGATTAATTTGATTACAACTTTTAATCATTTGACAACCCTATTTAAAAATGTAAATATCCTGTCATTTCAGCCTCTGAATATCAGATTTTTCAGTATCATCAGACATCCCTAGAAAGAATAAACTACAACAGTAAAGCAACAAATGCTGACGGTGATGTAAGGACGTTTAATTGCAGAAGGAAACAACGGATCGGGGCTTCAGTAGTTTTCAGTCATATTCTCTGAGCACCAAATCAGGTCTGTTTTGTCAGACTGACCCAAATCTTTGCTGCTCTGCGGTCAGCACTTATATGTGCCAGAAAGCAAGTGATTCTCCAAAACTCTCCCCCATGCTGCTATCCTTTCTTTTTCTTTCTTTCTTCTGTAATAAGTGATTCAAAGTAGAAGGTATGGATGCTCCCCCATACTGGAAATCAAGTCCTGAAACCCGAGTGAAGGCAGATCACATCCCCTATCACATCGCCTATTGTATGCAATATGACACTCGAGTGCAGAAAGAATTCTCAGCACAAATTGATTTACATTGGAAACAAGTGGGATTATCTTACTCATTGCAACTCGGTCAAAGAAAAAATGAGCTTTATATGCCCGGTTCTAGTGTGACTTATATGGATTTATTTTTTTTTTTATTTTTTTTTTTTTGCTGTGCTTAAGATGAGAAAGGAGCACGATGAAATTGGAAAAACAAAGCTGCAGTGAGGGGAGACTGGGGCTTGCCAGATGGTGATAGAGTGGAAATATAATGGCAAGAAAGCATGAAAGTGAGACAGGTGGAGGGGAAAAAAGAGGGCGGGTTGTCAGATGCTGCCTTAAAAGGACAAAAAGTTGCTTTAGATTGTCAGAAAGGAGCACATACACTCGTTTTTTTTCCGCTTTATCTGTTCGTCTATCTAAGGATGCATCTTTGCACAGACATGCAATATCCATTCTGTGTGTTTTTGTGTGTGTGTGTGTGTGTGTGTCTGTGTCTATCTAATCCCCCTTTGTTTGTATGTGTGTACTGCTTAGGCTGGCAGTATGAGGGATTTGGAGCTCGGGGCAGAGCAGAAGGGGTGCATGTCTGTCCTTGTGTGTAAGTGCGGGTTGGGTGGATGGTGGCGGAGTAGAAGCAGAGATGGCTAAAGAGGTAATATTTACACCCCCCCAGCATCCCCCACCCGTACCAACTACCAACACTCACCGCCCCCTCCCTGCAATTACACAAGGCATACATGAGGACACAGAGAAAGACAAACATCCGCTATGAGTGTCTCATCGCCACACTATACAACCGTGCTTTCTTTTTTTACCCTTTAAAAGTCAGTTTCTGACATTTTCAACCATATTTCTTCCTCCCAAGCTATTCTCATATTGTCATTTTTAACTCACAAAGCCTATCCTGCCTCTAAATTAGATTTCATGCTTTTCATTAACTTCTCTTTATAAAACTTTTTGTTTATGGTGTTTTTGCTCTTATTCTTTATCAGGGTCAATTTCTGAGTTCATACATTTTCAGCTGTGCAATAATGTAATATATAATAATTAAGTGAACTGGTCATTCTTGAGCGCTTTATCTATTTTACAATCAACTTTTTGGAAGTAAGGAAATATAAAGTATTATATTAGTTAGTTCCTGCCTAGTCAAACTAGTTCAAAAAAAACATGAAGGCCAGACTTTAACATAAATTTACTTAGTTTGAATTACACATTTTAAAACAAAAACAAAATAAATACTATATACTACTATAAAATACAAGCAGGATAGAATTTGTCAGACCTGTCTCCACAATGGGCTTTAAAACCCGGGTTCGAATCCCCGCTTGGGCATCTCTGTGTAGGGTTTGCATATTTCACACAGTGGTAAATGGTGATTAATCATGATTAATTAATTTGAAAATTGAATCATTTGATTACAATTTTTAATCATGCATAATGTCAGCTGGGATAGGTTCCAGCACCCCCCCCACCCCGTGACCCTGTCATGTGCCATTCATAAAATACAACAATGGGCATATTTCACACAGTGGCAAATGGCGATTAATCATAATTAATTAATTTGAAAACTGATTCATTTGATTACAATTTTTAATCATGCCTAATGTCAGCTGGGATAGGCTCCAGCACACACCCTGTCACATCATGTCAATAAAATACAACAACAATGGGCATATATCACACAGTGTAAAATGGTGATTATTCATGATTAATTAATTTGAAAACTGATTCATTTGATTACAATTTTTAATCATGCCTTATGGCAGCTGGGATAGGCTCCAGCACACACGCTGTCACGTCCTGTCCATAAAATACAACAACAATGGGCATATATCACACAGTGTAAAATGGTGATTATTCATGATTAATTAATTTGAAAACTGATTCTTTTGATTACAATTTTTAATCATGCCTAATGTCAGCTGGGATAGGCTCCAGCACACACCCTGTCACGTCCTGTCCATAAAATACAACAACAATGGGCATATATCACACAGTGGAAAATGGTGATTATTCATGATTAATTAATTTGAAAACTGATTCATTTGATTACAATTATTAATCATGCCTAATATCAGCTGGGATAGGCTCCAGCACACACCCGTGACCCTGTCACATCCTGTCCATAAAATAAAACAACAATGGACATATATCACACAGTGGAAAATGGTGATTGTTCATGACTAATTAATTTGAAAACTAATTCTTTTGATTACAATTTTTAATCATGCCTAAATTCAGCTGAGATAGGCTCCAGCACACACCCTGTCACATCCTGTCCATAAAATACAACAACAATGGGCATATATCACACAGTGGAAAATGGTGATTATTAATGATTAATTAATTTGAAAACTGATTCATTTGATTACAATTTTTAATCATGCCTAAAGTCAGCTGGGATAGGCTCCAGCACATCCCTGCAACCTTGCCATGTCCTGTTCATAAAATACAACAACGGGCAGATTTCACACAGTGGCAAGTTGTGATTAATCATGATTAATTAATTTGAAAACTGATTCATTTGTTTACAATTTTTAATCATTTGACAACCCTATTTAAAAATGTAAATATCCTGTAATTTGAGTCTCTGAATATTTTAGGATTTCCTTTGTGATCCATGAAATACGACCTATTATTATCTTTGTGTTTTTGACAACAACATATTTACACATGAGCTTTACTGGAATTTTATATTCAACATTTTTTGCCTCATTTCTGGTTTGTTGTCAACCAAACCACTAACTGTTTTTGGCCCATATTGATTTGGTCCGTCTCGGGCATGACCAATACACAACAACAGATTAATTGATAAACAATTAGCCCTGTTCATTACCTAACATGTGAACTACTGTACATGGTGGTTCTTTCCGTTAAAATGCATTCAATATGCGTGTTGCGTTTGGATTGTAAAGGAACTTTTACTACATTGACTGCACCTGCCATGAGTCAGCCTGAACTTTAAGTCAACTTGGGAATATCCAAAGTCAAGTAAAGTGTGTTTATATGTTGGAATATGATTGGGGGGGTCATCTTCACGGACCTCAGACGCTGCCCGTTTTGGTTTTCCTGTTGTGTTCTGACTCACACACGCACACACACTAACAATTACATAGCATACCCGAGCCCTGACAAAGACCAGTAAGCCAAAACTATGACAAAATACAGCAGCTGAGGTTAAACAAAGAACAGAGGCAACAAAAGCAATGTAGGCCCTATTTGAAAATGGAGCCACACTGATGCAGTAAATGAACCCGGTAAGCCAAAAACACTTTTTGTTGAGTAAAAAAAAAAAAAAACAAAGATTGATTGAGAAACGGTGCGGCACGAGTGGTCGAGTGGTTAACGCGCAGACCTCACAGCTAGGAGACCAGAGTTCAATTCCAACCTGGAGTTTGCATGTTCTCCCCGTGCATGCGTGGGTTCCGCTTTCCTCCCACATTCCAAAAACATGCTAGGTTAATTAGCGACTCCAAATTGTCCATAGGTATGAATGTGAGTGTGAATGGTTGTTTGTCTATATATGCCCTGTGATTGGCTGGCCACCAGTCCAAGGTGTACCCCGCCCAAAGTCAGCTGGGATAGGCTCCAGCACCCCCTGTGACCCTGTCATGTCCCATTCATAAAATACAACAATGGGCATATTTCACACAGTGGCAAATGGTGATTAATCATTTGATAAAAATTTTTAATCATGCCTAATGTCAGCTGGGATAGGCTCCAGCACACACCCGTGGCGCTGTCGTGTCCTGTCCATAAAAGACAACAACAATGGGCATATATATGCCACGTTGGAAAATGGTGATTATTCATGATTAATTAATTTGAAAACTGTTTCTTTTGATTACTATTTTCAATCATGCCTAAAGTCAGCTGGGATAGGCTCCAGCACACACTCGTGACCCTGTCGTGTCCTATCCATAAAATACAACAACAATGGATATACAGTGAAGAAAATAAGTATTTGAACACCCTGCTATTTTGCTATTTCTCCCACTTAGAAATCATGGAGGGGTCTGAAATTTTCATCGTAGGTGCATGTCCACTGTGAGAGAGATAAACTAAAAAGAAAAATCCAGAAATCACAATGCATGATTTTTTAACAATTTATTTGTGTGATACAGCTGCAAATAAGTATTTGAACACCTGAGAAAATGAATGTTAATATTTGGTACAGTAGCCTTTGTTTGCTATTACAGAGGTCAAACGTTTCCTGTAGTTTTTCACCAGGTTTGCACACACTGCAGGAGGGATCTTGGCCCACTCCTCCACACAGATCTTCTCTAGATCAGTCAGGTTTCTGGGCTGTCGCTGAGAAACACGGAGTTTGAGCTCCCTCCAAAGATTTTCGATTGGGTTCAGGTCTGGAGACTGGCTGGGCCATGCTAGAACCTTGATATGCTTCTTACGGAGCCACTCCTTGGTTTTCCTGGCTGTGTGCTTCGGGTCGTTGTCGTGTTGGAAGACCCAGCCACGACCCATCTTCAATGCTCTGACAGAGGGAAGGAGGTTGTTCCCCAAAATCTCACAATACACGGCCCCAGTCATCCTCTCTTTAATGCAGTGCACTCGTCCTGTCCCATGTGCAGAAAAACACCCCCAAAGCATGATGCTACCACCCCCATGCTTCACAGTAGGGATGGTGTTCTTCGGATTGTACTCTTCATTCTTCTTCCTCCAAACACGCTTATTGGAATTATGACCAAAAAGTTCTATTTTGGTCTCATCTGACCATAAAACTTTCTCCCATGACTCCTCTGTATCATCCAAATGGTCATATGCAAACTTAAGACGGGCCTTGACATGTGCTGGTTTAAGCAGGGGAACCTTTCGTGCCATGCATGATTTCACATCATGACGTCTTAGTGTATTACCTACAGTAACCTTGGAAACGGTGGTCCCAGCTCTTTTCAGGTCATTGACCAAGTCCTGTCGTGTAGTTCTGGGCTGATTCCTCACCTTTCTTAGAATCATTGAGACCCCACGAGGTGATATCTTGCATGGGGCTCCACTCCGATTGAGATTGACCGTCATGTTTAGCTTCTTCCATTTTCTAATGATAGCTCCAACAGTGGACCTTTTTTCACCAAGCTGCTTGGTAATTGCTCCGTAGCCCTTTCCAGCCTTGTGGAGGTGTACAATTTTGTCTCTGGTGTCTTTGGACAGCTCTTTGGTCTTCGCCATGTTACAAGTTAAAGTCTTACTGATTGTATGGGGTGGACAGGTGTCTTTATGCAGCTAACGACCTCAAACAGGTGCATCTGATTCAGGATGATACATGGAGTGCAGGTGGACTTCTAATGGGCAGACTAACAGGTCTTTCAGGGTCAGAATTCTAGATGATACACAGGTGTTCAAATACTTATTTGCAGCTGTATCACACAAATAAATTGTTAAAAAATCATGCATTGTGATTTCTGGATTTTTCTTTTTAGTTTATCTCTCTCACAGTGGACATGCACCTACGATGAAAATTTCAGACCCCTCCATGATTTCTAAGTGGGAGAAATAGCAAAATAGCAGGGTGTTCAAATACTTATTTTCTTCACTGTATATTACACAGTGGAAAATGGTGATTAATCATGATTAATTAATTTCAAAACTGTTTCTTTTGATTACTATTTTCAATCATGCCTAAAGTCAGCTGGGATAGGCTCCAGCACACACCCGTGACCCTGTCGTCAAATTGTCCATAGGTATGAATGTGAGTGTGAATGGTTGTTTGTCTATATGTGCCTTGTGATTGGCTGGCGACCAGTCCAGGGTGTACCCCACCTCTCACCCAAAACAGCTGGGATAGGCTCCAGCACCCCGTGCGACCCTCGTGAGGAAAAAGCGGTAGAAAATGAATGAATGATTGAGAAACACTGAGATAAAAATGGAGACAGAAGAGGGTGGAAAAGGGCCAGGCTTCTGACCTCCAGAGAACTCTCTTTCAACCTTTCTTTTTTTTTTCCCCTGCATTCTGTCTCTGCCATATCTTCTCCTCAAAGCCTCCAATTATAGTAATGAGTGGTTGAGAGCAATGCAGAAGAGGCACAGCAAGGTTGTGCGTGACTGGCAGGACAGATGTGGGAGGAGGAAGGAGGAAAGGGAAAATTCATCACTGCGTTGAGTGTCACCCATGCCCGGCCGGCCGGGCCCCCCGAGCTGATTGGTCAGTGGAGATTAACGGCCTGGACCAGATGTCAGGACCTGGAGTGTTCTCTCTTGTCACAATGACTCGGGGGGGGGAGCTGATGTGTGACCGAGTGGGAATGTGGATTAAAGTGAAAATGCCACTCCAAGGCTGCTCATATGCAAAGCGCCTCCTTGCAGCAGTGTTAAAAGGCTTTTTTACAGATACACGATGTACCGCTGGTTGGTTCTATGCGCTGAAACTGTAGTGCAGGGTGGGAGTACAAAGCAGGGGGGGGGCAACAGTTAGACATCCATACGTCTTAAAGTGAAAGCATATTAATTTCACAGCATTTTGTATGACACAGAAATCTACGGCACTGCGGCTGTCCGGGCAAATACAGTTTTGTTTCCCAAGAACTTCCTGTCTCCAAGGCTAGTTATCACGTGTACTCAAGAGAAGGAGTGACAACCCACGTGAACATCTGCTCTCCCGAGCAAGAGAACGGTCAATAGAACTCAAAAGCGTGCTAAACAGGAAATGCATATAACAAAATAAGAGCACAACAAAAGAAAACCAAACCCACAATATTGATTTCTTCAGGATTTATATCGGGCCTAAGCATTACACGGTTAATCGAAACAACAATCTTCAGATTAATCGACTAAGAAAATAATCATTAGTCGCAGCCCTACAGGTAATTTTTGACTGAACAACTGAACAAAGTAATGGATTACTTACTGCACGCAAAATGTTTTTTTTTTTCATTCTTCTGTTAGAATACTTTATCAATGATGCTGCTATTAAGTAGAATTTTATAAAATGTCTTAACGGCCTTGCACCTTCTCCGGCACTGGCCTTTTAACAATACCAAAACCCAGAACGAAAACCCACGGTGAGGCGGCATTTAGCCACTATGGCCCCCACCTGTGGAACAGCCTGCCGGAGAGCCTCAGGATTGCGGAGACTGTTGATATTTAAAAAAAAAAAAAAAGATTAAAGACACGCCTTTTTAATCAGGCTTTTAACTAATATTTTTAAACTTTTCTTATGTTTTTATCTTTTTTAGTCCTATTTTATGCTTTTAGTCTTATAGCTTTTAACTCCAGTATTTCCTCAGGGGGGGGTTCTCCACACTGGGGGCTGTGTCAGGTCTGCTGAGAGGGTGCCATTCTTGGGTCCCTTCGACCCGGCCGGCTGGGGGTTCCTCCCTTTAATGTGGGGGAGTCGGCACGGTCTACGGCTCCTCCCAAAGGTGGCGTTTCCTTGATCCTCAGTGCCATGCCATGTCTCCCTACCGTGTGTAGATTGTGTGTGATTGTGTATATGTGTGGGTGGGTGTGTGTCGGTGTGTCTAGTATTTCTTAGTATTTGTTTTTCCTTTTAATTGTGGTAATTGTTTTTAATTCTGTAAAGCACTTTGTGTTGCATGTCTTTGCAGGAAAAGTGCTATACAAATAAAGTTGATTTGATTAATTCATTCATTTTTCACCGCTTATCCTCACGAGGGTCGCGGGGGATGCTGGAGCCTATCCCAGCTCTCTTTGGGCGAGAGGCTGGGGAACACCCTGGACTGGTGGCCAGCCAATCACAGGGCACATATAGACAAACAACCATTCACACTCACATTCATACCTACAGTGAAGAAAATAAGTATTTGAACACCCTGCTATTTTGCTATTTCTCCCACTTAGAAATCATGGAGGGGTCTGAAATTTTCATCGTAGGTGCATGTCCACTGTGAGAGAGATAAACTAAAAAGAAAAATCCAGAAATCACAATGCATGATTTTTTAACAATTTATTTGTGTGATACAGCTGCTAATAAGTATTTGAACACCTGAGAAAATGAATGTTAATATTTGGTACAGTAGCCTTTGTTTGCTATTACAGAGGTCAAACGTTTCCTGTAGTTTTTCACCAGGTTTGCACACACTGCAGGAGGGATCTTGGCCCACTCCTCCACACAGATCTTCTCTAGATCAGTCAGGTTTCTGGGCTGTCGCTGAGAAACACGGAGTTTGAGCTCCCTCCAAAGATTTTCGATTGGGTTCAGGTCTGGAGACTGGCTGGGCCATGCTAGAACCTTGATATGCTTCTTACGGAGCCACTCCTTGGTTTTCCTGGCTGTGTGCTTCGGGTCGTTGTCGTGTTGGAAGACCCAGCCACGACCCATCTTCAATGCTCTGACAGAGGGAAGGAGGTTGTTCCCCAAAATCTCACAATACACGGCCCCAGTCATCCTCTCTTTAATGCAGTGCACTCGTCCTGTCCCATGTGCAGAAAAACACCCCCAAAGCATGATGCTACCACCCCCATGCTTCACAGTAGGGATGGTGTTCTTCGGATTGTACTCTTCATTCTTCTTCCTCCAAACACGCTTATTGGAATTATGACCAAAAAGTTCTATTTTGGTCTCATCTGACCATAAAACTTTCTCCCATGACTCCTCTGTATCATCCAAATGGTCATATGCAAACTTAAGACGGGCCTTGACATGTGCTGGTTTAAGCAGGGGAACCTTTCGTGCCATGCATGATTTCACATCATGACGTCTTAGTGTATTACCTACAGTAACCTTGGAAACGGTGGTCCCAGCTCTTTTCAGGTCATTGACCAAGTCCTGTCGTGTAGTTCTGGGCTGATTCCTCACCTTTCTTAGAATCATTGAGACCCCACGAGGTGATATCTTGCATGGGGCTCCACTCCGATTGAGATTGACCGTCATGTTTAGCTTCTTCCATTTTCTAATGATAGCTCCAACAGTGGACCTTTTTTCACCAAGCTGCTTGGTAATTGCTCCGTAGCCCTTTCCAGCCTTGTGGAGGTGTACAATTTTGTCTCTGGTGTCTTTGGACAGCTCTTTGGTCTTCGCCATGTTACAAGTTAAAGTCTTACTGATTGTATGGGGTGGACAGGTGTCTTTATGCAGCTAACGACCTCAAACAGGTGCATCTGATTCAGGATGATACATGGAGTGCAGGTGGACTTCTAATGGGCAGACTAACAGGTCTTTCAGGGTCAGAATTCTAGATGATACACAGGTGTTCAAATACTTATTTGCAGCTGTATCACACAAATAAATTGTTAAAAAATCATGCATTGTGATTTCTGGATTTTTCTTTTTAGTTTATCTCTCTCACAGTGGACATGCACCTACGATGAAAATTTCAGACCCCTCCATGATTTCTAAGTGGGAGAAATAGCAAAATAGCAGGGTGTTCAAATACTTATTTTCTTCACTGTATGGACAATTTGGAGTCAACAATTAACCTAGCATGTTTTTGGAATGTGGGAGGAAACCGGAGTACCCGGAGAAAACCCACGCATGCACAGGGAGAACATGCAAGGGTGGGATTGAACTTGGGTCTCCTCGCTGTGAGGTCTTCGCGCTAACCACTCATCCGCCGTGCAGCCCGATTTGATTTGAATTAAAAATAAGTGGAAGAATATTCTAGATTTTTAACAACAAATAATATTTTGAGTCTTTACACAATAACCTCAATTCAAGCCACTTTATTGTAAGATTGTATGGTTGGGTTTTTCTTTTATTTTTACAAAAGTCAGAACATGTTTAGCTTCCCCCGTCATGCTCTCATTCTGTCTTCCACCTGACTTTCTTGTTAGCTCTCCATCTTTGCAACAGAGAAATGGCTTCCATCCTTTTTGTGTGTGTATTTTTTTTCCCATGTGTAAGACAGGGTTTGACTTTATTCTGGTGGCGCTGTCCCACACTCCACTGTCTCTCCCGCCTCTGTCTGCCTCTGCTCCCCATGTTTGTTACTGCTTCAAAGCTCTCCTTAAAATAGGCCTTTAATCATAGGTTGGTGTGTGAGTGGCTGGGCGGTTGGAAGCTATAAGCAGGGGTTGGATATATTTATAGCAAACAGGGAGGGGGGGGGCACAGTGAGAAGGATGATGGAGGCCAATCCCCAAAGTCAAAGGTCTGAAGTAGAACTTTTTTTTTGCAACACGTGGATGCTCTTTTGCATCCTCCTTTTTCCTTCTTCCGCCTCCCAAAGTTTCAGAAGAATTTGTTTTTAACCGGACCCCGGATGACGAAGCTGCATTACTAATTCTTGCTTCTGATTGGTTCCCTACAAATTCCATATGATTGATTTCCTAGCTTCAGGCAGCTTCTGCTTTCTGTTCATATGAAAATGAGCTTTCTTATCTTTTAAATGGAGCCCCTTTTTTATCCAATTGAAATACATCTTCTCAGCTGCTGCCTTGAAGGAAAACATCACAATCCATGAGAGACAGCAGTTTTTGTTGAGGGAATTCGAATTTGAAAGTTTGGCTCGCTCAGCAGACCGATAACTGGTTCTCAATAAAGTTGCATCACATTTTTAGAGCCTTTACTTGGATTCACTGACATACTACTACTCAGTTGTAGTACACATCTGTACACAACTACAACTATTTACACAAGTTATATGTAATTATTTTTATTTTAAATGTGAATTGCTGAATGATATCAAGTATTTTTATGACCAGTAAGCACTTGGAAGGGTCTGGTGGGTTTTCGAGGCTTGCGATGTGATCGTCTGTTGCCTAACCAGCTGTACTTGGAAGTTGTGGGCAGCGGATGTGGCTGAAAGGGCCAGGCAGAGGTGGCCAAACGTGCTTTTTATTCAGGTTTTCAGTTAATAATATGAGACTAGAAATAAATGCAAGGCAAGTTGTGGATACCGGCATTTTTTATGTCGTTTTTTTTTAATATTGGCTTCATTTGGCTTGAAATAAGCTATGAAAATAAATGTTACAAAAATGAGTAGCTCCATTTTCATTTTGTAAAAGTATCTCTCACAATAAAAAACCTTGGTGACCCCTAATATAAGCAGTAGTAGATCTAGACACTGTATATATGTGATCGGGGGCGGCACAGCGGTCGAGTGGTTAGCGCACAGACCTCACAGCTAGGAGACCAGGGTTCAATTCCACATCTCTGTGTGGAGTTTGCATGTTCTCCCCGTGCATGTGTGGGTTTTTTTCCGGGTACTCCGGTTTCCTCCCACATTCCAAAAACATGCTAGGTTAATTAGCGACTCCAAATTGTCCATAGGTATGAATGTGAGTGTGAATGGTTGTTTGTCTATATGTGCCCTGTGATTGGCTGGCCACCAGTCCAGGGTGGTACCCACCCGCCTCTCGCCCGAAGACAGCTGGGATAGGCTCCAGAAAATGAATGAATGAATGTTAATATAGATGTTAAAATTCTATCTTATGTCCGCTAATCAGAGCTATATACGATACCACAAATACCGTTAAAACCAACTCCCCTGCACCGCATCACAACAAAACATCCAAAAACAAAACTTCAGCACTCTTACTTGTTTCATGTTTAAAATTTTGTTCCTTATCTCTGAAGCGGTAATTGCTTATTCTCCCGCAATCTAAAGTGCTATTACTCAACTAAACATGGAGATCGCCATCTTTCTAAACTCACCCAGGGCTCGAGTGCTCCACCCTCACGCACAAACTCTTAGCCGGTGGCTCTGGTGTTGAACTGAATTGACCCCTTCCAAGCTAAAAAATGATAAGTTGATATTTTCCACTCTTTTATATGATCATATCTATATACAGAAATCCAATATAATTCATATTAGAGTCCTCAAATACCAAAAATGGTTCATGGTTGTATTTAGGTCATCTTGGGCCACTACTGTTAATCCTGCTCTGATGTAAACATGCATTTTAAAGACATTAGTGCAAAGATGGCAGTGAAATATTATGGACAAGGGTAAGGAAAATCCGAAACAGGGAAGCTCGGGAGGAGAGCGATGAGAAAGAGGAAAAGTGCTTAACGAAAGGAAGTGGCAGATAAGTAGAGAAGTTAGCTTATTATCTGAGGAGCAGCAGCATATAAACATTGGAGGGGACATACAAATGAGCGAGAGAGAGAGAGAGCGGTAGAGAGGCGGCTACCTCTGGGGGGATTTGAACACATCTGCTGCTGTATCACACACACACACACACACACACACACACACACACAATCATCAGTGTAGCAGTTCTCTGGGGTACCAAACCACTGATTCGAACTACCAACAAAGTGGCCCCTTTTAGTGATGGGTGGCTCTGTCTTAATGTGAAGATACCGCTTAATGTAATTACCCTACCCTAGACAGTGTGGTGACCCCCGTAATCAAGTGACAAAGGAAAACCGGGTACACTTGTCAATCAAATTTCAGCGCTTCAGTCTTTTTTTCAAAAAATTTCAAAAATCGTTTCATGACTATATCATGCTGTTTTTTGTGGTTCAATACTGTCTATTATTAGTCAAAACTAGGAATGATCCGATCAGGGTTTTTTTTTATCATGCCGATACCGTTCCAGATATTTCATGAGTGAAGTGGTCCGATACTAATACTAATACTGATCACATATTCATTCATTCATTCATTTTCTACCGCTTTTTGGAGCTGGAGCCTATCCCAGCCTATCCCAGCTGTCTTGGAACGAGTACACCCTGGACTGGTGGAACATGTAAACTCCACACAGAGATGGCAGAAGGTGAGATTGAACTCGGGTCTCCTAGCTGTGAGGTCTGCGCGCTAACCACTTGACCGCCGTGCACCCCTACATTAACATTAATTCATTCATTTTCTACCGCTTATCCTCACAAGGGTCGCAGGGGGTGCTGGAGCCTATCCCAGCTGTCTTTGGGCGAGACTGGTCGCCAGCCAATCACAGGGCACATGTAGACAAACAACCATTCACACTCACATTCAATTATTCAATTACAATTTGGAGTCGCCAATTAACCTAGCATGTTTTTGGAATGTGGTAGGAAACCGGAGTACCCGGACACAACATGGGGAGAACATGCAAACTCCACACAGAGATTTCCGAGAGTGGGATTGAACTCGGGTCTCCTACCTGTGAGGTCTGCGCGCTAACCACCCGACCGCCGTGCAGCCCTACATTAACATTAATTCATTTATTTTCTACCACTTATCCTCACGAGGGTCACAGGGGGTGCTGGAGCCTATCCCAGCTGTCTTCAGACGAGAGGCGGGGTACACCCTGGACTGGTCACTACCCAATCACAGGGCACATATAGACAAACAACCATTCACACTCACATTCATACCTATGGACAATTTGGAGTCGCCAGGTGATTTATACGGATGATGACGACGGCGCCATCCGCAGTCCCAACTTCTTTTGGACCACATCCCAGGTGGTTCGTTCTGGTTTATGGTGTTATGGGCATGCCCCTGATGTATGGGAATGTAACCGTGGCTATGATCTTTTTTTTCAGTTGTTGAATTATTTCACTTTATTTGTTTTTCTTTCTGTCTGACATGCTCTATACCTTTTTGTATTGCCCATTTTGGGTATTGACACTGTTTTCCACTAAGGATGATTCTTTTTCTTTACCTTGTTTCCACCATGTCTTTGCTAACTTATCTGTATGCAAGTAAATATGAATATAGTTTCATTTTTTTTCTGCTGATGGGACTGTTGCACAAGCGTATTGTGATTTACTCGTAATCTCTTTTAGATTGTTTTTGTCAGCATTTGTTCATGTTATTGTCAACACAATTGTCTCCCAGTTTGGCAGACCTGATAAAATTTGCATGAATTCTAAGGCTATTCAACGATAGCCAATTAGATTAAGAAGCCTCTGCGTCTGGTTCCCAGATAATGAAGCAGCCTAATCATACCTACAGATTGACACCCATTCAGGCTCCCGATTTTTGCATGTATCATTTTGTTGGAGTTTTTCTCCACTTGCCATTATGCTTCCAAATCTCCACTCAATACCCGTGGTTCTCAATTATTTTCTGTCAGAAATGTTTTTGCATCCCCCGGATTTGAAATAATATTAAGAAACTGATAATATGTATTTGTTTATCTGTACTGTACAAACTGAACTCGAAACCGAAACCAACAAAATGGAGCACAGTGAGAAATACGAGCAAGATTATATGCTGAGTATGACAAATTCATACATTTTTTGGAGGTCTGTACTTATATCGAAAGTCTTCCCTGTCGCTAACGCCTCCCCTGACAGATGATCGCGATCCACCGCCCCAGAGGGGCCGACCCCACTATTTGGGAGCACTGCTCTACACAGAAATATAGTACTCTACATTAATATGCTCAACACTACTGTTGAGCAGGGGTGTCCAAACTTTTTTTTTATTTTTTATTTTTTATTTTTTATTTTTTTTTATTAGAATATAGTGTATTTTAATTTAAAAAATCCTTTTTTCTCAATATTACAATTATTTTTCCAGGAGAAATATGACTTTTTCTCATTAGATTACAACTTTTTTTTCCAATTATTATTCCAATTAATTATTTTTCAATTTTTGCTATTTTTATTTGATTTTTTTTACTATATTTTATTGTTTAGAATGTATTTCAGGTACTTCCTGGCAACCAGTCCAGTGTGTACCATGCCTCTTTTCAAAGCCAAAGCTGGGATAGGCTCCAGCATACACCTGCGACCCTAACGAGGGATGTGCTACAGGCTGCTAATGGCCCCGAGAACACACTTTGGAGACCCTTTCTTTAGAGTTTCTTAATAGTTAGTAATTCATGTCAAGTTTTACATACATACATATACAGTACATCTATATAAGTCATCAATTTATTAAATATTCTACTATATTCTAATTATACAACTATTCTGTTGTTACTGTGGTCTTTATTTCTGGTTTGTTTTGCTTCAGTCGTCAGGGAAAACATGGTCTAATGGGAAAAATAATCATAATTGCATCTTGTTTATTTGCACAGCCTTTCTAAATTGGAGGACTTTATCTCACTTCTGACATACAGATCTTTTAAAGTTATCTGATTTTTCCATAAAAATGCCTAAAAAAAAAAATACAATCTTGGAAGGCTTTCAAAGCAGCTTCTCTTCTGAACTCACCGACTGTAAATATGTATTTGTTATCAGTAAAATTCCGCATTATGTGCTAATAATGGGTACAGAATAGAAAGTTGCTAAAACAAAAAAAATATTTTTATTATTATTATGCATTTTTTTAGATTCTTTATATATAAAAAGCTGGTTATTGTTGCATAGGTTGAACGTAGGCTTGGTTGATGTAGGATGATATTGGCTGAAAAGCAGAATTACTGTCCGTTTGTGTTGTATAAGAAGCAAGAAATGCGTATTTAGCCGGATGAAAGCAAGTTGGGGGGGCCATGTTGAGGGTTTGCGCGGTGGATCGGTGGTGTGAATAAGCAAGGATGTGAACACATTTGTGTGAAACGTTCCCTTCCGCCCTCTCAATTGAACAAGTGTTGAGTTATATGATGTAATGCCGTCATTTCCAACCTATAGCATTTGATGATAAATAATATATTTTTGTTTATATGTGTACAAACAGGTACAAAAACTTGTATTCTATATTTGTGTCTTCATCCAGATACGTTGGACAGCATGGCGAGGTTCAGCATCCAGGGAGTATTCAACTACAGCTTGCTGACTTTGTCGGAGCACGAGAGAGTTTTGTACGTCGGCGCACGCGAGGCGCTGTTTGCTTTGGATCCCAATGACATTAGCAGACAGCTCAGGCCACAGGTAACGACAATAAAACACATACACAGTCAAACTGCTTAAAAGCTTTTGTAAGAGTTCCTGCGTTCTTGGGACTTTATTCATTTATTCTTTGAAAAACCTTTCCGTTTTTCCACCAAAGTTACCCATCTAAAAAGTATTTTGCAGAGACCAAACTTTCTCTGAAAAAGTACTTAGAATGGAGTTTTAATGCTGAGTAAGGCTGATTAGTGGGATATGCTTGTAGTGTTTCTATTCATCCGCCATGTGTAAGCTAGTGTGCGGACCACATCATCAAATCATTCGTCAGGGTGCAGGAGTCGATCTCCGCACGAACACAAAGTGGAAAGTGTGTAGTGTGTAAAACTGAGCTCTATCTTTTTTCTTTATGATATTATCTCATGTTTCATATATAGTCCCATTATAATGTGTTCACTGGTTTGTTTCTTTTTCTTTTTTAAAGCTCCAAAAGTATTTGTGGTGTTGCTCGTGTATTTGCATAATAATGAATGTATGCAAAATACTGCAATAATGTCTTCACAGAGATTATCACAGTTAATTAATCACAGTTAATTAATCACAGTTTTTAGCACATATTTTGATTTTTTTTTTACTTTTGGTCATCTAATGAACAGCTTTAGGGCTACAACTATAAATTATTTTCCTAGTCGATTAATCTGAAGCTTGTTTCAATTAATCGAGTAATCAGTTAGGCTCTAGACCAGGGGTGGGCAAACTTTTTGACTCGCGGGCCGCATTGATATGACAAAATTTACGGGGGGGGGCAGACTATATATTTTACACGTAACAGTCCACCTGGTATTATTGTATCTGTAAAATTGTCATGCAATCTGCTATTATTATTTATTATTTTATATTTATATTTAAATATTTTAAAAATAATAAAATATTATAATAATTACAATAAAATGAAAATAATAATTATTATATTATTATTATGTAAAATGTGCAAATATAACAATAATATTATATATAATTAATATAATAATTAGCATTGATATAATTATAATAATCATAGTAGTTCTAATAATAATTATAATAATCTAATAATAATAATAATTATTATTATTATTATTATTATTATGTGCTTGTGTCCCTTTTTTCAGGAACACTTTGTAAACAACAGACCATGTCAAAAAACGAAATTGATAAAACCACCAAAAGGTTGGCTCAGGCCATGATGCCAGGTTGTATGTTGAGTTTAAATGAAATACTTTGGAAAGATTGGGCGGGCCGTATTCAAACACTTGGCGGACCGGATGTGGCCCCCGGGCCGTAGTTTGCCCACCCCTGCTCTAGACTGAGCAAATCAATATGAAGCAAACACAGTCAGTGGTTTGGTCTGCAACATATCAGAGAACAGGCTGAAATTAGAGAATATTTACATTTTTTAATTAAAAAAAGCATTAATTGAACTCCAAAGTAGTTGTCATTAATTGGATAATCGATTCATCATTGATTAATTGTTCAATTTAAATGCAAATATTGACCTTTTTGTCTTTTCACGTTGCCCATGCCTAATGTATTATCTGGGAAAAAACAGTTTCAGAATTAAAGTTTAAAAACATCCAGATCTTACAAAGTTTTCCCATTTCTAAATCAATTTTTTTTGGTACTGGGGGTCATTTATCCTGGGTAGTGTTTTATTCAGAATATATTTAGCTCCATCCTTCTGTAATAGTCACAGACAGTGGCAACATTTTTTGAATTTGTAGAGAATTTGTGCTGCTTTTGGCTGCCGATTGCTCATACTTAATATCACATCTTGTTGTGTTGCAGTTATTTAAGGGATACAGTATATACACTCACATACAGTGGTATGAAAAAGTGTTTTTCACATTTAAATGTTTCAGCTCATCAGACAAATTTAAATATGACAACTCAACATGAAAAACTATTTTGAAATGAAACTTTTTACTATAAACCTACATGGCATGTGAACAAGTGAAATCTATCAGTCAAAAAGTCGGAAAAGGTTATAAAAACATGTTTAAAGCTTTGGTACTCTAGCAAACCACAGTGAGAGCCATTATCCACAAATGGCGAAAACATGGAACAATGCTAAACCTTCCTAGGAGTGGCAGGCTAACCACAATCACCCCAAGATCGCAGCTATAACTCATCCAAGACATCGCAAAAGACCCCACAAAAACATCTAAAGAACTGCAGGCCTTAGTTAGCAAAAGTAGCCTGCTGAAAAAAAAACATTAACCCTATTAATTTTACCAGAAAACATCTTTATGATCCCTAATTGCCCCATTGCATCTGTCCGCATTTCAGAAAAAGAACATAATCACAACAGTAAAATATGGTGGTGGTAGTGTGACGGTCTGGGGCTGTTTTGCAGCTTGAGAACCAGAATCACTTGCTGTGATAAATGGAAACATGAACGTCTTCTAACAAATCCTGAAGTCGAATGTGTGGCCATCTGTTCATGACCTCAAGATGAAGCCATCTTGGGTTCTGCAGCAGGACAATAATCCAAAACACACCAGCAAGTCCACCTCTGAATGGCTGAAGAAAAACAAAATGAAAAAAAAAGCTAAATTACAAAAATTCTGCCATGTTGAGTAGGCCAAAATTCCTAATAATTCCTAATAAAAAAATTATAGTGTTCAGTTGTGTTTGCAGACACTTTTTCACACCAATGTATTCAGAGAAATTATGGAGCTGGGGCCGGGGGTGGGGGGGCCCAATCCGGGTTGGCTTTGCTCCCTGAGTAATTGGCCTATATTGTGATCAATACAAATACAGAAGGTGTGTGATGGCATCATGAACAGCCTGCAGTCAGTCGTTTGGGGGATTGTTATCTGATTTACTGTAATGAGAACTTATTAGATACTCACACAGCGACGTGTGCACACACACACACACACACACACACACATATGAGCACAGGCTGTTTATGCTTTATGAATCTTGCAGTAAGATAAGACCACCTGTTATCACCCCCCCCCCACCCCAAGCGTGGAATGTCAAGGAAAGGAGCCAACATTCAAAAGTTCCGCTGCCATCTGCCTATCACTCTGATTTTGAGAGTCAACATGTAAAACACTAATTTATGTAGGATCAATTTTTGGAAAAAATATGATTATAGGTTATGTCACTGTTTTGGTTTTTTTTCAACATACAGACAATATGCTGTACAGCAATTTGTTTAATTGCAATTTTTGTTTGCAGATTGACTGGCAAGCACCAATGGATAAGAAGCGGGAGTGTTTCATCAAGGGGAAAAGCAACCAGGTAGGTTATTGCTCAATGGCACTACTGTAGTGAAATGATAACAGCTCACTATCAACGTGCATGCGTGGGTTTTATCCGGGTACTCCGGTTTCCTCCCACATTCCAAAAACATGCTAGGTTAATTAGCAACTCCAAATTGTCCATAGGTATGAATGTGAGTGTGAATGGTTGTTTGTCTATATGTGCCCTGTGATTGGCTGGCGACCAGTCCAGGGTGTACCCCGCACATATATATAGTCCCATTATAATGTGTTCACTGGTTTGTTTGTTTTTCTTTTTTTAAAGCATAATAATTAATGTATGGGAAATACTGCAATAATGTCTTCACAGAGAATATCACAGTTAATTAATCACAGTTAATTAATCATAGTTTTTAGCACATATTTTGATTTTTTAATGGGATTTTTTTTTTTACTTTTGGTCATCTAATGAACAGCTTTAGGGCTACAGCTATAAATTATTTTCCTAGTCGATTAATCTGAAGCTTGTTTCAATTAATCGAGTAATCAGTTAGGCTCTAAACTGAGCAAATCAATATGAAGCAAACACAGTCAGTGGTTTGGTCTGCAACATATCAGAAAACAGGCTGAAATTAGAGAATATTTACATTTTTTGATTAAAAAAAGCATTAATTGAACTCCAAAGTAGTTGTCATTAATTGGATAATTGATTCATCATTGATTAATTGTTCAATTTAAATGCAAATGCAACCTTTTTGTCTTTTCACGTTGCCCATGCCTAATGTATTATCTGGGAAAAAACAGTTTCAGAATTAAAGTTTAAAAACATCCAGATCTTACAAAGTTTTCCATTTCTAAATCAATTTTTTTTTCCAAGTCGGTTTTGGTACTGGGGGTCATTTATCCTGGTTAGTGTTTTATTTAGAATTTATTTAGCTCCGTCCTTCTGTAATAGTCACAGACAGTGGCAAAATTTTACAGTTGTCGAGAATTTGTGCTGCTTTTGGCTCAAACGTTATCGATTTCACTTAAAAGAATAGCATTATCTGTACATTTGTTTACGAGGATTGCGTCCTTTTTATGTTCTTCAGGTATACTGTTTACACAGTGCACCGTGATATTCATACATTTAATGCGACGCCATCGCAGATGCCAGATATATTTTCCTCCTGATTATCCCAACTGATTGCAAAAGCTGTAAAAGTGAATTTAAAAATCATGTAAATGTTCCGACTCCAGCAGCGAGATGCGGATATGGTGTTGCTGCTGTAATGGCAACATTAACTCGATGCACTGAGTCATAGCTGTTCTACACATGGAAGCATCTGTTACCCATTCCTCCCAAAGAGCTTTGTAAAAAAAAAAAAAAAAACACACACACACACTGCTGGCTTACACATGACACACACATTCATTAAAGGAAACCTTTTTCAATAGTAAACATTATTTAATGTCAAATATTCTCTTTACAAAGTCAACAATTCTTAATTTATTCTGTTACTGTCAATACGGTAATACAGTGGATCCGCATTTTTGGGATTCAGCAAACTTTTGTATTCTTTTCATCGAAAATCCACAAGACCATAAACTTAAAACCGAAGAATGCAATGGCATTTCAACTTTGTCATATACGTGAAATGCACAAAATGTATTATTTTTTCCCCCTTACAATATTTGGTCAGGGTGTTTTTAAACTATTTGTAAAAAAAAATCTTTTTGGAATTTTTTTTTAATTAAAAAAAAAAATTTTTAATTCTTAGAATTTTTTTCTTAACATTTTGACTTTATTTTTTTAAATAAAAGAATATAGTACATAATACAAGTACATAGTACAAAATAAAGTACATGTAAAAAAAAATTTGTCTTAATATTTTGACTTTATTGTTTTAAAATAAAAGAATAAAGTCAGCAAACTTGATTAGCAAACTTCAGCAAACTTTTGTATTCTTTTCATCGAAAATCCACAAGACCGTAAACTTAAAACCGAAGAATGCAATAGCATTTCAGCTTTGTCATATATGTGAAATGCACAAAAAAAAAAAAAATCCCCTTTAAAATATTTGGTCAGGGTGTTTTTAAACTATTCGTAAAAAAAAATTCTCGTTAGAATTTTTTTTGTCTTAATATTTTGACTTTATTTTTATAAAAGAATAAAGTCAAAATAAAGTACATATAAAAAATTCTCGTTAGAATTTTTTTGTCTTAATATTTTGACTTTATTTTTATAAAAGAATAAAGTCAAAATAAAGTACATATAAAAAATTCTTGTTAGAATTTTTTTGTCTTAATATTTTGACTTTATTTTTTTTAACTAAAAGAATAAAGTCAGAATAAAGTTCATATTTCCATTTCAGTTTTTTTATGATTTTACAAATATTTCAACTTTCTTTGAAATCTTCATCTTATAATATTATGACTTTTCCCATTATATGTTTTCATTATATGTCATATCTTAATATTTTGACTCTATTTTGATATTTTGATTCTTGGAAAATTACTCCTGATTTTTGTTATGCGTGTGAGTTTTTTTATTGTTTTTTCGTAAAATTATATTTTTAGAATTTTCCACTGGTCAATTAAAAAAAACGGCCACATACATGTATGGGATATGTATAAGCATATTATATTACTGTGTTATGAGGAAGGTTGCATTTGCTTTTTGTTTTAAATGATGTAAACAAGCAAGTGTTTAAGTAAGTAAGTTTATTATTCATTTATTATTTTGCCTTTTTTATTAGTGTCATTATTCTGTGCTCTGTTTTTATTTTTACTTTTATTCTGCATGTGTGTTTTGTGTTTTATTGGCTGATGTACAGCACTTTGGCCAGTTAACTGTTGGAAATGTGCTACATAAATAATTTTGTTTTTTTTTTTTTAGTCTGAGCTATTTTCTGTTTTAACAATTCCTTCTCTCTCCTTCACAGACTGAGTGCTTCAACTACATCCGTTTTCTACAAAGCTACAACCACACACACCTCTACACGTGTGGCACCTATGCATTTCAACCCAAATGCACCTATGTGGTAAGTGTGTCAATCAGAGGTGTCAATCTACACTCAAATAATATACATAGAGTATTTGTCAAGATTCATATGTGAATGTAAATATGATTGCTTTCTGGCATTATTTCTAGGGATGCTCCAGTCGGCCACAGATCAAGTGTAAAATATCTTGCTAGCGTAGCATGTTATGTATTGTAAGGATTCGAATTATGGCAAGTTTTCAAGGCCCATGATGTGATCATCACATCGACACTTCCACGTATGTGCGTGACAGTCAGACGTCGAAAGCAAATAACTGCGAAAATATTTTACAAGAATATTTACATTTTTTTAATTAAAAAAAAGTACTTGTCATTAATTGGATAATCGATTAATCATTGATTAATTGTTCCATTTAAATGCAAATGACCACGTATGTGCGTGACAATCAGAAGTCGAAAGCAAATAACTGCAAAAATATTTTACAAGAATATTTACATTTTTTAAATTTTAAAAAAGTACTTGTCATTAATTGGATAATCGATTAATCATTGATTAATTGTTCCATTTAAATGCAAATGACCACGTATGTGCATGACAGTCAGAAGTCGAAAGCAAATAACTGCAAAAATATTTTACAAGAATATTTACATTTTTACAATTAAAAAAATACTTGTCATTATTTGGATAATCGATTAATCATTGATTAATTGTTCCATTTAAATGCAAATGACCACGTATGTGCGTGACAGTCAGAAGTCGAAAGCAAATAACTGCAAAAATATTTTACAAGAATATTTACATTTTTTAAATTAAAAAAAGGACTTGTCATTATTTGGATAATCGATTAATCATTGATTAATTGTTCCATTTAAATGCAAATTACCTTTTTGTCTTTTCACGTTGCCCATGCCTAACGTATTATCTGGGGGAAAAAACAGCTTCAGAATTAAAGTTTAAAAACATCCGGATCTTACAAAGTTTCGGACTAGATCAGGGCTGGGCAAACTACAGCCCGGGGGCCCACATGCGGTCCACCAAGCATTTGAATCCGGTCCGCCAGTTGCTTTCTTAGTATTTCAACTTTTAACATACAAACTGGCAACATGACTTGGAAGTCGGATGAACAGCTTTAGGGCTACAACTAGAAATTATTTTCATAGTTGATTAATCTGAAGCTTTTAAATTAATCGAGTAATCAGTGAGGCTCTAGACTGACCAAATCAATATGAACCAAACACAGTCAGTGGTTTGGTCTGCAACATATCAGAAAACAGGCTGAAATTAGTGAATATTTACATTTATAAATTAGAAAAAGTACTTGTCATTAATTGGATAATCGATTAATCATTGATTAATTGTTCCTTTTAAATGCAAATTACCTTTTTGTCTTTTCACGTATTATTATTAAAACAGTTTCAGAAGTCGAAAGCAAATAACCGCAAAAATATTTTACTTCATCGGATTGGATCACGGGTGGGCAAACTACAGCCCGGGGGGCCACATGCGGTCCACCGAGCATTTGAATCCGGGGCCCGCTGGTTGCTTTCTTAGTATTTCAACTTTTAACATACAAACTGGCAACATGACTTGGAAGTCAGATGAACAGCTTTAGGGCTACAACTAGAAATTATTTTCATAGTTGATTAATCTGAAGCTTTTAAATTAATCGAGTAACCAGTTAGGCTCTAGACTGACCAAATCAATATGAACCAAACACAGTCAGTGGTTTGGTCTGCAACATATCAGAAAACAGGCTGAAATTAGTGAATATTTACATTTATAAATTCAAAAAAGTACTTGTCATTAATTGGATAATCGATTAATCATTGATTAATTGTTCCTTTTAAATGCAAATTACCTTTTTGTCTTTTCACGTATTATTATTAAAACAGTTTCAGAAGTCGAAAGCAAATAACCGCAAAAATATTTTACTTCATCGGATTGGATCACGGGTGGGCAAACTACAGCCCGGGGGGCCACATGCGGTCCACCGAGCATTTGAATCCGGGGCCCGCTGGTTGCTTTCTTAGTATTTCAACTTTTAACATACAAACTGGCAACATGACTTGGAAGTCAGATGAACAGCTTTAGGGCTACAACTAGAAATTATTTTCATAGTTGATTAATCTGAAGCTTTTAAATTAATCGAGTAACCAGTTAGGCTCTAGACTGACCAAATCAATATGAACCAAACACAGTCAGTGGTTTGGTCTGCAACATATCAGAAAACAGGCTGAAATTAGTGAATATTTACATTTATAAATTCAAAAAAGTACTTGTCATTAATTGGATAATCGATTAATCATCGATTAATTGTTCCTTTTAAATGCAAATTACCTTTTTGTCTTTTCACGTATTATTATTAAAACAGTTTCAGAAGTCGAAAGCAAATAACCGCAAAAATATTTTACTTCATCGGATTGGATCACGGGTGGGCAAACTACAGCCCGGGGGGCCACATGCGGTCCACCGAGCATTTGAATCCGGCCCGCCGGTTGCTTTCTTAGTATTTCAACTTTTAACATACAAACTGGCAACATGACTTGGAAGTCGGATGTCTTATTTAGTAAAAATAAAAAAAAACAACAACAAAACTTTAAAATTAGATTACATATTTGATGTGGTCTGATGTTTAAAGTGCGCCTGAAAAAAGGGACATCAGCGTCAGGTGATCTTGGAATTTCCTTAACTTTTCCCCCTTATTTAGCACCACTGGCCAATAGTACTCCGATTTCACTCATGGATAATCGGTTTCAGAATCGGCAGCATAAAAATCTGATCATAAAACCATTAACTATCCATGCTTATCACTTGGTGTGTGTGTGTGTGTGTGTGTGTGTGTAGAATGCAGATTATTTCACTCTCAGCCCCACTACCCTGGAAGACGGGAAGGGCAAATGTCCGTATGACCCTGCCAAGGGCCACACAGGCCTAATAGTTGGTGAGTAATTCCCTGTGTGTGTGTATTAATAGCATCGAACACCTCCCTCCATATGCTGTTTTGACCCCACTGTCATTGTAAATGACTTACCTAGTGAAAGAAAATTAAAGTAAAGGTTGAGTAAATTAAAAAAATGTTTTTGTAATACTGACAATTTGTGTTGAAATTGGTTACACTGTGTAAAAATGCCCTTCTTGTTCCATCTCAGCTGCATTTCAACTTGAAGAGCAACGTGATTTAAAGCTCTACCGTAGGCACGGAGCATAAATCCTAATCTCCACAAATGACTCCTGCAGGTTTTTTTTCACATCTGTTTTGTTGCCATGCAGAGTGTCCAGGAGTCCAATTTAACCATATGATTCAGACGACATACTTTAATTGAACCTACAGACCTGGTTTCCGTTTTTGTGCTCCCCGAATTAACCGTTGACCTTCGTTATTTTAGCTTGAGTTTAAATAAAACCAAAGTTTTTTGTTTTTTTTTGTCGGGCCAGATAAGGAGCTCTACTCAGCTACGCTCAACAACTTCTTGGGAACGGAGCCAGTCATACAAAGAAACCTGGGCCAGCAGCACTACAGCATGAAGACGGAATACTTGCCTGCCTGGCTCAACGGTAAGTCAATTAGGAGAAAGACTGAAAATGCTCAGAGAAATATTGGTAGTGAAATGGTGGTGGAATAACTTTTTATAGAATTAACAGCACTGAGAGAAAAAAAAAAAACTATGGTAATGGTAATGGTTTTATTTCATTTGAACATGCATCAGATTACAATTGAATGCATCACATAATCAGTTCACAGTTCCACATGTCCAAAAGGAGTAGGAAGAAGCAAAGCTTATTAAATCCTACCTCTCCATCTGGTACTTTTATAATCAGTAATTGTTACATTTGTTCACTTCCTGCTTTCCATAATACAGTTTAAGGTTTTGTTTTTTTTGTTTGTTTTTTTTTTATTTTGTAATTTTTAGTCCCATACCGAAGTCCGAGGTGATATACAATGACATAATGGGTACCATAGTAACTGTCCATATAGTGTATAGTGTATAGTTTGTCTTACAATCAGTAACTGTTACATTTGTTCACTTCCTGCTTTCCTAATATAATTTTTTTTTTTTACTTTATTTTACTTTTATTTAATTTTTTGTCAAAGTAGGAGGTGATATGAGCATCCAATGCCATAATGGGTACCATAGTAAGTGTCAATATAGTGATATATATAGCACATCATGACTGGTTCAAGACTCTTCATCCAAAACAGCTAAGAACGGACAGTAACTAAATTACTATGACATTAAAATATTTATTTATAGTGGATACCCGCACGTTCACGATTCAGCGTGTCACTGTCCGGAAAATGTATCTGTTTAGTCCAGAAAATACGGTAGTTTGTAAAATAAATTACCCGCAAAAAATGCAACTTATACTCCAGTGCGACTTATGTATGTTTTTTTTCTACCTAATTATGCATTTTTGGCCTTGTGCGACTTATACTCCGGAGCAACTTATAGTCCAGAAAATACGGTAGTTTGTAAAATAAATTACCCGCAAAAAATGCGACTTATACTCCAGTGCGACTTATGTGTGTTTTTTTTTTTACTTAATTATGCATTTTTGGCCTTGTGCGACTTATATTCCGGAGCGACTTATGTATGTTGTTTTCTAACTAATTATGCATTTTTGGTCTTGTGCGACTTATACTCCGGAGCAACTTATAGTCCAGAAAATACGGTAGTTTGTAAAATAAATTACCCGCAAAAAATGCAACTTATACTCCAGTGCGACTTATGTATGTTTTTTTTCTACCTAATTTTGCATTTTTGGCCTTGTGCGACTTATATTCCGGAGCGACTTATGTATGTTGTTTTCTAACTAATTATGCATTTTTGGTCTTGCGCGACTTATACTCCGGAGCGACTTATAGTCCAGAAAATATGGTATGTTTTTTTTTTTAAACATTATTAGAGCCCTCAAATGAAATAAAGCTCCTGTAATCATCTTTACATTTTTACTACCCAATATAGTGGACATAAAAAAGAGAAAATAAGACATTTAAAAGACCGGTGCTTGTGCGTGTTGCGATAAAAGTGTTAAGAGAGCTGAGTGGCGAAGCGATTGTCACACAAAACAACACGATTTATCAATGAATATACTTTTGAAAAAGCATTATCAAAGTGAAGACACAAAATTCACAGTGTGATTACTGTGGGATTACTGTATAAGTATTTTCGTTAGAGACATATAATAACATTAAATGCAAATAAATGCGTGTGAATTTTTAAGCAAGACCAACAACATTAGAATATAATAAATCTGTGAATTTGTTCTATTTATTAACATTGTCATACTCAATAATAATTTGAATTTGTCTTCCCATTAATGGGACTTCTGGTGCCGGTGGTCCATATATTATTTTCCTTTCGTCATCTTCTTTGTGAAAAGGTTTGGCTCTGCAGAATTAGCTAGCTGACTGTTTGATTAAAGGAGGAAAGTTTCTTCTTCACCTCTCAATGACCCCGGGTAGGCTACCGCATTATCCAGTAATAATCCAGTTTTGGTGCCTGCCCCAGAAAAGATTGGAAGGACAGCATTGGCTGTAGCCGCCTGCATTGGGTAGCAATTGGATGGATGGATTAAAATGCTTAAATGTGTGATAGAAGAATTTAAGCTAAAATGAAAGGAAAGGTAAACAAAACTGTGGTGAGACCAGACCAGCCATGTTGTTTGGCCTAGAGACAGTCCCACTGAGGAAAAGACAGGAAGCAGAACTGGAGGTAGCAGAGATAAGGATGCCGAGGTTCTCATTGGGAGTGACCAGGATGGATAGGATCAGGAACGAGTACATCGGAGTAACATTACATGTAGAGATGTTGGGATCCTTGGTAGAAGGATGCTGCGTTTAGAGGTTTATGGAGGACATGAGGGTAGTTTGTGTGAGGAGGAGATTAATTTGATGTGGCGACCCCTGAAAAGAAAAGCCCAAAGAAAAAAAAAGAAGTTATTTATTTACAGCTGTTAGGCAAATGCTGTCATACATCCTCAAAGTTTTATAATAATTATACAACTGTTCAATTGTCTCAAATGAATCAAGTAATTATGTAAAATAAGGTCAATTATCATGAAAAAAAGGGGAAACTAGACTATGAACAATAAAACTGCCATTTTTTCCTGCAACTTTTAATTAAAGAAACATGCAATAGAACAAAAAGAGAAATTAGTTCAAGAACCGAAGCACAGCACTTGGACACTGTAACTTATTGTTATACTTAGAAGTAATTGATGATTAAAATTTGCCTATGAGCTAAAAGAGGAATAGGTAAAGGCAATCAGTGAGACGGAAATGGGGGGGGGCATACAAATGAGGCTAAGATCTTCCCTAAAAGCATTAAATTAGCTGGGGTTTCATCATCGTGTTTTTAGTGTCCCATGCTGGCCTAATGTGCTTCTTTAGAGCCAAATGTTGAAAATAATGGCTGCGGCACTGTAGCCTGGTAATGGAATGTATTAAGATGAAGAAAGAATTGAAAAAAAAGACTGCATAGAGAAAGAGAGAAAGGATACTTTTTCAATAATAGGGAAAAAACATCAAAAGTTATAGACTGAGATTTTTTTGTGTGTGTGTGTGTGTGTGTGTGTGTGGGTGCAGAACCAGACTTTGTGGGTTCAGCCTTGGTTCGAGAAGCAAGCGGCAGCAAAGAAGGAGACGACGACAAAATCTACTTCTTCTTCAGCGAGCGAGCGCTGGAACTGGACTGTGACACCGAGGTCACTGTGGCGAGAGTGGCTCGAGTTTGCAAGGTAACTTAAAAGGAACAAGGCGCCCCCGACTGTCACACATCGAAAGTGATGTCAGAATGTGATACTTTTAATGATACTGAAGGTATTTTGCTCAATTTTGCTAGCTAAAGATGAAAGCTAAAACAAACAAATACAGACAAAAGATACTTATACACGCACCTACACAAAAAAGGACTAACGTGACAAACTGACAGTTAAGGTGGAAACATCGGGTACGCATATGATAGCTTGCTTTGCAACAAAAGAAAAGCAGAATGCTCCAGACGCCTTGATGCCCCTGCGAACAAACTGAAGCAGAAACACCATGAAAGAAGCGGTTCAAGCGAGGGCAGTGACAAAAAAAAGCTGATTGGTCCAGGACTCCAGCTTCTTACACAATCTTGAGTGTATAAAAGACCAGGCAGGGAAAGGAAGGGTGCTTTTTTTGCTGCTGCGCTGCAATAGGACCCGCTTACTTGTAGGCATACAGGGACTGCAGATAAGCCCAGGAAAGAAGCAGTTCAAGCAAGGGCAGTGACGAAAGCTGAGTGGTCCAGGACTCCAGCCTCTTACACAATCTTGAGTGTATAAAAGACCGGGCAGGGAAAGGAAGGGTGCTTTTTTGCTGCTGCGCTGTAATAAGACACGCTTACTTGTAGGCATACAGGGACTGCAGATAAGCCCAGGAAAGAAGCGGTTCAAGCAAGGGCAGTGTCGAAAGCTGAGTGGTCCAGGACTCCAGGCTCTTACACAATCTTGAGTGTATAAAAGACCGGGCAGGGAAAGGAAGGGTGCTTTTTTGCAGCTGTAATAAGACCCGCTGACTTGTAGGAATACAGGGACTGCAGATAAGCCCAGACACCTGTATTAGGTATTGTTGTCAGGAATAAACAATCTGGTTCTCATTCTATAATTTTGTTCTTTAAGATTCCCTTATCCTCTATTCGAAATCCACTTAGGATTTCTACAATATGAATTTCAAACATGTACTCCGACTTGAATTAAATTTAACAAGGTCATTTGCAGAAAGATGTTCAAAGACGAGACAGAAGTCTGAGCTCACTCCTGCTCAGTGGATTCTTCACCTTTGTTGATTACTTCTATTTAAATTTGCCACGATGCGGGCTGCATGGTGTCGAGTGGTTAGCGTGCAGGTCACATGGCAAAGGAGACCCGGGTTCGATTCCCCGCTCGAGCATCTCTGTGTGGAGTTTGCATGTTCTTCCTGTGTGTGGGTTTTCTCCGGGTACTCCGGTTTCCTCCCACATTCCAAAAACATGCTAGGTTAATTAGCGACTCTAAATTGTCCATAGGTATGAATGTGAGTGTGAGTGGTTGTTTGTCTATATGTGCCCTGTGATTGGCTGGCCACCCGTCCAGGGTGTACCCTGCCTCTCGCTCAAAGACAGCTGGGATAGGCTCCAGCATACCCATGACCGGGCAGGGAAAGGAAGGGTGCTTTTTTTGCAGCTGCGCTGTAATAAGACCCGCTTACTTGTAGGTATACAGGGACTGCAGATAAGCCCGGACGTCTGTATTAGGTATTGTTGTCAGGAATAAACAATCTGGTTCTCATTCTATAATTTGGTTCTTTAAGATTCCCTTATCCTCTATTCGAAACCCACTTAGGATTCCGACAATACAAATTTCAAACATGTACTCCGACTTGAATTAAATTTAACAAGGTCATTTGCGGAAAGATGTTCAAAGACGAGACAGAAGTTTCAGCGACCTTTTAGTCAACCGTTATGTATGCAAGCATATAATCTGCGTAACCTTTAAAGTGAACAAAATAGAGACAAAGTGTTAACTGTGAGAACGCGTGTAATTAAGCACACTGTTATGCCCCTTTAATGTCTGCTCAAAGAAGAACAATAAAGCCCTTTGAATGAAATTAGAAACAGATGCCCACACATGATGAGCACAGGAGTAATGAATAATTCAGCGCATCCTGTTGATATTGCTTTTGCTGCTGTATCACAATGTCTACATCTAACTGTTAGAATATGAACACTGACATTATTGCTTTTTTTCAAAACAATCACTGGGGAAAACAATGACATATCAGGCACGAGGGCCCTTTTAAATGTGCTGTACCATAATAAATCCAAATAATGATGTGATGGTTGCGTTTATAGTGTAACTAAATAATTACTCAATATTTTGACAGTTTTCCCGCAGGACTGCAATCTATTTGTGGTGATGGTGGGTCAGGGCTAGGGGTAATTTGTATGTTTAACCATACTGCATTTGATTTGATGCTGTTGGAGAGAGGCAGAGTACATCCTGGACTGGTTGCCAGCCAATCACAAACAACCATTCACACTCACATTCATACCTATGGACAATTTGGAGTCGCCAATTAACCTAGCATGTTTTTGGAATGTGGGAGGAAACCCGGAGAAAATGCACGCATGCACAAGGAGAACATGCAAACTCCACACAGAGATGGCCGAGAGTGGGATTGAACCCTGGTGTCACGACGCAGGCTGCATGGTGTTTGAGTGGTTAGCGTGCATGCCACATGGCAAAGGAGACTCGGGTTCGATTCCCCGCTCGGGCATCTCTGTGTGGCGTTTGCATGTTCTTCCCGTGTGTGCGTTTTCTCCGGGTACGCCAAATGGCGATGGGCAACAGGTGTGCAGACCAGGGGAACAAGGCAGGAGTCCGCTGCAGGATAAAGAAGAAACAACAGGGGGCAGCAGACGAAAACTAAAAGTGCAGACTATGACAGATGGTGTGAAAAGATATTCACCGAGTGGTTAGCACGTAGACCTCACAACTAGGAGACCAGGGTTCAATTCCACCCTCAGCCATCTCTGTGTGGAGTTTGCATGTTCTCCCCGTGCATGCGTGGGTTTTCTCCGGGTAGTCCGATTTCCTCCCACATTCCAAAAACATGCTAGCAATAGAACCACTCAGTGATTAAGGGTGCAGACAAGTCCGAATATCTGTGTGGGTTGATCTGACAAACCTTAAAGTTGATCAAATGTAAAATTACCACAGCTTCTGTTTGGACATCAACAAGTATTAAGCAGCTGTTTAACACAGATGGAAAAACAACACTTGGTGACTTGGGGAACACCCAGGTAGGTTGGATTGCAAGGTGTGCATAAAGCACTTCATGTGCGCCTTGCACACTGTCACTCCCATATTACTGTATTATAATCCATAGTAGCAATGCCATAGTTCAGTCTTGGTTATACAGTGAACACATTTAACTCTCATAAATTGCTTGTCGAAGTTCTGACTGGAACTGACTTGAAACGTTTCGTCTTCAGGGTGACCTCGGCGGTACCCGGACACTGCAGAAAAAATGGACCACCTTCCAAAAAGCCCGTCTGGACTGTTCCCTCCCTGAACGTCACGTCTCCTTCAACAACCTTCGGGCTGTTTTTACACTGTCGGGACAGGACTGGAGGGGTACTACTTTTTTTGGCATCTTCCATGCTCAGTGGTAAGTGGAGAGATCAATATAAATAAGATACATTTGTTTGTTTTTGTGGCACGGTGAACGAGTGGTTAGCGCGCAGACCTCACATCTAGGAGACCAGGGTTCAATTCCACCCTCGGGCCATCTCTGTGTGGAGTTTGCATGTTCTCCCCGTGCATGCGTGGGTTTTCTCCAGGTACTCCGGTTTCTTCCCACATTCCAAAAACATGCTAGGTTAATTGGCGACTCCAAATTGTCCATAGGTATGAATGTGAGTGTGAATGGTTGTCTGTCTATATGTGCCCTGTGATTGGCTGGCCACCAGTCCAGGGTGTACCCCGCCTCACGCCCGAAGACAGCTGGGATAGGCTCCAGCACCCCCCGCGACCCTTGTGAGGAAAAGTGGTAGAAAATGAATGTAATTTATTTCATTTATTTTATTTTTATTTATTCATTTATTTTATTTTATTATCATTAATTTATCATTTATTAACAATATATTATTAAAAAATAAATTATTAATTATAAAATAAATTAATTAAAAAAATAATAATTAACAATGTATTATTAAATATTAATCATTTATTTATTTATCATTTATTTTATTTTTATTTTATTAGTCATTTATTTTATTTTATTTTTTTACATACACTCCTCAGAAAAAGTGAAATTTCAGGATAAACCTAAAATTCCCTATTACTTTTACAAGTGAATTTAAGTTAATCCTCAGTTAACCTTTAAAATGCACCTGTCCAAATGTTCAAAAGTGTTCATCCTTTCACTTGTGATAGCTGAGAGGAGATTCGAGGAGTCATTTTTGTACCTCGCTGTGTTAATGACTCATTTGTTAACAAAGGGAAATATGGTGCAAGGGCATTCCCTCCTTTAAGGAAAGCTGGGACGGTCCGGTCCCTCTCTGGAGGCACTGCTCTTTGAATGGACACTATTCCTCATTGATATATCATCACATTGCAAAGTGAACCAGCTTTGAACTTAAAGCTTTGTTTCTTCATTCAGTTCCTACTACCATTGAAAAGAAGATTAATCTTTTTTTTTCCCTGTGACTTACTGGGGATTCTGTCAAGTCCCCTCACTTTGATAGAGATAACATTAAGATAATTGGATTATATAAACAATGACTTACAGTTTAAGCCGTGATCTGAAGAAATCTGTTCGCGTTTTGGCATGCTAAGACCTTGACTCCATCATATTGAACCCAGGAGCTGTCTTTTAACAACAGGAACTGCACTTACGTCACATAAACGCCACTTGAATTATTACCAAACATGGTTCTGTGCATAACAACGAGATAATTCTGTCACAGCAGAAATTAAAATGTTTCAACCTGGCAACTATTCCTGCTGACTTTAAACAAAGTATACTTATTTAAAGATAGTGTTACACTGGGTGGCACTCGTGCCAGGTGTTGACGACCCCAGAGCAGAGACCGAGGCAAATGCAGTAAAAAGGAAACACAAAGTACAACAAAAGACACCAGTGACAGAAGGTCAACGGGAAGCTAAAAGTACAAACAAAAAGCGTACAAAGTAGCAAATAAGGATCTACAAAGTGGCTCAACTACTTACAGACAGCAGGCAGCAAAAGTACAAGTTACAAGGCAGAGAAACAAAAGGTCAGGAGTAAAAATGACGAGGCATGACAAGGTAAACCATCTGACAGGGGGACAATGGAAGTGGAGTGGTATATGAAGGCAAAAAGGCGATGGGCAACAGGTGTGCAGACCAGGGGAACAAGGCAGGAGTCTGTTGCAGGATAAAGAAGAAACAACAGGGGGGCAGCAGACCAAAACAAGTGCAGATTATGACAGATAGTGTGCAAAGATATTCTGATTATTTGGGATTGAGTATTTGCACCCCCCCCTCCCCCCGATTCATTTTTTAAATAAATTTAAATAATTAAAACTGCCTTTTTCTGCTTTTAAACACATCACCATCTGACAGAGGGACAATGGAAGTGGAGTGGTATATGAAGGCAAAAAGGCGATGGGCAACAGGTGTGCAGACCAGGGGAACAAGGCAGGAGTCCGTTGCAGGATAAAGAAGAAACAACAGGGGGGCAGTAGACCAAAACAAGTGCAGATTATAATAAATATATAATAAATTTAAATCATTAAAACTGCCTTTTTCTGCTTTTAAACTCACCGAGTGGTTAGCACGTAGACCTCACAGCTAGGAGACCAGTGTTCCATACGTCCCTAACAGAAATGTTCCCAGAATGTCTTGTGGGTAACAAATTATTATATAATAGTATGTTTTGCATGTGTATTAGAATGCATTTGTTTATGTACCGTTTAATGCCAGTACACTTGTGTTCTGTTTTGGTGCAGCATGAGTGAGGTTTGATGAACTCCTTTTGGTTCATGTTGTGCAAGTGTGTAAATGTCAAGCTAATTCACGGCACATAAAGAGTTATTCCTTAAGCCAATTAGCGTTAGTGTGTTTTTATGCAGTACGTACCCCTGGTCTTTCTATGGCTTGCTGGATGTGCTGCAGCACAGCAGGTGAAACGTCACATTTTCCCCCACAACGGGGATGACAGCTAATCCGTCTCTCTCCTTTTTACGCCGCCGCACATCACTAACTCCTCGCCTTGCCTGGTAATGTTTCAGGGGTGACGTGGACGTGTCGGCCGTGTGTCAGTACCAGATCAGTGATGTGAAGAAGGTGTTTGAAGGATCCTACAAGGAATACAGGGAGTCATCCCAGAGGTGGGGACGCTACACTGGACCCGTCCCGAACCCACGGCCTGGATCGGTAAGAAACATGAACGTCACATATAGTTATTATTGAAGGGAATATTGAAAGGGAGGTGAGATGTGGTGATGCAGTGATGGTGGAAACAGCATGAAAAGCTATTAGTGTAATGATGCAGCATGACAAGACCTGCACAGAAAGTGCTTTAATGGCAGGGGGAGGTGAGTAAAAAGAACAAGCAAAAAGGACGAAGGGCATGCTAAAATGCTTTCTCCTCTGCTTCTCTTTTCTTCATGGTCACTCCGGCCTCTGGTGACTTTCCCTCTTGACATCTTTCTCCTCCCTCTTATCTACTTCTCTTCTCCCTTGGCTCTCTTGCTTCTTCTGTCTGTGCTCCAGTGTATAACGAACTCAGACAGGGAGAGTGGCTACAACAGCTCTCTGCAGTTACCCGATGCAACACTCAACTTTGCCAAGAAGCACCCGCTGATGGAGGACAAAGCACTGGCTCGCCCTCTACTTCTCACCAAGGGTGCCAACTTCACAAGGCTGGTGGTGGATCGGGTTACCGGTCTGGACCAAAGAGCATACAACGTTCTCTTCATTGGCACAGGTACAATAATTAATCAAAACAGAATATTGTATGATATTTTTAGGTGTGTGCCCAGCACACTTTTTGTGCAATTTTTGTGAGCGTCGCAGTCCGGCGCAGCGCAGCGCAGCGCACCCACACCCCCATCCCTCCCACCGGTGCAAGTGGCATAGAGGGAGGAGAGAAGCATGAGGAGGTTTAACACATCCGTGTGTAATCTTAACCTATCAAATGACCACCTCTTAAACCTTTAAATGCAAAGGGCCCACTGGACTGTGCATCAGATGCCAGGGTGTGGACAGCACACTTTACAATTTTTGTGAGAGGGAGGAGAGAAAGCATGAGAAGGTTTAACACATCCGTGTGTAATCTTAACCTATCAAATGACCACCTCTTAAACCTTTAAATGCGAAGGGCCCACTGGACTGTGCATCAGAGGCCAGGGTGTGGCCAGCACACTTTACAATTTTTGTGAGAGGGAGGAGAGAAAGCATGAGAAGGTTTAACACATCCGTGTGTAATCTTAACCTATCAAATGACCACCTCTTAAACCTTTAAATGCGAAGGGCCCACTGGACTGTGCATCAGAGGCCAGGGTGTGGCCAGCACACTTTACAATTTTTGTGAGCGTCGCAGTCCGGCGCAGCGCAGCGCACCCACACCCCCATCCCTCCCACCGGTGCAAGTGGCATAGAGGGAGGAGAGAAGGCATGAGAAGGTTTAACACAGCCGAGTGTAATCTTAACCAATCAAATTACCACCTCTTAAACCTTTAAATGCAAAGGGCCCACTGGACTGTGCATCAGAGGCCAGGGTTAGGGTTAGGGTTAGGGTTAGGGGTTAGGGTTAGGGTTAGGGTTAGGGTTAGGGTTAGGGTTAGGTGTGGCCAGCACACTTTACAATTTTTGTGAGCATCGCAGTCCGGCGCAGCGCAGCGCACCCACACCCCCATCCCTCCCACCGGCGCAAGTGGCATAGAGGGAAAAGAGAAGGCATGCGAAGGTTTAACACAGCCTAGTGTAATTTTAACCAATGAAATTACCACCTCTTAAACCTTTGAAAGCGTAGGGCCTACTGGACTGTGCATCAGAGGCCACAACGTGCGTCACTATATAAACCTGACAGTCACATTAAACACAGCAGCAGGCTAATCCAGCCATTGTGATCCACCTGCATTCATGCTCTGTCGTAGGAGAACCTTTGATGATACATTCTCCTCATTCTCCTTGCATGTGTGCCCTCTTTTCAAATCACGTTAAGAGTAAAGATCAGGTCCGGCTTTACGCTAGGGCAAGGGGGGCAACGCAAGCGGAAAGGGGGAATTAGCTTGTCCCCGCCCAAATAATTATTGAAGTGAACACTGACACATGACAGACACTGCAACTTATCAGTAAACATCCAATCATGGTTAGTATGCAAATGAGCAAAGACTTATCCTTAATAACGGTCATGACAGTCGAGCAGTTTGGACCACAGAAGCTTGGGAGATATGTGCAAAAAGTGAACTAATAAGCGATGTTATTTTACTTTTGTGTTGCTGAGCGGCACACACTATATTTTTTATGGCGTGGGCCGCAAGTCTCATGTTTATTGGACCCAAGTCAACATTTTTTATTAATTTTTAGGAGCACATATGTAACCAAGGAGGACCTGCACATACAGGGGCGCACTGGTTCCCTCATCATACAAGCGAGAGAGTACCTTATTTAAATGAGCAGCAGGTAGTATTTGTTAAAGAGATGAACATAAAGTGCCTGCGGCAGTAGACTAAGACAGGTACTAGCATCAGGCAAGGTGGCAGAAAACAACACACCATATGGCCACATTTCTGCTGGGTTTCAATTAAGTGCTTGATTTGCATGCCGAGATTCATCTTCATGCATCAAAGGAAATGTCAGCGTATGTGCAACATAATTAATATCCCTCGTCAGTGGCCAATCTGACCCATGTGAAGGTTTCCTGTTGTTGTTGAGATTTTTAAAAAATCCTTCACTATCTTAATCATGAGCGACTGAGATAACAAATTCTGGGTAGGTACCGCTTTTCCTCACGAGGGTCGCGCAGGGGGGTGCTGGAGCCTATCCCAGCTGTCTTCAGGCGAGAGGCGGGGTACACCCTGGACTGGTCGCCAGCCAATCACAGGGCACATATAGACAAACAACCATTCACACTCACATTCATACCTATGGACAATTTGGAGTCGCTAATTAACCTAGCATGTTTTTGGAATGTGGGAGGAAACCGGAGTACCCGGAGAAAACCCACGCATGCACGGGGGAGAACATGAAAAATTCCACACAGAGATGGCCGAGGGTGGGATTGAACTCGGGTCTCCTAGCTGTGAGGTCTGCGTGCTAACCACTCGACCGCCGTGCCGCCCTCTTTTAAATTCATTAATTCATTTTCTACCGCTTATCCTCACGAGGGTCGCGCAGGGGGGTGCTGGAGCCTATCCCATCTGTCTTCAGGCGAGAGGCGGGGTACACCCTGGACTGGTGGCCGGCCAATCACAGGGCACATATAGACAAACAACCGTTCACACTCACATTCATACCTATGGACAATTTGGAGTCGCCAATTAACCTAGCATGTTTTTGGAATGTGGGAAAACCCACGCATGCACGGGGAGAACATGCAAACTCCACACAGAGATGGCCCGAGGGTGGAATTGAACCCTGGTCTCCTAGCTGTGAGGTCTGCGTGCTAACCACTGTGACCGCTGTGCAGCCCTCTTTTAAATTATAAAAGGTAATTCACCACCAATTAATGATCATGTAAGACAATCATTAATCGGAGCTACAATTATGGTGCATTCAAGGACCGCCAAAAAAATGCGAAATCTCAATGCTTGATGAAATAAAACACTGAAGCATAATTTTTTTTTTTTATGCAGACCCCCCCCTCAAAAAAAAAAAGCTGGGAATACGATCACCAAAATATTATGTATATGCATATGTACGTTTATGTATCTTAATCACGAGCGACTGAGATAACAAATTCTGGGTAGTGTGACTTTGAATGCAGCCTGTCTCATGAATGAGTGGAGAGCGACTACTTACCATTCCGATCACTGGTGGTGGTAAAGTGACTATGCCGTGTGACTGTGGAGAAGCAGCGGACTCGGGGCATCTCTGCTGGCAACACACACACACACACATAAGGAAACAGATGAGCACACTTGCATTAGTACGCACACACACACACACACACACACACCTTGCAATGCATGTTTTTCCGATGCCAAGTGCAGTCATTCCCACTCGTTGTGCTTCACAGCACAAACTCAACAGGGCCCTTGGCAGACGAGGGCTCATTGTGCCAATTGGGCTTGCGGGCTTGATTAGCTATGAGCTGCAACATAGCAAGAGCTGATGAGAAAAGTGAGAGAGGGAGCCAACAAGATGGGGGCGTGGTCATGTGCCTGCTGCAGTGCCTGTAACAAATTCTTTAAAATACAGCTTGTACCTCATAGTACCTCATTGAAAGTGTACTGATTCATAATACTCATTGCATTTACTACTCCTTTTACAGCTCAGGGCTGGATGCAGAGGGTGGTGATCCTGGGCTCTGAAGCCCATGTGATAGAAGAAATCCAGCTGTTTGAGACCGCCCAGCCCATAGACAGCCTGACCATTTCCCACTCCAAGGTAAAATACACTGTGTGGATGTTTAGATATGTTTAGAAAGCTACTGTATGTCTAAAAAAAGATATGGTATCACCCATAGTCCAAGCAGACTTAGACGTATTTGAGCAATCAGCATAGATTTATACAGTAGGACCCCCATGGGGGTTACTATCTGGGACCAATACTGTTGATACGCTTATAAAAATAACTTTTTTTTACTCCCCGTCCAAAACATCCTGCACGCTTGACGTTGACGTTCTCCTTTGCTTTAGGTTCAACATTTGCAATAAAAGTGACTATAACAACTGTTGAATGAGATCAACTCCAGAACCCTTCAATTGCGATTGTTTAGTCACTAGACATTCCAGGTTTAAGTCCTCAAATTAAAAATTATTTTAAAATTAAAAATTATCCCAGCCAATCACAGGGCACATATAGACAAACAACCATTCACACTCACATTCATACCTATGGACAATTTGGAGTCGCTAATTAACCTAGCATGTTTTTGGAATGTGGGAGGAAACCGGAGTACCCGGAAAAAACCCACGCATGCACGGGGAGAACATGCAAACTCCACACAGAGATGGCCGAGGGTGGAATTGAACCCTGGTCTCCTAGCTGTGAGGTCTGTGTGCTAACCACTCGACCGCCGTGCAGCCCTCTTTTAAATTCATTCATTTTCTATCGCTTTTCCTCACAAGGGTTGTGGGGGTGCTGGAGCCTATCCCAGGGGTACACACTGGACTGGTCGCCAGCCAATCACAGGGCACATATAGACAAACAACCATTCACACTCACATTCATACGTATGGACAATTTGGACTCGCCAATTAACATAGCATGTTTTTGGAATGTGGGAGGAAACCGGAGTACCCGGAGAAAACCCACGCATGCACGGGGAGAACATGCAAATTCCACACAGAGATGGCCGAGTGTGGAATTGAACCCTGGTCTGCGCGCTAACCACTCGTCCGCCGTGCAGCCCTCTTTTAAATTATAAAAGGCAATTCACCACAAATTAAGGATGATGTAAGACAATCATTAATAGGAGCTACAATTATGGTGCGTTCAAGGACCGCCAAACAAAGTGCGAAATCTCAATGCTTGATGAAAAAAAAATTTTTTTTATTTTTATGCAGAATCCCCCCTCCTCTCCAAAAAAAAAGCTGGGAATACGATCACCAAAATATTACGTATATGTATATGCATATGTACGTATATGTATGTGTATATGTTTTTGTGCAGGTACTAAAATATACCTAATGAATTGTCCATTTATGATCATTTTCATCATTGTACTCAATTACAGAATCAGTCCACTTTTTTTTTAACTGCCTGACATTAACAATCATAGATGCTTTGACAAGCTCGACGCCATTGCTCTGCAATTGTTTTGTTATTTCATCAATAATCCGAAACCATCTTCACAGTAGCAGTAATTACAATCTTTCACCACAATGGAGAGAATTCATCCTGTGTCACTTGTATTGTCTCCATTTTGCTTTGCCCTGTCATGTGCACAGGGCAACCCCACCCCCCCTCCGCCATATCAATGTGTCGTTTAGTGGACAAGCCTACTGTTTATCTCATTTTATTGCAGCTTTCGTGAAACAAGTGCAACCCAGATTGGATTGGAAAAGAGGGTCGTGGGCTAAATGTTATTGTAATTGAGAGCGATTATCCCATTATCTTCTCCACCCCTGAAATGAGTCTCTCTCTCTCTCTCTCTGTGTCTCTCTGTATGTTTATCTTTCTTCTCCCTATTCATCATTCGTCTCTGATGGACTGGTATTTTTTTCTGTCTCATTGTCTCTCATCAGAAGTACGTGTACATCGGCTCCAGATCAGAAGTTCTCCAGTTGCCTTTAGCCAACTGCAGCCGCTATCAGTCTCAGCCAGACTGTCTGCTCGCCCGAGACCCCTACTGTGCTTGGGACAGTGAGGGCCGAGCCTGTGTGCGCATTGACCTCCATCGAGGGTACGAATATTAAGGCACTTTTTTACAGCATACTTATCAGCAAACGTAGCCTGAATTTTTGGTTATAGGTGACATAATGACTCCACTACTATACCAAAATATTTGAATTATATTCTGGCAATATTACTTTTTCCTAACTTTATTCTTTTTTTTTTCTCATGATATTTTAACTTTTTTTGTTGTTTTATTGTTAATTTATTATTTATTATTTTTTTATTTTATTGTTTATTTATTCTATTATTGTTCATTTATATTATGGCTTTATTGTTGAGAAATTATTATTTTCTCTCAAACAATTTTTTAAATTAATATTTCTGTTAATATTACAACTTTTTTTCCATACAATTACCACTCTTTTCTTAAATTTTTTGTTTGGATTTTTTTTCCTGTTTAAGTATTGTATTCTTTAAAAAAAAAAAAAAAAAAAAAAAAAAAACAACCACAAAGTGCAAATGGCACCTGGGTTTTATTTATGAATTGACATTATAGTAATAACTTTTTTTTTCCTCGTGATATTTTAACTTTTTTTTTGTTTTATTGTTAATTTATTCTGAAAATATTATGGCTTTATTGTTGAGAAATTATTACTTTCTCTCAAAAAAAAATTTAATGAATAATTCTGTTAACATTACAACTTTTTTTCCATACAATTACCACTTTTTTCATCAATTTTTTGTTAAGATTTTTTTCCTGTTTAAGTATTGTATTCTTTTAAAAAAAAACAAAAAAAAAAAACCTCAGAGTGCAAATGGCACCTGGGCGGGCCACACTTTGGACACCCATGTATCAAACTAATGCTGAATAAAAGAATTGTATTTATGAATTGACATTATAGCAATAACTTTGTTTTTTTTCTTGTGATATTTTAATTTATTTTTTTGTTTTATTGTTAATTTATTCTCAAAATATTATGTCTTTATTGTTGAGAAATTATTATTTTCTCTCAAAAAAAATGTAATTAATATTTCTGTTAATATTACAATTTTTTTCCATACAATTACCACTCTTTTCTTCAATTTTTTGTTGGGACTTTTTTCCTGTTTAATTATTGTATTCTTTTAAAAAAAAAAAAAAAACAGAGTGCAAAAGGCACCCAGGCGGGCCACACTTTGGACACCCCTATATCAACCTAATGCTGAATAAAAGAGTTTTATTTATGAATTGACATTATAGCAATAAACAGCAATAAATAATACTGCATATCATAGTAAAGATGTGGTTCTAATATCTATAAATGTAGTATATACAGTATGCATGTGATTCCCCATACACATAACTGATCCTACGTTGTCTATAGTGCACTTTAGCAATGGGAACTGTTTTTGCTCCAGGTCCACATCCTCCCTGTCACAAGACCTCATGCTGGAAAGGTTCAGCCGAGGAAAAGCCAAGTTTGATAAGCCCGTCTCCATCCCGAGCCCCGGTGAGTGAAGGAGTATGCCTCAGCAGCGACCCCATGTGGTAGTTGAATGTCAGTGCATGCATGTACTGTACTTGTAGCTGAATACATTGATTTAAGTGGATGAGAGCTTCCTGGTGTAGAATATGAATTTGAATAATTATGGATGAAATTAAAACCTTCTCTCCTGACTTTCCCGTGTCTCTGTAGAGCACTCTCGCCTTCGGAACATCACAGTGGTGGTGGGGTCGGATATGGTGCTTCCCTGCCAGCTGATCTCCAACCTCGCTCAGCCCTTCTGGGTCGTCAATGACCGTGAGCTCCTTCTGGGTGACCCCGAAGCCGGAGGGCCACGATTCGACCAGACGCTTAAAGCTCTTGTCGTGCCGGAAGCTGGTCAGATCCAAGCCGGGCGTTATATCTGCTATTCCGAGGAGCAGGGTGTGAAGTTTCAAACGGAGCGCTACCAGGTGGCTGTAGTTGCAAGCGCACCCGTTTTTATGGAGGCCCGGGCTCCGGATAGTCGTATGGGGCTTTTCTGGGTGCTGGTCATCACGCTCGGCGCGGCGTGTTTGCTGCTCCTGGTGGCAGCGCTTTATTTACGCAGGAGACTGAAACTAGCTCTTGGAAAGGGGGCTGATATGAAACCCCTTGAAAGTACCCTGGTCTATCCGATCACTTTACCGAAGGAACCGCCTACTTTTGTGCCCAGCAAAATGCCCACCGACGAGGACCGTTTCTGGGAAACGGGCGCAAATTATTACTACTCAGACGGCTCGCTTAAAATTGTCCCTGGTCACGCTCTCGGGCCCAATAGCGTCGGCAGCACGGCGTCACCCAGCGCCATTCCGGGCCAGCCCATCCACTCCCCCAGCCGTCTCAGTCTCACCAACATCCGGGGTTCCGGTAGCAACGGCTACATCCGGCTGAACCTGAGCACAGCCGGGGAGGAGAGGGCTAGCGGGGCTTGCGCTGGTGGCGGCGGCGGCGGCGGCGGCGGGCTGAGCGGCCTCGGCATGAGCGGGAACGACTATTCAAGCCCCTTCAAGGAGGAGCTGAGGCGCACCCTGCAGCAGAGGAGCGTTCTCCCCGATGCGAATCCAGAGGAGTCATCGGTGTAGGCTTTGTTGTTTTCTTTTGAGGTGGAGAAAAACAAAAACAACCAAACTACCTCGCTCCTTTGGAGGATGCCTGCTCTGTCTTTCGAGTGACACGTTGTCACCCACTCCCCGCCGCGCGCTCTTTCGCTCGCCCTGCCGATTGCCTGTCTGGCTTCACTGTAGACTTTTATAGCATGTTAAATATAGACTCCGACACCCGTTGTTCGCTAACATGCACTCCGATAAATATAAGCCTTGGAATTTCTCTGCTTCCACTGTGCGATGGCCATTTGTCCAAACTGTGATTGAATGCACCGTAGGCATGATAACCACATGACAAATTCCAATAACAAAATGAGACTTTTTTCCCGATTTTACTGCACTTAAAACAGGAAGCGCGTCTTCCTTTTTTTTTTGTATTAAGCGAGCCAAGAGAAGACGAATTAATGCTGAAGCAAGACAACAATCATACTTTTGTAGGAGGAGCTCATACGTGGAAAAAAGAATGCCGTGCTTTTTTTATTCCAACTCTTCTGTGAGAATCCCGAGTTTGTTGTGATGATGAGCGTTTTTTTTTTTTTTTCCGAAAAAAGTCATTTCTCGATATTGTTTGGTATTATTTCTCGAGCACCACTTCAGCGTTCGTATTCTTGTCAAGTGACTGAAATCCTTACATTCCGAACTGCACCCTGCACGGTGACCTTCGAAAGCACCTTCGACTGTGCATGAGACGCCACACACTTTTTTTTTTTTTTTTTTTTTTTGAACTCTTTTGTATATTTTCCTCGGAATTGCATTGAGCAATAAGACAAAAGATGCACGCTTTCATTTCATTCCGAAGTGGAATTTGACAGCAAAGACAACAAGCATGGAGAATGTAGTTGAACCCTCGCTGTTGAGACTGCTTTAGATGTTTTTTTGTTTTTTTTTTTTTTAAAATAAGACTTTATGTCTTATGTTTGATGACCTTGCACCGCAAAGAGGGAAAACTGCCACGCTTAATGCTTTGAATGTCAACAATCCCGGACTAGTTTTTTTGTGACAGGACTTTCATGAGTCCTCGCTTATATTGTGTTTTGCCGACATGGAATACGAAGGAATACGTGAAGGACTGCGCCAACTGACTGGGTCTCGCTCCCATGCTGACAGGGTGCAGATGAAAAAAGGTGGCGTTTCACGTCGTGTTAAATGGATTGTATTGGATGCTTTGTTTGGTCGTTTTTTCTCTCTACGTTTCATCCAAACAGGGTGGTTTTTATTTTCGGGATGTGTGGGAATGGACTCCGGAGAGCAACACAAGAAGAAAACAAAAGAGAAAAAAAATGTGTTAATAACCCACTGTGGCTTAGAAAATGTTTGGAGTATATCGTTAATGAGGTACTTCCAACACTCTAATGTTGCATGACCAACAGTACATATTTCATTATCATTGTACAAATACATACTTTTTGATTGAGCATTTTTGGAATTTTAAATATGAAGTTGTACAGGATTTCATATCATGGCTGCGTTCAATGTTTACTTTTTGGATAAGCCAAAATAGACTGCAGAAGTTATTATTTAATTTGACAATTTTTTTTTTTCTGATTCAGATAAATATTAAAAACTCAGCTGTCCGTCCACTTTGTGCATATTTTATCTACAGCAAAAAAAAAAAAAAAAAAGTGAGTAATGGAGTTCTTGTGTCCTGTTTACATGTCAGTGATCTCCTTAATTTAATTTCTTCAATCTTCAAGATTGATGTACCAAAACTATTCAGTGTCATTTGTTCTATAAAGTAATTCAGTGGAAAATATGTGTGCACTTCATAGGATTATAATTATCCTGACAATGAAGGTAAAACACATTAATACACATTAATACACTGGTACTTGGTCATGTCTTTTTTTTTTTTTTTTTAGTTTTTTCTTCCATTATAAGGCTTTACTTTCTCAGCAGTTTGCAAAAAAAAATAAAAAATACAGCTAACAAAAGAACTGTAGGTCCTATGTTTGGGGCGAAATGCATGTGTGATGTAACTTCTGTGCAATGATTTGATGCTTTCACATTTGTTGGTCACAACCTCCATCGTTCAAGGCTTTAAATTGTGCTGTTTTATCGAGCTTTTTTTTTCATTTTGTGTTGACATCGGTTTTGAATATCTTATTGATCTTTTATGTTTGTTCTTAAAGTAATGTTAAGTAACTTATTTCTTGTACAAACATGTTGATATTTATTATCACTGTACATAGGCCCTTATTTTTTATATGTGTGTATATACATATATACACAAATAAAAATGATCTACTTGAGCAGTGTGTGGGGTTTTCTTTGGTTGTTGTTGTAAATTAGGACTATGCTACTGGTTGCACCTCTAAAATAATGCAAATGATAATGTTGTCAGGGCTGCACGGTGATCGAGTGGTTAGCGCTTAGACCTCACAGCTAGGAGACCAGCTAGGAGGAGATCTGGATCATGTGGAATCGAATCTTGGTTGGTCATTTCTGTGTGTTGTCGAGTTTGCATTTGTGAGTGGGTTTTCTCCATGTTACGTTAATTGGCAACTCTTGAGGTGTGAGTGTGAATGGTTGTCTGTATATGTATTACTGTATATGTGCCCTGCGATTGGTCACGGCAAGTCTAGGGTGTACCCCGCCTCTCGCTCAAAGTTAGCTGGGATAGGCTCCTGCTTAGCCCTTCAACCTTAGTGAGGAAATACAAAATGAATGAATTAGTGGCTGATGATAATGGAATGGTTATAATGGGCTCTAATTTGGGCAGTGATCATACCGCCCAGCGCCAATTTGGTAGACTGGACTGCGTTCAGATGGGCACCAAGGGAGGTGTCCACATTTTCAGTTTGGCGTAGTGAAAATTTCGTGACAAAACAGCCCCCCTAAAGAAAAGGAACAGGTAGGTTTTTCAGAGTGCCAGGCACATTTCAATGCAGTAAACAATCACAGCAACCACTATTTAATGTAAGCGTCTGAACCAGCATGTACAGTGAAGAAAATAAGTATTTGAACACCCTGCTATTTTGCTATTTCTCCCACTTAGAAATCATGGAGGGGTCTGAAATTTTCATCGTAGGTGCATGTCCACTGTGAGAGAGATAAACTAAAAAGAAAAATCCAGAAATCACAATGCATGATTTTTTAACAATTTATTTGTGTGATACAGCTGCAAATAAGTATTTGAACACCTGAGAAAATGAATGTTAATATTTGGTACAGTAGCCTTTGTTTGCTATTACAGAGGTCAAACGTTTCCTGTAGTTTTTCACCAGGTTTGCACACACTGCAGGAGGGATCTTGGCCCACTCCTCCACACAGATCTTCTCTAGATCAGTCAGGTTTCTGGGCTGTCGCTGAGAAACACGGAGTTTGAGCTCCCTCCAAAGATTTTCGATTGGGTTCAGGTCTGGAGACTGGCTGGGCCATGCTAGAACCTTGATATGCTTCTTACGGAGCCACTCCTTGGTTTTCCTGGCTGTGTGCTTCGGGTCGTTGTCGTGTTGGAAGACCCAGCCACGACCCATCTTCAATGCTCTGACAGAGGGAAGGAGGTTGTTCCCCAAAATCTCACAATACACGGCCCCAGTCATCCTCTCTTTAATGCAGTGCACTCGTCCTGTCCCATGTGCAGAAAAACACCCCCAAAGCATGATGCTACCACCCCCATGCTTCACAGTAGGGATGGTGTTCTTCGGATTGTACTCTTCATTCTTCTTCCTCCAAACACGCTTATTGGAATTATGACCAAAAAGTTCTATTTTGGTCTCATCTGACCATAAAACTTTCTCCCATGACTCCTCTGTATCATCCAAATGGTCATATGCAAACTTAAGACGGGCCTTGACATGTGCTGGTTTAAGCAGGGGAACCTTTCGTGCCATGCATGATTTCACATCATGACGTCTTAGTGTATTACCTACAGTAACCTTGGAAACGGTGGTCCCAGCTCTTTTCAGGTCATTGACCAAGTCCTGTCGTGTAGTTCTGGGCTGATTCCTCACCTTTCTTAGAATCATTGAGACCCCACGAGGTGATATCTTGCATGGGGCTCCACTCCGATTGAGATTGACCGTCATGTTTAGCTTCTTCCATTTTCTAATGATAGCTCCAACAGTGGACCTTTTTTCACCAAGCTGCTTGGTAATTGCTCCGTAGCCCTTTCCAGCCTTGTGGAGGTGTACAATTTTGTCTCTGGTGTCTTTGGACAGCTCTTTGGTCTTCGCCATGTTACAAGTTAAAGTCTTACTGATTGTATGGGGTGGACAGGTGTCTTTATGCAGCTAACGACCTCAAACAGGTGCATCTGATTCAGGATGATACATGGAGTGCAGGTGGACTTCTAATGGGCAGACTAACAGGTCTTTCAGGGTCAGAATTCTAGATGATACACAGGTGTTCAAATACTTATTTGCAGCTGTATCACACAAATAAATTGTTAAAAAATCATGCATTGTGATTTCTGGATTTTTCTTTTTAGTTTATCTCTCTCACAGTGGACATGCACCTACGATGAAAATTTCAGACCCCTCCATGATTTCTAAGTGGGAGAAATAGCAAAATAGCAGGGTGTTCAAATACTTATTTTCTTCACTGTACATTTTTGTATTAATTGTCCCATCACGTCTAATGTCAGATGAAAGACGTCACACATAATGGAAACTCAACCTGACGGTAGCTTAGAGTATGATGCTAACTAACGACTTAACATCTCTCAGCCAACCACAAACAGCTGTGGCATGCGATACAAAGCACATGCGTATTCTCATCGGCTTATCTTATGAATATCATTCAAAGGGAAAAAAGAGCGAAAAAGAAAGGTAGGTTTTTCTGAGTGTCAGGCACATTTCAATGCAGTAAACAATCACAGCAACCACTATTTAATGTAAGCGTCTGAACCAGCAGTTACATTTTTGTATTAATTGTCCCATCACGTCTAATGTCAGATGAAAGACGTCACACATAATGGAAACTCAACCTGACGGTAGCTTAGAGTATGATGCTAACTAATGACTTAACATTTCTCAGCCAACCACAAACAGCTGTGGCATGCGATACAAAGCACATACGTATTCTCATCGGCTTATCTTATCTTATGAATATCATTCAAAGGGAAAAAAGAGAAAAAGAAAGGTCGGTTTTTCAGAGTGTCAGGCACATTTCAATGCAGTAAACAATCGCAGCAACCACTATTTAATGTAAGCAGCTGTGGCATGCGATACAAAACACATACGTATTCTCATCGGCTTATCTTATGAATATAATTTAAAGGGAAAAAAGAGAGAAAAAAATGGTAGGTTTTTCAGAGTGTCAGGCACATTTCAATGCAGTAAACAATCACAGCAACCACTATTTAATGTAAGCGTCTGAACCAACATGTACATTTTTGTATTAATTGTCCCATCATGTCTAATGTCAGATGAAAGACGTCACACATAATGGAAACTCAACCTGACGGTAGCTTAAAGTATGATGCTAACTAACGACTTAACATCTCTCAGCCAACCACAAACAGCTGTGGCATGCGATACAAAGCACATACGTATTCTCATCGGCTTGTCTTATCTTATGAATATCATTCAAAGGGAAAAAAGAGAGAAAAAGAAAGGTAGGTTTTTCAGAGTGTCAGGCACATTTCGATGCAGTAAACAATCGCAGCAACCAATATTTAATGTAAGCAGCTGTGGCATGCGATACAAAGCACATATGTATTCTCATTGGCTTATCTTATCTCATGAATATCATTCAAAGGGAAAAAAGAGAGAAAAAAATGGTAGGGTTTTCAGAGTGTCAGGCACATTTCAATGCAGTAAACAATCACAGCAACCACTATTTAATGTAAGCAGCTTTGGCATGCGATACAAAGTATTCTCATCGGCTTATCTTATCTCATGAATATCATTCAAAGGGAAAAAAGAGAGAAAAAGAAAAACAGACGCTTGTTGAATAAATGTAAGTCTTAAGGATTTACAAGGATTTACCTGTGATTATTTCTCTGTTATAATCTTTATCAGCGCCGGTTTTAGGCAAGCTGATCAGAAACTTTATCATGCACCACATTTTTTTTTCCTAACCTTGTTTTTTTCCCAACATTGACTGTTAACTTTGTGTCCAGCCTTTATTCTGAAGACGTCGATTAAAAACCAACCAGGTAATAAATGTGATGTAACATATTCAGAGCAAGCAAATGATCCAGGTAGTGATTTTATGTCTTTAAAAGCCACCTAGCAAAACAACATTGTTATGATCAAAACACCAGATTGTGATAATTCCCACAACTTGGGCAGCCCATTGCCAACATTGATAAGATCCGTGTAAACACGATGGTGGGTTTCACAGATTTGTAGCTGAGAGTTTCATGTAAAGAGCTACGATATCCAGATGGTTTGCTTGTAAACAGCCTCACCCATGCCAAATGTTTTTTTATTTGTGAGAAATGAAGAGTAATTTCATGGTAAAGTATATCACGTGTGGGCTTGTGTGACTTGTTTCCTTTCCCGAAATGCCACTTCAGTCATTTAAAAAGTAGTTTAGTTTTTATTCAGTTGCAGCACTGAGAATATTTGTTTGTTTTTTTTCAATCTGAACTTTCCTTCCTCTGCTCTTCAAGAGTCTGATGGATGTGGAGGAGAATGAGTCTGTGATCCGATGCCAAGGGAGGACAACAATGGATTATTTGTAGGGGTAAATCGCTGGCTAGAGATGAAAAGTTTCATTTGTCAACACGTGTAAGTCGGTAGGCTTTCCGTTAGTTTGGAACGCCACACAAAAAGTTGACGAATTAAGTGTCAACGTCTTTTTGACATCATCTAATGGGGGTCTTTCCATTGTCTCATTAGGCTGCTGTGTCACATTTTGGGTTAAAAACTGGATAAAAGTGTGAAAGTCAGTTCATAGTGCACACTCTTTATTGCTCTATATCTTACTTATTGTGTGGAAATATGGGCTTCACTTGCTGAATGTACTGCAAAAAAGGTCAGTAAGGATAATTCATAATGCCGCCTACAGAGAACATACTAACTCCTTATTTCTAAAATCACAAATACTTCAACTTGCTGATATAGTTCATCTTCAAACAGCTAAAATAATGCATAAGGCTAAAAATAACCAATTAAAAATGTCATCCAATACTTCTCTACAAGAGAGGAGAAATATGAAAAACACTCCACCACCATGCAGCCCGAGGGTAAGTCAATAGAACACTATCTTTACTTTTTGCTTTCAGCTAAATAAAAGTAAAATAAAGTAAAAAAAAAAACAACTTAAATTATATTAGGAAAGCAGGAAGTGAACAAATGTAACAGTTACTGATTGTAAAAGTGCCAGATGGAGGGGTAGGATTTAATAAGCTTTGCTTCTTCCTACTCCTTTTGGACATGTGGAACTGTGAACTGATTATGTGATGCATTCAATTGTAATCTGATGCATGTTCAAATGAAATAAAACCATTACCATTACCATAGTGCTGTTCACCTCAGTTTGCACTAACATCCAATTTGTAAATAAACACTCATGCTGCACTCATGACAGCCATTACTTCCTCCTCGCTCACCCTCGTCCAAATGTTGTTTGTTATCAGCATTTTTTACCTGAGGACTGGAGGACACGTCATGTGCTGGAAGACACAGCCATCCCAAGGAGAGCAGGCATTGTAAGTGGTATCACTGTATCCATTCTGCTGTTGTTGACCGAAGTAGCATAAGCTCCAAGACTGTGTGAAATCAATGCAAGAAAAGACATTTCGGGAATGTTTTCAGAAATCTAAATACAGTAATATACTGTACTGTTAGTATTACATGTCATCAGCAATGTACTTGTTAATGCATGATTACTGCATCACTTAAGTTGTGAAAGAAAATACAAACATTAGTGTGCTGTGGCACCAAAGCAAAGTCTATGTAGTGCCAATATATAACGTGCCTTTTTGAAGGATGTATTTGAAGCGCTTGCAACCAAAAGGCGCTAAATCCAATTTTCACTAAGTTGCATGTTTTTCACGAGTTTAATAGACCTCTGTCATGTGTATCCAAATCACATATTTTGGTCTTGAAATCATTTTAAAAAATATGGAAAAACGTGATATGAAATTTATGCTTTCAACCAAAAGGCGCTATTTCCATTTCAGATTTCAACCAAAAGGAGCTAAATCCCTTTCTTTATTCTTTATTATGATTGGCCCAAGTTTCCCATCTATTGATAATCTGACCAATCAGAGAGAAGAATACAATTGGCACTGCACATACAGAAAGCCAGTATCAGTGCGCATCCTGTTTTGTTTGTGTACATTAAGTACACGTATGATAGTTACAGTATCTTATGCAATTCAGGAGAACACAAATTGTGTTTTTACAGTATTCTGTAACATGGAAGTTTTATTTACGCCATAAAAGGCATGTCTCTACCTTGACACCTCCAACTTTCATGAGAAACATTATTTTACTTGTACTAAAAAACATACAATGTAAAGAGTTTGTAATGAGATGATTTTTGTCACTGTCACCTTCATGGTGCAGTCAAATATGAGCACTGCTTTTAATAAAATTTTTATTAATTTAATTAATAATAATGATTTTGTATTGTATGTTGAGAATGGCTTCTGTGTTGTAATTATTTTATTAGCATATCACATTAAAGCACCTTATATTCTTTGACAACAATGCCATTGAAGAAGTTAAAGGTGACTTCAAATTTATTTCAGCCAAACGGCGCTAAATCCATAATTTCAGCCAAAAGGCGCTAAATCCGAAAAAAAAAATTAATTAAAAAAAATATATAAAATACATGGTGTGTGCAGGATTTTTATAGCATGCATTTTTATGACCTATATTGATAGCTCTTTCATTTGCAATATAGACTTGATGACCAAATAGATTGATATGTGCGTAATTAAAAATCATTGATTTTCTCGAAATCAGTCAAAATGGATTTAGCGCCTTTTGGTTGCAAGCTCTTCATTTGTTGTCTCAGATGAGAGCAACCGGGAAGAGAACCACCCTACAGCAATGCCACCTACACCCAGCAAGCGGTGCCATGTGGGCCCTCTGGAAGGCTGTCATGAGAAGATTAGAGAAGAGCATACTCCATTTCTCCGCTTGATTAGGAGTGACAAGGAGGTACTTTCACACCAGCGAAGAAGAAGCGGCTAAAAAGTTGTGTAATATAATATGTAATATGTGTATCCTAAGTACAGCATTGTGAGCTAGCTGAAATTAACTTGTGTTCAAATGCATGGAAAAGGGAAAAAAATATATGTTCATGTTTCACATGAGACTGGACAGTCCGAAGTTTCTCAATGGTAAGTAGCTTTAGCATTTTAGCCCGCAGCCCACACAGCTGCAACCCGGGTTCGATTCCCCACTTGGGCATCTCTGTTTTTTTCCTTCCAATTGGCGGCTATTTGGTTGGTTAATTGGCGGAGCAAAATCGTCCATAGGTGTGAATATAATATGAGTGTGAATTATTGCTTGTCTACTCACTCATTTTCCTGTGTGAGTGGATTTCAGTCACTATTTGTGCAGCTGGTGAATTCCATGCCCAAGAGGATTAAGGCAGTGCTAAAAAAAAAAATGGTACTCACACTAAATATTGACACTTGGGACACAATCTGAACAAATTTTTTCTCCACGGCGATCAGGTTATTTTCACAGGATTGTGAATCTGTACTGCTTTCCAAGCTGTACACTGACTACGCTTATTTGCATAATATACTTCATGAGATGATATAACAGTTGATCCCAAAAGACTGCAGTCTATTTGTGGTCCAATTGCTGTAATTAGTAAAGAATTTTTATTGACCTTGTGGGAAACAAAAAGTAAGCAAAAACATGAAAAGCAAAACAAATATATTTAGAAATATAAGAACTTTATTGTGTTTGCTGTTTTTTAATGTCACAAACAAGACAGAGCTTCCTATGTGTGATTTTAAAAGGGGGGGTTCTCTAAAAAGGACTAATAAGACCGAAAAAAGTCACTAGATTTTTCACTAGGGGTCTGAATACTCACTAAATATAGCAACAAAATCGCTAAGTTGGAAACACTGATTCCCTCCTGCAAGGTTTTATTTATTAAACAAAGCAAGTTTATTTATAGAGCACCATATGTGCACAAGGTAATTCAAAGTGCTTTACAGAAAAGAAGCTCACATCATACAACCATTGCATGAAAACATAAAATAACGTTGAATTCATTAAATTCCATAAATTATTCCATAAAACAAGACAAAACAAAAAAACTGAAGCATGCAGATAATCATTAGGTGTGTATTTATGAGCAAGCGTGAACGGTTAGTCTCATATTAAAGATGGCCGTGTGGAGGTGTATGTTATTATTAGATATTAGTGTCAACATTTTAGCTTATTTTCTTTACACTTCTTTTGTTGTAGTTTGTTGTTGTGTTTTTGTATAATTAATTAATGTATTTTAATGTAGATTTTTGTTTAACCTGTGTGTATTTTATGTTGAAGGCCTGGCTTTATCGGCATTTATTTATTTATTTATTTATTTATTTATTTATTTATTTATTTATTTATTTATTTATTTATTTATTTATTTATTTATTTATTTATTTATTTATTTATTTATTTATTTATTTATTTATTCAAGTTATAAATGCTTTTTGTCTGACTCTCCATTCTTGTTTTTGTATATTTTAGCTCTACTTAAAACCTCATCAAGGCCCAAATGTGCAAAATGCATTTTCTACCATTTTTTTCAACTGGGTTTTAATCGGTATGTGTTCATGACTCACATCAGGATTGTGGATGAAAAAAGTGCAGTTTCCCTTTAAGAAAACCGGAACCGCGGCGGGGTTTGCTGGTCACGCGGTGTATTGTCGCGTTGTTATTGGACTATTCATATTACGCTACTTCCTGTTCAAGCTGACAAACGTTTAAGTTTGTGTTACTGAATTGGACACATTTTCCAGTTTTAGTGATTTTTTAAATACGCGTTTTCTGTATTTTTGCTAAACGTATTTACATTTTATATCAAAATGAGGCGATTTTTTTGGAGTGTTGTCATATTCTGAGGCAGACATCGCAGCAGGATCCAAACTCGACCCACTGTTACCGACACGAACCGTCTTTTACATTTGGGAGGTAAGTATTTACTACGTTTTAGTCACCTCTTAACTTCATGCTAGCATGTTTACGGCACGGGTGGCATGCCCATCAAAATTTTCCAATTGTTTTATGTTATTGTTTTATGCAGATGGCGACTGAGCAGACGTCAACTGATGCCAAGGAGACAGACCAGAAGGAGAAAATGTTGTTGCATTCATCACAAGAGGGTTCTGCTCCTGATTTAAGGCAGAATTCAACCCATCCTAATTTTCTCACACCTTCACAGTTTGGTATTTCTGTCCAAAGTTTCACCCCAACTCCATCAGACCGCAAAGGTGAGCTTCATGGTTCAGTTGTATCATATTAGACGTATCCAACTTTGACCACCATTTGCCCTCTTGAACCAGAAAAGTCACGTTTGGCACAACTCAAGGCAAGACGAAAGTCCAGTGTTGGTGTGAGAGGATCTCCGGAAACAAACTCACTCATCCGCTTCATTGCACAACAGAAAATGAAGAATTCAATAAACCGGCAATCTTCACAGGTAAGAAACCAATCACAGCTGAGAGACATTTTCAGTTTGTGATGGAATGTTACACTCAACTCACAAACCAACGTTTGAACACATTCATCTTAGCTTTGTTTTATAGGCGACAAAGGAAATTAATGCAATACCTAATCGTATACTGAATTAAAAGTGAATTAATTTCATTTTAGGAGGGTGACACTTATCCTAACTAGGGTCGCGTGGGTATGCATTTGTTTTTTTTTGACCTAATTCAGTTTATAAAATCACAAATACTTAAACTTGCTGATATAGTTACTCTTCAAACAGCTAAAATAATGCATTTTCAAAAAAAAAAATCTTAAACTATATTAAGAAAGCAGGAAGTGAACAAATGTAACAGTTACTGATTGTAAAAGTACCAGATGGAGGGGTAGGATTTAATAAGCTTTGCTTCTTCCTACTCCTTTTGGACAAAAACAAATATTTCACAGCCCTGCAGGGACACAAGTTACAGTCGCCGCTTTAAACACCATGCTAACTAGTTAGCCTTCAATTTGTTTATTCCAAACTTAAGAAAGGGTTTCAAACAGAGTGGGAGGAAAGACAAATAAGCCACGAACTTAGCACTTTCACATAGAATGGGAGAACTTTCTCTCACTATTTTTTGACTAATAATATAGCCCATAGTCAACTATAAAACTATTAATTTATTAATTACTTCAAACAAAACAGTGATAAAGTTTGGGGAGCCATGTTCAAAACGCAATAAAGTGAGGAGCGACTATAATAACTTGGAATATAAAAGCCTGTTTCACATGTTGAAAGGTGGTCTTAAAGGGGAACTGCACTTTTTGGGGAATTCTGCCCATCATTCACAAATAGCAACAGATGTCATGGGAAATTTTGGCGGAAAAAAATCCTACTATTTTCTTAAATATGCATATTTTTGGATTAATAACAGCACGTAATGACAGCCATCATTTTATGTATTCATTCATGAATTTAAAAAAAACGCAATAACGCGAGGGGTTGATGTTCAAACTATGATGTGGCGAGGAACAACTGTATAACCTAATGATATTATGCAATTGCCAATGCATTTGATGATTATATTTTTATTTTTTAAAATTAACTTGCTTTGAAATGAGAAATGAAATATCTTTTAAATATCATGTTGCGTGATCAGATAATATTAAGATAAAATGAAAAAAACAAACATTTACATATCGTACATTAAGTAGTTGTGTTATGAACTCCCAGAATATCAGAAGCAGTCCCTTCCTTCCACGGCGAGCATCCAACCTGAAGCAGAAAATGGCTGCCTTCCAGAGCCTTATGAACATGGAGGAGAATGACGTCTGTGAACCCATGTCAAGGCAGGACGACAGCACTGGAGGATGCTCAGAGACAAGAGGTTATCTGTCTGGTGAGTACCTTGCTACAAGATTAAAATTTTCATTTGTCAACAAGGGTCGTTCAGGAGAGTTTCCATCTGCCTGGAGCCCCACACTCAAAAAGGGTGCATTAATAATCAGTGACAACAAGAGTAACTCTGACAACATCTAATGGGGTCTTTCCATTGTCCCACCAGCAATGCAGTGCTGAAAGGGAACTTGGTTATTTTTGTTTTGTTCAATTAAAGATGAGTATGATCTGCTATACAGGGCCATTCTAAAATATTCTATTTGCATTTTTGCTTGATGCGTAATATCTTGCAATATGTGCTAATGTGTCCATTTGGCCTCTTATTGTATTAATTTCCGTACATGATGTGCCTTTGGTTTCATTGTAATTATTACGTACCGTGTTGTTGCCCACAAAGCTACCAGAGATGTATTTATACTAAAATATTAAAATATTTAAAATATATATAATATATATAATGCATATAAAATATATATACAGTAAAGTCTCGTTATATCGATATCGGTTAAAACTAATTACTACTTATTACGATACTATTTTCATTTCCCAGCAAATTTCTAGTCTTTTATGATATAATTAGCTCCGTTAGTACGATACACGGTTATTATGATAATCCGGTTACTAGGATGCCCTTTTCATCTCCCGCCAGCCAATTTGGTCTGCTTATATCGATACAAAAGCAGCTTAAATCAATCTTTGCTTAAGGATTTCAATACCAAAAAAAGAACACGGCGAACGGCTGCTTCCAGTCAACTTTATTTTTCACACTTCCACCACCAGAGTGCAGCACACACAGCGGAAAACACCCGTCCCTCGCGCCTACCCCTCCGGGTGGCAACACCTTCCCTATCGATAGTTCCGGGGTGAATTATGTCCCGGTAACCGGTAATCACTACAGTGTAAGTTTATTTTTATTTACTGTAGTACAAAATTTATTGTAGTACAAAAGCATGCTAGATACGCAATCCATGAACTCAAGGAGAAAATTACATGCCATATCAAAGATCCGCCCACTTTTAATGCAGTTCGGTGCAGGTTCGGATATATGGATAGTCCGGTTATATCGGTATTTTTTCCGACTCCCGAGAATATCGATATAACGAGACTTTACTGTAATATATTAAAATATTTGATTGTGATTAATCACATTTGTCCACAGTTAACGCTGAATCAGAATCGCCTTTATTGTCATTGTATTGCATACAACGAAATTTGAGTGCAACTCCACGGTGCATTTTGTAGAAGGTAAAAATAAGAATAAGGAAAAGGATAAAAATAAAGCAAGGAATAACAACATATAAAAGCGTAAATAATTACACAAAATAAGTGTAAATAGATGTACATCAAAAACAATAGCATATGCAGTAACAAAATATAGAATTGCAGTCAAAAACAATAACCTATACAGTAACAAGATGTAGAATTGCAGTAACAAAATGTGGAATTTCAGTTAACAAAATGTAGTATTGCTCTTGGATGAAAGAATCTTATTGCACATAAGTCCAAGTATAATTTTTTATAAAATTAATTTATAATAATTATTATAATAATTATAACTATAATAATTATTTTTTTATTTATTTTTATAATTAATAATTAATTTATAATAATTAATTATAAAAGTATAATTAACCAAGAAAATCGCAGATACAAACACGTTTTTATCTATAGTAAGTGGGGGGGAAACCGTTATTAGGGCTGAAAGTAAGCCGATGACCGATGCATCGGCCAATATATTTGAATAAGGCGGGGTTATTTATTGTAAGGAGTTTGACAGAAATAAGATGTTTGTATTTCTAATTGACAAACTTCCGTCTTTCTTCGTAATTATTACATTTTTAAGTTGAAACAAAAGTGCCAGCCATTATCCACTTGTGCTTATATTCATACATCAATTTTATTTAATGTAATTTAATTTACAACATATTCATGTGTTGTGTTTTTTGTGACGATACAGTTTGATGTATGTATTTTTTTTTTTTTTAATCTCAGACGAGAAAAGCCAGGAAGAAGGGAAAGAGAACCACCCTCCAGTGACGCCCCCTGCCCCCAATAAGAGGCGGCGTGTGGCCCCCCTGGAAGGCTGTCAAGTGAAGATTAGAGAAGAGCATGCTCCACTCCTCCACTCCAACGACTGCGACAAGGAGGTACTATCACTCTGACCGTAGACATTCTTGACTGCCCTCAGTGTCTCCTTCTTGGTCACACACTGCATGTCAGTGGAAGATACTGTGTACTATTCCTTTCACTGATTTCCTGCTAGTGCCATTCAATTATCGAATCGAAAGCATTGAAAATATTTCCTATTGTCCTGTGCAGAAGGATAAAGCAGTGAAAGAAAGCAGTGATATTGTTACCAAAGAGAGACTGCCATCAAGTGCGAGTGAAGAGGCCCATCCTGTGCTTTCCCTTCCCCTGCATGATGAAGATGACCCACGCACGTCCTTGGAGCCACGGCGACAGGTTGGCAAATGTGTTTTATCACAATGCTGCAGTCTTATTTGGGGATGGGGGGTCTAAAATGATGTAGTCGTCTAATTTGCTTAATTGGCCATGAAGCATGATTATGTAATTGACAAAATACTGTATGTGTGGAAATACGCAAAATTGCTTCATTTTCTTTGCCCTATCAGAAACAAAGCGGTGCTAAGGATCGACCGATATATCGAGCCGATATTTGCGTTTTTTTCCTTGTATTGCATGTCGTGTTATGTGTGTGCGCTCTCTCCGAGCATGCACGCATGCACACACAGAAGGAATTGTCTGCTTATGAGAGGTCTTTATCGTGTACAACACAAACTACTTTAATGATGAGAGAAATGTTTTATATATCGTACTAAATTGTGTTTGTGTGTGTGTGTGGAGGCGGCGGCGGGGGGGGGGGGGTGATGCTCGTCACGCTGCGGAAGAGCAGTCATCACATCGATGCTCGATAAATTTAAACTACGACAGAAATGTTTTGCACATGATTGAATATTTATTCCTTTTAAAGTTGATAATGCCGTTTAAATGTGTGTTTAAGAAAGCTGAATCCTACTGTGTTCAGTGTTTACATTTCAATTAATATTTGTTTAAAAAATGAGACCTGTAATATTTGTTATCATGGTCATTTTTTTTCATGTAAATTGAGGGATCAAAAGCAGTATCGGCCACAAATATCGGCCCAAGCAAAATCGGCATCGGCCCCCAAAAAACCATATCGGTCGATCCCTACTTTTAGATGTTGGTAGGGGCCCACAGCAGTGTTGAGAAGTGCAATACGTGCTTTTTATGTCAGTCTCCAAAATCCCAGAATAACACCAGACAAAGCTTGTTTGACAAAGTACATCAAAAGGGCGTCTAAATTAGGGATGGGCGTTATGGACCTTAGCATGTAACATGATATTTTTGGAATGTATCACGGTGTGATGATATAATCATTAGAAGGATTTAAACCGGTATGCTGTGTTATTCTCAAAGCTGCGTCCAGACAGTCCCATTATAATGTGCTTAATTGAGGTACAAATAAAATTGGTGTTTTCATGGGTGGTTCGAGAGCCATTTTCGGCCTAATGCTAATTTAATTTCGCCAATCTTAAACGTTTGGAAAAAGTTTGACAATATTCACATTCATATTCTCTGTCACTAGGACAATGTCTTTGGACCTGAAGGCTCCAGCCAAGCATGTCCAAACGACCTGACTCCAGCCTCACCGGATGACACTTCCTCTGCTTTGCAAATCTTATCCCCTCCATCTGTACTGGCGAGGACGCCAGCAGGTAAAACACCCGCTGCTCTCAAATTAGTCATGCAAGAGTAAATCTTTCATTTGAGTTTAGACTCAGGTCCAGAGAGAATGCATTATGAAGACCATAATACTGTACTTGTATAGTATTGAAATGTACAGTTAATGACTTTTTTTTTTCCTTGTCGGAACAGGAGAGGAAGATTCTTCTGTAACGCCTGCTTCAAAAATGAAAAAGAGGCGGGTGCATTTTGGAGGTCCTCTGTCCCCTGAGTTTTTTGATAAGCACCTACCTCCCAGCACCCCATTGCAGAAGGGGGGTACACCAGGTCGAGCCCCCACACCAAGTGGCATCTTCAAGTTGCGCTCTGCGTTAAAAACACCTCAAAGGAATGAGACCCCTTCCCCACAAGACCAGCCTGACCTCGACAGTCACACTGGGTTCGGCGCCTCCCCGGTTCTTGCAATGCCTCGCAAATGCAGCATGACGTCTGTAGAGGAAGATGGAGTGGAAGAGAATAAAAAGGTATGATACCTCTCATTTGTTAACATTGGAAAATGATATGGTGAAGCTGTTACAGTGCAAACGGTCGTTGTGGAAATCTTACACAATGAATATCAGGGGGTGTGGTCGACTAATGTTGGGTTATGAAATATTTGGAAAATGAAAAAAACAGCAGAAATAATAATACTATATAATAATAATAATGATGTATATAAAATCTACATGTGAGCAGGGGTCTCAAACTCAATTTACCTGGGGGCCACTGGAGCTAGGGTCTGGGCAAGGCTGGGCCGCATCAGGTTTCCCCCCCCAAAAAAAACGCATTTATTAAAAACAGAAAAATATACAAACTTTTTCAGTGCTTTGGTTCCGATTTTCTACAATAAAAGCTCTGATAAAACATTCCACTGTTCTCAAATATCTTAATTTTTATTTTTCTACACAAAATAAGATGAAAAATAAATGAACAAATCAAGAATAAAGAAAATCAATCAGTAATAAATAAATATAATAATAATAATAATAAATCGGCAAATAATAAAAACTTAAGAAACCACATATAGTTGGTGGGTAGACAAATTATTTTTTTCAGATTAAAATGAACAAAGCATTATTAGAGCCCTGTAGACATGACAAAACACGACTATAGTCACATTTATACTCTTTTTATTTACAACATATTGCGCAACTGCAGGGTCTTGAGACACATGCTAACTCGCAAACTAGAGAGCTAGCGACCTAAACGGTAGCCTTCAAGTTATTAGCCTTCAAAAAAACTTACCACTTCCACACGGATAGGGAGGATAACTATTAACAGTTATTTAACCTTTAACATGAACATGAATCAAACGTAATAATTTTTTCTGGGTACATGATACCATACAGCATCCATATCAAATTTGCGCGGGCCGCACTAACATTAAACTTTCATATCAAGGCGGGGGCCTCAAAGTAGTGCTCGCGGGCCGCAATGTTTGAGACCCCTGGTTTAAAGTATCCAAATAGCCCTTGCATCCTTTCATTTTTCAGTATGTGGCCCTCGGTGGATTTAGTTTGGTCACCCCTGATATAGTGTGTACATTATGGCAGCAAGGTTTATCAAAGGCATGCATTGTCCTTGCACAATTGTGTCCATCACTATTTGGTTTAGGTTATTGATATTGCACATTTGTATGTCTGCTTCTAGATCATTTTCCCTACCATAGAAGACAGTGACTCCACAGTTGTAAGTGAATCAGGTAAGTTATTGCATTGGAGTGACAGGCAATGCTTACAGTTTGCAGTCAAATCCAGAATGCATACTTTTTTTTTTTTAATACTTTTTTTTTTTTTTTACAGAATGGAAAAGTAATCCCCAGCTGAATTTAAATAATGCATTCCAAGATGAAGTTATTTCTCCAGTGGCGATAACAGGTATAATGAACTTGTATTGATTCACTTTCACATGTTTATTTTCACTTTAATACATTTTCAGCAACTACAAAAAAAGTAAAATTCTGCTTTTTGTCGTTCATGCATACCAAGTGAGGGCTGGTGAGGGGGAAAAAAGAATTTATAATAACCTGAATAATTCAAGGGGTCTGTTTTTAAATTATGAATATACTCTATGGGACCTCTGGACAAATATTTTATTCGTCATTAGAATAATTTTATCAACTGTTTTTAAACATATGTACGTATCATTTTTAAATTAAAAATGAATGAATGTCTTGGTGTTGAAGAGCATCCATATTAGATCACTTATATAAGTTATCTTTTTTCCTCTTAAAACTTGGGACTGATGCAGCCACTCGGGTTAGTATGCTGAATGAACTGATGTCCTTGTCCGAGGAAGAACAACCTGCAGAAGTCACAAAAGGCCCAGTCACATTGAGGAACTACAAGAAAAAGGTCTGACCATGTTCATCACGTTGTTAATGTTATAATCTACCGTAACATTCTTAGATTATGGGCAATCTGCGGATGAGAGCAATTTTTTTTCTTCATCTCCCTTCGCAGGAAATGGCGAATCCTGAATCCACGATTGAACTTCCCGCTGGTCGCAGGAGTCGGAAGAGAAAGGTATTGTAACTGCTGACTGTGTCATAACATCTTCCATTTGTTCATTTTAGTTCGGGGGCCACGTACAATTGGATGTCATGTGGGTCGGACCAGTAAAATCTTAATATAATTTGAGGGAATCTCCGCACATTCACAGCCCTGCGAATGTACAGATTTTTGGGGCCATAATTAGGGACGCGCTGATTGATCAAAGCCCGATCAGTATCAGCCGATTTCCATGAAAAGCACGTGGTTGGCCGATAAATGCCTTTTCAATGGCAATCACAAAAGCCACGTTTACATGAGGAGTTTTTCTCTTTCAGAATGACCTTTCCGAAAGCAATGGTATACATGGAAAGGAATATTCCAATGGCGTGTCTACATGCGGCGCTATAATCAACCAGAATAGCCAATGGGGCATGCCCAGTAAAGCGTAAACACCAACATCACGTGATACCGACTTCCTGGACTTTTTCTTTCACTTGTTGGAATAACTCCGTATTGCCAGTTTTTCCTTCGTCCGGTCTTGGAATTTAGTTTGAATCAAAAACAAACTTTCCTTAGCAGTCCAGTGCCGATTGCTCGCCTCCATTTTTTTTTTAATGGAAGAACATCTGGAGCTGCGTGTTACGTCATATCTCAGCATTCGCTGAAAGAACGCACCCGGGAACAGGAAAAGATAAAGTTCAATCTTGCTAATATTTTATAATTAAGCTCGGCACATGTTTTATATAGATATGTATTTTCATTTTGAATAAAAGTGGACTTGTGAATGGCGTATAGAAGGGTTTAGATTCTGTTCCACAGATGGCGCTAATGCACACCAAAGCTGCTTGCCAACCGCCAATAAACAACAGAAGAAGAAGAAGAACGCAGTCTGACAACTTTCCGTTTTGAGCGGGTACAAGATACCTCAATCTGTGCAGGCGTGCCGTAGCAAGCACGGGTCACAACCACCTGCTGTGTGTGCACGTGAGCGAGTGCCGTCTACATGCAGAAATGTGTGCAAAATATGTGGTTTCACTTGGGCGCATGCAGAAATAACATAACACTTTTAGTGCAAAAGCAACTTTTGCTGTAAGCATATCCAATTCACTTACCATTTATGTACGCTCACGGATGCATAGAAATCCCCGTCCTCCCATTATCATGTCGCCGTGTCCTTGGGGAAGATACTGAACCCCCCCCCCCCAGTCGGTAAATGTGCTGACCCTGCAAAGCGTGTTTTGAGTGCTTTGGAGGTGAAAAAGCTGCATACAAGTGAAAGACCATTTACCATAACTTCTACAAGTGACTCCGACTGCATCTGTTCATCCATCATCTTCCATTATCATTCATTAGTGCTGAGTACCTATACATTTTATCCTTGAAAATGCATCTGTGTAAGACATATTGTTGGAGGGGTATTCTGAAGATAAAACTTATCTAATTATGACAAGTCACTTTCACATGTTGATCTGAAATAGGAGGAAAGCTTCAAAGTGGGAGGAGGGTTTGGAAGTAATGGTTTTATTTCATTTGAACATGCATCAGATTACAATTGAGTGCATCCCATAATCAGTTCACAGTTCCACATGTCCAAAAGGAGTAGGAAGAAGCAAAGCTTATTAAATCCTACCCCTCCATCTGTTACTTTTACAATCAGTAACTGTTACATTTGTTCACTTCCTGCTTTCCTAACATAGTTTAATTTTTTTTTTTCAATTGAGTGCATCCCATAATCAGTTCACAGTTCCACATGTCCAAAAGGAGTAGGAAGAAGCAAAGCTTATTAAATCCTACCCCTCCATCTGTTACTTTTACAATCAGTAACTGTTACATTTGTTCACTTCCTGCTTTCTTAATATAATTTAAGTTTGTTTTTTTTTTTTTTACTTTATTTTACTTTTATTTAATTTTTTTGTCACGTACCAAAGTACAAGGTGATATGACCATACAATAACATAATGGGTACATGTACAATGACTGGTTCAAGACTCTTCATCCTTGTATTTAGCAAACATCAACTGTTTGAGGTCCTTACTCAATCCATTCCATAGTTTGATTCCATGGCTATGGCTTTTTAAAGTAGTCCTAGCATATAAGTGTAGTAAGTATTGGATGTATTGGGAACCAGCCATGTGCAAAAATTATACATTTTTATGGACGTATCACTATTCACTCATCAAAAGTTGATGGCGAAACAGCTCACTCTCGGGGGGGGAAAACAACCCTTTAGCATTTCGGCAGATATATACATCACACACTCAACCCGGACAAAAAGTATGAAAGCATTATGTCTGCATGAGAGAGGACGGAGCGTTGACTGTGCAGGATGCAGGTATTACAGAGATTGTATCATGTTTCTCATCTTTCTGCTCTTCCAGTTGCCTGAAGAAGGTGAACCGGTAAAGAGGTTTACACGCTCTGCTACCAAGCCACCTGAGAAGATTAAGGTGAGTTAACCGAAGCTTGTTTTACACTGATGCTGTCAGGAAAAATCATTCCATCGGCATGTGTCGTGTCATCTACGCCTTTGGAAGTGACATGCCGCACAATGGGCTTACTATGTAGCAACTACAAGGCGCGTATGTATGTGTGATCTTACTGAGGCAATGGAAATATTACTTTAGAAATTAAAGTATGGAAAATGGAGACTCGTACTATATATGGAAGAATATTCATGTTTCAAAGAATTATCACTGTTGTGTTCTGTAAGTAGGAATAACTACAAAACAAAAAAATTTGTAATAACGAAACGAAAATAAATTTCTGGGGATCACAATAGATGAAAATATGAGCTGGAAACCTCATATTACAAAAATACTACATAAGGTGGCCAGAAATATTTCAGTATTGAACAAACAAGCAAAATTTGTTCTCAATCGGAAATCACTCCACACTCTTTATTGCTCTCTGTTCTACCATATCTTACTTATTGTGTGGAAATATGGGCTAATAACTATCAATCTAAGCAATCTTCACTCGCTAAATGTACTGCAAAAAAGGTCAGTAAGGATAATTCATAATGCCGCCTACAGAGAACATACTAACTCCTTATTTCTAAAATCACAAATACTTCCACTTGCTGATATAGTTCATCTTCAAACAGCTAAAATAATGCATAAGGCTAAAAATATACAGTATGTCGATATAATCTCCTGGAAATTATATATAGTCTGCAAATCAAAGTCATTTTCTTAGGCCATTAATCTGAAGCTTGTTGTTTTTCGATTAACAAGCTGCTAGCTGACTTTCTTTTCCTTTCTTTGCGGGCTAATCATACGATCTCACCCGCAGATGACAACCGCACGTCGATGGAAAAAGGAGGTGAACCACTCTCTTTATGGATCTCGGAAATATGCATCCAAACCTCCTAGCCTTAGCCCCGTTCCAGAGTCTTCAGCTGCAGAGGACACGGCCACCTGCAACTGCACAGGTAAAAAATTGCAAGAATTTTCTTTTTGCACTGTTGAAATTGCAATACATGGCTCTCTCCAAAAAAAAAAAATATATATATATATACAGTAAAGTCTCGTTATATCGATATTCTCGGGAATATCCATATAACCGGACTGTCGATATATCCGATCCTGCGCCGAACTGCATTAAAAGTGGGCAATAATGCAGCTTAAATCAATCTTTGCTTAAGGATTTCAATACCAAAAAAGAACACGGCGAACGGCTGCTTCCAGTCAACTTTATTTTTCACACTTCCACCACCAGAGCACAGCACACACACCAGCAGCCGTTCGCCGTGTTCTTTTTTTGGTATTGAAATCCTTAAGCAAAGATTGATTTAAGCTGCTTTTGTATCGATATAAGCAGACCAAATTGGCTGGCGGGAGATGAAAAGGGCATCGTAGTAACCGGATTATCATAATAACCGAGTATCGTACTAACGGAACTAATTATATCATAAAAGACTAGAAATTTGCCGGGAAATGAAAATAGTATCGTAATAAGTAGTAATTCGTTATAACCGATATCGATATAACGAGACTTTATTGTGTGTATATATATATTTATATATATATATATTTAATATAATTATATATTTGTATATATTTTTAAATATATATTTTATAATTATTATATATTTTTATATATTATTTAAAAATATATATTTTTTCCAATTAGTCTTAATTTGCAATTCAAATGCATTTAAGCATCAGAGGTTTGGAATAAAACCTGAAATGGAAAACTTTCTTTAACTTAGGATGCACTCGCACCCCCGTGATTCCCCCGTTCCTTTCATACTAATACAAATATTCATATTTAGCCTCCTTTACTTGTACCATCACTTCTATTCTGCTGCCTTGCTGCAATTTCCCTTTTATTTGTAGCTCTTCTTTGTTTTTGTACAAGGTGGCAGCTGCCATTAATTACTTGAGAGGAGCAATCGCATTCATGGCATGACACGTTTTAGTCTGCTGTTTTAAGACTTTGATTGTTTACAGTCTTAAAGGTTTTCACTGTCCTTGATACTTTGACACCTTATATGCCGATTATGCACACTAATGCCGTCGCAGGTGTTGACTTTTAGAGTCTTTGCTTTTGATTTATCTTATGAATAATGTTATTATCAAGTGCGATGAGCAGTCTTATTAGTCATTGACACAACTCTGCGGACCAAGTTGTCACTGACATGGGTGTTACATTTTTTTTTTGGAGGCGTAAGAGTGAGCCTGCATACAGTAAAGCTCGGACACCCCTTCAACCTTTCAAAGCTAGAGATCTTCTCTCAATCCTAACACCCCTAAAATGTATAGAACCAGAACGAGTGAAAGTTTCTTTCCTCCCAGTGATCTCAGACCAAAGTCCACACCTGACAAATGAGGAATCGGCCATCAGTGACCCGATGACGGCGGTGCCTCACGATGAAAGGCCAGCTTCTAGCACCGTTCTTATCTCGAGTAGCAAAATAACCACAGCGAAGAAGAACAGAACAAGACTCATCGGGAAGAGGAAGGTCGGAGTTCCAGAGAGTCATCTGCCCTGCGTGTCTCGTGACCAACTAAGTAAGAACAATGAAGATGACATCGATACACTTTCAGACGTGTCAACCGAAGTCCCAGCTATACCCGGTACTGAAGAGACTTGTACGCTAAGAGCTGCTGACCCGGGAAGCCCGTTCGCAGAAGGGGCTTTGAATTCCCAGCAGGCGCAAAGTATGTTTAGAAATTCCATGAACCTGGCCGAGGAGCAGCCTGCAAAGAACGGACAAGTCGACGAGATCCTGGCTCCCTGGCAGGCTGACTTTAATTTGGAGGACGTCTTCAAACCTGTCGCCACCACCAGAGGGCAGCGCTCTGTGCGCCGCAGCTTGAGGAACCTAAAAAACAAGACAGAGAGTGACGCAGGCCTGGCCTGGTTGCCTCGCGTCTCGCCAGAAACCAGGAAAGAAGGCAGGAAGTCACGTAGATTCTGTATTGCTCTCCCAGTTCCTGTACTACCGGTCAACATTTGAAACACCCGGGACAACAAACTAGCTATAACGCTATTTTGTACAATGTTTGCGTCGCCTCACAATTAAATGGAATTCATTTCTAAAGTGCAAGCTTGTTGTTTGATGAGCTAAAAAGCGCTGATGCGATTGTCCTTAAGCAATAATTGCTACGGTCTCTATAAGCAAAGCCGGTCAATACGCAGAGAGAGAGAGAGCCATGTCGTTTGTGCTGACCTCCTCTCAATCAATACCTAACCACACGTTCCTTCTTCATTCTCCAAAGTCACTGGATCGAGACTCACAAGTCGATATTTTCTCTTAGCGGATAGATGAAGACGGCCTTAGCGCAGTCGCCATCTGTCAAGCAAGGTTAGAGGCTTCCAGACTTAACGTACGAGAAATGGTGAAAGTACGTACACAGAAAACAAATCATGGTCATCCAGTCTAGGGGTGCTTGGTGAGTTTTATAGCATTATTTTAAATTATTGACCACAAATAGTCAAATTTTATCAGTTCTTGGAATACAAGGAAATCATTTAGTAGATAATGACTTCGTTCCTGGGTTCAGTGATCCGATGACAAGTAAATACAGTGCCGGTGTTGTCAATACCGATCCTTATTAGAATACTAGATGACCAAGCTGAAATGCCAACTCGGGTCTTCCCGATTTCCTGACTGTGTGGCCAACATGCGGAATTAAAATGGTACAAAGATGAGATATGTAAAATTCTTCACTGGTCATTAGATGTCAGTAATGTTCAGTGAGATACACAAGGAACAATAGGCTTTTATTGCAGGTTGTAATGATCTCGAATGCAACTTACTGTAGTCACTAACCCACACCGTGTTAAAACTGAACTCGGAACACCAGATGTCACTTTCTGTTTACACCACTGGAACACATTTATAACACACACCGTGTGTTCTACTTATGTCTTAAATGGCTTCAGTACTCTTATGTCTGCTAAATTGGGTATTACAAGTGGAAAGGTGGCTATATAGGGGTGTTATTTTATGTGCAGAGGTCTCTAATGTTAAAGCAATATTTAGAAGGTCATAAACAGGTTTTCTTTTCTATGAAATTATTATTTAACTATGAAATTATTCAATTTATACATGAGGAAAAGCGAAAATTCACTTATCACGGTCAGGCCAGTCGAACCAATTAATTGCGTTAAACGAGGGATTACTGTACCGCATTTCTGTAATTAACATGCAAAGCTAAATTTAATAATAGTCACGTCTGTTTCGGGTCGTCCTTGAGTAAACAGTTGCCACCAGGTTTGGAAAATACCAGAATCGTTCCAACTTTTTACCTCAGAAAACACATCTAATGTAATGATAAGCGGCATAGAAAATAGAGGGATGGACGGATTAAATGTACAGCATCATGTAATGTTGTTGTTTTTTGTTTTTTTTGTTAAGCAATGCGATTGCACACTTTGCTTAGTAGTCCTTGAACGCACCATAGTTGTGTACACAGTGACTCAAATTCCTTCTGTTCTTGGATGACCTTCCATTATGGTTCATTAGTGGTAAATACCAAAATATATATATATTTTTTTTTTTTTTTTGCAATTTTGAACATATGAACGCTGTTGGTGTTTTTTTTTAGGGTTTTTATCTTAGGGCTTTCCCGTCGAAATAGATATTTCCCATGATGTGCATCGTTAGCTAGCTCATACTAATTCATTTTCTTGTATTACAAAGCACAAAGGGGAAGAAATATGTGTACTTTTCAGGAAAAGTTAAAATTCACTTATCACGGTCAGGCCAGGGGAACCAATTAATTGAATTAAACGAGGGATTACTGTACTGCATGCGTAATTAATTAACATGTAAAGCTAAATTTAGTAATAACTGAGAGGTATATTTTTGAGTAGAATTTTTTTTAGTAGCCCACAGCACATTCTAGAAAAAGAAATGACCAAAAAGGCACAATGTAATAAGTTCAATAAGTTGAAATGTTGGTGCAAATAAGATGACTTGCAGGCTGCAGGATATTGAATTGGCTTTAGCCCTTTTTTTTTTTTTTAATCAAATAAATTATCAATATCGCATCCTTCAATTTTTCAGTATGCATCCCTCAGTGGAATATGGATACCCTGATTTAGAGTATAAAAACAGGCATTTTTATGGGCGCATTCATGGTTTTTGCTACTCACTGGAAGTTATTAACCCTCAGTACAGTAATCCATTATCGTGACCCAGACCCTACCCGGATATTTTCATAGTTAAAACCGGTTTTAACATTATTAGAGCATTCTACACATGGCATAACACCCCTATAGTCACACTTGCACTGGAATTACCCAATATGGTCGACATAATGAGAAAATAAACTATGCTTGTGTTTGTTTCTAGAAATGGTGGGAGGGCAACAGGAAGTTATTTTGGGGGTTTCTGAGTTGAGTTTTAGTTTGGTGGTGTTTTTACCGCAACAGTATCCTGTGTCAGGGATTATTGTTGTCAAACCTGCAATAAAAGTCTGGTGCTTGTGTGTTTCACCAAAGATTACAGTAAAATTACTAACATATCTAATGACCAGTGTGGAATACTACATACTGTATCACATCTTTGAATGCATCTCGTAATGCCTTATATTTTAATTGAGTTCATTTGACCAATTTTCATTTTACCAACAAAAAGAGATAATTGTGCAACTAAACATGACACTAGTATCGATTCCGATACTTATCCGCCCATCCCTTACTATGACCTCCCACAGCCAAAGCCACTTGCTGCACTTTCTAAACGACTATTTGGATCCACTGACATCTTAGATTAGAATCAATTAACCTGCGACGGATTGAAATGAGGTCCCGCGTTTGCGAGATTCAGAGTGGAAACAAATTGAGTTTCAGATTCAGTTCACACAGAAAGATTGGCCGCTGCGTGTGAACCATCCATCTTGGGGGTAATTGACTCCCCGTTTTTTTTTTCCCCCCATCAAACTGGAGTCACTTGGCTGAAGGACAGCAAAGTCCTTCCTTGTAGTGAACTGCCAAGGCCTTGTCTGGAGTCCCATTGGAAGAGTAATGGGTTCTTGCTTTCTGTGTGTAATGGGACTTGTGTGCCATCTGGTGGTTGTGAGGAGGTACTGCTTGTCTCTAAAGTGCCACAATCAAGCACATAGTGTGAGAAATAGGGGTTCATTCATTCATTTTCTACCGGTTTTTCCTCACGAGGGTCGCGGGGGTGCTGGAGCCTATCCCAGCTGTCTTCCAGCTGTCTACATGGCACATATAGACAAACAACCATTCACACTCACATGAAATAGGGGTTCATTGTACAAAATTAATAAAGCATTATAAAATATACACGTATTGTCCAATCCTAGCATGACTGCAAACAGACTCGCATATTGTCCAAGTGTGCGGGGCAGAACGACACCACACCTCTATACAAGCTGAAGGCCACGTCCCTGGCAGACGGGTATGGTGAAGACGGCTTAACGCCTGAACAATGGGGTCCTTTGACCAAGATGACGCCCCCCCCTAAGACATGTGGCCTCCTGTCACCGTGGCAACCCCCCATGGGACATGGAGTGGGGCTGACAGCTGGAGAGAAGCACTGGACAAAAAAAAAAAATGGAGTTTGTTTCTTTCCACCACTTGGACACCATGCGGACGTGTCTGTTATATCTATGCCATGCAACGCATCCGACTCCTTGAGACGCACGATAAATCACATCTTCATGGGTTCCTGTCCCTGATAATTGCGTTGATCTTGACAAATACGGCTTCACACTCCAGCGTACCGCTGGATTTTACACCTCATTTTAAAAGCGATGAGCGCCGTTTGACTCCGACGCGGAGACACTTCATCAGTCATTCATACGTGCCCGATTTACAGACCGCTCGGTCTTTCAATTAGCTAATTAGGAGCTGAAATGGTATTAAGTTGTCCCGCTGCCTCGGCGCTTCCCTCCATTATTGATGCTCTGTAAGCCCGCTGCAGCTCTCCTGCGGGGCTGAAGACAGCAGGAGGAGGGAAACAAACAAAGGCAAGACGACAACACGTCTGATGCTGCTAAACAGCTGCGTCTGTACGCCGCAACAAGGTGTGTGCTGCGTGACAAAGAGGAGAAAATAAAGCTGCTTATTCTCAGAGTTTAATAGTAAAGGAATCATACTTGCTTTTTTCGTAGGGTTTTACGAAATTATTCCTGACTTCGAGTGCTCTCCAGAAGTATTGAAAAATTTGTTGTAGGTTTTGGGTTTGGTTTCAAAAGATGAATATGAAACCAGAGGGCAACATTTCACATTTTGTTTTCATTGGAGGGAAGTTATCACTAAATATGGGCGGGGTACACCCATGTGGGGTGCACAAATGTGGGAGGAAAGATGCCCGAGCGGGGAATTGAACCTGGGTCTTCTCGATGTGAGACCTGTGCCAACCACTTAACCACCGTGCACCCTGGACTGGTCGCCAGCCATTCACCGGGCACATATAGACAAACAACCATTCGCACATTAACCTAGCCTTTTTTTGGAATGTGGGAGGAAAGATGCCAGAGTGGGGAATCAAACCCGAGTCTTCTTGATGTGTGGCCTGCGCTAACCACTTTCTCCACCATGCACCCTGGACTGGTCGCCAGCCAATCACAGGGCACATATAGACAAACAACCATTCGCACATTTACCTAGCATGTGTTTGGAATGTGGGAGGAAAGATGCCAGAGCGGGGAATCGAACCCGAGTCTTCTCGATGTGTGGCCTGCGCTAACCACTTCTTCACTGTGCACCCTGGACTGGTCGCCAGCCAATCACCGGGCACATATAGACAAACAACCATTCGCACATTAACCTAGCATGTTTTTGGAATGTGGGAGGAAAGATGCCCGAGCGGGGAATCGAACCCGAGTCTTCTCGATGTGAGGCCTGCGATAACCACTTCTCCACCGTGCACCCTGGACTGGTCGCTACCCAATCACAGGGCACATATAGACAAACAACCATTCGCACATTAACCTAGCATGTTTTTGGAATGTGGGAGGAAAGATGCCCGAGCAGGGAATCGAACACGAGTCTTCTCGATGTGTGGCCTGCGCTAACCACTTAACCACCATGCACCCTGGACTGGTCGCCAGCCAATCACAGGGCACATATAGACAAACAACCATTCGCACATTAACCTAGCATGTTTTTGGAATGTGGGAGGAAAGATGCCCGAGCGGGGAATCAAACCTGAGTCTTCTCGATGCGAGGCCTGTGCCAACCACTTCTCCACCGTGCACCCTGGACTGGTCGCCATTCACACTCGCATTCATACCTATGGACTTCGAATTTGGAGTCTCCGATTAACCTAGCATGTTTTTGGAATGTGGAAGGAAAGATGCCCGAGCGGGGAATCGAACCCGAGTTTTCTCGATGTGTGGCCTGCGCTAACCACTTGACCACTATGATACTAAACTGTATACATTCATTCATTTTCTACCGCTTTTCCTCACAAGGGTCACGGGGGTGCTGGAGCCTATCCCAGCTGTCTTCGGGCGAGAGGCGGGGTACACCCTGGACTGGTAGCCAGCCAATCACAGGGCACATATAGACAAACAACCATTCACACTCACATTCATACCTATGGACAATTTGGAGTCGCTTATCAACCTAGCATGTTTTTGAAATGTGGGAGGAAAGATGCCCGAGCGTGGAATCGAACCCAAGTCTTCTCGATGTGTGGCCTGCGCTAACCACTTTTTCCCACCGTGCAGCCTAAACTGTATACAGCCCTAGATAAAGAATATGAACAAAAAAATTCCAGAATTAAATAACAAAGACTCTACATTGCAATTGCCGCACTCCTTTAGAAGTGAAAGTTAAGCTTGTGTGAGTGAGAATAATTAATAAGGCCTTCTCTATTAGACTGGAAATGACAACATCTACTGTACAATAGATACATGATATTGCTGATACCTCTACTCCAAGTATTGTTTATTAATACTAATGAATTATTTGCATCACATAAATGGAATGAACCATGAAACATACATGCTTCAGTTCAAACCCCAATAAGGTTAGAATTTAGAGAAGAAAGAAAGGTATGACCAATTTGCATACCTGCAGAAATCCTTAAAATGTCTTAGCATGCCTCAACAGGACACCCTTGACAGATGTGGGAAATGTATCCCACGTCTGGTCCGTGTCGGGTCCTCCTTGAGTTAACAGTTGCTACCAGGTTTGGAAAATACCAGAAATTTTCCAACTTTTTACCTCAGAAAAATCTAAAAAAAAATCAGAAAAAACAGAAAAATCTCATGTAATGAGGAAAAGTGGCATAGAAAAAGGAATGGATTAAATGTACAGCATCATATAATGTTGTTGTTTTTTTTTTAAGCAATGCAATTTCACACTAAGCGGTCCTTGAACGCACCATCGTTGTGTACACAGTGACTCCAATTTCTTCTGTTCTCGGATGACCTTCTATTATGGTCCATTAGTGGTAAATACCTATACAATTTACACATGCAGCGTCGAAACAGATATATTTTTTGTTAAGCAATGCGATTTCACATTTTGTTTAGCGATCCTTGAAAGCACCATCGTTGTGTACACAGTGACATATGAACACTGTTGGTGTTTTTTGAGGGTTTTTATGTTAGGACTTTTGTGTTGAAATAGATGTTTCCCATGATGTGCATCGTTAGCTAGCTCATACTAACTCATTTTCTATTATTAAAAGGCACAAAGGGGAATAAATATGTGTACATGTTTCACATAAGAATCGGTAATGTTGATATTTGCAAATAAACATCCCTGGGTAAGACTATCTTTGCAACCCCAAGTGAATAAAATCAAAACGACTTAAGCTTTTGCATTAAAATAGACTTTTCAGTGTACATTATGTTTTTTTTTCACAGTCCAAATATGCCACCGCCCTCCAGGTATGGATGTGTGTTTGCGTTGCATCATTAGAAAAACCACAGGACACATCCCTCTTGGTGTTGAAATCCGCTTTAATTGGCTCAATCTCTTGAGAGCGGCTTCCGCACAACAAGTCAATACGCAATGATATCAAAATCCATCCATGTGAGACAAAATCATTGCCGAGTCAACAGTATGTGGCCTTGAGAAAGCCACGAGCCCAGCGTGGATACGACAGCAGCCAGACATCCTTAGAATTAACTCAATGGACCTGAAGGCACAACAACACTGAGAACTCAAGGATCTTCACACATTATTACAAATATCAAATATTTCATTGATTACGAGAGCCATAGTGTGCTTGGAATAACGATTACGGCCTCAAAAAGGATGAATGCATGTGCATAATGATAAAAAACACTCATATAATCACTCAATAAATGCTTAACTGATAGTGAGCCAAATACGGTATCGATACTAAGAAAACAAAAGGTAGATATCGCCTCATCGGGGGCCGATTGATCGGAGCATCCCTAATTGTTGTACTTCAGGGTTGCTGGAGCCTATCCCAGCTGTCTTGGGGCGAGAGGCGGGGTACAACCTGGACTGGTCGCCAGCCAATCACAGGGCACATATAGACAAATTCATAGCTGTAGGTAGCGCCATCACATCACTCTATATTTCCATCTATTCATTTTCTATACCGCTTATCATTATTAGGGTCGCAGGGGGTATGCTGGACTCAAGGAATCGGACTGGTCGCCAGCCAATCACAGGGCACATATAGACAAACAACCATTCACACTCACATTCATACCTATGGACAATTTGGAGTCGCTAATTAACCTAGCATGTTTTTGGAATGTGGGAGGAAACCGGAGTACCCGGAGAAAACCCACGCATGCACGGGGAGAACATGCAAACTCCACACAAAAATGGAATTGAACCCTGGTCTCCTAGCTGTGAGGTATGTGCTAACCACTCGTCCACCGTGCCGCCCGCATCCCATTCATCATAAGCATATTTATAACAAATATAATAATCAGAAATACATTTGTTGCCAAAATTCTTTGTCATTTTGAAAATTTTGAAAAAGTTGAAAACATTTTTGAAAAAGTTGAAAAAATTGGAAAAATTAAGCTTCATTTAATCAAGATTACTTTGAATTTTATTAATTTTGTAATTTCTTTAAAAAAAAATTATTGAAATTACAAAAAAAAAAAATATATATATATATATATACTTATTTTCATTATGGTTCACCCCAAGTAACAGCTGCATTGCTCACTAATAACTAATTAATTAAAACGGTTAATTGGTTCCAGAGTCGACCACCGTAAGTGATGTGAAATAGGATTCCTAATTTATGAATGGAATGTTTCCTCCGGTTTCCTCCCACATTCCACCATTGATAGGTTTGTATTGAAGGCTGCATGGTGACTAGGTGATTAGCGCACAGGCCACACAGCTAGAAGACCCGGGTTCGATTCCCCCCTCATCTCTGTGTGGAATTTGCATGTTCTCAGCTAGGTTAATTGACTCTAAATTGATCATAGGTATGAATGTGAGTGTGAATGGTTGTTTGTCTATATGTGCCCTGTGATTGGCTGGCCACCAGTCCAGGGTGTACCCCGCCTTTCACCTGAAGACACCTGGGATAGGCTCCAGCACCCCCTGCGACCCTCGTGAGGAAAAGCAGTAGAAAATAAATTAATGAATACAATTTAGTCTGCACGTTGGTCAAGTGGTTAGCGCAGACCTCACATCGAGAGGACCCAGGTTCGATTTCCCGCTCGGGCATCTTTACTCCCACATTCCAAAAACATGCTAGGTTAATTCGCGACTCCAAATTGTCCATAGGTATGAATGTGAGTGTGAATGGTTGTTTGTCTATATGTGCCCTGTGATTGGCTGGCCACCAGTCCAGGGTGTACCCCGCCTCTCACCCGAAGACAGCTGGGATAGGTTCCAGCAGTGGCACAAAGGAGCGCATCATGATTTTTAAAAGGCCAGTACAGGCCCCAACTTTTCACACTGGATGATCAAGAATGCGACCAGTCCCGGGTGGGATAGGCTCCAGCACACCCGCAACCCTAGTGAGGATAAGCGGCATAGAAAACAAACAGATGGCTGATCAAGAATGTTGACGAGTAACAAATTAGCTACTTTTTCTGGCGTCGTCTGAGATATTTCTGGTATTTGGGGACTTAAATACTGAATCAGTCTGCAGTTTGTGTTCTCGCTGATCTCCTGAGGCGTCCGCCCCTGCCTGCCCCCAAAGCAGCCACAAGCCGTAAGTGCACTGTCAGCTCAGGGAAGATCCATGCATCCATGAAGTGGACAGTCATGGCGAGTGGACTCGCTGCCGTCAGCACATCGGGGTTCAAACACATTGGAGTTGCTTGTTTCAATTACACCACTTCGGTCCTTAAAGGGCTCACCTTCCTGCATCTTTCCAGACATGGAATATTGGAGGTTGAGACTTTTATTATAGTGAATAAAAAAACACTAACCCACGGATGTCCAAAATGCGGTCTGAGGGCTATTAGTACTACTATTACTTCATTCATTCATTTTCTACCGCTTTTTCCCTCACGGGGGTCGCGGGGGTGCTGGAGCCTATCCCAGCTGTCTTTGGGCGAGAGGCAGGGTACACCCTGGACTGGTGGCCAGCCAATCACAGGGCACATATAGACAAACAACCATTCACACTCACATTCATACCTATGGACAATTTGGAGTCGCTAATTAACCTAGCATGTTTTTGGAATGTGGGAGGAAACCGGAGAAAACCCACGCATGCACAGGGAGAGTGTGGAATTGAACCCTGGTCTCCTAGCTGTGAGGTCTGCGCACTAACCACTAGACCGCCGTGCCGCCAGGATTTTTTCATTCATTCATTCATTTTCTACCGCTTTTTTCCTCACGAGGGTCGCGGAGGTGCTGGAGCCTATCCCAGCTGTCTTCGGGCGAGAGGCGGGGTACACCCTGGACTGGTGGCCAGCCAATCACAGGGCACATATAGACAAACAACCATTCACACTCACATTCATACCTATGGACAATTTGGAGTGGCTAATTAACCTAGCATGTTTTTGGAATGTGGGAGGAAACCGGAGAAAACCCACGCATGCACAGGGAGAGTGTGGAATTGAACCCTGGTCTCCTAGCTGTGAGGTCTGCGCACTAACCACTAGACCACCGTGCCGCCAGGATTTTTTTCATATTGAATATATTTCAATATGATCACATCATGGTCTCCCCCGCGTCGCCTTTTCCTTGTATAGGAGGAAGACAAACGGGAATATCGTTACACGAGAGCGCGGAATGTAATTATTCAATTAGAGAGAATATTGAATGAAGTACTGATTCACCACAGTTGACATTAGAGCAGCACAGCTCGTTACTCGCTCTGTAATTTGATTGAGGACTGTGTCAGCCTCATCATTCATGTGAACAATGTATGCTCTCATTTCTCAGCAAGTCGTTTAAAGGGTGCGTTAGTTGAATTCTCATGGCGATCAAGTCAGGGAGTACAGTAGAGCTCCGCTATTCGCACGGGTTACGATATCAGACTCAAACACCACTACCAAAAAGCGCAAAAAATGTCTATTTTTGGTACGCTAAATCAGAGAGGTGTGCCCGGTGGGTCATTTGCTGTGTTTTTTTTTTACTGTCCCGTTGCATATTCTAAAAATAATTTAAAAAAAAACACGTGTTTTGCAGAGCAGGATGCCTTTTAGACAACAATGCAGCCTCCAGGATTCTCTCACCACATTCTTGTGGGTCTGCTGCTTGGGGTGGGGGGGGGGACTTAACCTCGTGGGCTCAACAGGCTTTGTCTACTTCTACACCTCCTGCCATTGCCATACCCCCCCTCCCTTTGCCCCAACCCCAACCCAGTTGCCCCCTCCTTTTTTTTTTTTTTAACCCAAGCAGAGACTTACACAACAGAGAACCAAGACCTTCTTAAGAAGATTCATATAACATATAACATAAACATGTAGTTATTAGGGATTTTAGACAGTACAAATTACAGTAGATACCTGCATAGTCTTTCTTTTCTCTACTTTAAAAACAGAAAATAATTATTTTTTTCTAATGACTTATATATGGGCTGCACGGTGTCCGAGTGGTTAGCATGTTGGCCGCACAGTCAGGTGATCGAATCACCGCTTGGCAATGTTCTCCCTGTACATGCGTGTTTTTTTCTGCAGGTACTCCAGTTTCCTCCCACATTCCAAAAACATGCTAGGTTAATTAGCGACTCCAAATTGTCCATAGGTATGAATGTGAGTGTGAATGGTTGTTTGTCTATATGTGCCCTGTGATTGGCTGGCAACCAGTTTGACTCCTTGAGTCCAGCATACCCCCTGCGACCCTAATAATGGTAAGCGGTATAGAAAATGGATAGATGGAAATATAGAGTGATGTGATGGCGCTACCTACAGCTATGAATCTGTGACTCATTATCGTCAATATCATAGAGCCCTGATTGTAGGTGCTTGGGTATTTACTCCCCTGTATATTTGAAGATTACTGTCACATTGTTACTAATACAATAGATATCCCGAGGATTAGATTGTAAACATGAGGGTTTTTTTTTCCACAATAACAAAAATAAATTGCTTGATGGCGCTATCTGCAGGGGGAAAAAAAGAGTGCTTCGGCTGTGAATACAGCAGAGGGCGCTGTCACACAAGTCATTTCACACAACATTTTCCAACTTTATTTTGTTTTGTTTGGTTCTCATGATATTATGGCTTAATATATGAGTTTTAAAAATATATTTCAACAAATGTGACATAGTTTTTCCTCATAATATTACGAGTAAGCGGTATCGAAAGTACATGGATATTACAAGTGTTTTTTTTCTTGTTAGAATACAACGTTTTTTCCTTCATATTTTCACTTTATTCCTGTACTATTTATTAATTTTTTTTTTAAACTATTTCAATTTTATTCTTGGAGGGTTTTTTTTCTTGTAATTAATGTTACCGTAATATTTTGACTTTATTCACATAACATTGTGTGCAACCTCATTTTCTGAAAATTATAATTTTATTGATTGTTTTGTTTGTTGATAATATTAACAATGAATAACTAATAAGTCATAATGTTACAACTTTAGAAAAAGTATGTGTTTCTTTAATATTTAAACTATATGCTACAAAAATGATCTTATTTGTCCTCATAATATTATGTTATTCTCATAAAAATGACATATTTTTATTATTAGGTTCCAACTTTTTGTCTTTGTATTTGACTTTATACTTTTTTTAATACTGTTGTTGTTTTTTCTTCTGTTTTTTTTTTTTTTTTTTTTTAGAATATGCAACAGGCCAGTAAAAAAAAACACAGCAAATGACCCACAGGGTCTTATATTTCAATAAATGTGACATAGTTTTTCCTCATAATATTATCAGAAAGCAGTATCGATAAATTGCATGTGTTTTTTTTCTTGTTAGAAGAAGTTTTTTCCTATATTTTATTCATGCATTCATTCATTTTATATTTTATAAATATTTTAAATATTTTTTCAATATTTTTGTACATGTTGGCATGTCTGTAGTAACACTCAACGTACTCCCTGCCCCCCCAGACAGTTCACCGCACACCCCCAATGGGGACCTGGGTACCTGCGAGCAAACTGGGTCTAAATTCTAAGCAGTACTACTAGTCTAAATGTGGTAGCAGAAGCTTGCTGACCACATTATTCAGAGTTCCTGTTCTTTGATAGCAAAGTCCATGACTGCTTTTTTTCCCCCGTTTTTTTTTTGTTTTTTTTTTTGTCTGTGTGAAAGGAGCAAGCTTCCTGCTGGCTCTGGCTCATTGCCAAGTCCCCCAAACTCTCCTGAAAAACTCTGAAAAGTACAACAGACATTTCCAAGCTCTGGTGTGCCCCCACTCTGAGGAGAACAACCATGCAACACCTCCAACCTCCCTTGCCGCATATGTTCCCGGGCTCCGAAAAAGCAGCGAAACAGCTGGAAGGTGAAGTGTGCCTCGTTTGGCGCTCAGCTCAGACTTAAGCGGACACGTCCGAACTCCCTGCTTCAACTTCCTCAAAGCGGCACCTCCTTCACTGGCGAAGTGCTTCAGAGCGCCGCAGATTACACTTGTTCAGCAGAGAACTTCTCAGCTTGACAAATCAATGGCGCCGCTGTGGTTAACAGTCGTTTAAGTGGACGTGCGTTTCCAACAGGGGGCCTCTGACAAGGCCATTAGCATGAACTAATAGCTGCGACTTGAATGCCATTAAGTACAACAGAGGAGGAAGCTGTTAGACTGATGAACGGTGCTTAAGCTGGAAAAACAACTGAGCGATATTTCTGTCAGATATTCACTTTTTTTTGTTTCATCATATTTAACCCTTAGATTCATAAGTGGGTCAAAAATGACCCGGTCAGGTTGTTTTCTTGAAATATCTTTGTAATGAATTTTTTTTTTATCATTTCATATTCCAGGTATTCCTCAAAAAATGCGTTTTTGATATCATGCCATTCACATTTTTAACTTACCTTTTATATATTTTAAGAAATTTTTGTTTTTATGTTACTACCCCAACCTTCCATAAGTGGGTCAAAAATGACCCGGTCAGGTTGTTTTCTTGAAATATCTTTGTAATTATTTTTTTTATCATTTCATATTCCAGGTATTCCTCCAAAAACATGCTTTTGATATCATGCCATTCACATTTTTAACTTAACTTTTATACATTTTAAGAAATTTTAGTTTTTATGTTACTACCCCAACCTTCCATAAGTGGGTCAAAAATGACCCAGTCAGGTTGTTTTCTTGAAATATCTTTGTAATTAATTTTTTTTTATCATTTCATATTCCAGGTATTCCTCCAAAAACATGTTTTTGATATCCTGCCATTCACATTTTTAACGTACCTTTTATACATTTTAAGAATTTTTTTTATGTTACTACCCCAACCTTCCATAAGTGGGTCAAAAATGACCCGTTCAGGTTGTTTTCTTGAAATATCTTTGTAATGATTTTTTTTTATCATTTCATATTCCAGGTATTTCTGAAAAAAACATGTTTTTGATATCATGCCATTCACATTTTTAACGTACCTTTTATACATTTTAAGAATTTTTTTTTATGTTACTACCCCAACCTTACATAAGTGGGTCAAAAATTAAATTAAATTAAATTAAATTAAATTAAATTAAATTAAATTAAATTAAATTAAATTAAATTAAATTATAAATCAGATAATAAAATTTTCTATAATACAGCATACATTTTTGATTCACATCCTTATGGCATTTGAGCATCAAAACACTTGAAGCGTGTTAACTGTTCCCTTTCAACCAACAAAGTCTTCCTCGGCATGTGAAGATGGTGCTTCACCCCCTTGTTGCTGAAGAGACAGATCTGAAGATCACAGAACAGAGTCATGCTTATAAAGGCTAAGATATCACAAAACTACCATGATTGCAGTCCCGGGTTTGTTTGTTTGTTTGTTTATTTGTTTGATTTGATTCATTTCAAACATGCATACAAGGTTATATTAATATTAGAGCTGTCAAAGTTAATGCATTAATGGAGGTTTATATTAACGGCGGTAATTTATTTGACACGGGCCTCCTGTTTGACCCTCGGCCCACACCGTAGTTTGATATCTGTGGAGCCACAAGCTGGCTGGATTTCTGCTGAAAAACTGCCTATTTTTGGTAATGGTAATGGTTTTATTTCATTTGAACATGCATCAGATTACAATTGAATGCATCCCATAATCAGTTCACAGTTCCACATGTCCAAAAGGAGTAGGAAGAAGCAAAGCTTATTAAATCCTACTCCTCCATCTGGTACTTTTACAATCAGTAACTGTTACATTTGTTCACTTCCTGCTTTCCTAACATAGTTAAAAAAAATTTTTAATTGAGTGCATCCCATAATCAGTTCACAGTTCCACATGTCCAAAAGGAGTAGGAAGATGTAAAGCTTATTAAATCCTACCCCTCCATCTGGTACTTTTACAATCAGTAACTGTTACATTTGTTCACTTCCTGCTTTCCTAACATAGTTTAATTTTTTTTTCAATTGAGTGCATCCCATAATCAGTTCACAGTTCCACATGTCCAAAAGGAGTAGGAAGAAGCAAAGCTTATTAAATCCTACTCCTCCATCTGGTACTTTTACAATCAGTAACTGTTACATTTGTTCACTTCCTGCTTTCCTAACATAGTTAAATTTTTTTTTCAATTGAGTGCATCCCATAATCAGTTCACAGTTCCACATGTCCAAAAGGAGTAGGAAGAAGCAAAGCTTATTAAATCCTACCCCTCCATCTGGTACTTTTACAATCAGTAACTGTTACATTTGTTCACTTCCTGCTTTCCTAACATAGTTTAATTTTTTTTTTTCAATTGAGTGCATCCCATAATCAGTTCACAGTTCCACATGTCCAAAAGGAGTAGGAAGAAGCAAAGCTTATTAAATCCTACCCCTCCATCTGGTACTTTTACAATCAGTAACTGTTACATTTGTTCACTTCCTGCTTTCCTAATGTGGTTTTTTTTTTATGTTTTTTTGTAATTTTTTGTTTGTAATAGTCGGGTATGATTTGTACTGTAGATCATTGCATATGTCATTATTTATTCATAGCTGAATAGATGTGGTGTACGCTTCCCCTGAGCATTGCCCATCTGTTAGTTGCAACACTGTACACACTAATGCAATACGCGGGTCCTCAGGAGGCACACTAGTCGCTGCCCCATGTTATTTATCCATATGATAACACCAGCATTAAGCGTAATTAGTGCCCTGTCATCAAAAAAAAAGTGATTTATCCGTCCCTGATGAGGTGCAAGACAAACAGCCATGAAAGTGTCACCAAGTCATTTTCATTTGATTATCACTTTGTCAACTCTCACAAGACATCTTGAACATGGGAAAAACTCAGGTCTAATTGTTCCCTGGAAGAGACGCTCCGATACGTCTCTGAGGACCGTCATACACACATTTTTACTCCATAGCTGAAGATGATTTAATTTCCACCAGGGGAGTTTTCAGCATTAGCAAGTAATAGACGAAGATTGTTGTCACTTTTCCAATAGAAGCTGCAGGATCGACTTTCTTCAGCATTTTGATAACAATAACAATGGTATTTCAAATTAAAGGGATATGAAAAATATGCAATCAAGTTTATTTTACTTCAATATAATTGATAAACATACGGAATCAGAGTTTCCGTGTAGAACAGGGGTCTCAAACATGCGGCCCGCGGGCCAAATGTGGCCCGCAGGACACTAGTTTGAGGCCCCCCGCCTTGATATGAACGTTTAATGTTAGTGCGGCCCGCGCAAGTTTGATATGGATGCTGTATGGTATGTACCCAGAAAAAAATATTACGTTTGATTAATGTTCATGTTAAAGATTAAATAACTGTTAATAGTTATCCTCCCTATCCGTGTGGAAGTGGTAAGTTTTTGGCTATTTAAGTTTAAAGGAAATAACTTGGAGGCTACCGTTTAGGTCGCTAGCTCTCTAGTTTGCGAGTTAGCATGTGTCTCAAGACCCTGCAGTTGCGCAATATGTTGTAAATAAAAAGAGTATAAATGTGACTATAGTCGTGTTTTGTCATGTCTACAGGGCTCTAATAATGCTTTGTTCATTTTAATCTGAAAAAAATAATTTGTCTACCCACCAACTATATGTGGTTTCTTAAGTTTTTATTATTTGCCGTTTTATTATTATTATTATATTTATTTATTACTGATTCATTGATTTTCTTTATTCTTGATTTGTTTATTTATTTCTTTACCTTATTTTGTGTAGAAAAATAAAAATTAAGATATTTGAGAACAGTGGAATGTTTTATCAGAGCTTTTCTTGTAGAAAATCGGAACCAAAGCAATGTTTATTTATTTTTCAGTTTTTAATAAATGCGTTTTTTTTGTTTTTTTTGGGGGGGGGAAACCTGATGCGGCCCAGCCTCGCCCAGACCCTAGCTCCAGTGGCCCCCAGGTAAATTGAGTTTGAGACCCCTGGTGTACAAATTACATGTAAGTTTTCACGTTTGACTCACAGCAAGTATGGTGCATTCAGGGCATCAAGTGCGAAATCTAAACGCTTGATGAACAGAAATTGATTTGAGTTTTAGCTTGTTGTTGCAACATTAGTCCATGTTATAATGATTATTGTTATTATTATAATAGTATTGTTGTTATTATTATTTTATGAATGTGAGTGTGAATGGTTGTTTGTCTATATGTATTTATGTGCCCTGTGATTGGCTGGCGACCAGTCCAGGGTGTACCCCGCATCTCGCCCGAAGACAGCTGGGATAGGCTCCAGCACCCCCGCGACCCTCGTGAGTAAAAGCGGTAGAAAATGAATGAATCGATGTGTTTAGTGTCCAACATGTGCACCTAAATGTGGATTTATGCAATGCTGCTCTGGCTATCACTGTTTTTTCGTTTCATGAATTAGACCATGAAGACATTTCTTTTCTTGAGTGGAGAGATAATATTGTGCTTCACAGTTGGAGAACCAATACATGACATGTGGAAATGGTCTACTCTGCAGAGAAGGATGATGACATGCTTAATCATGTAGTGCAACACTCTAAGATAGCTGCAAACATTTCCAGCATTGGTGGAGTGAATGCACGCGTCAATCTTCATCTTAAAAACACAGAGCTGTTAAAAACACAATACAGTAAGTGTAGCGAGAGAGAAGGGGTCTTTTGTTTGATCTTTAAATACCCTCTAACGTTAACGCGCGCTCATTGGCTTTGATTTTTTTTTTCTCTTTCCCTGCAGCTGCTAAGAAAAATGCAGACGTTCCCTTGGACCTATCTCCTGTGGAGACTGTGAGATTACCTCAACTCCTTTTTTATTTTTTTTTCCCTCCTCCAACACCACCACCATCTGTCCCTTTCTTCCATTTTTACGTGCCCAGGCAATATCCGTGGCCCTCTCATAGCAACAGCGCGCCACCGCCCCCACCGCTTATAGTGTTTCTTTCCCTGGATCTTCGCCTCGCACCATGCAGACGGTCCCTTGGCCCTGCTTGGCTGTTTAGTGGTACCCCCTCCCCCACGCCGTGCTCCGTTTCACTCAAAGATGGCGGCGGCTCCAGAGCCTCTGGTCTCTGGCTGCATTTTAAGGCTTGTTGTTGTCTCCTTTCTGCACGGTTTCGGTACCCTTCCCCCGGTGGATCGACACGGAATTCCGGTGAGTAACAGCCAAAGCTGGGCGTGGGGGGGTTGTGATTTATTTTAAACGGACAGCTCTTGTCTGAGCTTCCCTCGCAAGCCACAATCGGAGCAGTTTTTCGGGGGGACCTCGAAGAAGGGAGAGCGGGGTACTGGGGGCTGGTGAGCGCGGAGGAAGGTGGGGGGGTGGGGGGGAGGAACGAAGAGGGGAGCCGAGGCCTAGCCACTCGGCTCCAGCGGCCTTGTCGTCTCCGCACCGCAGGCTTGGAGTGTTACGTGGGAGGGCGGACGTTACGCGAAGTGGGGGGATCGCTTGTTGGGACTCGCTTGCAGCGGCCGGTAGCTCCTCTTCCCCGCGGCGAGGCTTTAGAACCGCGACCACCCGAATGTTAAATAGTGCACGATGATACCTTATAATTCCATGCACTTGCCCGCTAGCCGACATGGCCGTCAGCAAGTTGCATTGTGCCAAATACAAGGCCGCGATCTTACGTTAATATGTGAATGACATTCAAAATGAGATTTATTGGTCAGGGGTTGTCGCGATGCGATTATTTGACTTTGACTTGTCTGGAGCGGAAATGCAGAGCATGTATTTTATACTTAGCGGTTCTAGTTAGCCGTATGTTTCTCGCTGTTTACGTTTCGTGAGGTAATGTTAGTAAGACGACCGTAATGTTAGCACATTTTTGCTAGCTGGTTACGTTAGCTGGCTAAACCACAATATTTAGCGGGAAGTTGTTGTTTTGTGCCAACGAGAATAAAGAAAATGAATCTTTACTGTATTTTTTTTTTACTTCGTTGACTTTACTTGATTCTAACGTAGCATCTCTCGGCTAATGTTGGCTAACTGTGTGTTTTGACTGCATGGTGTTTACGTTAGCCAACAAAACAGACTGGGACGTAACTTAAATGTGCCAGTGTTGTTTTTGTAACTACAGTTTTCATTTTTCCACACCTATAACCTGTCATAACTTGTATATGCCCTAGTTATTGCTTATTATTGTGTTCTTGGTGTAACAACACGTTGTTGTGGTTTTTCGATGTGAATAACTATAATAAAGACCAACAAGTGTATTGAAACATGATTTGGAATTTATTATCTTAGTGTTGTCATATAGTCATAAATGCAAGCAAGTAGTTTGATTATACACCTCTTTATTGTTAGGCAGTGTTTACATATTGTCCCATACTGGCGCTTAAACAGTGCTTCAAGGGGAAACACATTTTGTCCAAAAACAATGCTGGTTTATTTTCATGCATTGTAGTAAGTGTAGTAATTCAAATATTTCAGTTATATAAATACATTTATAACTGAGTTGTAAATACAAGTAATATGTGCAAAAATAATACGATTTTACAGTACCAAGGTGCATACAGTCTGCAAAGTTGGAGCAAAATAACTTTTGTGGAAATGTTATAACATTAGCAAATGTATTATTATTATTATTTTAATTATTAAAAGGAAGCGTGTTGCTGGTGTGGACAGCAATGAGTAAATGGGTGCATGAGTTACTATATGTCATTTTTGCCTTGTTTCAGTGCCACTACATTACCAAAACGGGGCACTGTAAGCTACTTAGTTTTTCAGTCTAATAATATTTGGATGTTATGGTGTGCGTCCTGCATGTTAGAGCGGTTTGTTTACATTGTATTCTTTCCCTGGTTTGTCTTGTATGTTACCTGAACAGATGCACATTTTATATTCATATGTTTTTCTTAATTATGCCTTTTTTGTCCTTTCACGCAGGGTGCGTCTGCTGCTGAAGTGCAATAGGCATGAGGGTGATCAGCCCTGCTTACTCCGTCCTGGTGTTGAGAAGCCCAGACTGCTGGAGTTGAAGAAGACAGCGAAACATTTTGTAGAACTCGACCACATCACAAACGCACACGACGCACGTCTTGGAGAACATGGACATTGTTTGCAACTCATATTGAGAATTTGTTTACGTAAATGGTTTGTTGTCTATTTTAATTTTTTTTCCCCTTTTCTTGTTTTCAGTTTTTTTTTTTTTTTGCCAAAACTGGTCATATTTACACTAGTCACATTTCTGTGACCAGAGTGGGTGGACCTAATTTCACTGGATGGCGAATTAGGTTTGGGTGGGAGGGGGTTGTGCTATGGTCAGCTGCTCAACACCGTGTTGTTCATATTCTACTTCAGTGGGAGTCGCTGTGCGGCCTCAAGACAAGGGATAGTAAGTGGAGGAGAAAAAAAGAAGAACTAGAAAGCAGAGACACCTGGCGCTTCGGCGCAGGCCAGGTGTCTTTCTTTGTCCGGTTCTTTACTTTGTTTGGTTTGGTAATAGCGGTAAGGCCTCAGGGCCACCGCGCCCAGACGGACTGTAGCCATGGTTAAACTGGCCAACCCCATGTACACCCAGTGGATCCTAGAGGCTATCAAGAAGGTGAAGAAGCAGAAGCAGCGACCATCTGAAGAGCGTATTTGCAATGCCGTCTCCATGTCCCATGGTCTGGACCGCAAGACGATTCTGGAACAGTTAGAACTTAGCGTAAAAGATGGAACCATCCTTAAGGTCACCAACAAAGGCCTCAACTCTTATAAGGATCCTGACAACCCTGGGCGCTTGGCGCTTCCCAAACCCAAAAGTGGCAGCTCTGCAGGAGGAGGTGGTGGCGCTGGCGGCGGCGGCAGTAGCAGCAGCAGCAGCAGTAGTGGAGCTGGTGGCGGCGGCGGTGGCGGCGGCGGTGGTGGTGGAGGCAGCAGCAACACTGGTGGTAGCTTTCAAACCCATTTAGGGAAGAGACCTGGACTTGACTGGAACAAATTGATCAAGCGGGCACTGGAGGGCCTCCATGAGCCAGGTGGCTCCAGCTTGAAAAACATTGAGCGCTTTCTCAAGTGCCAGGCTGATGTGGCAGCCTACCTGTCGGGCAGCGGCTCCATGGGGCCGGGCCTCTTCCACCAGCAGCTCAGGGTAGCCCTCAAAAGAGCTGTGGCCCATGGACGTGTGGCAAAGCAGGGTCCACTTTTTCAACTCATCAGCCGCAGCAGCTCCCAGGACGACGGCACCGGGGTGTTGTCCCTGGAATCACTGCCACCTGTCCGCCTGCTGGCCCATGAGAAAGACAAGGTAATGTTGAAAATATTTGTTTTCATTGTATTCATTGTACATTTATTTTTTGTAGCACATCTGCACTGTTGTACAATTTATACATTTGTAGTTATGGTGCATACAGTGTTATTTTGCCGCAGTTGAACTATGAATATCACTTTATTCAACATCATGTCTGTTTTGTTTTTGTGATCTGTGCAAAAGCAAAGTGTGCTGCTGCTTTGTTAGATATCGGGTGGGTCAGTTTTTAGCAGAGGTCAGGGGGCAGGGGGAGGAAGTCACATGGCTACCAGCCAGCGTGGTCGTCTGTGACCCCGATTCTTATTCTGCACATGGCCGGAGAAGGAGAGGAGGAAAACAGTCAAGCAAAAAGCACAGTGCAGTAGTCTATAGTGGTGCCATATCAGGCTGGATGATGCAAGCCACAAACCACTGAAAGAGGGAGAGAGAGAGAGAGAGAGGCAGAGGCATCCAGTGAGAAGAAAGCAATAGAATGAGCCGGAGAGCGCGGGAGAGGCAGACATGCAGGCGACAGAGGAGAGCGGGAACACACCCACTTTTGTAACCTGATCAGAGAGACTGAAAGAGCAGCCGGTCGCTATCCTCTGCTTCTTAAGGCCATGGGCGTGTACATGGGCACGTTCTGATATATGTCAAGAAATCTTTCGCTATATCAAGAAAGCCACTCAGAATTTTGACTTATGTACTTTGCGTTGTAATATCTTTTAACCAGTTAATACAGTGGATCTTGGGTATTTTGGGCTGGCCCCTGCTTACTGTTTTGACTGGCTCATGTCTTTTATCTGTGCCCGTTGTGGGGTGTGTACATGCCTTTGCAAGCGCCCGGGCTCCTGGAAAGCGCTGCACGCACGTGCTAAAAAGGATTAGCCTAGAGAGCAGGCTGCAGTTATATGGGGTCTGTATAACACGATGACCCGCTTAGCTGCAAATGGTGCACCTTTTTAAGACGACCAGAGATCAACCTTGCGTTCTCTCACTCCGGTTGCTGCTACAATAAGTACCATTTAATAACGGTAATACTGTCTGAGTTATTATTTTTTAAATAAATCAGGACAATTGACCATTGTAGCTGATTCTTTGGGTTGGTCTTCTTATGAAGCTGTAATAATAATTGAGTGAATGGATGTGATGTGCAATTTTGCTGGCATTGGATGCCTGCAGTGTGTAGTAGACAGAGGCGTGATCACCCTCTGCAGTCATTCCCCGGTGCAAAAAATATTTCCTTGCATGGTTGCCTAAAATTATGATTTCTCAAGGAGAAGAGGAAGAGAAGTGAGGCTGCGAAAGTCCGGCGAGGAAAAAAAAAATTCACAACAAATTTCGAAGCACCAGCTCTGACCTTATTTGTGTACTCAATTCTGTTATGTTTGTGTCAGAGTGCACCATTCAGACGGGATCCCATACCCTATTTCTGTCTCCGTCTCCCCCCGCCTCTCATCCTAATAGGGTGCCATTGCCAGGTCACAAAAGGGGGAGTTGAAGGGGGATCGAAGTCAACCAGGGGTCATGGATATATAGACTCCAAACCTCATTGCCTCCCTGAGCACCCGTTAGCTGTATGAAGCGTTTGTCATTAGGTAGGATGGGCTTGACGTGGAGTCTTTGTGCGCGGAGCTGTGTGATTACATAGTTGTGTGTGTGGGTGTGATGTGCATCACGTCATAATAGGCAAGAGCAATCTCCCTGCCCTGCGATTGCCCTCTCCCCAACAGCTGGAGTGGGGTGAACCAGAGTTCTTGATGCCGACGTGCAGTGTCACGGTGAGGACGTGTGAAAAAAGCCACTTGCACACACACATACGGTGACTTCCCTTCCACATACGCCACTGACCATTTGACATATTCGTGCGTCGCGTGCCCTCTGCAGCTATTGGTTATTTTTTGTTGGTGGTGCTGAAACAAACGCTACACGAGACATCGCCGGTTATAAACTCTTAATTGATGTATTTATCCTGCATAATCGATTCCACTTGCCAGTATTGGATCGACCCCCACCTGTGTTTCTAATAGCATAGAGACATTATACCTGCTTGCTCAAGGTTAAGTCATCATGTTTGGTCATGTGAGAGAATGAATGCAAAACACCCTCTAGGCATTGATTATATGACTCGGATGCTTCCCGCCGCTTTGTCTTTTTCTCTCTTCCCCGTACATTCCACTTCACAATGGAAGTGGTCACAGGAGAGTAGTTGGTGTGTTTTCTGTGTGGATTGGAACCATTAGCGGGGTTGGATTCACAACACAGGAATGTTGGGATGATGGCTTACTTGGGTGCCAAGAAAACTACCTCCCTCAAGTATATTCTGTTACATTTACATCGGATTAGCTTCATGTTTCCCGGGAGAAACTCGGGAAAGACTGCAAAATTGTTTCCACCCCCACTTCCCTAGTTTAGGGGTTGTTCATACAAGCTCAATTGACTGAAAATTTAGGTTAAAAAACGGTAATTTCTTTACATGACGGTAAACGTTTTGGAGCCTGAAAACGCAAATACTACATAATTGTACTAGCAGTACATTGACACAAGCAAAATTCTGTTAAAAAAAAAACAACCAAACTGGGCTTTGGCATGTTGAAACCATTGGTGTGTGCTATGTTGTCATACGTTGGGCATTGTTTGCCTCATTAGTGTCGTTGGTACGGCCGTGCTATTGTCGCCATTGTTGGTTGACATCAATGTGGAGATGTTACTGAGAAGGTAGCAGGAAAAGTGGTGTAGAAAGACAAACAAATATTGTCGGTCATGTTGTGTAATGCGGGTGTCACAATACATTCAGTTCACAAGACAAGGCAATACAGGAGATTGGGTCTATGAGACGAAACAAGATTCTGACACTAGTTTTAAGAAAGCTACAATGAAAAAATATAAAACATATGACAAGATATTGCAATGTAGTAATTTAATTTCTAGTACATGACACTGTACTGTACTTGTGTGCCTCCACCGACGGAGGCAGAGACTCTGATTCACAAAAGGGTTCACTCAATTCATGCCGTTGTTGTATGGAACAAAACCAATGGACAGGGTGAACTCTCTTCGAAGTTTCGTGGTGGGAAATTAGGAAAATAGACACACATGAACATGGCTCCCAGACTTGGTGCCCACAAAACAAGTTTTTATGAATGAAAACTTGTTGCAAGATCTTGTGACACGACTATTATGTAATAAAGTAGTCAAGGATTGGTATCACATTGGCAAGACAATGGAAATCAGATGTGGTCGAGAGCCATATGATCTGGATTGGAACATCCCTAATTATAGGAATTGCGTTTTTCTGGTTGGTGAGGAAACTGACTATACTCAAGTTGTAAGCCCCATATTGCTTTTTTTTGTAGTCCATTCGAAACTTTTTGATCATTCCCATCACAGAAGTAAAGAACCCAGAAACAAAATAGTTTAAAGAAACTGGAAGCTAGCAAAGTGTAATTATACTGTGGTGCTTTGGCAATCCTGTCAGACCTCATTGACTGCAGAACAACCAGAATGAGAGGCAGCTGGCTAGAAGTCTATAGAACCAACATTAGCAGTACAGTCTTATGCCCAGAGGGAGCAGTTACCTTGAGTTCTACAGTGACTGTGACACAAATGGCATTTGGCATGGGAAATGCGGCTCTGCGAAGCCTTGCATATAGATAACCTCACCAGTCCACAAATGGAGGCAATGTGTTGAGCAGCTGTGGAAGTGTTGCTGGAGAGCAGCCAGCCCGCTCCATTTGATGCTGTTATTTAGCTCTGTGGCTCAGGTTTGCCTCGATTTTTGAAGGAATGGAGGTCACATTGGCGTGACAGGGTCTCTCTCGTGTTGACTTTCTGGTTTAAACTTCCAAGCTATAAGGGCAACGTTGGCTTTTGACTTGCCAACTGATGCAGTCTGCATTTAGGTGGCTTTTCAGTGGGAACTCGGAGGTCCATCATTTGGATTTGGAAATGATCCAATCCATACATTCACTCTCATACTTTTATTAACTTTCCTTGAGTACCATTGTTCAAAGTCTTGTACAAGTGTAGAAATCGGGTAACTGCTGTTAATTAAGACATAATAATAATAAAACATTCATGCTCTGTTTACCACAGGTCTGCAGTTGTATAGACGTGCCATTCAGATAGAACATTATAATACAGTAAACCTCGGATATATCGGATTCAATTGTTCCCACTGGTTTTGTCCGATATAAGCGAAATCCGTTATATGCATATACCGGAAAATGTCAGTTTTAAATCGGATTTTATCCATTATAAAAAGGCACTTCCTTGACTATGTTTCCAATGTACCTGGACTGGGCAATGAAAAGAGACGTAAGGTAATGAGAATTTAACTTTATTGGACTCTGAGCATAACAAATTGTTAATTAAGCTAGGCCCTGTCACGCCTGTCAGGCCTACGTTATTTCCAATAGTGAGGTTAAGATCTCATTCACTGCTGTGCTAGTATTATTGACGTCACTCACTTTTATATTTGTCCTAAATCTGAATAACAAACGTGAATATAAATCGCGCAGGCAACGCTGCAAATGACGTCGTATAGCGGCCTGTCACGATTCGGCGAATCGGAGCGCCACGATGCGGCCATCCGATATATGCGAGGGAAATTTAATGGAAATGCATTGGAACGGGACTGGAGATTTTGTCTGAAATAGGCGAAATCTGTTATAAAGAATCCGATATAAGCAATGAATTTTTATTGGAAATGCATTACAGAAAAATCGGTTCTTTTTTATCTGTCCGTTGTGAGCGAATTTCCGATATAGCCGAGGTTTACTGTACGAGCAAATAGCGCCAAATCTAAAAACCAACAGTGCCAAATTTTTTGGTGTTGGTCCAAAATTAATTGACACATACTGTAAATCAGTGAAATCCTGATAGTTTAGTGTCCACCAAGGGGGGCATCGCCAAGGGGGCATCGCCCTACTATTTGACAAGCACTGCTGTAAACGAGTGCATGGGAAACCTTTAACTAATGATGAAGGCAAATATTTGACGCTGGTCGTACCTCAATTATTATTATTTTTTTAAAGAACATACTTTTCACAAAATTGTAAAAAGTAAACCACAAAACGTACAGTGACTTTCAGGGCTCGACAATTACGATGTACCGATGGCCCGGGGCAAGTTAAAACAAAATTCAGCCAAGTAAATCCAATCAGTGATATTCCCGTCGGGCAAGTACACTTTGGCATGCCATACTGCAAAGAGTTTTTTTTTTTTTAAACCGGTTCTTGTTGGGTGTTGGTAAAAAACACGGACTGCGTAATTCCGGTGGTAATTTACAAACCAATCCTTGCAAATCTTGAAATTGGACCAATCAGAATCGTTTATTTAGACCGCAGTCCGTGTTTTACCCACACCCATTCTTGTTCGCGATGAACCAATCAGCGATGGTTTGACTAGGAAAACATCTATCATGGCGTCCCTGCGAACATGGTCTAATTCTTCAACAACTTCTGAAGGAAAACAGCAAAAAGTGATGAAACGGTGCCTCCTAAACAAGTATTTTACTAGCAGCAAATCAAATGATGGCATCAGGTGAGTGAATCACATTGCTGTGGCAATTTGAAGTGGTCACAATGAAACACCAGCGATTAGATCCAATACCAAGTGCTGATTTTTGCACAAGCTACAAAATCTAGCGCTTCCATTTCTCTGTGTATTTTTCTCACCTTTACTTCACAAATTATTGTTTTGACCATTGAGCATTTTTTTCTGGATTAAAAACACTTTACTAGTACACAAATGTGTCTATTCAATAATGTTCCATTGTGGTGCACAAATTATAAATATCACTGCTTACTACGACTGCGATGTGTAAGGTAGTATGGCATGCCATGTTAACATAATGCGTCAGTACTATTTTATCTGATGAATTATCAGCATATTTTGATATTAGTGTGTATGTCTCTTGTGGAAGGAGTGATCAGTGAGCTGGTGTTCAGGTTGTAGGCAGCCCTGAGAGGTGTATGTTGGGAGAGTTGCTTGGATTGGGTTTCCATTTTAATGAGATCCTTGACTTAAGACATGGCAAGGACGCTAACACTGTTTGCCTTTCTTCTTGTACTTTGTTTTGCTTTCTGTTATTTCTGCACATCACTGTACCTGCTGTCCTTTCACTGGATTATATAAATAAAGCAAGATTTTATATTCTCTGCACATACAGACAGTATAGTTTGAAAGGAAGCCTATTTGTGGGCATATAAAAGTGCTTTAAGGTGACACTTAAAGGTTTGGTATATGGCTGGTTAAACCTGACCGCCTGTGTGTTTAAGTGTCACACACTCAGCAAGTGGCATTTCAAGTCCTCCCAGTTGATATCACTAACTGATAACAGTTGGAGCTCTGCCATTTTGGTTTGGAGTAACATTTTATCACAAAATATTGTTGCAGTAGCGGGAAAAAAGAACAGAAATTTAGAAATTTCCAGTGAAGTGCTCTGATATATGAAATAATGAACCGGAGAGCAAACACTAGCCACGTTTACATGAGTTTTTTTGTCTTTCCGAATGACATTTCCGAAAGCAATGGTATACATGGAAAGGAATATTCCAATGGCGTGTCTACATGCGCCGCTATAATCAACCAGAATAGTCAATGGGGCATGTGCAGTAAATCGTAAACACCAACATCACGTGATACCGACTTCCTGGACTTTTTCTTTCACTTGTTGGAATAACTCCGTATTGCCAGTTTTTCCTTCGTCCGGTCTTGAAATTTAGTTTGAATCAAAAATAAACTTTCCTTAGCAGTCCAGTGCTGATTGCTCGCCTCCATTTTTTTTTTTAAATGGAAGAACGTCTGGAGCTGCGTGTTACGTCATATCTCAGCATTCGCTGAAAGAACGCACCCGGGAACAGGAAAAGATAAAGTTCAATCTTGCTAATATTTTATAATTAAGCTCGGCACATGTTTTATATAGATATGTATTTTCTTTTTGAATAAAAGTGGACTTGTGAATGGCGTATAGAAAGGTTTAGATTCTGTTCCACAGATGGCGCTAATGCACATGAAAGCTGCTTGCCAACCGCCAATAAACAACAGAAGAAGAAGAAGAACGCAGTCTGACAACTTTCCGTTTGAGCGGGTACAAGATACCTCAATCGGATTGGGGAAAGGAATATTCCACCCCTGTGAATCCGATTATATATTCATTCGGATTGACACTTTTCTTTCGGAATGAGGTGTATACAAAGGTTGCGTTCTTTCCGTTTGAGCAAATAACCCGAATGGAATTGGAATATTTAGGTCCAGGTAAACGTGGCTAATGTTCATAGGAGAAATTTGATGATTGTGTTTCAGTGCTGCAAAATCACTGTCATTTTTTAGGTTCGTTTATTTGTTTCTGTTGAGGATTAATTTGCAGTGGCAACCCATAACGCAACCCATGCTTCAATGTGTGTGTCTCTATCCAAGATGAGGAAGTTGGCGCCGGCTCAGTTTATGTTTACCTATGTTTATGTTTTACCTATGGGGTAAACAACTACCACAGTTGGCCCACTTGGCAGTGACACAGGTACACGTCAGGAAGGATTTAAGTGTTTATTTGCAGAGAACTGCAATTATCTTGCTTTTCTCATTCTTCCCATTTCTTTGTTGTCCGCTTGTCCCCTCCCTCAAGTATTCTATCCCTCTGTTTGTCATTGTTAAACGGCTCAGATTCACATTAAAGATTGCACATTACACATCTCTCCTCACCGTTCATTCCTTGCAGCCCCCCATTTAATTGTTGACCTCCTTTCCTTAGTCCCGCTCTCCGTCTTTTGTCTCTCACACAGTCACTGTACTGGATTGGCTCGGTTAGTAGAGGGTGTTGGAAGCAGCCGGAGTCTGAAGGAAATGAACCCAATAAATCAACTTCTTGCCCCCGTCTCCTCCCTGCCAGGACCTGCTGGCTGCAGCCACTTGCATACATAAACAAAAAACACAAGGTTTGCACCTTTGTGTGTCAAGATCTCGATATACGATATACAGATATTTTTTTTTCACAAAGTGAGTAGAGACAAAATCAAAGCCAAATATGCACGTCAAGTTGTTTTATTAAAGGGGACCTATTATGCAAAATTTTCAGCTCGTTGTATCGAGTTGTGGACTCTTAGAACAACTATACACGATAACCCGCACAGAAAGCAGACATGAGGGAGATACTGAACAAATCCAGTCTATATCGATATCAACATCAATGCCAATATCAATATGTATGCCAATTTATCAATATCAATGTCAACAACATGGTTAGTTTTGATATTGTGCTTAAAGTAAATATCGATATTTTGAAAATATTGATACATCGCCCAGCCCTACAAGAGATGGACGTCTAACAAGGTTGCCTTCATCTATTTGGGATACGATTTAGGAGTGTTCCGATCAATTGGCCACAGAAAAACAAGCAACTTTGAATCCGAGAGAATATAAAAAATCAATCATCACCATTGCATAAATATTGGTTGTAGCCAGAACCATTTGGAATGTCCTGAAAAAGAAATATACTACTAACGTACTAATTATGCATTGTCCCGCAATTCATTGCTGCGTGTCATTTACATTGCATGTGAAGACTAGTTTGCTCACTGACTTATTTTGCACATGACTTATTTGAACATAGGTCAAGTACTGTTTACATATAGTGCAGGACGTAGTACGCGTGACACTCATGTATTGTCACCAGCATCAGCATCAGCTTCCCGCATCCGTTAAGCAGTCATGGCATTTTTTGGTCTTCAGCAGAGATCACCACAGCTTCATTAATTCCTCTATTTGCAAGGGACCTACATGATGTTGAACTCCAGAGAAAAAGGAAATTACTTCTTAATTTCCCCCTGTCTTACACCTACAGTAAATACTTCCACACACATACTTCTCACGAAGACAGCATTTCATTCATTTTAGATCCACTGTGGCACCCAGTCATCAACTTGGCTTGTTTACATTTATACCGGTATAGGTCATTTTCATCATAGGTCATCACTGGAAGAATTTATACCGTTATATTGGGATGTAAAAAAACTATTGCCCAACTCTAGTTTTAAATGCTTTATTGGATCGCTTTACAAGACTTATTTTCATGACCTCAAGCTTTACATTTGCATATGTTCCAGTGTAACAAGTTTTTTAACAAATGCTGCATAGTGTCTGAAATTACGTGCACAATATGAGTCAGCGGAATGGTCCGCATTGTTGCATAGCTTCCAGCATGCCGACTGGCAAACACCATCCACATACCATATGAGCTTTCTCTTTTCTGCCATCTCTCATCTGCCCTAAAAGCAAATATTGACGCAGTGAAAGGACAGGTGGAGATGTGTACACATGATAGATATATATATTTTTTTTAAATATCTAAAACCAAGCATATCGTTCATACTGGTATAGACAGGATTTGATGCGGAGGTCTCATGTTACAATATGGCGCCGCCCGAGTGCAAGCTAGTTAAGGTAGCTGTTTATTTTCCGCTGCTTTTTTAGTGTTTAATTTTGCTTTATTTGTACTTCATATTCAGGTCCATATTGTTCAGCCCTACTTACTTGGGTCCGGGTCATGGGGGGGGCAGCAGTCTCAGTAGGGAATCCCTGACTTCCGCAGTCCCCGGCCACCTCCTCCAGCTCCACTGTGAGGACACTAAGGCGTTCCCAGGCCGGCTGTGAGATATAATCCCTCCAGCGTGTCCTAGGTCTGCACCCGGGGGCCTTCTCCCTGCTGGGCATGCCCGGAACACCTCACAAGGGTGCCTAGATGCCCAACGAGATGCCGGATATTAGGGATGCTCCGATCGATCTGCCACGGATTGATAACGATATAAGTGAAAAAGGACGGTATTGATACCAGCCGATACTTGCTTTAAAACGCAGATCCCCCCACAACAACCATGTCTGCCATGTGTGAAACTTCCTGTCGTTGTGAGAGTGATACAGTGAAGAAAATAAGTATTTGAACACCCTGCTATTTTGCTATTTCTCCCACTTAGAAATCATGGAGGGGTCTGAAATTTTCATCGTAGGTGCATGTCCACTGTGAGAGAGATAAACTAAAAAGAAAAATCCAGAAATCACAATGCATGATTTTTTAACAATTTATTTGTGTGATACAGCTGCAAATAAGTATTTGAACACCTGTGTATCATCTAGAATTCTGACCCTGAAAGACCTGTTAGTCTGCCCATTAGAAGTCCACCTGCACTCCATGTATCATCCTGAATCAGATGCACCTGTTTGAGGTCGTTAGCTGCATAAAGACACCTGTCCACCCCATACAATCAGTAAGACTTTAACTTGTAACATGGCGAAGACCAAAGAGCTGTCCAAAGACACCAGAGACAAAATTGTACACCTCCACAAGGCTGGAAAGGGCTACGGAGCAATTACCAAGCAGCTTGGTGAAAAAAGGTCCACTGTTGGAGCTATCATTAGAAAATGGAAGAAGCTAAACATGACGGTCAATCTCAATCGGAGTGGAGCCCCATGCAAGATATCACCTCGTGGGGTCTCAATGATTCTAAGAAAGGTGAGGAATCAGCCCAGAACTACACGACAGGACTTGGTCAATGACCTGAAAAGAGCTGGGACCACCGTTTCCAAGGTTACTGTAGGTAATACACTAAGACGTCATGATGTGAAATCATGCATGGCACGAAAGGTTCCCCTGCTTAAACCAGCACATGTCAAGGCCCGTCTTAAGTTTGCATATGACCATTTGGATGATACAGAGGAGTCATGGGAGAAAGTTTTATGGTCAGATGAGACCAAAATAGAACTTTTTGGTCATAATTCCAATAAGCGTGTTTGGAGGAAGAAGAATGAAGAGTACAATCCGAAGAACACCATCCCTACTGTGAAGCATGGGGGTGGTAGCATCATGCTTTGGGGGTGTTTTTCTGCACATGGGACAGGACGAGTGCACTGCATTAAAGAGAGGATGACTGGGGCCGTGTATTGTGAGATTTTGGGGAACAACCTCCTTCCCTCTGTCAGAGCATTGAAGATGGGTCGTGGCTGGGTCTTCCAACACGACAACGACCCGAAGCACACAGCCAGGAAAACCAAGGAGTGGCTCCGTAAGAAGCATATCAAGGTTCTAGCATGGCCCAGCCAGTCTCCAGACCTGAACCCAATCGAAAATCTTTGGAGGGAGCTCAAACTCCGTGTTTCTCAGCGACAGCCCAGAAACCTGACTGATCTAGAGAAGATCTGTGTGGAGGAGTGGGCCAAGATCCCTCCTGCAGTGTGTGCAAACCTGGTGAAAAACTACAGGAAACGTTTGACCTCTGTAATAGCAAACAAAGGCTACTGTACCAAATATTAACATTCATTTTCTCAGGTGTTCAAATACTTATTTGCAGCTGTATCACACAAATAAATTGTTAAAAAATCATGCATTGTGATTTCTGGATTTTTCTTTTTAGTTTATCTCTCTCACAGTGGACATGCACCTACGATGAAAATTTCAGACCCCTCCATGATTTCTAAGTGGGAGAAATAGCAAAATAGCAGGGTGTTCAAATACTTATTTTCTTCACTGTATATGTTTTGCACTCTGCAAAATATGTGTAAAAAATGTCTCATCAGGGTGGCATTTTGAAAACCTTTACATTTGTGCGGCATTTGGGGCCGAATACTTGGCAAGCTGTGATGCGTTTGAGGCTCGCGATGGGATCTTTTGTCAGGGCAGCGTCCAGGTCCTAACGCCGCTGTACTTGCAAAGCATCTGTGCTTCAGTAGGCAGCGGATGTGGCTGGAGGCACCCAGCAGAGGTGGACCAACCTGCTTTTCATTCAGGCTTACAGTTAATAATGTGAGAATTAAACACATTTAAATAAACGCATTGTGAAATACAAAATGTGAGATGTGGATACCAGCATTTTGTTCGTGTTCTGGTAAAACAACCATATTAAGGCTTTGTTTAGTTTGAAATAAGCTATGGAAATAAATGTTACAAATGAGTAGCTCTTGGGCAGGTTCATTTTGTAAAAGTAGCACTCACAGAAAAACAGTAGTTTTTTACAGTGCATGTATGATCTGTTATCGGTAAAAGCTGATTTCACTCATGGATTATCGCCATCAGCAGATCCTGATCACAACATCGCTACTGTTTATGCAAATTACCACCAAGCTAAAGCAAGCGTTTATGATGTTTTGCGCATATGTGTTCGATAACTCTTTAAGCACTTTTTTTAATAAAGATTGTTCTTGATAGAAATGATATCTTCACCTTTATCTGAAATATTTACCGTATTTTCTGGACTATAAGTCACTCCGGAGTATAATGCATAATTAGCATTTTTTGCAGGTAATTTACTTCACAAACTACTTCACCAAAACCGACATTACGTCATCTTGGAAGGCAAGTTTTAACATTAATAAAAGAATTAACAAAAGAATAGACAATAGGCGCTTATTACACAATGCTTATTCAGCTACATGTGCAGTGTTTTTGTAACATAACAGTTTTAAGTACACTAACTAAGATTAGCCTCCACTTTACGCCAGTCCGTAACAAGTTTCTCACTTCCTCCAAACTTTCTCTCTGCTGCTCGATTACCGATTTCAGCTGCAAATTTCACAACTTGCAGCTTGTAGTCTGCAGAATATGATTTTTTTCTTTTGGTGGGGCATTTAAGATAAGATAAGTTATGCTTTTATTCGTCCCTCAGTGGGGAAATTTGCATTGCACAGCAGCAAGAGTACAGAATCAGTAAAGCAGTACAAAATACACAATATAAAAATTTAATAATGTAAACAACCCAAGTATTAACAAATTAACAATTTTACCCAGTTATATACAAATACAGTTTGCAGTCTATACACTATGAGATCTTGCCAGTGAGTTAATATGAGGCATTATAGAAATACTTAATACTTAAAACTTAGAGCCTTAATATTGCACGTGGAGCTTGATCAGATATCTTTGTGTTCTGTCGTTCTCGGTTGTCTTTATAAGCTAACAAAGCTAACGTCTACTGGTTTTTAAATATTAAATTGTTAAGGAGTTGGAGATATCTGTATGTGTGTGTATTTATAAGTCGCAGGGACAGCCAACCTATGCAGAAAAGTCTGACTTGCAGTCCGGAAAATACTGTAAATAAGGCACTGACTGCCTGCTTCCATCTGATATGGCTGTTAACTGTTCAGCATTTGGAGACACTAAAGGTTATACAACCTCAGGAATTGGATGTTTGATGGCAAGTGTAGGGCAGTGATTTTCAACCACTGTGCCGCGGCACATTAGTGTACCTTGAGAAACCGTCAGGTGTGCCGTGAGGAATTATGCAATATCACTTTTTATAATTAACATTTATTAATCATCATTTGCAAATATTATGTCAATCATTATGTCAATAGTATACATGGACCCAAATATTCCAATTGCATTTGGTTTATTTGCTCAAACGGAAAGAATTGAACAGGGATGGAATATTCCTTTAACCCAGGGGTCTCAAACTCAATTTACTTAGGGGCACTGAAGCCCCCCCCCCCCCCCCCCAAAAAAAAAAACGCATTTAACAACGCAGTGTGTGCCAGTGTGTGCGGTGTGCCACAAGATTTTTCCAATTTTCTTCCAAAAAAAACATGCCATGGCTCAAAAAAAGATTGAAAAACACATTGTAGTAGTCATTTTAGTTAGACTCCTAAGGCGCTGCAGGCAAAAGAGCTGAGCTCTAGTTTCTGTTTTGCAAAGACCTTGACCCACTATAGCATCTTTCATGACATGTCACATCAATGATACAAGCTCATTTGTTGGAGCAGCAGTCATGTTCCTCATTATCCTTTAACACTATAAATAATATATAGTCTTTTTCAGGCCTATGTTGGCTCTTTTACACAGCAACACTTATAACACAATACAAACAGGATACACTTTGTTGACAATAGGGTTGGGTGACATGGACTCTAGCATATATGACTGAAAACAATATACAATTTATATTCAAATCAATCTTGTATAAAAAGCTACAAACCTTAAACTATATAATAAATACACTTTATTAAATTGTAAAGCATATTTATTTATTTGTAACAAACTGGCTAACTTTTAATGGGATGTCCGCTTCTGCACACATTAATACAATTGTGCTCATGATTAAGGAAGATGTAGTGACCCATGCAATTGCAATTCCATATGTAAGACTGTAGGATGTAAGAATTTTGTTAGTTGACAATTGTCATTTGTTGACATTATTACATGACTGACAGTCTCACCTTCCCCTTTTGTGACCCGTTCTCTTCCTCTCCAGCCGGTGGCCGAGCCCATTCCCATCTGCAGCTTCTGTTTGGGGACCAAGGAGCAGAATCGCGATAAGAAGCCAGAGGAGCTCATCTCCTGTGCAGACTGTGGCAATAGTGGTGAGTGTTGGGTTTGGAAAAACAAGAAATGTATATACAATATTTTCTACTGTGCAATAAACTGTGCAATAAAAAATTGAATTCACAAGAAGTTTTTCTTCTTGAGACTACAATCTAGTTGTGCCTGTGGTAAAGTGGGAAAGTATTATGTGTATAATTTTTATATGATTCCGTGTTTCCCACAAGACTGAAAGCAGTCTGCAGTGTTTTTTTTTGGGGGGGGGGGGGGGCAGTGGCTAGATAATTGTGCAATTTGCATAATTGGCCTTAGGCCTGTCATGATAATAAATTTCACTGGTCGATAATTGTGCTATTAATTATCTACCGATATTTCATACAGAGCCAATATGCACATACACATATGGACCCTATTCTCCATTCTCAGACCAGGGTTCAATTCCACCCTCGGCCATCTCTGTGTGGAGTTTGCATGTTCTCCCCCGTGCATGCATGGGTTTTCTCCGGGTACTCCGGTTTCCTCCCACATTCCAAAAACATGCTAGGTTAATTAGCGACTCCAAATTGTCCATAGGTATGAATGTGAGTGTGAATGGTTGTTTGTCTATATGTGCCCTGTGATTGGCTGGCCACCAGTCCAGGGTGTACCCCGCCTCTCGTCCCAAAGACAGCTGGGATAGGCTCCAGCACCCCTGCCACCCTTGTGAGGAAAAAGCGGTAGAAAATGAATGAATGAATATCCATTCTCCATTTTTTTTCTTGGAGATGAATTAAGTGTCTGTCTATTATGATCATTGTCTTTGGCGATCTACCCAACTGATCAAACAGCGAGTGACTGGTAGTTCACAATTTACGAGACATAATTATTATAATAGTAACAATCGAGCGAGGTTAAGTGACACTTAAAAAGTAAGTTAGCAGCTATCTCATTAATTTGACAGCCATCGTAGTTTCCCTGTGGGACAAAAACGAGCTCTGAATGAACACATTTCTTGCTTTAAACACAAAATGTCACCGTGGTATATAAAAAAAAAAGTGACTGTTTTCTACTACAATATAGAGAGCAAAATATTGCACATAAAAATACAACACTGTATTCTGTTTTATAACAAATGTCCTGCAAAACCGCAATGATTATCTTTAATTTGGAAACCAGTTTTTGGAACTGCTGTCTTATCTGTGAGTATGCTGTTAAGTGAATGCACAAAGATAGTGTTTCTCCCTCTTCTGCATCAGGATTTTCACTGCTTTCTCATCAAACAAGGTCAAAGCAAATCTCTGACAGCGTGTCATTCATCTTTAAACACTTTGTGCAGCCAGGTTTGATTTAGTATGGAAACGGAGCAATGTTTTCAATTCTAAAACCTTTTCACGCGCTCCTCCTGTCAGGATGCAAATGGGTCACCACTGTCAGTCAGCAGCCACTAAAGACAATGACATACTTTTTATATGTGTGTGTGTGTTTTCTTTCCTATCTTGCAGGCCACCCGTCCTGTCTCAAGTTCTCCCCAGAGCTCACGGTGCGAGTAAAGGCTCTGTGGTGGCAGTGCATTGAATGCAAAACCTGCAGCAGCTGTCAGGATCAAGGAAAGAATGCGGTGAGTGGATGAGCGAATATGTCAGAGTGGCAGATGAACGGTGCCCGTGCAGGCTTCTTTTGCCTGAGTGTCAGGTAGAGATGCTGGTAGTCGTGTCTGTGGTTTTGAGATTGCGCTATTTTAGTCAGCCTTTCTTCTTCATTGTTGTTCACATTTTTTGAAGTGAGATTTTTGCTCTGATTCAAATGACACAACTATGATTTTTTTTTTCTGATTTGCACATTTTGTAATTCTGTCTGAGATATTTTAGTTTTAATGATTGAGCCTCTGTGATAATTGTCAAATTTAAAAGTTACAGTGAAAAATTATTTAAAAAAAACAGGTGCTGTTTTTAGAAGCAGTCATCCATCAAGATAATTTGCCCCTCTTTCATCCCCTCCAATATAAATATATATATTTTTACTAGCGGCACGGTGGACGAGTGGTTAGCGCGGAGACCTCACAGCTCGGAGACCAGGGTTAAAATTCCACCCTCGGCCATCTCTGTGTGGAGTTTGCATGTTCTCCCCGTGCATGCTTGGGTTTTCTCCGGGTACTACGGTTTCCTCCCACATTCCAAAAACATGCTAGGTTAATTAGCCACTCCAAATTGTCCATAGGTATGAATGTGAGTGTGAATGGTTGTTTGTCTATATGTGCTCTGTGATTGGCTGGCGACCAGTCCATGGTGTACACCGCCTAATTATTGAAAGAATTTTAAATGTATTATAGGATTCAATTGTGCACTTTGTTGTATTGTTCAATACAATTCAATTTTGAACTTAATAAAACTATATTAAGAAGAAATTTGCTGTGATTGGCTGGCGACCAGTCCAGGGTGTACCCCGCCTCTCGCCCGAAGACAGGTGGGATAGGCTCCAGCACCCCCGCGACCCTCGTGAGGAAAAGCGGTAGAAAATAAATAAATGAATGATTGAATATTTTTACTGATTTAATTAGCTTTTCCTAGCATCTCATGCACCTTTTCAAAATATTAAAAACCCCAACAAAAGCATCACCTTCTGTAAGAAAGTGAATGGATGTTTTGCTTAAATTTAACTGTCGTAGTGCTTGGTTACTGTTACATAATTCACCCCGGAACGATCGATAGGGGAGTGGTTGCCACCCGGAGGGGTGTGCACGAGGGACAGGTTTTTTTTCCGCCTGTAGTGGTTACGAGACGGCGTTCAGGTCTCACGTAGCAAGAGTGCGAGTTAATGTTTGTGAAGAGAATAAAACCGTAATATAAATTAGTTACAGAAAAAAAAACAACAGCAAACATCTGAGTCAAAAACACAAATGCCGTTATTGTAAACATAATACAAAGAAAAAAGCGGGACGTCTGTGTGAAAGGGAACAGCAACATGCTGGAACTCTCCCAAATTCGACACTCCGTCTCAGATTCCAGTTCTTCGGCCTCTTCACTGTGGACGTTCTTCCACATTTAGGGGCCAAGTATTACACACCAATACGCTCTAATCCGTGCTCAAGTGTGGCACGATTGGAAGAAGCGGGTCAGGGCACGGCACAATTACATACATGGAATGACTCTATGATTGCTACTCGCAAGTTCATAATGATGACAAAATAAATAAATCAATAATAATAAACCTAAAGTCAAATTCCATGGCAGGTTTGCTCCCCTGTGTTATAACACTTGTACAGCACATACGGCCTTATTTTGTGGTGACTTTTACACAGAACTGCCAACCAGTGATTAAATGTGTGGAAATATCTATGCCGGTATCTTGTGTGACTTACAGTACACAGTACTTATTGAATAGGGACAATTACTTTCAGCCTTTGTTTGCTGTTTTTGCTACGGTTTGCCATTCTTCCAAGTTTAATACAACTTAACTCAGTAATTAAATCACTAATGAATTATATTCATCAGTACATGTTTGTGTGTACGTCTGTGCAGGACAATATGTTATTCTGCGACTCATGTGACCGGGGCTTCCACATGGAGTGCTGTGATCCTCCCCTCACGCGGATGCCAAAAGGTAAATAAATAACATATTTCTCCTACATCTTGATTACATCTTTACAGCCCTCCCATAAAACAATTTTGGAGTAGACAAGATATTTGTAGATTACATACACATGAAAGCCGCACTATTTGACCACAGCAATAAAACATATCTTGTGTTGTTTGCTTTCAATTCTAAACGAGATAAATATATTAAATACATGGCCTGTGATATTCAACCTCTGCTTTGAATTATTATTATTATTATCCCCAGGCATGTGGATTTGTCAAATCTGCCAACCCAGGAAAAAGGGAAAAAATCTTTTACATGAAAAGGCAGCACAAATAAAACGGCGCTATAATGCACCGCTCGGACGGCCCAAGAACAGGTGAAGAAATGCCTTCGAGTTCTTGAACATCATTTTAATTTATTGTGTACTCCACGCAAACAATGTTTTACGACAATGTCTCGTTCGTACTCCTTGTAGGCCAGGGCGGCCCTTCAAGAAGCTGGGTGGGCGTGCCCGGCGGAAGCGTTCAGCCTCGGCCAATTCCTCGTCAAGCTCCTCTTGCGAAGGTTACCCTGGCGACGACCGGCTACTTTTCACGATGCGAGACGGCGATGACCCGACGCAAAGCAGCCTTCGCTTCAACAACAAGACCAAGGGATTAATCGATGCCCTCACAAAATTTTTTACACCTTCGCCTGAGGGTCGTAAGGCACGCCAGGAAGTAGTGGATTACTCTCAGCAGTGCCGCATTAGAAAGAAATCCAGTCGCAAGGGAGATGGAGATGACAGGGCGGGTAGGTCAGACACGTAGATTTATCAATGAGTTGTAACTTATTTAATGTGGTTTCCATTGTTTGGGTTTTTGCCACCCTCAGACAATCAAGAAGGCAGTGACTGGCGTGATGAGGACGACAGACTGCCCGGCCATGAAAATCTTACAGAAAAAGACATTGAGCTGTTCAGACACATCCAGGAGCTTGCTTTACAGGTATCCAGATGAATATGCCATAAATGTCAAATGCAACTATATTGTCATCGTTTAAAGGGGAACTATTATGTTCATTTTTCCACCCTTTCTATTGAGTTGTGGTCTCCTATAGAGCAGCTACACACAATAACCTGCACAGAAAGCGTTCTAGTTCTTCTAGAATCTGCACATATTCAGCTGTGTTTTGGGGGATTTTGAGGTCTGTTATAATGTATTCCACCAACAGCCCGCCTCCAGGCATGCCCACGCAACTGTGGTTGAGTGCATACAAAGACTTCCGGTTTGTGCTGCTAACTGTTTAGGAGTTAATAAATGGTAGAAGAGCCGATAATAAACAGCGATTTTGCTGACTTCTGGTTTATATTTTTGAAATGTCGGCTTTCCCGAATCCGATCTGTACGTTGAGATTGTACAGTCCGACCTTTATCAAGAAAAGAGGTTACTTCAAGACTTCTTCAGTGGGTAGTGGCTTTAGCATTTTAGCGTCAGGGTTTCTACGGCATTAGTAAAATGTAATGTGTTTTGCGGGACTAACAGTGTGTAAAAAATAAAATAAAATAAAATGGGTTGAGCCTCTAATTGTGGCAACCTTACTTCCTGTATGTTATATTGGTACACAGACAAGCGCTTTTGCTCCATGACTTACACAAAATAAACACAGTTGGGACACTCATAAATTACTTACAGCTTGTTCTTCGGACTCTTCAACATGGCCGAGTAAAGTTGGAACAGCATATTTTTCTCTTGCTGACAGGGAATCTGAAACTCCAACCACTTATGCCTGATGCTTGCCTCTTCAGTCGAGTTAGCTTTCCCTTAAACCCGGAAGTCATTACTACATGCTGTCACAGTACAACAGAGACGAGGGAAGGCAGGCCTATACCCAGGCTTATACCCAGGCACGCCCATATAAGGAAGTTCGACTAACTGTGACATCGATGTTTGGAAAAACCTCACTGAAATCAAGATTTCAGAGCCATCCCAAACTTCTTCCAGGGCTCACTTCCAAATGCGAAAACCTCATTACGGCATTAGTATAATGTAATGTGTTTTGCGGGACCACCAGTGTGTAAAAAAAACAAACAAAAAAACCCCGGGTCGAGCCTCTAATTGTGGCAAACCCACTTCCTGTATGTTATATTGCTACACAGACAAGCGCTTTTGCTCCACAGTTGGGACACTGATAAATTACTTGCAGCACGGCCGAGTAACGTTGGAACAGCATATTTTTCTCTTGCTGACCGGGAATCTGAAACTCCAACCACTTCTGCCTGATGCTTGCCTCTTCAGTCGAGTTAGCTTTCCCTTAAACCCGGAAGTCATTACTCCATGCTATCTGTGTTTTACAGTGTTTGACTTGCCACATGGAATTATTATCAATGTCCACGCAGTGCTGGATGTAACCTTGCCGTTTCTGGTTCTCTTCTTTCTTTCTCTGCATTGCTCACCATAGAAAGTCGGAGTGACGGGTCCACCAGACCCTCAGATGCGATGTCCATCTGTCATTGAATTTGGCAAGTTTGAAATCCAGACCTGGTACTCTTCGCCCTACCCGCAGGAGTACAGCAGGTGGGAAAACATTTAAAAATATATTTTTTTCCTCCTCTAGGTTGATAGACCTGATGTATCTGGTTGCAAATAAAATGGATCACTTGTGTTGGAATTTTGCCCGTCTTTCAAATTCATCTTGTGAAACATGAACACATATTTCTCTCTGTTTTCAGTGCATTATAGTAACAGGAGAAAATGAGTTAATATGAGCTAGCTGACAACAGACGTCATAGGGACACACCTGTTTTGACTATGAAGCGCTCTTTTGCACCTTTGCATCGTTTGATATACATGCTGTGATCATGCATGAACACGTACACCGATGATGACATCTAATAGTTGCAGTATCTTGCGGTATTTTCATGATTTAAAACTTCTTTCCTAGAGCGCATTAATACACATACTTATGCTAGTTCCGGCAACAACAGCAGCACAGATACGCCGACAACACTTACGATGTCCGCTTACATCGGGATGGCCGCGTCTTCCAGCACAACGAGCATCTTGTTGAGTCTTTGTAGTGAAATTGAGATCCACTTTTCTGTCTGTGAATTATGGTGAGACTAGCGATTTAGCGACATCGTGTGATAGAATGCTTAAAAGCAACAATGTTATGCATGCCATTTCACGCATAGATTTATACTTATATAATATGGAATCAGCAAATAATCGTTACATCATCTGTCAGCAACAAGCCAAAAGCTTTGTCTTTACTTTCCACAAAAATACACTTTAAGCTGGAAATTAACAAAATCTTCACCCTGGCCAAACCTTTCCAAAAGCTTAGTTTTTAAGGACAAATACTTGTGGATGACAGGCCTAAATACATTGGAAAAATATGCGATTTTAAAATGCCCCTGGAACCCATTTTCAAAAAATACTGAATGAGAGGCTGAATGGATAAAATACTCATAAATTTACAGTAGTCATAGCAGTAGCAGATACTGTGTGTAGTAAAAACAAATAAACAAACCATATACTGTATAAGGCGCTCCGGAGTACAAGTCACAGGACCAGCCAAACCATGAAAAAAAACTGACTTATGATCTGGAATATACAGTATTTGTTTTTTTCCCCCAGCAGTTATAAGTACTACAGACATCCTTATCGCTACTTATTCTAATGCATGATTACGTGGACGTTTCTGGGGTCCCTTTTAACTGTATTCTACCTTGCATTTTATTTCTAGATTACCCAAACTCTACTTGTGTGAGTTCTGCTTGCGGTACATGAAGAGCCGCAGCATCCTCTACCAACACATGAAGAAGTGCAACTGGTTCCATCCTCCCGCTAATGAGATTTACAGGAAAGAAGATGTCTCTGTGTTTGAGGTAAACTTGAACAGAAAGATTACATAGAAATTCACAAACAATGGGCATTCAACTATATTCATTTAATACATTCATAATTCATTCATTGATTGTTTTCATATTAAATTTAACATGGGATAGGAGGCTTCTGATTTCATGCCGGTGTGTTATTGAGCAGAATAACGCAGCATGGAAGGAGGTCTGCACGGTTGTAGCTGAAATACATATTGATGACATGATGACTCAATTGCTTTAAGATGCATTTAATCAACAGTTTCCAAATTCGGTCAATTCTTAATCGATTTATTATGGCTATCTGTAATCAGCATCGTAAAGGATGACGGACGACCTTGCTATAGAAAGACACACCACTATCATCGCTATTAGGTGTCTCTACTTCTTTGCCCCCCTCACCCCCCTCTCTACCTTGCTTAAGGTAATTAATCAACAAATAGCCAGCAGCTAACGCTTGACATGAGTCAATTTAATTTTTTTTTTTTTTTTTAGGAAATCCATTTGATATAATTTGCACCCAGACAAAGGCATTAATGCAACATACAATATCATGGCTGCTTACATACACAACTTATTAAATCAAAAATCTCTTTAGCACCACTAAGCACCACACAAATAATGTCAGTAATGCACTCCACCTTTTCTCTTCTAAATATATTTGTTCTCTCATTTTGACATGAAATGATATGATTATATTTGAGTGGATAACACTGCAAGCCACATGGACCACGGCTTTGTTTCTCAGTTCATTCATAACAGTGTGCTAGAACACTGTTTTTCAACCTTTTTTGAACCACGGCACATTTTTTTTAATATTGGCAAAATTTGGCGGCACACCACTAACCACTAGGGCTGGGTTAAATGATTATTTTTGTAAAAAAACTTGTTTTTCGAAGCATTGAGTAATCTCGCGATTCATTTTAAATCAGATTTGATTTGATTATTTCGCCATAATTTGACCTACTATATAGCAATTAATGCTAGTGTATCTCCATGAATAAAACACAAATTTCTTCTTAATATATTTGTATTAATAAATTCAAAAATGAATTGTATTGAACAATACAACAAAGTGCACAATGGAATCCTATAATACATTTTAACATTCTTTCAATAAATAAAACTATCTATAAACTATCTATCTATAACTATGAACAACGAGGTTAATCATTGCAAACAAGGAAAGAAAAAAAAAAGTTGAAAACGTACGGTGTCTTCTCCACCACTCTAGCAGCTCCCGAGTGCTGGTGCATCGCGGTAGTGCTTTTACGGTACGCTATCCCCATTTGCATCCATCTGCACATGTCACAGACCAACGTATTGTTACCTTGAAGTGGAAAGTACTCCCATACTTTTGACATCCTATTGCAAGATATTTTCTTTTCCTCCTGCTACTTGATGCCGCGGCGGCAGCCGCCATTTTTTGATTCTGATTTGACGTGCAGTTCTTGCGTCGATGACGTCGACGTGTCATCCCAGCCCCAGACCTCGCAATCCCTCAGTCACTAATGTTTGTTTTCTTATTATTTTTTTTTGAAAGGTCGATGGCAACGTGAGCACAATTTACTGCCAGAATCTGTGCCTGCTGGCCAAGCTGTTTCTCGACCACAAGACCCTCTACTACGATGTGGAGCCCTTCCTGTTCTATGTGCTCACCCAGAACGACAGCAAAGGTTGCCACCTTGTTGGCTACTTTTCCAAGGTAGAACTTTTTTGAAAGTCCACACCACTATTTTGATTTTCATTTGCACCTACTGGGTTTTAAATTATAAAAATGATGACCGGCTGACATGGCTTTTCATTACTGCCTTGAAAATACTGATAGTGTATTACAGCAGTGTAGTCCATCAACAGTGACTCATCCCCGACTTCATCCCATGAGCCATGAAGTTCTGGTCAGATTTTGGTGATGAGGAACTTGCATCCGGTTACTTGGAGGGCCACCAGCATTTGGCTTCTGAATTAGATAGCAACACCACTGAGGAAAAAATACAAATGGCTGATATTAGTAGAAGAGAACACAGCAGTCCACATGCTGTGTTCTCCGGAGTCACCTAGAGAGCACCATCAATGATGACTTCATGCTTTCCTCATCCTTGATGTCCGCGCAGCTCCATGGGGACAAAAGACGTTATTTTCACACCTACGCCCCCTCAAGCGACCGCTTTCATGCGGAAAATATCCGCTCCACACACCTCCACGATTTTCTAACTGCGCGGATGGAGACACATATTTAAAAAGTGCAGAAATACCAACATTTATGAGGCAGCCTATACTCTGACGCATTTCTCCTTGCAAGGGTGCAAGTCCCTGCGGTGGGAAGAATGACGAGCTGTGATTGCAGCACGATTCAAAGGACGAGTGCACCACCTTTGCTTCCTTTTTCTGTCACAACAGCAAATAAATAAAAGACAATTTCTCATTTCTATGATCAAGCGATCCATTCATTTTGACACGTTTTAATAGCAACAGCATTTAAACATACACGCTGTTACTAATAGCATGGCAGTATTTACCTGGATTCTACCACAGCGACTAACTAAATGCATCAATTTATTTATTTATGATGCATTTGATTTGCGCATTTACAAAAGCTTTGTCATTTTAGTTGAGGCATACAACACTGGCTAGATAAGAGTATAAAATATGAAATCTGAATAATACAAATACACAAATTGAGGAAAATTAAATGCCTGTTTCCCTTATTTATGGCAAAATTGCCAAGCCCTAATAGAAACAATTTCTATAAAGTGTAATTTGCACACATTCTGTACAGTCAGGCTGTCAATACTGGTAAATCTTTGTACAAATATACGGAATACTGTATTTAATACAGTATATACAGTTACAGAATACAGTTATTAGTTGCTGGTGTATGCCAGCACTCAGCCAAACCAAAGCAGTTAGTGAGTTGATGCATCACCTTTAACACTCAGCTGGCCTTTCCCAAATATGAGGCCATTATTATTATTATTATTATTATTATTATTGTAACGATAAAATGTCTTTCCCTCCCCTTTTTAGGAGAAGCACTGCCAACAGAAGTACAATGTATCATGCATCATGATTCTTCCACAGTACCAGCGAAGGGGCTATGGGCGCTTTCTCATTGATTTCAGTAAGTCTCAACTTTGTTACACACAAATACAGTATTATGAATACTGTGATACTAATAATGTATATATCTATTTATGGACCAATTTAGCAATTATGAGCACTGGAACTGACATTTAAGTGTATGCGCGTCAGCATCATCTGTTAGTCTTTCTGTGCTTCACCGGCTGGATGACAAGAGGGTTCACTCTGCATGTGTCTGTGTGCATTAGCTCTATATGAAATAAACACAGTACAGAGTGAGCATCTTCTCAGCTATTTAAGCCTCTTTGTGCTATTAGCAGGGCTACGGAGTGCTTGGTGCATAGTTCCAGTGTGGATATGCAGTGCAGGCAACCCGATAGTCGACACTCGTGGAGTAAATATTAAACAAAACGGGACACAGTGATGCGCGTTCAGCGGTGGTCTGCAGTGTTGTATTCAATCACGTTATGATTTAAAAGGATGGCTACCATTTAAACTTCATCGTGTAGCCTGTCATATCCATTATTTTACACAGCTCAAATATGACCCCAATGGATAGTTTACCAATGCACTGCATAACTGTGTGTAGGTTTTATTTAAATGTTTTTTTTCTTAACAGAGACGATCTAGTACGTATATCATGTAGTATCGCTTGGAGTGCTTTGCTGTACAGTTTTGTTTTAGAAAAAGGCTGGAAAACACATGGTTAACGCTCACATATTAGTTGGTCAATATTCTGCATTATACGTTGGTAGTGTATTGTCTGTTGATATCCACTTGTTGTGTTGCTGTGTGTTCTTTTGACACCAGGAGTAGGATTGTGTGTGATGCTTCTTGATTCGTAGCTTATATGTTAGGCCTCACACAGATACACTACATTTGAGTACCATCTAGTGGCTTAAATGCGACGTGACACAAGATTTTTGAATGATAATCGTTTAAGTCAAAATTGCACAATTATCGACCATCAAACTTTATCGCCTAGTGACACATTTTCTCATTGTTTGTTTTTGCCGCGTTACTAGCGTAAAAGTCAGAGTTACGTAGTGCGTTTGAATGCCTCTTCACATAACAGTGCAGTGAGCTCAGTACTTGATAGATGCTGCATATGGTTAGCGCTCGCATAGTAGTTGGTCAATATTCTGCATTATACGTTGATAGTGTATTGTCTGATATCCACCTATTGTGTTGCTGTGTGTGTGTGTTGTTCTTTTGACACCAGGAGTAGGATTGTGTGTGATGTTGCTTCCTGATTCGTAGCTAATATGTTATGCCTCATACAGGCACACTACATTTGCGTACCATCTAGTGGCTCAAATGCGACGTGACACAATGATAACATGATACAAAGATCTTTGAATGATAATCGTTAAAATTGGCACAATTATCGACCATCAAACTTTATCGCCTAGTGACACATTTTCTCATTCTGTTTGTTTTTGCCGTAATTTTTCACCATCTCATTGCAGGCTACCTGCTATCGAAGCGTGAAGGCCAGCCCGGATCACCAGAAAAGCCTCTGTCAGACCTCGGTAGATTGTCTTACATGGCTTATTGGCGCAGCGAGGTCCTGGAGTGCCTCCATAGGGTCCATGACCGGCAGATCACCATCAGACAGCTCAGCAAACTGACAGGGATCTGCCCGCAGGATATCACCACAACCCTACACAGCCTCAACATGCTTGAACAGCGAGGAGACAGGTCAGCGCATAACACACCCATCCATCCATCCATAACATATACTTTACATACAGAAAGTCACTATGTGCACATTATAATACGGTCTAACTAGACCATTTCATGTTGCTGCACGCATTATGATAATGAGGTTTACGATGCTACATAGCATATGACATAGCTTGACTGATTTTTCCGTATAAATGATTCCTTTGGTTGTGAAATTTTATGTTGACAGAAGTGGTCAACCATGTATTTCCACTTCAGTTTAAGTGGGGACTTTTTGGTAATAAGACCACGGTGGAGTGGGACTTAATATACTGGTCGACAGGCTGGTTGTCAACATAAGCGGGTTCCATTGAAAGACGAGTGTTTCCCACGGGACTGCTGTCTATTTCTGGCACTGGTTTCTTTGCTGATTTGCATAATTGACCATGACACACATGCAAGTAGTTTTTGTGAACACAGTGGGAAACAAAAAGGCAGCAAATGCATGAAAAGCAAAATAAATATGTTTAGAAATACAAATTAACTATTTTCCTGTTTTCCTTTTTTGTGTATTTTTTTTTATTTCACGTCAAAAGCAAAACTGAGCAGGCAGTGAGTGTTCATAGATATAGACTACTGTTAGTCTCCAAAGTGTCTGATAAGACCACTGATCCCTCTTGTAACGTTGTCTTATTCTCTCTAGAATGTGAAACCAATATATAAACCCACAGATTCATTACACAGAGTGAAGCTTTTCGAAAATTTTTTGATGGTTGTCACGATAAGACCACTGATCCCTCTTGCAACGTTGTCTTATTCTCTGTCAGTTATGATGCCATTTACCATACAGTGTTGGAACAACAAACTACATTCACTGAAGGTCCCATTATAATGTGTTGTGTAAGGGCGAATATGTGGCCCCAAATCAAATTGTGGTGGTCCAAATTTCTATGTGGCGGGCCGCCACAAATAAATTTATATTCAGGTGCAAAAATTTGAATATCATGAACAAGTGTTTTTTTGTCACTCGTTTTAGAATGTGAAACCAATATATAAACCCACCGATTCATTACACAGAGTGAAGCTTTTCGAACATTTATTTCTTGAAATTTTGATGGGTGTCACAATAAGGCCACTGATCCCTCTTGCAACGTCGTCTTATTCTCTGTCAGTTATGATGCCATTTATCATACAGTGTTGGAACATCAAACTACATTCACTGAAGGTCCCATTATAATGTGTTGTGTAAGGGCGAATATGTGGCCCCAAATCAAATTGTGGTGGTGCAAATTTCTATGTGGCGGGCCATCACAAATGAATTAATATACAGGTGCAAAAATTTGAATATCATGAACAAGTATTTTTTGTCACTCGTTTTAGAATGTGAAACCAATATATAAACCCACAGATTCATTACACAGAGTGAAGCTTTTCGAACATTTATTTCTTGAAATTTTGATGGGTGTCGCGATAAGACCACTGATCCCTCTTGCAACGTTGTCTTATTCTCTGGCAGTTATGATGCCATTTACCATACAGTGTTGTAACAACAAGCTACATTCACTGATGGTCCCATTATAATGTGTTGTGTAAGGGCGAATATGCGGCCACCAATCAAATTGTGGTGGTGCAAATTTTTTTGTGGTGAGCCGCCACAAATAAATTAATATACAGATGCAAAAAATTTTAATATCATGAAAGTCTTTTTTTTTGTCACTCATTTTAGAATGTGGAACCAATATATAAACCCACAGATTCATTACACAGAGTGAAGCTTTTTGAATATTTATTTCTTGAAATTTTGATGGTTGCCGCTGACAGATAATGAAAATTAAATGCAATGTCTGAGAATATTGTGAAAAACTTAAATATTAGAAAGCACCCTAATCAACTAATTAACTCAAAACACTTGCAAAGGTATCTTGAGCTTTCAAATGGTCTCTCAGTCTTGGGGAAGACTGCTGATTGACACCCATTGACACCCTCCACAAGGAGGGAAAGCCACAAGAGGTCATTGCTAAAGATGCTGCTTGTTCAGAGTGCCGTATCCGAGCATATTAATAGAAAGTTGAGTAGAAGTACAAAGTGGGACGAGGTGCACCAGCAAAAGTGATATGACCGCAGTTTTCAGAGGATTGTCAAGCAACATCCATTCAAGAATTTGGTGGAGCTTCACACGGAGTGGACTGAAGCTGGACTCGGCTCTGTGACGACCTGGGCCACAAATATCGCATTCCTCATGTCAATTTTGCATTTGGAAATCAAATGGAGAGGCATATAAGTCCAGTGTCAAGTTTCCACAGTCTGTGATGATTTGGGGCGCCATATCATCTGTTGGTGTTGGCCCACTGTGTGCACAGTCAACACAGCCATCTATCAGGAAATTTTAGAGCTTTATGGAGATGCCTTTTTCATTTTGGCGGTGTGGTTCAATGAGCTTGATTAGTCAGCAAAGTCACCTGATCTGAACCCCATAGAGTCAGTTGGGTATTGTCGAAGTAAGAGATACCAGACCCAACAATGTAGATGCAATATTTCACTCTGTGTAATGAATCTGTATAATATATGGGTTTCACATTCTGAAATGAATGACAAAAAATATTGAACTTTTTCATATTATTCAAATTTTCTGAGCTGTTCCTGTAAGCAATGGGGGTCAATGTGAGGTTGTGGGTTCACTGCATGGGGACAAAAGAGTACAGAGAAGCGTGCATGGCTCAGGTGGTTTAGTGGTCATTTCCTAACCAGAAGGTTGCAAGTTCGATCATCCGTCCTCCCATGATCATGTTGAAGTATCCTTGGGCAAGGTACTGAAATGTGCTAACAGTGTCAAAGCGCTATACAAGTGAAAAAACGTTTTCATTTTAATGAATATGAACATTAATATCGTGTTAAAATGATGTTATTTCCTCTGTCAGGACGGTCCTGGTGCGACGAGAGAAACTGGTGGCGAACCACATGGCTCGTCTCAAGGCCCGACCTCGACAGCTCGAGGTTGACCCCGAGTGTCTTCGCTGGACTCCTGTCATTGTAACCAATACCGTGGTTTCTGATGTCGACGAGGACGAAGATGAGGATGACGAAGAACTAAGGGACGACGACCACAAGGAGGTAAAACACTTGTGATAGGTGGTCATCTGAAAATCTCATTCAGGATTAGGTTTTGACTTTTTGGGGGTTTTTTGTATTGAAATAGATCAAGCAAAGTCACAAGCTTCCATCAATGTCATGGCACATGCGTCAAGCCAAGAAGAGAGAAGAAGAAGAAGAAGAAGAGGAGGAGGATGAGGAGGAAGAAGAAGAAGAGGAGAGCAAGGGTTTTCTAGGGTTTCCTGTCAACCAAAGTTCTCCAGCATCGCCTTCAATCCGTTGTCCACCTGCCCCACAACCACCTCGTCCACCTCCGCCTGCAAACGGAGAACGGAGACCCCGTGGGCGCCCACCCAAAAACTGGCCTTGGGGCAAAGGGGCGAAGGATTGCCAACGAGTCGGACGCCCATCTAAGGTCCGCCCGATGGAGGAAGAGGATGACGACGATGAGAAGATAGAGGGAGGAAAAACTGGCTCAGCTGAAAGTCCGCCCTCACTTTTCTCATTGGAGAGAAAAGCCGAGTCAACAGGTTTTCGCACACTGGACATGGCCAGACACCCCACCATAACCCCCACACGAAGAGGCCGCCCTCCAAGGAAAAAGAGAGGCCCCAAGCCCAGACAGATGGAGGAACGCAGTGATGGGCTCGCGCAGCTTCCTGGTGTTTCCAGGCTCGGTGATCCTTCTCTTGTCAGGAAGAGCGGCTTCAGTGATAGCAGTGAAGAAGATGAGGAGGATGAGGAGGATGAAGATGAGAGCAGGGCATGCTCTCCACCGATTCTCACAAAGCCTGCTATGGGCCTTAAATGCAAGGTACAAAACAAAATATAACAGTACTTTGGTTTTTGTTACAATTTGCAACTTTGCTAGCGTAAAAGTCAGAGTTACGTAGTGCGTTTGAATGCCTCATCACATAACAGTGCAGGGAGTGCAATACTTGATAGATGCTGCTCGGACAGGAAGACAGGAGACTGAGTTACACACAAAGAATTTAAAGGGGAACTGCATCATTCACAATCCTTATGTGAAACATGAACATATATTTATTTCACTTTTATTTTCACTTTGCATTTTAACACGAGAAAACAAGTTAATTTGAGCTATATTACAACACTGTAATTGGGATACACCTATTTCGACTATGAAGTCATGTAAAAAAAAAAAATGTTTGATATACACACTGTTATTACGCATTAACACTGATAACATTTAATAGTTGCAATATCTTACCGTATTTTGACGATTTAAAACTATACCGAAACTTATTTTCTATGTGTACTGATACACATACTTATTCTCGTTCTGTCAACAATGTCCGCTTTCATTTTTGATGGCTGTGTCTTCCAGCACAAGACATGTGCTCCAGTCCTCAGGTAAAAAAAAAACAAAACATGCTGACGGAAAACGAGCATCTCGTTGAGTCTTTGTCACGGAAATTGAGAGTTGGTATCCACGTTTCCATCTGTGAACGATGCTGCAGCATCTCATGAGATTAGCGGTCAGCGAATTGTTTAGTTAGTTTCTATTGATGCGCCAAGGAAAGACGTTTTGGTAGTGTTTTAAATCATCAAAGTACGACAAGATGTGGCAACTATTAGATGTTATCATTTTGTTTATTTGATCATTTTTGGGGGGGCGGCACGGCGGTCTAATGGTTAGCGCGCAGACCTCGCAGCTAGGAGAGGAGGGTTCAATTCCTCCTTCCTCTGTGGAGCTTGCATGTTGTCCCCGTGCATGCGTGGTTTTTCATGCACTTGTATATATCTATGTATCAGTAGGGCTGCACGGTAGTAAAGTGATTAGCGGGTAGACCTTGCAGCTAGGAGACCCGGGTTCAATTCCACCCTCGCCCATCTCTGTGTGGAGTTTGCATGTTCTCTGTGGGTTTTCTCCGGGTACTCCGTTTTTCTCCCACATTCCAAAAACATGCTATTAATTGGCGACTCCAAATTGTCCATAGGTATGAATGTGAGTGTGAATGGTTGTTTGTCTATATGTGCCCTGTGATTGGCTGGCCACCAGTCCAGTCCTCTCGTCCAAAGACAGCTGGGATAGGCTCCAGCACCCTTCGCGACCCTTGTGAGGAAAAGCGGTAGAAAATGAAGTGTGAGTGATCATTTTTGGCCTGCATCTAAAATCTCTGATATTGGTACTCCGATACAAGCGGTTGAGTCCTGATTCCGATGCAAAATGTTACAAAACTTATGTCCCATCGTGGCACAGAACCGGGATAGTTAAATATGACCGAACTCATTGCAGAATTAAATGGAAAGTTCCGCTGGACAACAAGGAAGTCATTAGCTATACCAGAAAAGATGACTAGACCCTGTTGGTGACTTAGTAAAGTCAGGTTTACAATGCTTAATTGAGCACATTGAAACTCGTTATATTAGGCCCAGTTGACTCTAAATTGTGTTTATAACTATACCCCAAATGCTTAAACAAGTAAATGGGTCCATTTTACTCATACCTACTGTGACATTGGTATCGGCTAATATTTGCGGCTGCAATATTGGATTCGGATTGAAAGTGAATAGCTTTTATCGGGACGCCACTAGTTATTATTGGATCGGAACATTTAGAATAATGGACTATAAATAAATCAAGCACTCTATTGACTTCAATTCAATTTCCCTTTCTGTTTTGCCCAGAAGCCATTGAGAAAGCGTCGTTTTCGTCAGCGCAGCCACCCTCACAGCAGCGTGGTGACCGAGACCATTTCTGAGACCACGGAGGTTCTGGATGAGCCCTTTGTAGATTCCGACTCGGAGAGGCCCATGCCGAGGCTTGAGGAGGAGACGCCGCTGGGTCACCCACTGCGCCGCTACCCTCCAGCCCGCTCCGCACTTAGGTTGTCAGACCCAGCTCCCAAAAGGGGCAGACACTGCAACCTCTCAGATTCAGAGGAAGATGGTAGGTTCAAGGACATTGAGTTTTAAAGTTAAATGTATTACATGGTTATCTTTGTTGCTTTATATATTTTTTTTCTTTTCAGATCTTGCTGCTATGCTGAATCCCATGGCTGAATTGCCGTCAGGCCCGTCTGCAAACGTAGTTGCCAATCCTGAGGCCCCAGTCAAGAAGAAGAAGGGCTGGCCTAAGGGAAAAAGTCGTAAACCACTTCACTGGAAGAAACGGGGACCTGGAAGGCCGCCTGGAAGTGGAGCCAACCAGCGAGCGGCTGCAGTAAGCCTAGCAAGCGGTGCAACGCCACCGCCCAAAATCAAGATGAAGCCCGGTCGCAAGCCTCGGAGCTGGTATCTGCAGCGAGCCCAAGAGGAAGCAGACAGGCAGGAGAAGGAGAGACAAAAACTGCTAGAGGAGCAGCTGGACAAAAATGCCCCGCTGCTTTCAATAGATAGAAACAACAAACGAGTTTCCAGATTCGCCTCTGATAACAAAGAAAAGTACTCCGACGACGAGGACTATCTCCCTATGCCCGTGGAGCCAAAGGTCCCTAAAAGGAGAGGGAGACCACCTAAGAATCCCGCCCTCCGTCAACCACCGCCACCTGCACCAAAGCCACATCAAACCTCTGAACCCGAGGAAGCAGAAGAAGAAGACGAAGAGGAGGACGAGGTTGCGGCAGAGAGAACCTGGGAGGAGAACAAATCAAGCCGTCCGCTTTCTTGTCCTTTGTTGTCTCCTCCGTCCTCCTTATCCAACCCAGGGCCTCGGGACCAACAGTTCCGTCCTCAGGGTATGGATATTGGAGAAGGAGAAGATGATGATGATGAGGAAGAAGAACGAGAAGAAGAGGAATTTGAGAGGCAGGGAAATAGTAATCTTACAATGCCGAGGCGAGCAACAGCTACACCAGGTTCAGGAAGCCGGCGTAGTGAGGACCATGATGCAGATGATGAAGGTGACGGACACCCAGAAGAGAAGAGCAGCAGCAGTAAGAAAAGGAAAAGTCAGGAGTCGGAGGATGAGGACGAAGATGAAGACGAGGAGGAGGATCCTGCTTCCCATGCGAGCTCACCTCCAGTCAAAGAAGAACCAGAAGGCGGAGAGGCTTTTTTAGACATGGAGAACAGCGTGGCCCGGGACTATGTCAGCAAGCAGGAGGAGGACGAAGAGGAGGAGGAGGAACAGCCTGAAGAGCAGTTGCAGGCGTCAAAGTGTCGCCCCCCCTCCGGTGACCCACAGCAGGACGACAGGGAGCGTAGAGAGCAGGAGGAGTCTGCTGTGGCTGCCGCCGCCGTGGAGACTGTCACGGCCATGTCTGTTCCCTCGGAACCCATGGAGCTCCAGCCTTTGCAAACGGAGGACAAAGATGTCGCGCTGTTGATCGAACCCCAACAAACACACCCCCACGCCCACTCTCATCAGCACCCGGACTTCAAAGAAGAGCTGGGTCACCATCACTCACATCACCCCCATCACCACTCCAATGAACTAGACCTGGAGACGGTCCAGGCCGTCCAGTCTCTGACGCAAGGGGAAGCCCAGGATGAAGAGACCGAGCCTCATCACGGGGCTTACCAGGACTGTGAAGAGACACTTGCGGCCTGTCGGACTCTACAGAGTTACAGCCACACCGGGGACGCCGAGGAAGAAGCCCTTGCATTAGTCGAGGAGTGTGGCGCCTCACAACACAGCAGCCCAATGCCCAATCCCACAATGGCTTCCCTTCCCAGTCAGTCTGTGCGTTCGGTGAACAGTCCAGGATTGCCGTCCACCATCATGGACACAACACCAACTGGGCAGAGAGGAGGAACTCCTGGCCCCACGGCACCAGGTGCAAATTCTGGTGGAAGTGGAAGTGGGTACACACAAATCACTCCGGAACATCCGAGTTCTTTGTCCGCACCCTCTCAACAGAACATGGAGACCTCTCCAATGATGGACGTCCCCTCTGTGTCGGACCACTCGCAGCAAGTGGTGGACAGCGGCTTCAGTGACCTGGGCAGCATCGAGAGCACTACAGAGAACTATGACAACCCCAGTAGCTATGACTCCACCATGGGTGGAGGAGGCAATGGGACAGGGAATGGGGGCAACGGAGGGGGAATGTCAGTCCCAGGAGCTTCCTCCGCTTCCTCTTCTGCTGCCTCTTCTTCCAGCTCGGCCACCCCGTCGTCCTCCTCTCAGTCCAACAGCTGCTCCTTCGTTCCAGCTCCCAGCTTAGCATCTTCCACGGGAAATGGAGGATCTCAGCATGGACTGGGAAGCTGTAGCCTCATCCAGCAAAGCGGATCTGGTGCCAACAGCGCCCCCGGAACCAGTAACGGCACTCCCGTCCCCCAAGCTCCACCTCGTCCTCACCCATCCAGCACACCCGGCTGTGGGATTAAATCTCCACAGAGCTGCGGCGTCATCGAGAGGCCTCCGAGCACCAGTCAGCAACAGCAGCAGTCGTCCCAAAAAAAGGTGCCACAGCAGCCTCCTCAGCAGCAGCAAGCCCCCAACTCCCAGCCCCCATCCTCCGCCCCACCTCCACAGCAGCAGCAGCCTCTTTCCCAGTGTAGCATGGGTAACGGCTTTGGCTCCACTCCCATGATCATGGAGATCCCCGAGAGCGGAGGGGGAGGTGGCCGTACCCTGTACGAGCGTATGGGTCAGGACTTTGGCACAGGGGGCTACCCCCAACCCTCTGCAACCTTCAGCCTGGCCAAACTCCAGCAGCTCACAAACACCATCATGGATCCCCATGCCATGCCTTACTCCCACTCTGCCTCCGTCACCTCCTACGCCACCAGTGTTTCACTCTCTAATCCCGGGCTTGCCCCCTCTGCCCACACACCCATCCCCCAGGGCCAGCCCACAATGACCCCGCCCCCTAACCTCAGCTCTGGCTCCATGAACCTGGGCTCCCTGCAGCTGCAATGCAACATGCCCACCACCAACATCAGCCTCGGCCCCCCGCCGCACACGCAGCGACTGCAGGGCCAAATGGCGACCGTCAAAGGCCATATCTCCATCCGCTCCAAAGCCACTCAGCAACTGGCGCCCGCCACGCACCAGCAGCAGCTCTACGGGCGCAGCTCGGGGGCCGTAGCCATGCAGGGCACACCCCGCACCTTGGCTGTTCAACGCGGCATGATGCCAAATCTCATGCCCACGCCGGCGGCATACAATTCCATGAACATGACTCCGCTCAACGCCATGTCAGCCGGCTACCGAATGCCCCAACCGATGATGAACAGCGGTTACCACGGTAACCCGCCTTACATGAATCAGCCAGCTCAGTATCCCATGCAAATGCAAATGGGAATGATGGGAGGGCAGGGTTACCCCCAGCAGCCTATGCAGCCAAATCACCATGGCAACATGATGTACACGGGCCCCTCTCATCACAGCTACGCTGGCGTCCCAAAGCAGTCGCCGTATATGAGCAGATGAACAGCCGAAAAATGAAAAAGACAACACGGGGGGGGGGCCAAGGCTTATACTCGCTGTACTTTTAGATGTGCATCACTCTTCTTCACACTCTCCGGTGCTCTGGAAGGCACCAGGAAGGAGCTGAATTGCAACAGAGACTGTTTTTCTGTGTATTCATAGTGGTAGTTTCTCATAGGAGAGACAGGGTGTGTACATGGACCAGGTCAGGCTTACATAGTCCCGAATCTCTACTTTTCCTCTTGATGTGCAGGGGGAGAAAAGAGGATGTGGCGAGGAATATACATACACAGAAAAGGACAATTTGTCGGACTGCAAATGATAAACAGTTATCTGGTTATTTTCATCCATGCACACAATCTTTCGACATAGGAAGCCTTACCATAAAAAAAAAAAAAGAAAAAAAGACGCTTGAACAGTAGGTGCATTCTTGTTTTGTTAAAACATGTTGAACTTTATTTTTGTTGTTTTGGAAAAAAAAATCCTTGTGCAGTCAGGCCTCATATGCTTTAGTCTTTATATACGTGGCATTCTGAAACGAGTGGCGCACACACCCTCGGGGGTCTCCGACACCTGACCCCCACCCCCGTCTCCGCAGCCAGACCGTCATACGGTCCAAGTGAAGGAGCAGGGGCCTCCTGTGTGTGTGTGTAGAGGTGTTCAGCCATGTTTTTCTGTCTTCCTGGATGGATGGCATCATACCAAAAACACTGCAGCGACACAGAGGAAAGGAACCGTTTTACCGTATTTTAATCCATGCGTAAATACAATAGCATTATGTTGCAGATTTCTACCGATGTAAATATTCTGATACCTCCCATTATCAAGCAGCACACACACACACACACACATACACATGTACTGGCTAGCTCTTGCCTAGGAATGTACAACCTTCCGCTTTCTACTTCTCCACACTCCACTGACAGTCTTTGTACAATGTCTTCTTCTTTGGCAATTAAAAATAACACGGTGAGATTTTTCCATTTTAGCCGCTTCAAGGAAAACGCGGTTTACAAATTAGCCAATTCCCCACAAAGTGTTGATGACCCAAAGAGGTCGAGGTTGTCCGCTTATGAATCGTGTATTCTGTTAAGCCTGTATTTTTTTATATATATATATATATTTTATTGTCTCTCAACTTACTGTCTTTGCTAGAGATACTGCGGTTAGACAGCCTTTGTAAAAGGTGCACCTAAAAGGCCTGGTGTAGTGCATGGCTTAACTCACACAGAGGCACACTCGTACGAAAAGCAGGGTCAGAGCTTTGTTGGTTGTGGCGTTCGAATGCCGTAAGGTGGAACGGTTCACCTTGTTGCTCCGTGTACCAGTATTCAACGTCAAGAGAGGAGTTTTTTTTTTTTTTTTTTTGTTTTGTTGTTGTTGTTTTCTTATACACCTGACATTGCATACTTTATTTGTGTCTATTGTTCTGTTCTGAACTTTTTCTTTCTGAATTTTATCAGAGTGGGCAGCTTTCTATTGCGACACAAGCTGACTCTTTTTGACTTTAGAAAACCTGTTGTAGAGAACATGTTTTTTCTATAATATAAAAAGGAAATTCTGACATTGATATTGGTACTGTCATTTTTTCCCCCATTTTTGTTTCAGGAAAAAAAAACATTTTTAGCTCACATCTTGGGTAATAATTACTAAGAAATTCAAAATATAAAAAAAAAAAATTCTGCTCACTTTTAGTGACTTTAAGATGCCTTTAACCTCTCCATTCCATCTCATCTCTAGAGTTTTTCTATCTTTGTGTAGTATATTAATGCTATTTTAAACAAAAGGACTACAAATATCTAAAGGTCACTTGGCATTTTTTTTACTTGTGTGTGTATAGGATGACTTCCTTACATTAAAGAGGCATGTACAAATAAGCTCCGTATATTTCTGTCTGTTTATATCGCTTCCCTTTTTGTATCCTTTGGAATTGTACATGTTACGTTGTATGCTAAGAGAGAGTGCAAAAATAAATAGAGGAGTGTTTGGCTGAGTGCAGTGCTGTGCTGTGCTCAGCGCCCTCAACTCTCTTCTCTTGTCTCTGTATGTATTTCCATTTATTCGTCCCCTCTTTCTTAGCAAGTACTTTCAAAGAACTCTGTACATTTTAACATAAAATGAAAATAAATTATGTTGAGCCATTCACGTTTCTCTTGACGTTTTTAAGGTCATGCATTTTCTAATTCTATGCTTTAAAACTCCAGTGACGTTCCATCCCTGCTAGTCACATGTTGGATAAAGAAAGTCATACACAAATGAAATAAAGTTGCCTGACATGGGCCGATACACATTTTGATTACTTCAATATGTGTATTGTCAGATGTCCAGTTGAAAAATTACATTTTTGTAATTTTGACAGTTTAAAAATGCCCCAAATTAGTATATTTTGTTTTTTAATTATTAAAAAAATCAACCTATACCCATATTGTGCTAAAAATGAATAAGGCCGTGTTTGAATTCGCAGTGTGCATCCTACTTAGTAGTAGCCTACCAAGGTCTTCCTCACACTTCCTGGTTGTGTCACGTGTTCTCGTGTTTACTCCGACGTCCTAGCGTTTTTAAAGGCTGAACGAGGCGCGCAAAGAATGTTGGGATATGATGGACCACAGAGGTTGTTTTAAATGCAGACTTCTTCTCAATGAAGGGATTTGTCGGCCGCATTTTGAGGAGCCTTCGCGCAACAAGATGACGTCATGCAGCCTACAAATGCGCACTTTAAGGATGCAAACAGCCCAAATCTAACACCAGAAACAAAATGTCAGACCTGCTTTCTTTTGAACCAATCATGAAGCATATCTACTGAGATTTGCCACAGCAGTGGCCTCCTCGTCCAATCAAGACTAAGCCTCAGCGGAACTACTTTCTTATTCTTGGCCAATGAATGCATTGAAAAGGCGGGATTTAAATTTTTCTGGGCTTGTTATTGGTTGTTTTTTTTCCTTCGCTCCCTGGCACCAGAAGCTGATCCACCAAACGGAAGCGACGACAGTGTCATATTTCAATGAGAAAATTGTGAAATTCGAGACCGAGACGTAGAAATTGTCCCAGGTAAGTGCTTTATGACTCTATAAAGTCTTCTCTGCTTAAGTCGAATTGCCAATAAATAATTGTTTAACTCTATTTTCATTCGCGTTGTGGTTTATGGTTCTCCCCCTCTTGTCATGAGACACTCAGGAGGAGGAGGACTGATGAATATTATTGTCGATTGAGATGGAGGCCTGCAAAATGTCGCACCGTTATTGCGTGTTTACATTTGACAGAATGGTTAGCTTCATTTAGTCAACAATAACTCTAATATCAGTCGGCGGCATCTTGTGTTTTAGTTTCCGTTCGGGCTCATTTGCTATTCCACAGTAGCTCGGCAATGACTTGTGCCTTGGATCTGGGGGTGGGAGTAAGAATTAAGTTCAACTTTAAGCATTTCAACCTCATGTACTGGAGATGTAGTAAAAGATAAAAGGCATATTGTATATTAAATGACATTAATATCTATCTGCAGACAAAATTTCATCAAAATTGAATGTGTTTTTTTTTGTCCGGAAATACTACATGTCACGTGTACATTGTGTTTAGTATGGGGTCTAAAGGAATACACAGCGTGCTGCTGTACTGCAGTATATGGGCAAAAACATGAAAATTATGACACTTGATTTTCTTCCCTGGACTTTTTGTTTAGAAAAAAAAATGTAAATGGATACTATGTATGACTTTTGAAACATATTTTCACTTACCTGCCAGTCTCATGTGAAATGCCGTTGACAGATGAAAATATTTTACTCTTGCCGGGAATTACCAACTCCAACCACTTCCTTGAGACCTGTAATATTTGTTATCATTGTCACTTTTTATGTAAATCGAGGGAGCAAAAGCAATATCGGCCCAAGCAAAAACGGCCATCGGCTAAGGGTGATGGGAAAAAATTGGTATCGGCATCGGCCCGAAAAAAACATATTGGTCGATAGACATGATGACCCATTATAGAACTGTACGCCACCGCACATGGTTTCAAAACGAGAATAACCTCCTAATATTGTGAGGAAAAATAATTACATTTTAGGAATACATTCATTTTTAAAAGTTATCATAACATGAGAAACAAATAATTGTAATGTTTGGAAAATTAGGTAGGAGTAAAACGTGAAAATATTACAGGAATAAACTAGGACTGGGCGATATATCGATATTTTCAAAAATATCAATATTTCTTTTAAGCACAATATCAAAAAAAAGCATAACGTTCATATCGATATAGACTGGATTTTATGTGGAGGTCTCATGTTTCAAGATGGCGTCCCCCGAGTGGTAGCTATTGAAGGCAGGTCTGTGTCTCCTGCGGCGTTTTAAGTCTTTAATAGTGCTTTATTTATTAATTCCTTATTGTTTTTGCACCATAGCGACCCCTTAAGCAGGTTTGCAGCTATTGATGTTTATCTTATTATGAATGTAGCTTGCCACTAGCGCCATTGTTGACACTCGTGAGCAGCTTTTAGCTTTGAGCACGCGACGGATACACGACGACAAATGAGCGGACATCCCCACGGATATATGGAGGCGCACAGCGGGAGTGAACAGCGAAAAAGACTGTATAAAGGTTTCTGTATAAAGACTGCATCAACCATGTTTAGTGTCTGTCGTCATGGGGAACGTACTTGAGATGCATTGTTTTTCTTGAAATATATATATATATAACTTCTTCACATTTAAAAAAAAATATCAAATTGGACCTTGCATGATTTAATTTTTTTTAGTATGTGGCACTCGGTGGAAAAAGTTTGGACACCCCTGCATTATATAATCAATTCCCAAACACTGAGCAATAACATGAGTAGAGTAGCCATGACGTTAGAGCAATCTAAATGGAGGCTTTATTGGTGCGGTGACCTTCCAGTTATGTCATGATGTCATTACAGCGGGATTTATGTCATCGTGAGCTCATCTATGATTATTACCAAGTGGAAAAAGTCAAGTGAGAAATTGATAATTTTGGTATTTCACTCATTTTGTAATGCAGTAAACGATGACATAGTGCAACATAGATTGGCTTTAGCATCTTTCATGCACAAAATGTAACAACGTGGCCTCGCATCCTTCATTCCTGTTTGAAGAATTGGAAAAAGTTTGGCCCTAAATATGGAATACTCAACAACTGTATCCTGTGTTGTTGGGGTGAAAGCTTTGTGAGTCCTTCAGAGCACAAACTGCCTTTATCCATAAAGAATGTCATGTGATAAGTAGGGAGTATGCAAATCTTGCAACAGCAGAAAGCCCAGTTAGGAAAATTGAGTTCTTTACTCTGTGTTCTATTTGGGAAATTATATTCACAATGTGTCAAATGCACAATTCAAACGTTAAGAGACATTGTTTTGATGAAGAAGGGATGTATTATAGCTATTTTTGACAGCACTGTCACATGTAGTGCAACTGACACAACCCCATGACTCGCTCTACATCAGTGATTTCCGACCAGTGTGCCATGACATATGGAGAAAACCTGCACTTTGTATATTTGTAAATATATATATTTCTTAAATATTTACCTATTGACAATGACAATTGTCAAATTGTCATTTGAACATGCATCAGATTACAATTGAGTGCATCCCATAATCAGTCCCCAGTTCCACATGTCCAAAAGGAGTAGGAAGAAGCAAAGCTTATTAAATCCTACTCCTCCATCTGGTACTTTTACAATCAGAAACTGTTACATTTGTTCACTTCCTGCTTTTTATTTTTATTTTTATTTTTATTTTTATTTTTATTTTTATTTTTATTTTTATTTTTATTCATTTATTAATTTATTAATTTATTTTTATTTTTATTAATTTATTTTTATTTTTATTAATTTATTTTAATATATTAGTAATAGTATAGTAACATATTATAGTAATGTAATTGCTGTATTTAATAGTAAAACATATGCATATTAAACAAATGGGACATATTTGTACCATAAATTAAGAATAGTCCAGCATAAAATGGCTAAATGAACTATAAACAAATATTAGGCATTCAGAAGACTCATTGAAAGACATGTTGTGATAGATAGTATTCTCCACTGGCCACTAGGTGTCAGCAATGTTCCATTAATGAGACAACAGCCTTTGCAGAAAGTACTAAAGGAACAACAAGAATACTAACAAGTGTGAGTCTGTATTATGTCTTATTTATGTATATATGTCTTATTATGTCGATTATGTATATTTGGTAATACAAGTGTAACGGTCACCATAGGGGTATTATTTCATGTTTACAGCTGTACTTACAGGTAGAGGGTTATAAACAAGTTTTCTACGTACTAATTATGAAACTATTTAAACTTTGTAGTTTGGCCCCCTTGCTCACTGTTACTTGTCCCACATTGTATTTGTAGCCCCCAGCCAAGATGATCCACAGCCTGTTCCTGGTCAACGCCTCAGGAGACATTTTTCTGGAAAAACACTGGAAGAGCGTGGTCAGCCGCTCCGTGTGCGACTATTTCTTTGAAGCCCAGGAGCGTGCCACTGAACCGGAGAACGTCCCGCCTGTCATCCCCACGCCGCACCACTACCTCATCAATGTTCTCAGACATCGCATCTACTTTGTGGCCGTTATCCAGAGCGAGGTGCCGCCACTCTTTGTCATTGAGTTTCTGCACAGAGTCGTCGACACATTCCAGGTTCAACCTTTTGTCTTATTGCATCATTCTTCCGTGTGTATTGTGTGGTTGATGAATTGCTGTCTTACCATGTACTTATATGTGAACAGGACTATTTTGGCGTATGCACAGAGGCCGCCATTAAAGACAATGTGGTTGTGGTCTATGAACTACTGGAGGAGATGCTGGACAACGGATTCCCTCTGGCCACCGAGTCCAACATCCTCAAAGAGCTAATCAAACCCCCCACCATCCTCCGCACGATGGTCAACACCATCACAGGTATCCCGTTTTATCCTCTCCACGACATGTTCCTGCAACCCCTCACCTTGTTGTAATTAGTATAACGTTTATCAACATTTATTATTATTATTTATTATCACAATAACAATAATAATTTACTTTCTTTACAGGCAGCACGAATGTAGGTGAACAGCTCCCTACTGGTCAGCTGTCAGTGGTGCCATGGCGACGCACCGGAGTCAAGTACACCAACAATGAAGCTTACTTTGACGTGGTGGAGGAGATTGACGCGATCATTGATAAGTCGGGTATGCAATGAGGCCGCCCACACATCTACAGTCTGTAGCCCATATATCTCATCCAATTCATAATTTCCCTCAGGTTCCACCATAACTGCAGAAATCCAGGGAGTAATTGATGCCTGTGTCAAACTGACTGGCATGCCTGACCTGACATTGTCATTTATGGTAAGTTTATAATTTATTTATTATTAAAATATTATATAATATATAATTTAATATTAAAATAAAAATAATTATTATAATATTTAATAAGATTATAAAAATATTTTCTAAATATTATATGTTATTATTATATTATATTATAAATAATTTATAAATAATTATTATAATATTATAAAAATTATTTTATATGCTCAGAAAGGAAGATTTCAACAAAAACTAATTATATAATAATAAAATATATAAGCATATAAATAGGCTGCACGGCGGTCGAGTGATTAGCGCGTAGACCTCACAGTTAGGAGACCAGGGTTCAATTCCATCCTCGGCCATCTCTGTGTGGAGTTTGCATGTTCTCCTCCCACATTCCAAAAACATGCTAGGTTAATTGGCGACTCCAAATTGTCCATAGGTATGAATGTGAGTGTGAATGGTTGTTTGTCTATATGTGCCCTGTGATTGGCTGGCGACCAGTCTAGGGTGTACCCCATCTCTTGCCCAAAGACAGCTGGGATAGGCTCCAGCACCCCCGCGACCCTCGTGAGGAAAAAGTGGTAGAAAATGAATGAATGAATGATAGTGAGATACTGCAAGAAATAATTTTCAATGAGTTTGTAGTATTACTATCCCCAATAAGAAAATGGTAAATAGCATTTTGGAGACTAATAAAAACATAACAAGTACACTTCCGCCCTCCATGTCAGAACCCTCGACTGCTGGATGACGTCAGCTTCCACCCGTGCGTCCGATTCAAGCGCTGGGAAGCTGAGCGGATCCTCTCCTTTATCCCTCCCGATGGAAACTTCCGTCTACTGTCTTATCATGTCAGCTCTCAGAAGTCAGTATCATACATGTCATAACTTTAAAGAAACGTCATCAGTTTGATATATAGACTCAGACCACATCCACATGTCTTCCCTCTTTTAGCCTGGTGGCCATTCCAGTGTACGTCAAACACAACATTACTTTCAGAGAAGGAAGCTCCCAGGGCCGTTTTGACTTGACGCTGGGCCCCAAGCAGACCATGGGCAAGGCTGTGGAGTCGGTACTGGTCAGCAGTCAGCTCCCCCGGGGTGTCCTCAATGCCAACCTTAATCCCTCCCAAGGAACATACACCTTTGACCCGGTCACAAAGGTATTAAACTAGAACACACAGTGTTTATTACACAACGACATGGGATATTTAATATATACTATTGTCTGTTATTAAATGTTGTGTTTTGTTTTGGTTAGTTATTGAGTTGGGATGTAGGCAAGATCAACCCACAGAAGCTTCCCAGTCTGAAAGGCACCATGAGTCTTCAGGCGGGAGCCTCCAAACCTGATGAGAACCCCACAATTAACATTCAATTCAAGATCCAACAGATGGCCATCTCAGGTACACACACATGCACCTCTTCACTAATATTGTATATTCCATCTTTGTGGAATGAATAATTATTCACAGCAGACCTGACTCTCACTCTGGCAGCAGTGTCACACATCACCCAGTAGATGGCGCCAAAGACATAACATGTTTATCACGTGTGATTTGCAGCATTATTACACTTCATGTTAGACACACAACCAAATTTGGCATCTTGTGTACATTTCTACCAAATATGAATCAGTGAATGAAAGTGTTTCTGTTCTTTACCAGGGCTGAAGGTAAATCGTCTGGACATGTACGGTGAGAAATACAAACCCTTCAAAGGCATCAAGTACATGACTAAAGCTGGGAAGTTCCAGGTCCGAACATGAAAAGACAGCAGTTCCGCCCAAAACGGACCAAACCTCCATGAGACTGACTGCGGATGTGATGCATTGGATTCATACATTTTCTGTTTACACACGTCAACATGTATTTCCGCATTTGTAGCAGTAACAAAATGACCAACTTACTGCTAATGTATTCCTACTAACTGAATATTTATTGATTACATTTAGGGTAAACTGGCGGTGCTGGTCTGGTGCTGTTTACATATAGAAAAAAAAAATATCCTTGATTGAAATGATTATGGTCAACTTTGTTGCACACAAATTATTAACGTAATTAATTAAAATTATTAACATTTTTGAGGGTCGCGGGGGTGCTGGAGTCTATCCCAGCTGTCTTCGGCCGAGAGGCGGGGTACACCCTGGACTGGTCACCAGCCAATCACAGGGCACTTATAGTCAAACAACCATTCACACTCACATTCATACGTATGGACAATTTGGAGTCGCTAATTAATCTAGCATGTTTTTGGAATGTGGGAGGAAACCGGAGTACCCGGAAAAAACCCACGCATGCACGGGGAGAACATTGAAACTCCACACAGAGATGCCTGAGGGTGCAATTGAACCCTGGTCTTCTAGCTGCGAGGCCTGCGCGCTAACCACTAAACCACCGTGCAGCCTACCTATGTGTGTTTAAAAAATATATATATATTTCAGTGCAAATTACATTGGTGTGGTGTTACTGATGCTGTATGGACCATTTTTATTCCTTATTTATTATTTTGAATCCCTGCTTCTCCACTTTCTGCATACTTTTACCTGTAAATTGACCAAAAACAGGAATATAACCCACTGTTGTACTCGTATTACAGTACTGAAAGAAGCTAATGTTAGTTACAGGCACTTTCAGCAGTGGTGTTATGGACCACTACTGAAAAAGAAAAATACATTTCATGTGTGTGTGTGTGTGTGTGTGTGTCAGCATCCTGCAGCCAGGTGTTATAAATGTGTCCAAATAAAGATTTGATGTGTTGAGTATCATAATTAGTTGGTTGTCATGCTTCTTGTTATAAGCTTTTTAAATTTTTTGCAACTGTGTTAACTATTCTATAATGTTTTTCAGGTGTTTGATCACACATAGTAGTCGGCACTGCTCATTTTCCACAGCATCCTGGAAGTACATTATTCCATTCAGCAACATTGCTTCTATTTCCTATACAATGACTCATCAGAGGACCGGCAGGTAATCTATGATTTAGCTAATAATGCTGTTTGGTTTTTTTAAGATAGATATTTATTGTGTGATGTCCCCTATATTTAGTGTAGTAAAATTGTACTTTTGGAATGACCTTATGTTGACCACTCCGTGACTTTGGCCCACTTCCTTCCTCATGTGGCAGGCAGGCAGGCAGGCAGGCAGGCAGGCAGGCAGGCAGGCTCCACCCATCATTTAGTGATGACTTAAACCCTCCAAAACATGACCTCTTCACTCTCTCTCAGTGTTCCTTTACTGACTGGAACTTATCTCTCCCTTGGTGTGGACCATTTGAAACTTTTGCACTAGCTTTTTTGTGTGCTGGATTTTCTATATATATTTTAATTTTAATGAAGATGCAGTACTAATTTTGCGACCGATGCCCTCTTGCCACATGTTAAGGACGTATTGAAGGAAAGTGAACTTTCTACCCAGTCGTTTACCAGGTAAATGCTATTTTTTTATTATTTATTGTAAAAAAAAAAACAAAAAAAAGAAAATATGTGCGTATGTTATTTAATGCCTAAGTCCATATCATGTTCCAAATAAGCCTTTAATGGTTTATAGTGTGTGTTTTTATAAAGGTGCTAGCAAGAAAACGTACCATTGACTTAGTATAACGTGGCATTATACCGGAAATAAAATCCTTTAATTGATTTTGTCCACGCGCTGTGCATGTGTTAGTGTTGCTACGTGCGCGTGCTCACACCCCAGGAAAGTGTCCTTTTTGTCGCTCATAGCAATTAGCTCTCTCTTTCTCACACACACACGGCTCTAATGAGTGTACCTTGAAGATGCTAATGTGAGGAGATAACAGTACTTATCTTAATGTACAAAGATGATAATTGTATCAGATTACTTCACGCGCCAGGGAGATTTAATGAGATACGTGGCAAACCACGTGGACGGAAGTGTGACGGATTCATTCATTCATTTTCTACCGCTTTTTCTCACGAGGGTCGCGCGGGGGTGCTGGAGCCTATCCCAGCTGTCTTTGGGCGAGAAGCGGGTTGTACACCCTGGACTGGTCGCCAGCCAATCACAGGGCACATACATATAGACAAACAACCATTCACACTCACATTCATACCTATGGACAATTTTGAGTCGCCTAGCATTAACCTAGCATGTTTTTAGAATGTGGGACGAGAACATGCAAACTCCACACAGACATGGCCGAGGGTGGAATTGAACCCTGGTCTCCTAGCTGTGAGGTCTGCACGCTAAACACTCGCCCACCGTGCCGCCGGTGTGACAGACACTGCTACTTATGATGATTAAGCATTATATATGGATATTATTGAACATAATGTCAATACAATTATGAATGGAACGGTCCAAATCACTCTCACCGCACATAACACAAGTCATATGTTTTTTTATTAATTGATCTACCTTTTGTTGGGTTATTGTTTGTTGGGTTATTTACCATAGAGACAATACATATACATTTAGATCCTCACTCAAAAACATTATATACTACTTGGATATTACATAGTACTCACCTCTGTTGATGTTCTTAGGGGGTGGTCATCAGGGTTTCACACATCCCATAAGGGATTTTAGTCAAGTCCCCTTAACAGATACTCTCCAAATCCTAAAGGTTTTTGAGGCTGTCGCTTGGCAACTCTAAAAGTATCAGCTTCCTCCACAGATTTTCATTGGGATTAAGGACTAGGGATTGACAAAAGACCACTGCAGGATTACTTAATGTGCTTCTTATTGTGACGCTCCTTTGTTGTCATTGTCGTCTTCGGTGTTCAGAGTTCTGAATGAAGGAGGATTTAATACGAGATTCGATGTCACATGGCTTCATTCATCGACAGACGTTTTTTTTTTTTGTTCACTTGTACCTTTTCGTGTACATTGGGGGACGTCGCAGGCAATGCAGAATATTTAAAAAAAAGATTTTTGTCGGTGAACATGTTCCAGTCTGTTAAAGTCGTCATATCCTGTTCATTTCAGGTGCTTTTTTTCAGGATCTTTATTTTTTCTGTTCATTCTAAAGATATAAAAACAGACAAAATACCCCCAACAAGGTTTCATTGTTTTATATACATGCTGTGACCATGTAGTAAACGATGCATTACATATTATTACATACATGTGCTGCATAACATAATGCTTACGGGCTGCACGGCGGTCGAGTGGTTAGCATCCGGGCCTCACAACTCTGAGATCTGAGTTCAATTCCACCCTCGGCCATCTCTGTGTGGAGTTTGCATGTTCTCCTCGTGCATGCGTGGGTTTTCTCCGGGTACTCCGGTTTCCTCCCACATTCCAAAAAACATGCTAGGTTAATTAGCGACTCCAAATTGTCCATAGGTATGAATGTGAGTGTGAATGGTTGTTTGTCTATATGTGCCCGGTGATTGGCCTGCGAACCAGTCTCGCCCAAAGACAGCAAATAACGTAAGAAACGTGGTGGGTAGACAAATTATTTTTTTCAGATTAAAATGAACAAAGCATTATTAGAGCCCTGTAGACATGACAAAACACGACTATAGTCACATTTATACTCTTTTTATTTACAACATATTGCGCAACTGCAGGGTCTTGAGACACATGCTATATCGCAAACTAGAGAGCTAGCGACCTAAACGGTAGCCTTCAAGTTATTTCCTTTCAACTTAAATAGCCAAAAACCCACCACTTCCACACGGATAGGGAGGATAACTATTAACAGTTATTTAACCTTTAACATGAACATTAATCAAACGTAATAATTTTTTCTGGGTACATGATACCATACAGCATCCATATCAAACTTTGAACATTAAACTTTCATATCAAGGCGGGGGCCTCAAACTAGTGTCATGCGGGCCACATTTGGCCCGCGGGCCGCGTGTTTGAGACCCCATTTCAACATAGCTGCTTGGGACGCTCGAAACAGCGATCGACTGCATAAGTCCCACAGATTGATTGGTTGATTGCGATCGACGAGTTTTGAAGGACCAAATCAATATGAGTCAAACACAAACTTGGTAGGGATTTGGTCCATGGTCTATCAGAGAAGAGGCAAAAATGTTGATGACTGTTTTCCAAAGCCAAAGCTGATGCATGTGAACATCTTTGGAGAGCTCATCACTCTTATTTTTCTTCCTGTTTTTTAGGCACTCAGGCACAGAAATGTTGCCACAAGTCTCGGATTTGCTGCCCAAATTGTGGTGGATCAAGAACCATCCTTTGGGGTAGCAGGAAATAATGGACACCTCGTCTTGGAAGTTATCACTTAGAGTCCGGAGTCATCTGGTCAGACTGATTTTATAATCAATACCTGTAAAACTACTTCATTACTTACCAAACAAATCTTTTCAGTGTTGAGAAGTTATCTTCTCAGCCGACTAGAAAAAAAACATTATGTCCAAAACAAGTTCACAAACCAGTCCAGTTCCTCAGGATGTCTATGACTTTTTCAGCAACGAAGTCCCTACTCTGCTCATCCATAGAAAACTATTAGAGAAGAAGTCCCCTCTGAGTAAGTACATAGAGAGCGAACATCAGCAAGCAGGCCTGTTCTCCTTGTCTCCGACCGACTCCCCGTCCCTGGATGACCCCCAGAAAAAGAGGAGGAAGAAATGTGGTTCCTGCGGTCCATGCTTACGCAAGGTGAACTGCGGTACCTGTGTCAACTGTCTCAACCGCAAGACCGGCAAGCAGATCTGCAAGCTGCGGAAATGTGAAGAGCTGAAAAGGAGGCGAGACGCCTGGGAGGTAAGTGGAACAATTATTGAGAGGTAAAAAAAAAATGAGGATTGTACCTTCAGTAATTTTGTACTTTTTTATATATAAAAGTACCAAATTAAGAGGAATATTCTGTTGTTTATTACACATATGCAACATATGCAATGTACCTTTGCGGAGTTGAACACGGTTGAACACACTCCCATGAATTAATTCAAAGCTTAAATGAAAGTAAAAGTAACTTTAAATGTTAAAGGGTAATTATTATTATTATGCTCATTTTGTATTGAGTCGTGGACTCCTATAGAGCAGATACACACAATAAACCACACGGAAAACTTTCTAGATCTTTACCTACCTGTATTCCAGCTGTATTTCCTTCAAGTCCTGCTTTCCGCCAAAATGGTCTGTTTTAATTTATTCCACCCACGGCCCATCTCCGGGCACGCCCATTCTGCTTGTGATTGGATTTTTAACACTTCTATGCTAGGACTATATGTTAAAAAGCCATAGCATTTCAGTATGTGGAATCAAACTATGGAATGGATTGAGTAAGGAAATCAAACAATGCACAACGATGAGCCAATTCAAGAAACAATACAAGCAGTTGATGTTTGCTAAATACAAGGATGAAGAGTCTTGAACCAATTAAAATTAAAATTAAAATTAAAATTAAAATTAAAATTAAAATTAAAATTAAAATTAAAATTAAAATTAAAATTAAAATTAAAATTAAAATTAAAATTAAAATTAAAATTAAAATTAAAATTAAAATTAAAATTAATGTTCATGTTAAAGGTTAAATAACTGTTAATAGTTATCCTCCCTATCCGTGTGGAAGTGGTAAGTTTTTGGCTATTTAAGTTGAAAGGAAATAACTTGAAGGCTACCGTTTAGGTCGCTAGCTCTCTAGTTTGCGAGTTAGCATGTGTCTCAAGACCCTGCAGTTGCGCAATATGTTGTAAATAAAAAGAGTATAAATGTGACTATAGTCGTGTTTTGTCATGTCTACAGGGCTCTAATAATGCTTTGTTCATTTTAATATGAAAAAAATCATTTGTCTACCCACCAACTATATGTGTTATTTGCCGTTTTATTATTATTATTATTATTATTATTATTATTATTATTATTATTATTATTATTATTATTATTATTATTATTATTATTATTATTATTATTATTATTATTATTATTATTATATTCATTTATTACTGATTGATTGATTTTCTTTATTCTTGATTTGTTTATTTATTTTTCATCTTATTTTGTGCAGAAAAATAAAAAATAAGATATTTGAGAACAGTGGAATGTTTTATCAGAGCTTTTATTGTAGAAAATTGGAACCAAAGCACTAAAAAAAAAATTTTTTTTTTGGGGGGGGGGGGCTGATGTGGCCCAGTCTCACCCAGACCCTAGCTCCAGTGGCCCCCCAAGTAAATTGAGTTTGAGACCCCTGGTTTAAACCCTTCGACAGATAAAGATAAAGATTTTGAGATACTAATGAATGCCAGATGGGTCATGGATTCTGTGCACTGTTACAATCTGAGAGATCTGGGAGGAAAATACGTGATGTTGGAAGAGTTAGTTTAATTATTGTATTTACTATGTGTATTACTGTATTTTACATGTACTCCATGTGCTCTCCTAGTACAGTGTGAGTGACTTAGGAGCTAATTTATGTTTAAGTTCCCATTTTCACTGAAACTTGACCAACATCCTTCGTAACGTGAGGACCGTCCATATTAGGTTTTGGTGCCAATCTGGATAAGAATGAGTATAGAGGAATTTAATGTGTTTTTTTTTTTACAATTTGAGTTACGATACAGCCATCCACCCTGCCCCCAAAATCCATACATCCATTTTCTATACTGCTGATCCTCATCAAGGTCCCGGGGGGATGCCGGATCCTAGTCCCAGAATAAAAAACGATATTATGCAGTCTTCTTATACAAATCTCTGTTACCCAGGAAGTGGCCTACTAATGTTACTGATGTTCCTGATGTTCCTGATGTTCCTCGGGGGTGCTTAAACACTCCAATGCAGAGGTTTCTGTTGTGAATAGAGTGTGTGCACGGTTGAGGAGTGCAAGCAACCATGCTGGAGAATTCCAGTATTTGCCTCTGCTTTGTCCTTTGACCTCCCGGGCTTTAGCTAAGAGTGGGGGGTTAACCTTAGGCTATTTTGTGTTTGTGTGTGTGGGGGGTGTGTGAAGAAAGAGTGCTCATTTACAAGTGTGCAGTGTGTGCGCGTGTGGCTAAATGTGTTTGTATGTGCATCGGGGTCTGAAAAGCAGGGGGGATGGGCTTTAAAAGTAAAGAGGAAGATGTAGTGAACGTTCAGCGGTTGGGGGGGGGGGGGAACGGAAAAAAACCCGACTTGGCTACTAAAAGTATGATAGAGGAATGGATCCCATCATGTGTTATGTTCCAATTGCATCCATTTGCATTGCAGTCAGTAGAAATTAAAATTATTGTACACCTGTGCTAAAAAATATAAGACCAGTTGAAATATTCAACTTTTGTATCTTACGGAGGTTCTAAGTTGAGCACTGGTCTCAAACACGCGGGCCAGATGTGGCCCGCATGACACTAGTTTGAGTCCCCCGCCTTGATATGAAGGCCTTATCGTGTACCCAGAAAAAATTATTACGTTTGATTAATGTTCATGTTAAAGGTTAAATAACTGTTAATAGTTATCCTCCCTATCCGTGTGGAAGTGGTAGGTTTTTGGCTATTTAAGTTTAAATCAAGGGTCTCAAACACGTGGCCCGTGGGCCAAATGTGGCCCGCAGGACACTAGTTTGAGGCCCCTGCCTTGATATGAAAATTTAATGTTAGTGCGGCCCGCGCAAGTTTGCTATGGATGCTGTATGGTATCATGTACCCAGAAAAAATTATTACGTTTGATTAATGTTCATGTTAAAGGTTAAATAACTGTTAATAGTTATCCTCCCTATCCATGTGGAAGTGGTAGGTTTTTGGCTATTTAAGTTTAAATCAGGGGTCTCAAACACGCGGCCCGCGGGCCAAATGTGGCCCGCAGGACACTAGTTTGAGGCCCCCGCCTTGATATGAAAATTTAATGTTAGTGCGGCCCGCGCAAGTTTGCTATGGATGCTGTATGGTATCATGTACCCAGAAAAAATTATTACGTTTGATTAATGTTCATGTTAAAGTTTAAATAACTGTTAATAGTTATCCTCCCTATCTGTGTGGAAGTGGTAAGTTTTTGGCTATTTAAGTTTATAGGAAATAACTTGAAGGCTACCGTTTAGGTCGCTAGCTCTCTAGTTTGCAAGTTAGCAATAATTGTTAGTTGCAGCCCTCGCTGACATTGAATGGTTGTTGACATAAGTGGGATGGACTTAAATGGGTTCCGCTGTAAATGTCGGAAAAATACAATTATTGACACTTGAATATGTAAAGACATGACATGGCTACTGTAGATGATTTGTGTTTATATCAGGGGTCGCAAACTCAATTTACCTGGGGGCCACTGGAGCTAGGGTCTGGGCAAAGCTGGGCTGCATCAGGTTTTCCAAAAAAAAAAAAAAAACAAACGCATTTATTAAAAACAGAAAAATATACAAACTTTTTCAGTGCTTTGGTTCCAATTTTCTACAATAAAAGCTCTGATAAAACATTCCACTGTTCTCAAATATCTTAATTTTTATTTTTCTGCACCAAATAAGATGACAAATAAACACATGAGAAACATGCTAACTCACAAAGTAGAGAGCTAGCGACCTAAACGGTAGCCTTCAAGTTATTTCCTTTAAACTTAAATAGCCAAAAACGTACCACTTCCACACGGATGGGGAGGATAAGCTTTGATAAAACATTCCACTGTTCTCAAATATCTTAATTTTTATTTTTCTGCACAAAATAAGATATACATAAATAAACAAATCAAGAATAAAGAAAATCAATCAGTAATAAATAAATATAATAATAATAATAAAACGGCAAATAATAAAAACTTAAGAAACCACATATAGTTGGTGGGTAGACTAATTATTTTTTTCATATTAAAATGAACAAAGCATTATTAGAGCCCTGTAGACATGACAAAACACGACTATAGTCACATTTATACTCTTTTTATTTACAACATATTGCGCAACTGCAGGGTCTTGAGACACATGCTAACTTGCAAACTAGAGAGCTAGCGACCAAAAAACGGTAGCCTTCATGTTATTTCCTTTAAACTTAAATAGCCAAAAACTTACCACTTCCACACGGATAGGGAGGATAACTATTAACAGTTATTTAACCTTTAACATGAACATGAATCAAACGTAATATTTTTTTCTGAGTACGTGATACCATACAGCATCCATATCAAACATTTAACTTTCATATCAAGGCGGGGGCCTCAAAGTAGTGTCCTGCGGGCCACATTTGGCACGCGGGCCGCGTGTTTGAGACCCCCGGTTTATACGGTGAAACAAAATTGTGGGTTCATTTATGTGCAAATGTAGGGTCTTCTGACAGTTCTGTTCAGGCCTGTCGTATCTTGACTTTCTTGCATGGTTTACAACGTGTCTGGTAACACTCAAAAGTTTACAAGCAACATTCTGGTAACAACACCAGTAGAATGAAAACACTTCAGTTTGGTTGCAATACGGCGATATATCCAATTGGGTACTTGAAATGTACACACAAGTATACATGTGTATAATTCATATATAATGTTTCGTATGTAATGTTTGAAGGATGTTCATGTGAATGCGGTCACAGAGATGTTGAGGTGTTGAGCATCACCTTGAGGTTAAAGGAAATGACACAAACAGGAAATAGGGGCTCTCATCAGCACTCTTCAGGCCTGCCTTGTCTTGTTTTGCTGTCTGGATTTTTACAAGGTTTCTCGCAAACCCCCTAGGGTTTCCTGTAGTTTTTTTGTGACGTTATTTTTGTTATTTTTGCAATCGCATTGAGAAGTTTCCTGTTAGAGACTTATATGCATGCGGATATATTTGCAACTACGTGTTGCCATATGAGAGAGTGAAAGGTTATTTAACTCAACTCAGACTCTCCTAATGGTAACCGTCCGCTTTCCAAGGGCTTTTTTTGCTGAGGGGTAATAGAAGTTTACTGCCTCGGTGTTTCTAAAGCCCTGACCTCTGTAAGAACCCTAGCTCTTTTTAGCCATCTTGCGTTATTTATTACTCATGCATCATGTAGCCAGCGGGGCTGCACACAAAAAAATTGGAGATTGTGAGTTCATATCGCATATCAAATATGCATGATAATTGGAGACTCTAAAACAGGGGTCTCAAACACGCGGCCCGCGGGCCAAATGTGGCCCGCAGGACACTAATTTGAGGCCCCCGCCTTGATATGAAAGTTTAATGTTAGTGCGGCCCCCGCGCAAGTTTGATATGGATGCTGTATGGTATCATGTACCTAGAAAAAATGATTACGTTTGATTAATGTTCATGTTAAAGGTTAAATAACTGTTAATAGTTATCCTCCCTATCCGTGTGGAAGTGGTAAGTTTTTGGCTATTTAAGTTTAAAGGAAATAACTAGCTCCAGTGGCCCCCAGGTAAATTGAGTTTGAGACCCCTGCTCTAAATAGTCCATTGGTGTGAATGTGAGTGTGAAAGGTTGTTTGTCTATAAGTCCTCTTCGATTGGCTAGTCACCAGTTCAGCATGACCCCGCCTCTCACCCGAGATGACAGCTGGGATAGTGACGACAAGCGGTATAGAAAATGAATGAATGGACTTCTTTTTTCGACTTGTCTTGTCGTGTGGCATTTACAGTCCATGTCTTTCCATTCATTTCTATCAAGAACGTCGACCATTAACTGTTCTTCCAGGACCTCTCACAAAGAATAGCAAAAAGACCATTGCAAGTTTCTTTAAAGCAGAACAACAGTGAGGACTCTAATAATATCATAACTAAAAAAAAATTATTATTGAGGTACAAAGCCCTGAACCTGTGTGAAAAGATGCTATTTTATTTATTTTTTATTTTTTATTTTTTATTTTGTATTTTGTATTTTTTATTTTGTATTTTGTATTTTTTATTTTTAATTTTTTAATTTTTAATTTTTATTTTTTATTTTTTATTTTTTATTTTTTATTTTTTATTTTTTATTTTTTATTTTTTATTTTTTATTTTTTATTTTTTATTTTTTATTTTTTATTTTTTATTTTTTATTTTTTATTTTTTATTTTTTATTTTTTATTTTTTATTTTTTATTTTTTATTTTTCCACCCTCGGCCATCTCTGTGTGGAGTTTGCATGTTCTCCCCGTGCATGCGTGGGTTTTCTCCGGGTACTCCGGTTTCCTCCCACATTCCAAAAACATGCTAGGTTAATTAGCGACTCCAAATTGTCCATAGGTATGAATGTGAGTGTGAATGGTTGTTTGTCTATATGTGCCCTGTGATTGGCTGGCGACCAGTCCAGGGTGTACCCCGCCTCTCGCCCGAAGACGGCTGGGATAGTCCAGCACCCCCGCGACCCTCGTGAGGAAAAAGCGGTAGAAAATGAATGAATTTTTTATTTTTTATTTTTTATTTTTTATTTTTTATTTTTTATTTTTTATTTTTTATTTTTTATTTTTTATTTTTTATTTTTTATTTTTTATTTTTTATTTTTTTTTATTTTTTATTTTTTATTTTTTATTTTTTATTTTTTATTTTTTATTTTTTATTTTTTATTTTTTATTTTTTATTTTTTATTTTTTATTTTTTATTTTTTATTTTTTTAATATTAAAAACAAAGTGATATCTAAAGATAAATAACGCCCAGTTACCTCAGTCAGTAGAGAGTGAGTCGTGGGTTCGAGCCCCACATTGGGCACTCAAGCATTCCTGTAGATACTTTTTAAAGATTGTTATTTTTTTATTCAAAAAAAAATTCTACACGGCGGTTGAGTGGTTAGCGCGCAGACCTCACAGCTAGGAGACCCGAGTTCAATTCCACCCTCTGCCATTTTTGTGTGGAGTTTGCATGTTCTCCCTGTGCATGCGTGGGTTTTCTCCTGGTACTCCGGTTTCCTCCCACATCCCAAAAACATGCTAGGTTAATTAGCGACTCCAAATTGTCCATAGGTATGAATGTGAGTGTGAATGGTTGTTTGTCTATATGTGCCCTGTAGAAAATGAATGAATGAATGCTGTAAACATTATATTTGAAGTACACCAAAACAAACCCCATTCCCAGATGATCCCAATTGTTAAATCGCGGTCATGGACCCTTTGCATGTAAAAAATACCCCCAATGAACTCAACCTCCTCCATTTGCGCGAGTCCATATCCTAACGTAGCGGCGCTCTTGGGCCACTCTTAAAAGCCTGAGCTGGCACATAAACACACACACACACACACACACACACACACACACAGAATCACACACATTCCTCGCACGTGACCCCCATGTGACGTCAGCAGCGGGGATTTCCCCTCATGCCGTACGAGAGCGTACGCTACTACAAACGCTGTGTCACTCCGGGGCTGCTGCCTCGCCTGCCTCTTCGGTTGTCTCCTCGGCGTAGCTCTCGATCGGTCGTCGACACTCGGGGAGGGGGGCGTAGACCTGTCGGCGATATTCAATTAAATATACTATTACTGCATATTTTACCTCAGTACACTTTTGCGGGAAGTAGTATTATTTTGTAGTTTTACTAGGTGACAAATTTGTCACATGTGAATCGTTCGGTTTGATAAACATGCACAGATCGTTATAACGGCGCCCTTTTTGCACAGTTGTTATTGTACACTTTTCTGCCATTGTTTCTATTTTTGCTGACTTTTAATACGTATGTGGGTCTTTGCTGAGTAATGGTATTTTTTGCATGTGTGCATGTGTGTGTGTGTGTGTGTGTGTGTACATGCTGTGTAGTCCAGTCCAGTTATTGCAGGCAGCCCTGACACAGATGGTGCTTAGCAATAGCACATACCAGAGGCATTGTTTAGGGAAGGCAAGCTCCAAGAGATAATTGACAGGAGACATAGAGATTACCCATCCCCCCCCCCCCCCCCCACACACACACACACACCCACACCGCACAGTCTCAAACACACACTTTGTGTCTTTATGTCACCCAAACAACACATATTCAACCACTCTCCCTTTTTTTTTTTAATTTTATATACACATTTGTTTTATTATTAGCATCCATGTGTTTAAATTTCACCCTAGCAGCAGAGCTCAGTCTGCGTTCTGATTGGTCGGTGCGCCGCCTGCCTTTGTGTTTGTGTTTGTGCATACATGTAAGGAGGGCGGAGTGCTTTTGGAGATGACGTTCAAATCCATACAGAAAAAAAATGTGTGTGTGTGTGTAGACCTATTGCTGTACTTGCACAAGGGATTGAGAACAAGCAAGGGGGGGGGGGTGAGTGAGAGAGAGAGAAAGAGAGAGACCGTGTGTGTGCGTACGAGTGCTCCGGCAAAAGCAGATTAAAAAACGCAAGATGGCTTCCTGAATGAACTGCTGGAAGACGAAGGAGTATCGAGAGAGAGAGAGAGAGAGAGAGAGAGAGAGTGATAGAAAGAAGCGGAGGAGGAATAGAGGTGAAGGTGGGAGAGACGCCATGGGGGGTTTCTGATGGGGGTTCGGCTGACGGACAAAGGAATACAAAGCAAGAGACATCTGTGGCACTCGGAGGGTAAATATTCATCGCTATCGGTGCAGACTATTTCAGGATTGATCGGTGGGAGGCTGGCGAGGAAGGAAGGAAGGCAGGGGTGGGTGGGATGGGGGGGGGGGTTTGGCGGGACACAAAACATAATTTCATCGCTAGTGTAGACAGAGGGGGGGGCAGAATGCTTTTGTTTGAATTTGCATGCTGTTCACTTATGAATGTGTATAAATAGAACTGTGCATGGATTGAAAACACCTATTACATAATTGTACATTTTAAAATCGACATATCTGTGCAAGTAGAAAAGGAATAAATCATAAAAAAAATAATAAATCACATGACAAGAAGGATTACGCTGTGTCCCTTAATGGCAGGTGGATTTGAAGCAGCCTGTCGCATTATTCTATTGATTATTATTCTCTTCTCCACGCCCTCCCACCTCTTTTCCACCCCATGGTGCATTCAATGACATCCATATTTTAACGAGAACATTCATGGCTATTTGGAAAACCTTGAATTTGCTCAGCGACAAGCCTGGACAACCAGGTTTTTGTTATTTTATTTATGAATCTGTATATTATTAAAAAAAACAATCCAAGAGATCATCTAAATGCGGAATAGTCACATTGGCGAGGCGGCATCCTCAGTTTAAAGCGTCCCACGCTGCCCGCTGATTGGTGCCAGCGCCAGGCATGTGTAGATACAAGAGACCAGGGAAAGAAGGAGGGGAGAGGAGAAGGAGGAGGAATCCTACGTTCTGGCTCAGGAGCCGGGAGGGGGCGCGACGTCCTTGTGAGTGTAGAGTCAAACCAGGTAAAGGGAGTAAAAGTTAGTGGGTCACGCATGCGCACGAAGCTTTGGTGCGCTGCGCGGCGTGTCGCCGCTCCGAGTTTGAGCGTTTCTTGGAAAAAGATGCTCCCGGCACGTGGATGTTAATTCCAATGGGCATGCATAAATACACGTCAGTCCAGATGTTGTCATGAGGAGTTTCTCTATGGGCCATATGTGGCCCGCAGGACACTAGTTTGAGGCCCCCGCCTTGATATGAAAGTTTAATGTTTGATATGGATGCTGTATGGTATCAAGTACCTAGAAAAAAAATATTACGTTTAATTAATGTTCATGTTAAAGGTTAAATAACTGTTAATAGTTATCCTCCCTATCCGTGTGGAAGTGGTAAGTTTTTGGCTTTTTAAGTTTAAAGGAAATAACTTGAAGGCTACCGTTTAGGTCGCTAGCTCTCAGGTCAACGTCAGTCAACCGGTCCGATGGATGTGGAGATAAGCGGGTTGGGGCTGTATCAGCTTGAATCCATCATGTGTGCACAATGTTAGTTTAAACCAGGGGTCTCAAACATGCGGCCCGCGGGCCAAATGTGGTCCGCAGGACACTAGTTTGAGGCCCTCGCCTTGATATGAAAGTTTAATGTTTGATATGGATGCTGTGTGGTATCATGTACCCAGAAAAAATTATTACGTTTGATTAATGTTCATGTTAAAGGTTAAATAACTGTTAATAGTTATCCTCGCTATCCATGTGGAAGTGGTAAGTTTTTGGCTATTTAAGTTGAAAGGAAATAACTTGAAGGCTACCGTTTAGGTCGCTAGCTCTCTAGTTTGCGAGTTAGCATGTGTCTCAAGACCCTGCAGTTGTGCAATATGTTGTAAATAAAAAGATTATTAAGATATTTGAGAACAGTGGAATGTTTTATCAGAGCTTTTCTTGTAGAAAATCGGAACCAAAGCACTGAAAAAGTTTGTATATTTTTCTGTTTATAATAAATGCGTTTATAATAAATGCGGCCCAGCCTTGCCCAGACCCTAGCTCCAGTGGCCCCCAAGTAAATTGAGTTTGAGACCCCTGCTCTATGATGTACGCATTGCTTACACATGCACTGCATTTTTCGGTGACCTAGTCCCAATATTTTGGTTACCAGAATAAAAGCTGTCTATGTTGTGAAGTCGTCTTTAGACATGATCTTGCTTTCACAAACTGCCTTGTTGTGCATTAATTACTTTCCATAGCTGCTCTTTGTTGAGGCTTTCGGTTGCTATGCACGTCAGCGGTGTAGTGTTTATCTTGTCAAGATCTTGTTTCCTTGTCAAACAGCACCCTGCTCACCAAACTGCAAACACGGCCTTCTTTGCATGTGCACCTCGTTGCTCAAATAATCGCTTTAGCACAGGGGTCTCAAACTCAATTTACTTGGGGGCCACTAGAGCTAGGGTCTGGGTGAGACTGGGCCGCATCAGGTTTTCCAAAAAAACCCAAAAAACGCATTTATTAAAAACAAAAAAATGAATAAACTTTGCTTTGGTTCAGATTTTCTACAAGAAAAGCTCTGATAAAACATTCCACTGTTCTCAAATATCTTACTTTTTATTTTTCTACACAAAATAAGATGAAAAATAAATAAACAAATCAAGAATAAAGAAAATCAATCAATCAGTAATAAATAAATATAATAATAATAATAAAACAGCAAATAATAAAAACTTGAGAAACCACATATAGTTGGTGGGTAGACAAATGATTTTTTTCAGATTAAAATGAACAAAGCATTATTAGAGCCCTGTAGACATGACAAAACACGACTATAGTCACATTTATACTCTTTTTATTTACAACATATTGCGCAACTGCAGGGTCTTGAGACACATGCTAACTCGCAAACTAGAGAGCTAGCGACCTAAATGGTAGCCTTCAAGTTATTTTCTTTAAACTTAAAAAGCCAAAAACTTACCACTTCCACACGGATAGGGAGGATAACTATTAACAGTTATTTAAACTTTAACATGAACATTAATCAAACGTAATAATTTTTTCTGGGTACATGATACCATACAGCATCCATATCAAACTTGCACTAACATTAAACTTTCATATCAAGGCGGGGGCCTCAAACTGGTGTCTTGCGTGCCACATTTGGCCCGCGGGCCGCGTGTTTGAGACCCCTGCTTTAGTATTTTTAAAATTAGATTCAAAGTGTATTTGGGTAGTTTGAAGAATGTCCCTCGCTTGCATTCTTCTGCCCGGGATTTCCTGTGGGAAAAGAAACAGCTGCATGTGTGAGACTGCAGATGGAAAGCATTTTAATCGTATCTTCAGCCTTGCATGGAATCCCCGGCCTCGTATGCAAAGGGTTAACACTGACCTAGTTTCCAAGGCAACACTGAGTATGTGATGACATCACGACTTTAATTTTAGCTCAGGTCCAGCAGCCAATGTTGGTCACATGACCAACTGTGCGTATGGGCGTGTATTTGTGTAGGAAGTGGTTTGGTGTATTGACTCAGGAAGTGGAACGTATGACATCACAAGTCTTGCATTTAGTGTTGCTTTCAATGTGCTTACTCTGAATAGGAAAGTATTTGGATCTCCGGACATTGAAGCTATGAACTGTTAGTTGTTTTTTTTTTTCTTGTGGTTGTTTTTGAATAGACACATTTGTGTACTAAAAACGCAGGGGTCTCAAACACTCGGCCCGCGGGCCAAATGTGGCCCGCAGGACACTAGTTTGAGGCCCCCGTCTTGATATGAAAGTTTAATGTTAGTGCGGCCCCACGCAAGTTTGATATGGATGCTGTATGGTATCATGTACCCAGAAAAAATTATTACGTTTGATTAATGTTCATGTTAAAGGTTAAATAAGTGTTAATAGTTACCCTCCCTCTCTGTGTGGAAGTGGTAAGTTTTTGGCTTTTTAAGTTTAAAGAAAATAACTTGGAGGCGACCGTTTATTTATTTATTATTTATTTATTTTCTACACAAAATAAGATCAAGAATAAAGAAAATCAATCAATAAGTCATCAATAAATATAATAATAATAATAAAACGGCAAATAATAAAAACTTAAGAAACCACATATAGTTGGTGGGTAGACAAATTATTTTTTCCAGATTAAAATGAACAAAGCATTATTAGAGCCCTGTAGACATGACAAAACACGACTATAGTCACATTTATACTCTTTTTATTTACAACATATTGCGCAACTGCAGGGTCTTGAGACACATGCTAACTCGCAAACTAGAGAGCTAGCGACCTAAACGGTAGCCTTCAAGTTATTTTCCTTTAAGCTTAAAAAGCCAAAAACTTACCACTTCCACACGGATAGGGAGGATAACTATTAATCTAACGTAGTAATTTTTTCTGGGTACATGATACCATACAGCAACCATATCAACACTAATATTAAACTTTCATATCAAGGCAGGGGCCTCAAACTAGTGTGCTGCGGGCCACATTTGGCCCACGGGCCGCGTGTTTGAGACCCCTGCCATACAGCATCCATATCAAACTAGCGCGGGCCGCACTAACATTAAACATTCATATCAAGGCGGGGGCCTCAAACTAGTGTCCTGCGCGCCACATTTGGCCCGCGGACCGCGTGTTTGAGACCCCTGGTATATATATTTTAAAAAATATCTTTTACTCCCATGTGAGAAGAATATCCAATAAAGTAGACACATAATGAGGACGGGCGGTCGTTTGGCGTATATCGACATTGTCGCTGCTATTTGCGTTTGATGGAAAGGAAGCAAAATTTGTCAGCTGCTCGGTGCCGCAGTTAATAAAAAATGTATGGTAAGAGAAGGCGGGGTGGAGCTCTCAGCTGTTCACGGGAGCTCTTTAACTCTCACATGACTGCCGGCTGCGCTGCTGTCGCCCCCGCTGGGCGTGTGCCATTCATGCAGTCCTGAATCCGAGCGGACGCCGCAGCCAGGTTTTATATCGAGCATCTCCACAGCTGTTGGAGTTTTCCCTGCACAATGTGATTATAAATATATGCTTTTATTATATTCCTAAAAAAAAAAAAAAAGATTATCAGTGAGCTATATTGTACAAGCGTTCCATTTCAAATGAAATCCTGAAATGTGTACAACACAAAGTGGCGTTTGCACGCCTGAGCGCTGGCCCTTTAAATCCGGCTGTGCCTGATAGGACATACGGAGAGCTAATCTTAGCCGGAGTCATGAAGAGACAAGGATGGCAAGCAGCCACCATGCACGACTGCATAGGAGGCTTTTCCCTCTTAAGATTTCCTCATTTCAGACCACATTTGTCTAATTTGCATAAAAGGATCCACTTCCTGTTTACCAGTGAAATCAATACATGCTCTTAATGACTCTTACTGTGCAGTCCAACATTAGTAGCATATAATGTTCTTTTATGTTTTCATTTCTTCAAGCTGTTTTGTTTTTTTGTCGAGTAATTTTGTGTATTGATTATGTTGCTTAAATGTTGCTGCAAACACAAAGAGCTGAATTTCGTCCTCCTTGTTGCTGCTGTCCCACCCGCCCACCACCATTTTTTCATCCAAACCACTCCTCCAATTCTCTTTGTGGGGAGCTTTGAGGAGGGGTTGGTGGGGGCGAGGCCTTCCCCAGCTGGGCTACTGGTGTTGATTTGCACGTGCTGAATGTCGCCAGTATGACTCAACTCAACTGAGCATGATTTTGCTTGTGTAATATCAGAATCAGAATCAGAATCAGAATCAGAATCAGAAAAAGGGTTTATTGCCAGGTATGATCAAACACATACTAGGAATTCATTTTGGTAGAGTAGGTGCAGACACATCTATTAAAAAATTATGAAAAATACAAAATATACACAATAACAGTATAAATATATGTACACAGTTTTTGTTTGTTATTCCGGATAAGTGCAGTCTGATTGTTTTTCAGTCCAAACTGGGCGTTAATGTATCAGAAAAAGCAAAAATATAAACAAAAACAAAACAAACTGAAGTCTAAAATACAATGTTTGTATTGATGCAAAAAACAAATTAGATGTACTGGTACTGGTTTGGAGCGGCACGGTGGTCGAGTGGTAAGCGCGCAGACCTCACAGCTGGGAGACCAGGGTTCAAGTAATGTTTTCCCCCATGCATGCGTGTTTTTTTTTCTGGGTACTCCGGTTTCCTCCCACATTCCAAAAACATGCTAGGTTAATTGACGACTCTAAATTGTCCATAGGTATGAATGTGAGTGTGAATGGTTGTTTGACTATATGTGCCCTGTGATTGGCTGGCCACCAGTCCAGGGTGTACCCCGCCTCTCGCCTCTTGAAAATGAATGAATGAATGAATGGTACTGGTTTGGTGTGGACGTTGGTTCATTTTTGGTATAATAAAGGAACAAAATAGAAAATAAATTAATACTATACTAATACTAAATAAAGTAAATATATATACATATACACACTTTCATAAATACAGTATATACACATTCGGCTTGGTGGGTCGATGTGGCCCCTGGACTGTAGTTTTCCCACCATTATATTGCATAAACATGGCTGAACGCGAACAGGAGGAGCTGGTGAATAAGATCGGTGCCATACGTGTTAACACGTATTAAATTTTTTTTTAAAGTTTTAAAAACCCATTAAAACTAAAACTAAACTAAAAACTAAATGCATTAAAACTGAAACTAAACTAAAAACTAAATGCATTAAAACTAAAACTAAACTAAAAACTCAATGCATTAAAACTAAAACTAAACTAAAAACTTAATGCATTAAAACTAAAACTAAACGAAAAACTAAATGCATTAAAACTAAAACTAAACTAAAAACTAAATGCATTAAAACTAAACTAAAAACTTAATGCATTAAAACTAAGATTAAACTAAAAACTAAATGCATTAAAACTAAAACTAAACTAAAAACTAAATGCATTAAAACTAAACTAAAAACTAAATGCATTAAAACTAAAACTAAACTAAAAACTAAATGCATTAAAACTAAACTAAAAACTAAATGCATTAAAACTAAAACTAAACTAAAAACTAAATGCATTAAAACTAAAACTAAACTAAAAACTAAATGCATTAAAACTAAAACTAAACTAAAAACCAAATGCATTAAAACTAAAACTAAACTAAAAACTAAATGCATTAAAACTAAAACTAAACTAAAAACTAAATGCATTAAAACTAAAACTAAACTAAAAACTAAATGCATTAAAACTAAAACTAAACTAAAAACTAAATGCATTAAAACTAAACTAAAAACTTAATGCATTAAAACTAAGATTAAACTAAAAACTAAATGCATTAAAACTAAAACTAAAAACTAAATGCATTAAAACTAAAACTAAACTAAAAACTTAATGCATTAAAACTAAACTAAAAACTTAATGCATTAAAACTAAGATTAAACTAAAAACTAAATGCATTAAAACTAAAACTAAACTAAAAACTAAATGCATTAAAACTAAACTAAAAACTTAATGCATTAAAACTAAGATTAAACTAAAAACTAAATGCATTAAAACTAAAACTAAACTAAAAACTAAATGCATTAAAACTAAAACTAAACTAAAAACTAAATGCATTAAAACTAAACTAAAAACTAAATGCATTAAAACTAAAACTAAACTAAAAACTAAATGCATTAAAACTAAACTAAAAACTAAATGCATTAAAACTAAAACTAAACTAAAAACTAAATGCATTAAAACTAAAACTAAACTAAAAACTAAATGCATTAAAACTAAAACTAAACTAAAAACCAAATGCATTAAAACTAAAACTAAACTAAAAACTAAATGCATTAAAACTAAAACTAAACTAAAAACTAAATGCATTAAAACTAAAACTAAACTAAAAACTAAATGCATTAAAACTAAAACTAAACTAAAAACTAAATGCATTAAAACTAAACTAAAAACTTAATGCATTAAAACTAAGATTAAACTAAAAACTAAATGCATTAAAACTAAAACTAAAAACTAAATGCATTAAAACTAAAACTAAACTAAAAACTTAATGCATTAAAACTAAAGTAAAAACTTAATGCATTAAAACTAAGATTAAACTAAAAACTAAATGCATTAAAACTAAAACTAAACTAAAAACTAAATGCATTAAAACTAAAACTAAACTAAAAACTAAATGCATTAAAACTAAAACTAAACTAAAAACTAAATGCATTAAAACTAAAACTAAACTAAAAACTAAATGCATTAAAACTAAAACTAAACTAAAAACTAAATGCATTAAAACTAAAACTAAACTAAAAACTAAATGCATTAAAACTAAAACTAAACTAAAAACTAAATGCATTAAAACTAAAACTAAACTAAAAACGTAATGCATTAAAACTAAAACTAAATTAAAAACTAAATGCATTAAAACTAAAACTAAACTTAAAAACTAAATGCAATAAAACTACAACTAAACTAAAAACTAAATGCAATAAAACTAAAACTAAACTAAAAACTAAATGCATTAAAACTAAACTAAAAACTAAATGCATTAAAACTAAAACTAAACTAAAAACTAAATGCATTAAAACTAAAACTAAACTAAAAACTAAATGCATTAAAACTGAAACTAAACTAAAAACTCAATGCATTAAAACTAAAACTAAACTAAAAACTTAATGCATTAAAACTAAACTAAAAACTAAATGCATTAAAACTAAAACTAAACTAAAAACTAAATGCATTAAAACTAAACTAAAAACTAAATGCATTAAAACTAAACTAAAAACTAAATGCATTAAAACTAAACTAAAAACTAAATGCATTAAAACTAAAACTAAACTAAAAACTAAATGCATTAAAACTAAACTAAAAACTAAATGCATTAAAACTAAACTAAAAACTAAATGCATTAAAACTAAACTAAAAACTAAATGCATTAAAACTAAACTAAAAACTAAATGCATTAAAACTAAAACTAAACTAAAAACTAAATGCATTAAAACTAAAACTAAACTAAAAACGTAATGCATTAAAACTAAACTAAACACTAAATGCATTAAAACTAAAACTAAACTAAAAACTAAATGCATTAAAACTAAAACTAAACTAAAAACGTAATGCATTAAAACTAAAACTAAACTAAAAACTAAATGCATTAAAACTAAAACTAAACTAAAAACTAAATGCTTTAAAACTAAAACTAAACTAAAAACTAAATGCATTGCCTTCTGCACAGATTTGCACATTTTACATCATCATTTTACATCAAGGGCATTGTTAGAAAGAAGCTTTTAAATTTGAAATATTTTTTTTAGAAAAAGAATGTGTGCTTAATTCAGGAAGTATTTTCTATACTCCTTTTTTTAATAAAAAAAAATGTGTACAGCACCAAATGTTTGTGCCTACTACATGTGAAAAAATGTTCTTTAAAGTAGCCACGCCTATTACTTAGTATTTTACAGTACTCTTTTCCATTATCAACAAGACACCTGTTTTTCCTGTTCTTTGTACCTTGGATGTTATTGTAGAATCAAGGACTAAACTTAAGTAGTTGTCATGCTCTTTAGAATGCTTTGCACGAAAGGAAAAAAAAACACACTATACTTTTTTCTGCAGGTGATGCTTGAATTTTATTGTATTTGAATTCATCTGCAACATTATGTTGTATAATTACAGTTTTACACAACAAATCTTCTGAAAACAATATACAGTAATCCCTTGTTTATTGCGGTGAATTGAGTTTCAGACCCGACCACAATAAGGGAAGTAGGATTCCTTGTTCATAAATAGTATATTTTCATAATAATAATAATAATAATATTTCCGCATAGAAAACCTTTTTGCAACCTACTGAACATGGTTTAGAGTCCTCTAGACATGAAATAACACCCCTATAGTCACCTTTACACTCATATTACCCAATATAGTAGACCTAATATCAGAAAATAAGACATAAATAAGACAGAACAGACACACATTAGCATTGGGCAAGTTCTGTGTTGTTGTTTTTCTGGAGCGCATACTTCCTGCAGTGGGTATTTTCACATCAATGTAAAGTAATTATGACTGTAAATTAGTCACCCATTTTATTTGAAATACTTACAGGCAGATAAATTTAGGCCAACTATATACTGTATAATATATATATACTGTATAACATTTTCTTAAATATGCATAATTTTGACTAATAATGGGTCATAATCAACCATATAATAGTGGTAATAAATTATAGGCCACATTACCCATTCCTAAATCTTATACCGGTAATACTATTGTGTCCATATGATTGATATTTGGAACGATTTGCTCACTCCTCTTAAAAAATAATCAAAAAAAAAATTTAAAAAAATAAAAATAAAAAATATATAAAATAAAATAAAAAATAACAACAAGTTCTAACAAGTATAGTGTCTAATTTATGCATGGGGGAATATATTTGTAACTTTACTCCAGCATCAATGCTACATTATTGGACGATATTAGATGTACAATGACGTGCATTTATGTTTTTTATTAAGTTTTTGTGTTATAAACTTTGCACGCACGTCTACCACTGTGCAGGAAATCAAACCAACACCCATACATTATTAACTTGTTCTGTTCTTGAATAAGAACTATCAATCATTATGCTTCAGATATGAGCTTAGCAAAACTAAACAAACAAACACACCAAAAAAATCTGCATAAAGTGTGCATGTAATATCATATTCATATTCATATTATATTCATGTTATAATTAACCATGTTTAAAAACATGTACACATTAGCTCAACTGAGCTTTTATTCTCATGATGATACTCAGTGCAGCTCTGCTACTTGGTCCCGCCCTCCAATAAACCCGTTGACCCTCAGTGAACAATCCAATACAGTATGCATTCTAGCATGCGAGTGTGTGCAGTCATGTGCATGCAGAGCAAGAACACACACAATAACAATACCGCATATATCTGCATTTATTGATTTGCTGTATTTATTGTTTGGTTGCATGTTTTTCTGAACGCATGTCTTGGTCTCTGTAATGAGAAACAGGTGCTGGATGCACAGGAAGAAAGACGGTGCTGAAGAAAGAGAGCAAAGAGCACATTGAGGGGGGAGGGGAGACACAAGACCTTGATGCCATTAGACTGCAGGGCAGTGAAGCAGGGAGGGGGGGGGGGGGTTGTATGCCGGTCGATGGGATTCCGAGTGGAGGGAAGGAAAAAAAAGGAGTGGGGCTGACGTGACATGATTGGACGAGCTCGCACACTCATGTCATGGCTGGGATGCTCATGATTCGCTGAGGAAGAAAGATGGCTACAGTTTAAACCAGGGGTCTCAAACTCAATTTAGTTGGGGGCCACTGGAGCTAGCGTCTGGGTGAGACTGGGTCGCATCAAAAAAAAAAAACAAAAAACGCATTTATTAAAAACAGAAAAATGAATAAAATAAATTAAAAGCAATAAAAATAAAACTAAAATATAATAAAACAACATATTGCGCAACTGCAGAGTCTTGAGACACATGCTAACTCGCAAACTAGAGAGCTAGCGACCTAAACGGTAGCCTTCAAGATATTTCCTTTAAACTTAAATAGCCAAAAACTTACCACTTCCACACGGATAGGGAGGATAACTATTAACAGTTATTTAACCTTTAACATGAACATTAATCAAACGTAATAATTTTTTTCTGGGTACATGATACCATACAACAGGGGTTTCAAACTCAATTTACTTGGGGGCCACTGGAGCTAGGGTCTGGGTGAGACTGGGCCGCATCAGGTTTTCCCCCCCAAAAAAAAAACGCATTTATTAAAAACAGAAAAATGAATAAACTTTGCTTTGGTTCCGATTTTCTACAATAAAAGCTCTGATAAAACATTCCATTGTTCTCAAATAACCAAAAACGTACCACTTCCACACGGATTGGGAGGATAACTATTAACAGTTATTTAACCTTTAACATGAACATTAATCAAACGTAATAATTTTTTTCTGGGTACATGATACCATACAACAGGGGTTTCAAACTCAATTTACTTGGGGGCCACTGGAGCTAGGGTCTGGGTGAGACTGGGCCGCATCAGGTTTTCCCCCCCCAAAAAAAAACGCATTTATTAAAAACAGAAAAATGAATAAACTTTGCTTTGGTTCCGATTTTCTACAATAAAAGCTCTGATAAAACATTCCATTGTTCTCAAATAACCAAAAACTTACCACTTCCACACGGATCGGGAGGATAACTATAAACAGTTATTTAACCTTTAACATGAACATTAATCAAACGTAATAATTTTTTCTGGGTACATGATACCATACAGCATCCATATCAAACATTAAACTTTCATATCAAGGCAAGGGCCTCAAACTAGCGTCCTGCGGGCCACATTTGGCACACGGACCGCGTGTTTGAGACCCTTGGTTTAAACTAACATTGTGCATACATGATGGATTCAAGCTGATACAACCCCAACCCGCTTATCTCCACATCCATCGGACCGGTTGACTGACGTTGACCTGAGCGGTTGTTGACATAACCGAAACCGATACTAACCATTGCTTGCACATTTACTTGTGAATTCCACCAGAGTCATAAGGAGAATGGGGGGTAACTGATGTTTGAGGGGTGGGGGCGCCATCTTTCTTGAATTCAGAAAGAAAGAAATACAACAAAATTACAGCAACAGATTTGTGATTTAAGAGCACGTAAACACCATATGAACACAGAAAATTTAAAAAATATATTTTCACAAAATACATTGTCTCTGTGACAAACTAGTCCTTGCACCCTATGTTCGCAGAATCAAATGCTCAATAAATAACTTGCCATGGGGTCAAATCATGTTTTGAATGCCGGCAAAATGGGGAGAAACACTATTGAATTCAAGAAAGATGGCGCCCCCGCCCCTCAAACATCACTTACCACCCATTCTGAGCTGTACTGGTCTTGTTTGAAACATTTCGGAAAAAAATAAAAATAAAATAACTACATTTATTATTTTTACAACTAGTGAAATAATGAATGTGCCCTGTGATTGGCTGGCAACCAGTCTAGAGTGTATCCCACCTCTAGCTCGACTAAACTAAATAGCCAAAAACTTACCACTTCCACACGGATAGGGAGGATAACATAACATAAGGAGAATGGGTGGAAACTGATGTTTGAGGGGTCTATAAGTCTATATTTTATCAGTATCACTGCCCTGGGCTTTGACACAGTATCATTTGAAATAAAAACAAAAATGAAAAAAAAAATGAAAAAAATTAAATACAAAAAAATAAATATAAATGGAAATAAAAACAAAAATATATTTGTTTTAATTTTTGAATCTTGTTTTTTATTTTTGTATTTATTTTTGCTTTTATTTATTTATTTATGGATATATTTTTTTATTTTTGTTTTTATTTCCATTTATATTTATTTTTTGTATTTAATTTTTTGAATTTTTTTTCATTTTTGTTTTTATTTTCACTTTTATTTATTTATTTATTTATTATTTTGGCAGTTTTGGTCCTCCATACGTTGGATTAAAATAAAAATATATATATATACATAAATAAATAAAAGCAAAAATAAATACAAAAATAAAAAACAAGATTTAAAAATAAAAAAAAAATATTTTTGTTTTTATTTCCATTTATATTTATTTTTTGTATTTAATTTTTTGATTTTTTTTCATTTTTGTTTTTATTTCCACTTTTATTTATTTATTTATTTATTATTTTGGCAGTTTTGGTCCTCCATACGTTGGATTAAAATAAAAATATATATATACATAAATAAATAAATAAATAAATAAAAGCAAAAATAAATACAAAAATAAAAAACAAGATTCAAAAATTTAAAAAAAAATATTTTTGTTTTTATTTCCATTTATATTTATTTTTTTGTATTTAATTTTTTTATTTTTTTTTTCATTTTTGTTTTTATTTCCACTTTTATTTATTTACTTATTTATTATTTTGGCAGTTTTGGTCCTCCATACGTTGTACAAATCAATCATATCAAAGTATATGAAACAGGAAACTCCGACTCAGACTTCCCACCACTGATAACCCACAATAACGACACAATAAGCCCCCCCTTTTAGTGTATTAGGGGGTGTATGTCAGCAGTCATTAAGAAGAAACCATGACTCAGGGGTTAGTCATATGCAAGTCAAACCTCCAATCAGGAACTTTCCTCTGTGAGCTACTGAGAAATGGAGAGTTAGAAAGGTTTGTGTGAGTGATGATCAGAAACACCGTAAGTGTTATTTCTTTTCTTATTGTCACACAAGATGAACTGTTTTGACCAGGCTTAGATCTTAAAGGGGTTATTTTTTATGTTTATCTGTGTTGTATTATTAATTTAATCTCTACGGCAACATAAACTAACAGCATTAACCTGCGCACTCAGTGACTTCCTGTTTGGTACTTCGATGGCATTCATTCATTCATTTTCTACCGCTTATCCTCACGAGGGTCGCGCAGGGGTGCTATCCCAGCTGTCTTGGGGCGAGAGGCGGCGTACACCCTGGACTGGTCGCCAGCCAATCACAGGGCACATATAGACAAACAACCATTCACACTCACGTTCATACCTATGGACAATTTGGAGTCGCTAATTAACCTAGCATGTTTTTTTTTTTGGAATGTGGGAGGAAACCGGAGTACTCGGAGAAAATCCACGCATGCATGGGGAGAACATGGCCGAGGGTGGAATTGAACCCTGGTCTCCTAGCTGTGAGGTTTGCGCGCTAACCACTCGACCGCCGTGCCGCCCTAAATAAAAAAAATGTAACTTTTACATGTAAATTTAATTTAATTTAATTTAATTTAATTTAATTTAATTTAATTTAATTTAATTTAATTTAATTTAATTTAATTTAATTTAATTTAATTTAATTTAATTTAATTTAATTTAATTACCTTTATTCGTCCCTCAGTGGGGAATTTACATTGCACAACAGTTTATAATATAATATGAAATGTATGAAATATATGACCTTTATATACATATACATATACATATACATATACATATACATATACATATACATATACATATACATATACATATACATATACATATACATATACATAGTATAAATGTGAAATATGACATGTATGTAAAACAAGCATATAATTGATATATTTATATACTGCGATGCACGTTTTAAGTTGAATTAATTAAATTGAATGATAATTATTCTTTAAAAATGAATTATTGTATTATTTTCATGTGTAGGGATGATGTTGAAGTACTACAAAAGTCCTAACGTTGCGATGAGCTGTTAGATTCCCTTTTTCAGCGTGTGTGTGTGTGTGTGTGTGTGTGTTGGAGGGTTAGGAAATGTGTCACATGACTCAGACGCCGACGCGCCCGGTAAAATGAAGGCACCATGACGCGGATGATGAAGCCAAATAATCAACATGTGTTTCCTGCTTGCCCCCCCCCCCACTCGGTCACCACCTTCCCTCTTTTTTTTTTTTCATTGGTCCTCCATTGTCACATGACCTATGCTCCACTTCTCTTTCCTTCCCTTGGATGGCTCGGGCTGCGTTGTTTCGCTTTGGGATTGACGCTGATCTCTTGTATAAAAAAAAATACGGCAACAGAGATGCAGATAATGTACATTTTGTCCGGATCGGAGTCTGTTGGAACATTTAAAGCGTAAGCTTGACGGACGCTGAGAGAGGAACGCAGCCTGTAGAAAACAAGAGAGCGAGAGAGGCTAAGAGGGACGGAGAAAGCCCGTAGTAGGAGAGGAAGTCGGTTCCGCGGAATAGTGTCGAAGTTGGAAAATCCTGGGTAATGTCAAAGAATTGACGCTACGCAGCAGCTGTACAGAGGAGGCGGCCATTTTTTTTTCCTGAAAGGGAAACTCCAGCGACAGTGACAGGAGGACCGATTCCGCAAGGCCAGTCAGCCACGGAAACGTTGGGTCGATGATAAGCGAGGTTAGGAGGAGGCGACAACTCAATGGTTACGTTAGCGTAGTGAACAGGACAGGAGGTTTCGGTTCTTGGAATGGCGGTCTTCTTCCTTTTTTTGTGTTCTTGCTGCTAGCTGCTATAAACCAAGCCTGACGTAGTCCGTTACATAGACTTCCATCCTCAGTATGTTGACTATTTTTCCTTCCTTTCCCAGTTTTTCCATATTGTGTATTTTTCCCTTTTACTTGACTGAAAAGATGACATCGCAAACTCCCACTTTGTCGTTCTCCTTTTCAATCTCGGGAGAACAACAACCTCGCTGCCAGTATGCGGTGGAGCTACTGCCCCCGGGTAACACCGAAAGCGAAGGAAACCGGCGCAGATGGAAGAACCGATGAAAACAAGCGACGTAACATCGAAGTCACAATGGACGCCTCTCTGTGCAGGATTTCGACGCACGCCTGATATGAACAGCGTATAAGGAGGTTGGAGATGGAACCGCTTCCTCGACAACTCTTTCTGTTCCTCGCACGCTCCACTCCATTCCGATCGTACGTGCACGCCGTGGCTCAGATAATGGCCTCTCACGCTGCACACACTGAAAAGAGAGAGAGAGAGAGCAGATGAGATGGAGGTAAAGGCAGCGTAAGAGGGAGGGGAATAGAGCAAGAGAGAGAGAGAGAGAGGCAAAGGGGGGGAGGGTGTCGACTGAAGAGAAGCCGACTGCATGTGTAGCCGAGAGACGGGAAAAGAAAGAAAGAAAAGGATATTGAAAAAAGGGAAAGGGAGGAGCAGAAAGGAAGATCATGAGAAAGAACAGAAAGTGGCAGAAGAAAGAATGAGGAACGTGCAAAGATGCGTTATTGACGCGCGACCAGCCACTCCATCTGGCTGTCTGAAATAAGGAAGGACACTTTCAACATCGCTCAATGCTCCTCTCTGGCAGCCTCCTCGCGGCTTTCTGCTCTCCGACCGCCGCTTATGGACGTCTTGGGCGGCCATGTGAGTTGAACTTGATGTTGTCATGATGTCTGCTTCACGCTTCTGTAACAACGATATGGGGGGGGGGGGGGTGATGACGCCGAATGAGGGATTTAGGTTCAGCTGAAGCCCCCCCTAGCAACAACCGGCTTTTTTCGGTGCTTTGTCTCCTCCCTCTTTCGTCAAATCGAGATGCGTCTGATTTAAAGGGCTCCTTTTTTTTTCTCGGTTGGATATGCGCCAATAAGTGTGTGTGTGTGTGTGTGTGTGACAAAGAGAAAGGAAGCTATGGTGTGTAAAATAAACAAAAATATTATACTGTCTGCAATACTGCAATACTGCAATACTGCATTTTCATTATTCATGATCATGTCGCTTTATATCTGTGCTAGCCAGTTGTATTGTGTACGCACGTTCAACTGTCACTGTGATCACTCGAGTGTGTGTGTGTGTGTGTGTGTGTGTCAGTGGGATGTGCAGAGTTGCAGTCGTTCTGTTTCAACACACTGCAGTTCTCATAACAGCCGCACAAACACATCCCCCCCCCCCCCCCCTTTTTCCTCTTTCCCGTCTGATGCCACTGATAGTGCGGACATGGGGCCTCTCACGTATTGCATGCCGGTTGTTCACTTACTACCACCTTTAAACCCGCCCTCCTGTGCACACACACACACACACACACACACACATAAATATTCTAACCCCAAACCACCTCTTAGCATGGACATCAACACCCTCTGGGATCCATGAGCAGACACACAACACACAGGGTGTATTCAAAAAGAATTAAATAAACTGCCATTTTGGAATTAAACACTGTTCAGTGTATTAATATCAGAATGATGATCGACACTTGTGATCGGTGTAAAGCAGGGGTATCAAACTCAATTTACCTGGGGGCCACTGGAGCTAGGGTCTCTGGGCGAGGCTGGGCCGCATCAGGTTTTCCAAAAAAAAAAAAAACGCATTTATTAAAAACTGAAAAATTAATAAACTTCGCTTTGGTTCCGATTTTCTACAATAAAAGTTCTGATAAAACATTCCACTGTTCTCAAATATCTTCATTTTTATTTTTCTACACAAAATAAAATGAAAAATAAATAAACAAATCAAGAATAAAGAAAATCAATCAATCAGTAATAAATAAATAAATATAATAATAATAATAATAAAACGGCAAATAATAAAAACTTAAGAAACCACATATAGTTGGTGGGTAGACAAATGATTTTTTTCATATTAAAATGAACAAAGCATTATTAGAGCCCTGTAGACATGACAAAACACGACTATAGTCACATTTATACTCTTTTTATTTACAAAATATTGCGCAACTGCAGCGTCTCGCGACACATGCTAACTCGCAAACTAGAGACCTAGCGACCTAAACGGTTATTTCCTTTAAACTTGAAAAAAAAAGCCAAAAACTTACCACTTCCACACGGACAGGGAGGATAACTATTAACAGTTATTTAACCTTTAACATGAACATTAATCAAACGTAATAATTTTTTCTGGGTACATGATACCATACAGCATCCATATCAAACTTGACGCGGGCCGCACTAAACATTAAACTTTCATAATCAAGGCGGGGGCCTCAAACTGGTGTCCTGCGGGCCACATTTGGCCCGCGGGACGCATGTTTGAGACCATTGGTGTAAAGCAAATGAATTGTATTGATAAATTGATAAATTGCTTTGGTTTTTCATATGTTTGTTGTTTTATGTGTTTCACCTGACCTCTAAGAACAAACCATTAAATAAAACCGAGACTTGACTATACAAATAACATGTATTTAGTATTTAGATGGTTTTGTGATGGTACTCTATGTGCTTGTTTGTAAAAAAAAAGTCACAAAAAACACTTGTTTGTGCTCCCTTGTATCTGTATCCAAGTACTGTATGAGTATTTCATAACTGACTGTATGACACAGTCTAACAATGGACATGTATGTTACATGTTGTAAAGTCCCTCTTCAGAAGTACCTTACCTAACCTACTAACAACCTGTCTGACCTGACCTTGCAGCACTGGGTGTGCTCTACTTTATGTTAGAAAGGTGGGAAGGAAAACATGGAGAAGTGAAGGAGAGAATGGAATGTTTTTTTTTTCTTTTTCTCAAATTATTTGGTTGTGCAGATAAACACGCAGCTAAAGTTCTAGTGTATATTTGCCCAGAGAACAGTATACATATACAGTGTATACTTTGCATACAAAGTAGTAGTTGCGGTAAACTTTAACTTACACTACACACAGTGAAGCAGCTTAATATTTACACTCTTACTCACACGCTGACAGTTGCTTATCAACTCAAATGCATACCACACTCACGGTGCAACAAAGAAAAGAACACAACATCGACACAATCAGTTACCCAACATGACATGTAGCTTGTATATAATAATATATATTAGTATTGTTTGCGTGTATATTAGTGTGTAAGCATTGATTATTCACATATTACATAAACCTTAAACTGTATTATGGAAAGCAGGAAGTGAACAAATATGAAATATGGACACTTAGTATGGTACCCATTATGTCATTGTATGGTCATATCACCTTGTACTTCGGTACGTGATAAAAACATAAAAATAAAATAAAATAAAATAAAATAAAATAAAATAAAATAAAATAAAATAAAATAAAATAAAATAAAATAAAATAAAATAAAATAAAATATGTATGTAAATATGTCGAATATTTCAAATGTTCATTATATTATATTATCCTGGAAAAAGTAAGAATAATATTTCGATATTGAACAAAGCAAATTTATTCTCAATCAGAAATCACTCCACACTCTATATTGATTTTTGGTTCTACCATATCTTACTTATTGGTGTGGAAATATGGGCTAATAACTATAAAAGCAATCTGTACTGCAAAAAAGGTCAGTAAGGATAATTCATAATGCCGCCTACAGAGAACATACTAACTCCTTATTTGTAAAATCACAAATACTATGTATGTAATTATGTTATGTAATTGGATGGTCATATCACCTCGTACTTCAGTATGTGATAAAAATAAAAATAAAAATACAAAAAAACGTTAAACTGTATTACGGAAAGCAGGAAGTGAACAAATGTAACAGTTACTGAATAAAAATAAAAATAAAAATAAAAATAAAAATAAAAATAAAAATAAAAATAAAAATAAAAATAAAAATAAAAATAAAAATAAAAATAAACTATATTAGGAAAGCAGGAAGTGAACAAATGTAACAGTTACTAATTATAAAAGTACCAGATGGAGGGGTAGGATTTAATAAGCTTTGCTTCTTCCTACTCCTTTTGGACATGTGGAACTGGGAACTGATTATGTGATGCATTCAATTGTAATCTGATGCATGTTCAAATGAAATAAAACCATTACCATTACCATATTACTCCGGTTGGTTTCTTTACCTTAATTAGACCTCAAAATTTAACCCCACAAGTTTGATTTATATGAAGAATCACAAAATTTGGTACACACTTTTAAGTGAATGACAATATAATAATGACAAGTAATGACACATATGTGTGCAAGTTGAGTAACTGACCATTTTTGTAATGCATATCTGTATTCCATGTATACTAGCAAAGTCTTCCAAAAGCATTTTAACCGCAACCCATAAAAGATGCTACAAATGTTATCTACAATCAAGTTGGGTTACTTTATGAAAAAAAATATCACTAACTTACATCTGTTTGTGTTTTCAGACTGTTCACGAAGTCACTTCATTGGATGGCCCCAGAGGTGGAGGCCAGATGGAAATTGGGTCACATGACCGCCTCCAGGAAGGCGCGCTGAGCCTGGAACTATCCAATGGCGTGAATTGCTACCCTAATGATAATGAGTCATCAATGGACACAGAGCAGAAGAGGGCAGGAAGTGTACCCCCAAGGCAGTGCTGGGCGTCGGGGCACGGCGATGACCAACGACAAGCATCTTTGAACAGCAACAGTCATGCAAACCCGAGTGAACCTGTCCACCATGTGGATATGGAGGATGCTCACAATCTGGTCAATTTTTCCGCCATCGCGGGCACCTTACCTCCTTCTTCGTCTGCGTCCTGCCTCCAAGCGGAACCGGTGACGACACAACTGTATGAGAAATTCATCCAGGAGATGGGTGCTGACGGGGCTCGGATCAAACACTCAGGGGCTCCTGACTCAAGCCACCGATCTCTAGAAGATATGAACACACTGCAGACAGCGCTGAGCCAAGCAAAACATGGTCACAAGCCTCCTAACTGTAACTGTGATGGTCCAGACTGCCCCGACTACCTTGAGTGGCTGGAGAAGAAGATTAAGTTGGCGACCGGTGAGGATCAAAACACCAGCAAGATGACTAATTCCACTCATTTACAGCAGCCCCATCTGCAGAATCAGCCCTATCTCCAAGCGAACGGGGGCGACCACCACTTGTCTTCTTCCTACCCTCAGCAGCAACATCGGAAAAAAGTACCCTGCTCCAAACTTCCTCCGATTCCCTGCTCACCCCAGGTGCTCTCTATAGCCAAGGAAAGGAATGTCAGTCTCCAGACAGCCATCGCCATAGAAGCCCTTACACAGTTATCTGCTGCTGGAACTCAAGGTGCTGGTCTTCCGGGTCAAGGTCTCTTTCATAATAACCTCCAGCATCATCAACACAGCCAGAACCTCCTATCTCCTCCTCCGAATGGCACTAACTTGATTCCATCCTCACGTTCTCAGTCCGTCCCTCCGGGATTACACACTCACCAGGAGACGGCGGTGTCCTGTGAGCACCATCGGCCCCAGTCACAGGGCCAACCCCCCCATGCTTCTACCTCTCCTTTTCCAGGTCAAGGAAATACTCAAGGTTTTGGCCAGAATTCCCAACAGTGGCTGCAGTGCCCGAACAGAGGTTCCGAAGATCAAAAAGCATGGATGCGTATGAATTCTGATTCTCATTACGCTGGTGCAACTCACGCTAGATCAGACCTGATGACTGAACTCAAACAGCTCCTGGGTGACACAAACGGAAAGTCCGACAACGCATCTTTCAAACTTCCGGTCACGCAACAGTTCAGCCAGAACGGAAACTTCCAGGCACAGTCGGGTATGCGCAGGATAAAACAAGAGCCAGACTCGGTTGAGCCTTACCATCATTCCGCCTCCGTGGCTAATGGTCAGTTTCAGGCTCACCACTACGCCGGTACCCCGCTGTCTCCTGGGCAAGCGGCCATCAGACACTCAACTCAGGCAGCTCTGCAACAGCACCTTCATTACAAGAGGAACCTCTTCTCTAATCACTCCTCTGGCTTCGGTGCTCCAAGTGCCCCTTGTCAAAACTTAAAAAAATGGTGGCCGCAGATGGAAGCCAACGGTTTGACGCATCTGAGCATAAAACAGGAGCCCAAGGAACCCAAGAAGAAAAAACCTGCATCCCCCGTCATCAAAGCTATGATGCACCAAGCTCCCCCGCTTCCGAAACCCAAACAGATTATCATCAAGAAGACCAAGCAAAAAGCTTCAGTGCCAACTTTCCTGCCCAAGACTCAAATCACCACGGGCCCGGCCAACACCCCGACCAGTCTGCAACCTGCAGGTTCACTGCCCCTGTTGCCCTCTCACAGTAACTCCTCTCAGGTGGCTTCCGCAGGCTTCCCTGCCCAAGCCCAATCTCAGGTATCCATTCCCAACCTCTCATTGCCTCCGTCTTTGACTGATTCTGCTTTGTCGGGGAACGCTGCATCTGTCATGGACTCTCCGCCCCCACCGATGCCCCGTGTCACTCATGCTAAACCGGAGGAAGTGCGTAGTTTAGCCTCTGCCAACACTGCCTCAAATCTGACCTCCACATCTCCACCCAACACCTCACAATTACCCGGCCTCTTCAATATCGACCCCAAGTATGAAGAACTGATTCGTCAGTTTGAAGCAGAATTCGGGGACTCGGCCGCAGACGCACCTTCCAGCCAAGCAACGTCTACGACTGATATGGTTTCTCAGATAAGAAACCAATCCCAGTCCAGTGGTCTGGACCCTAGTGTCATAACGTCATCTGCTACCAAGAATGCTCCGTTCATCCACGCCCCTGAGTCCTGCTCCACTGAGCCTCATGGGAATAGTCAGGCGATGGATGATAAACCTGAAGCGCAGAAGGAACTAACCTCAAACCAAACATCCACAGAGAGTCCAACGCAGGACCAGATGGACCTGGTCCGACAGCAGCAGCAGCATAGTCAGATAAACGATACATTCAGCATACCGTGTTCACCCTTGCCGAAACGGATGAAAATCGAAACCACGGGCGATGTAGCTATACTTTCCACGACTTGCTACTCTGAGGAGGACACACCCACCAAGAACGGCCTGCCTTGTTCTCCATCTTTGAAAGGGTTCTTAGAGTCCCCTCTGCACTATCTAGACACCCCTACAAAGAGCTTGCTGGATACTCCATCTAAAGACCTACAAGCAGAGTTCCCCACTTGTACCTGTGTGGGTAAGTCACTTTGGGTTCATATACTGCACATACATGTCCACGAATAAAAAGTACTATACAAAATGTACTATAATCAAGCAACGGCGGTGAATATCCAATCAACAAGAGTCATTCTATCGTACGCTGTGATACGATTCTGTTCTTCCTTCTTCTTTTCAACCAAGACATTGAAGCTGTATGGATTTGAACTCCAATGCACCAACCTCCACTTCTAATCAAAACATCATAAATAGCATCAAGTTTTACTGGCTACAGATGTTCCAACTTACACTGTAGTATAAATATCATGGTGCTTCATGTAGTCATGTGATACATTTTAGGTGTAACTATTCTACTCCTGAATCCCTGCAGCCAATCACAGGGCACATATAGACAAACAACCATTCACACTCACATTCATACCTATGGACAATTTGGAGTTGATAATTAACCTAGCATGTTTTTGGAATGTGGGAAGAAACCGGAGTACCCGGAGAAGACCCACACATGCACGGGGAGAACATGCAAACTCCACACAGAGATGGCCGAGGGTGGAATTGAACCCTGGTGTCCTAGCTGTGAGGTCTGCGCGCTAACCACTCGAGCACCGTGCAGCTCACCTATTTAAATTCATTCATTTGCGACCACTTTTCCGACGAGGGTCGTGGGGGGTGCTGGAGCTTATCCCAGGTGCTGGAGCTTATCCCAGCTGTCTTTGGGCAAGACTCTGGACTGGTCGCCAGCCAATCACAGGGCACATATAGACAAACAACCATTCACACTCACATTCATACCTATGGACAATTTGAAGTCGCCAAGGTCTGCGAGCTAACCACTCGACTGCCGTGCAGCCCACCTATTTAAATTATTATGTATTATTTAAATTATAATAAGCGGCCCGGCGGTCGAGTGGTTAGCGCACAGACCTCACAGCTAGGAGACCAGGGTTCAATTCCACCCTCGGCCATCTCTGTGTGGAGTTTGCATGTTCTCCCCATGCATGGGTTTTCTCCAGGTACTCCGGTTTCCTCCCACATTCCAAAAACATGCTAGGTTAATTAGCGACTCCAAATTGTCCATAGGTATGAATGTGAGTGTGAATGGTTGTTTGTCTATATGTGCCCTGTGATTGGCCGGCCACCGGTCCAGGGTGCATTCTGTCACACCAAAGTCACACAGTCACTGAAGGGGTGCGTCTACAGTGGCAAAAATTGGTGAAAGCAAAATGTTAGCATTTGACCTCACCGTCGTTTTTCTGGATGATTGGGCGAAAATTCCCACAATCTACAACATCTCGTCCAGGGGTGTTCAAAGTGAGGCCTGGGGGGCATTTGCACCATTTTTTCCTTTTTTTTTGGTATGTGCCACGTTGTAAAAATATCATAAAAAATGGCAGTAATTTTACAAGAATAAAGTCAAAATATACATGGAAAAAAATTGGAATTTGGAATTTTATGAGAATAATGTCATAATGTTATGAGGAAAATAATGTACCATCGTTAAAAAAATATATGTTTTTTTGTGGAAATTTTGTAATAACATAAAATAAAGTTTGTTTTTTTGGAGGGGAAATTAGGTTCTACAAAAAGTTATACTATTATAACTTGAAAATGAAGAAAATTAGGTGAGTGTGAATGGTTGTTTGTCTATATGTGCCCTGTGATTGGCTGGCCACCAGTCCAGGGTGTACCCCGCCTCTCGCCCCAAGACAGCTGGGATTGTGTGGAAAAGCGGTAGAAAATGAATAAAAATAAAAATAAAAATAAAAATAAAAATAAAAATAAAAATAAAAATAAAAATAAAAATAAAAATAAAAATAAAAATAAAAATAAAAATAAAAATAAAAATAAAAATAAAAATAAAAATAAAAATAAAAATAAAAATAAAAATAAAAATAAAAATGATAAGAATAAGAAAAAATGAGAAAGCGGTAGAAAATGAATGAATGAACAATTGTACCTTTTAATAGGCTTTGATACTGCAGTACTCCCGTTTCTGTAAAAGTGTAGTGAGGGTCAGCTTAATAAAGCATGTTTACACATCACAACTCCCTCTTCGGACTACCACCAAACATTCTTTTACATTCATACACCAGTAGGGGCAGCACTGAAGTTGAATAAGTTGAGTATAGTGTCTTGTGCATTAACACACAAGTAGTATTTTGAAAAGAGGCTTGCAGTTTTACACAGCAGAGACGGTATTTTATGATGGAAGTAATCAAGTCCATTCTGATGAGCAACAAGCAGGGCGATAATGTACGTGTTTTCGAGTAAATATTTCAAATGTCATATAGTTATATGTGTTTATTTCATTATTGACTTTTTTCTCAGAACAAATCCTGGAGAAAGATGAGGGGCCTTACTACAATCACTTGGGATCAGGACCAACTGTGGCCTCCATAAGAGACCTGATGGAAACACGGTTGGTTTTCTCTTTGTTATCTTTCTGCTCTGTGCTCTCAAATGCCTCTCCCTTCTCCCCCTCCTAACGTTTTGTCCTTAGGGAATCTATGACCCAGAATCCAACAGGACGAACAGGAAATATCAGCAGCGGCATCATAACACAGGCTAAGCCAGAAGCAGCAACAGCAGCAGATGATAGCTGAGCATGAGATAAAGGAAGGGAGGAGAAGAGTAGATGAGAAATCCTGCACAGAGACAGAAAAGGATGAATGAGGGAAGGAAGGGAAGAAAATAGAGGTATTTAATAATTGAACAGGTGCAGATATTTATTATTTTGGTACCCTAGAATCTAGCACTCAAGGTTTTGTTTCTGGTGCTTAGCCCACTTAAGTCAGTATCGAACAATAACAACAACGTTGACATCAACATATATGGTGAAATTATTTTTCTCGACATAAAAGATCCAGGTGGGTCATATATGAAAATGGTAATGGTTTTATTTCATTTGAACATGCATCAGATTACAATTGAATGCATCACATAATCAGTTCCCAGTTCCACATGTCCAAAAGGAGTAGGAAGAAGCAATTATTTTTAATTATTTTAATTATTTTAATTATTTTAATTATTTTAATTATTTTAATTATTTTATTATTTTTATTTTTATTTTTATTTTTATTTTTATTTTTATTTTTATTTTCATTTTCATTTTCATTTTCATTTTCATTTTCATTTTCATTTTCATTTTCATTTTTATTTTTATTTTTATTTTTATTTTTATTTTTATTTTTATTTTTATTCATTTTCTACCGCTTTTCCTCACAACGGTCGCGGGGGTGCTGGAGACTATCCCAGCTGTGGCGAGAGGCGGGGTACACCCTGGACTGGTGGCCAGACAATCACATGGCACATATAGACAAACAACCATTCACACTCACCTAATTATTTTTATTTTTATTTTTATTTTTATTTTTATTTTTATTTTTATTTTTATTTTTATTTTTATTTTTATTTTTATTTTTATTTTTATTTTTATTTTTATTTTTATTTTTATTTTTATTTTTATTTTTATTTTTATTTTTATTTTTATTTTTATTTTTATTTTTATTTTTATTTTTATTTTTATTTTTATTTTTATTCAGTAACTGTTACATTTGTTCACTTCCTGCTTTCCATAATACAGTTTAACGTTTTTTTTTGTCAAAACTATAACTACTGTCTGGTTAAGCAGCATCAAAACTTGACGTTACTTCCTGGTTAGCGGAACATACAACGCATTTGAATTGTACCACAGAGTCATTAGTCCCTGAAGGGGACTGATGCTGTGGGGGTTGTTAGACCAGAAACCTCTTATTGTTGTTTGAGAAATGACGTAACTCGGTAAGACTCCTTCAGTTCCTAGATGACCTTTGACTCACCCCTGACCCAGGCAGGCCTCCCTGTGGTGAGAGAGCTTACCCCCCTCCAAAAACTCCCAGCCACCTTAGGGTGGCTCCTATTCACCAGGAAGCCTTTGTGCTCACTGTCATGCCAAATCTAGTCAGCGTTGAAGTTTCTACAATGGCAGGTATCAAGCTGTCAGGAGATTTCATACGACCAGTTCTGATGACCTGACCCCCACCCCCGAGCAACCCCTGATCCCAGACTCTGTCCATCCACCCCCTATATATATATATATATATATATATATATATAAGTTAACTTGCAGCAATACACACATGCGTGCAACTGTCCTCTTATAATACCAAAATGACAGCAGATCAAGTTACATTTTGAGACCACCAAAAACCCGCAAATAATCTTCCATTTGTGTAACTGGTTTCTTGTGTGAACCTCTACAGCAGGGGTCTCAAACTCAATTTACCTGAGGGCCACTGGAGCTAGGGTCTGGGCCAGGTTGGGCCGCATAAGGTTTTCCAAAAAAAAAAAAAAAACGCATTTATTAAAAACAGAAAAATATACAAACTTTTTCAGTGCTTTGGTTCCGATTTTCTACAATAAAAGCTCTGATAAAACATTCCACTGTTCTCAAATATCTTAATTTTTATTTTTCTGCACAAAATAAAACTTAAAGTAAACTTAAATAGCCAAAAACTTACCACTTCCACACGGAAAGGGAGGATAACTATTAACAGTTATTTAACCTTTAACATGAACATTAATCAAACGTAATAATTTTTTCTGGGTACATGATACTATACAGCAGGGGTCTCAAACTCAATTTACTTGGGGGCCACTGGAGCTAGGGTCTGGGCGAGACTGGGCCGCATCAGGTTTTCCAAAAAAAAAAAAAAAAAACGCATTTATTAAAAACAAAAAATTTTTAAAAACTTTGCCTTGGTTCCAATTTTCTACAAGAAAAGCTCTGATAAAACATTCCACTGTTCTCAAATATCTTACTTTTTATTTTTCTACACAAAATAAGATGAAAAATAAATAAACAAATCAAGAATAAAGAAAATCAATCAATCAGTAATAAATAAATAAATATAATAATAATAATAATAAAACGGCAAATAATAAAAACTTAAGAAACCACATATAGTTGGTGGGTAGACAAATGATTTTTTTCAGATTAAAATGAACAAAGCATTATTAGAGCCCTGTAGACATGACAAAACACGACTATAGTCACATTTATACTCTTTTTATTTACAACATATTGCGCAACTGCAGGGTCTTGAGACGCATGCTAACTCGCAAACTAGAGAGCTAGCGACCTAAACGGTAGGCTTCAAGTTATTTCCTTTAAACTTAAATAGCCAAAAACCTACCACTTCCACACGGATAGGGAGGATAACTATTAACAGTTATTTAACCTTTAACATGAACATTAATCAAACGTAATAATTTTTTCTGGATACATGATACCATACAGCATCCATATCAAACATTAAACTTTCATATCAAGGCGGGGGCCTCAAACTAGTGTCATGCGGGCCACATTTGGCCCGCGGGCCGCGTGTTTGAAGTATGCAGAAAAATACCTCTCATTCTTCCATGTTCTAAACTCATGTATATTTCATTTTGTGGCAATTATTTTTGGTATTTCTATGCTGGCTACCATCACACGTGACATCATAAGGAAAATGGTGTCTCTGCATCAAGATCTGATGTATGTTACTTTTCTCATGTTCAGGTATGGAGAGAAAGGAGAGGCGGTCCGGATAGAAAAAGTGGTGTACACAGGAAGAGAAGGAAAGAGCTCAAGAGGATGCCCCATTGCTAAATGGGTAAGGATCTTCATATCTTTTTCCAGGACATGATGCCATGCATTGTATGCATATGATATAATATATACAATATATGACATAATATATGCATTCAATATATGCATCTACTGTAGTTGTCACGCTATTGTTCATGTGGTTGCCTCACAGTCAGGTGGTTCTGGGTTCAAATTTCGCAAAAAAAACATACCACAAAACACAAAAATCATGTTAATTGTGTCCGGTGTGCACACAGCTTTAAGCTGTCATTTCAACATTAAACTTTTGGTATCAAGGTGGGGGCCTCAAATTAGCGTCTCGCGGGCCGCATTTGGCCCCCGGGCCGCAAGTTTGAGACCTCTGATCTAACATGTCCAGAAATACCATTTTAACTCTTGGAAAGTGGCAAATAATTTGCAATGTAAGAGATAATATTTAATATGCAAACATGAGTATTTTAATTCTTAAGCACTGGTGTGTGTCGATTGGTTGAGTTTTACCACGTGACTATTTAAAAGACTCACACTCAACTTTAAACTTTCGATTCCATATCAGGTGATTCGCCGTTCCGATGAGAAAGAGAAGTTGCTGTGTCTGGTCCGTCATCGTGCCGGCCACCACTGTGCCAACGCTGTCATCATCATCCTCATCATGGCATGGGAAGGCGTCCCAAAGCCTCTCGCTGATAAACTGTACCGAGAGCTCAGCGACACGCTCACCAAATATGGCAACCCCACTAGTAGACGCTGTGGCCTCAATGATGAGTAAGTACCTGGTTGGAGGTTTTTGATGTTGACTTTTAAAAGGTACAATTGTTCATTCATTCATTTTCTACCATTTTCATTTTTATTTTTATTTTTATTTTTATTTTTATTTTTATTTTTATTTTTATTTTTATTTTTATTTTTATTTTTATTTTTATTTTTATTTTTATTTTTATTTTTATTTTTATTTTTATTTTTATTTTTATTTTTATTTTTATTTTTATTTTTATTTTTATTCATTTTCTACCGCTCCACAAAAGGGTCGCGGGGGGTGCTGGAGTCTATCCCAGCTGTCTTGGGGCGAGAGGCGGGGTACACCCTGGACTGGTGGCCAGCCAATCACAGGGCACATATAGACAAACAACCATTCACACTCACCTAATTTTCTTCATTTTCAAGTTATAATAGTATAACTTTTTGTCCAACCTAATTTCCCCTTCAAAAAAACAACTTTATTTTATGTTATTACAAAATTTCCACAAAAAAAACATATTTTTTTAACTATGGTACATTATTTTCCTCATAACATTATGACATTATTCTCATAAAATTCCAAAGAAATCTCATTAGATTACAATTTTTTTCTATGTATATTTTGACTTTATTCTTGTAAAATTACTGCTATTTTTACAACATGGCACATACCAAAAAAAAAAAATGATGCAAATGCCCCCAGGCCTCACTTTGGGCACCCCTGGACTAGATGTTGTAGATTGTGGGAATTTTCGCCCAATCATCCAGAAAAACATTGGTGAGGTCACATGCTAACATTTTGCTTTATCTTATTATTTAAATGAAAAGGCTGCTAGTAAAAAAAAAATATTAAAAAAATTATATAAAATTGTAATAGTAGAAAAAAAAATCAGCAAATAACAAAATATTAAGTTCAATGTTGATCACTTCTCATTGATAGTTGGTAATTTTTTAAAATATGACAATGTTAACAGCCTCCATTTCTGTGCCTCAGCATTCTGAAAATGTGCTCAATCTCTCCCCCTGCAGTCGAACCTGCGCATGTCAAGGAAAGGACCCTGACACTTGCGGTGCTTCGTTCTCCTTTGGCTGTTCCTGGAGTATGTACTTCAATGGTTGCAAATACGCACGAAGTAAAATACCACGCAAGTTCCGGCTACAAGGAGAGCACCCTGAAGAGGTATTCTTTGTGAACCTGTTATTTAGTATATGTACACTGCAAAATAGGGCTGGACTAGATTTGGGTAAAAAAAAAAAAAACTACTTCAAAGTATTGAAATAATCTGTCCATGCAGCAAGTGAATTTTACTCTTGTCAGAAATCTTAAATTAAGATTTTTATACCTAAAAATAAGCAGGACCTTTACGCTGGAAATACTTATTTTTTTTAACCTTGTTACAACATCAGCATCAGGACCAACTGGGGCTTCACTATCTTGCCCAAAGATACTGTACTGATACTGTACATGAAGTAGAAGTTGCTCTATTCAGTCATTGGTGGGTCTCAAACATGCGGCCCGCGGGCCAAATGTGGCCCGCATGACACTAGTTTGAGGCCCCCGCCTTGATATGAAAGTTTAATGGCCAAAGTTTGATATGGATGCTGTATGGTATCATGTACCCAGAAAAAATTATTACGTTTGATTCATGTTCATGTTAAAGGTTAAATAACTGTTAATAGTTATCCTCCCTATCCGTGTGGAAGTGGTAAGTTTTGGGCTATTTAAGTTCAAAGGAAATAACTTGAAGGCTACCGTTTTTTGGTCGCTAGCTCTCTAGTTTGCGAGTTAGCATGTGTCTCAAGACCCTGCAGTTGCGCAATATGTTGTAAATAAAAAGAGTATAAATGTGACTATAGTCGTGTTTTGTCATGTCTACAGGGCTCTAATAATGCTTTGTTCATTTTAATCTGAAAAAAATAATTTGTCTACCCACCAACTACAGTGAAGAAAATAAGTATTTGAACACCCTGCTATTTTGCTATTTCTCCCACTTAGAAATCATGGAGGGGTCTGAAATTTTCATCGTAGGTGCATGTCCACTGTGAGAGAGATAAACTAAAAAGAAAAATCCAGAAATCACAATGCATGATTTTTTAACAATTTATTTGTGTGATACAGCTGCAAATAAGTATTTGAACACCTGTGTATCATCTAGAATTCTGACCCTGAAAGACCTGTTAGTCTGCCCATTAGAAGTCCACCTGCACTCCATGTATCATCCTGAATCAGATGCACCTGTTTGAGGTCGTTAGCTGCATAAAGACACCTGTCCACCCCATACAATCAGTAAGACTTTAACTTGTAACATGGCGAAGACCAAAGAGCTGTCCAAAGACACCAGAGACAAAATTGTACACCTCCACAAGGCTGGAAAGGGCTACGGAGCAATTACCAAGCAGCTTGGTGAAAAAAGGTCCACTGTTGGAGCTATCATTAGAAAATGGAAGAAGCTAAACATGACGGTCAATCTCAATCGGAGTGGAGCCCCATGCAAGATATCACCTCGTGGGGTCTCAATGATTCTAAGAAAGGTGAGGAATCAGCCCAGAACTACACGACAGGACTTGGTCAATGACCTGAAAAGAGCTGGGACCACCGTTTCCAAGGTTACTGTAGGTAATACACTAAGACGTCATGATGTGAAATCATGCATGGCACGAAAGGTTCCCCTGCTTAAACCAGCACATGTCAAGGCCCGTCTTAAGTTTGCATATGACCATTTGGATGATACAGAGGAGTCATGGGAGAAAGTTTTATGGTCAGATGAGACCAAAATAGAACTTTTTGGTCATAATTCCAATAAGCGTGTTTGGAGGAAGAAGAATGAAGAGTACAATCCGAAGAACACCATCCCTACTGTGAAGCATGGGGGTGGTAGCATCATGCTTTGGGGGTGTTTTTCTGCACATGGGACAGGACGAGTGCACTGCATTAAAGAGAGGATGACTGGGGCCGTGTATTGTGAGATTTTGGGGAACAACCTCCTTCCCTCTGTCAGAGCATTGAAGATGGGTCGTGGCTGGGTCTTCCAACACGACAACGACCCGAAGCACACAGCCAGGAAAACCAAGGAGTGGCTCCGTAAGAAGCATATCAAGGTTCTAGCATGGCCCAGCCAGTCTCCAGACCTGAACCCAATCGAAAATCTTTGGAGGGAGCTCAAACTCCGTGTTTCTCAGCGACAGCCCAGAAACCTGACTGATCTAGAGAAGATCTGTGTGGAGGAGTGGGCCAAGATCCCTCCTGCAGTGTGTGCAAACCTGGTGAAAAACTACAGGAAACGTTTGACCTCTGTAATAGCAAACAAAGGCTACTGTACCAAATATTAACATTCATTTTCTCAGGTGTTCAAATACTTATTAGCAGCTGTATCACACAAATAAATTGTTAAAAAATCATGCATTGTGATTTCTGGATTTTTCTTTTTAGTTTATCTCTCTCACAGTGGACATGCACCTACGATGAAAATTTCAGACCCCTCCATGATTTCTAAGTGGGAGAAATAGCAAAATAGCAGGGTGTTCAAATACTTATTTTCTTCACTGTATATGTGGTTTCTTAAGTTTTTATTATTTGCTGTTTTATTATTATTATTATATTTATTTATTACTGATTGATTGTTTTTCTTTATTATTGATCTTATTTTGTGTAGAAAAATAAAAATTAAGATATTTGAGAACAGTGGAATGTTTTATCAGAGCTTTTATTGTAGGAAATTGGAACCAAAGCGAAAAAATTTTTTTTAATTTTTTGGGGTTTTTTTTGGAAAACCTGATGTTGCCCAGTCTCACCCAGACCCGAGCTCCAGTGGCCCCCCAAGTAAATTGAGTTTGAGACCCCTGGTTTACAGTATGTCAACCATTCACAGTATTCTGTTGAATAAAGTTAATGTTCAAACATTAGCACTTTTTACAGTGAATGAACAATCCTGTGCAAGTTGTAGAATCTTTAAACAAGATTCTATTTGTTGGGAAAACCAACATAACTTATTTTCACAGTTATTTGCTCAATGTTCAAATTTCTGAACCAAACAAGACAAAAAGTATTCTCATTCTAAAATGAAGGCTATACTATAAAGGCAATAAGTAAATTCTCTAATATAATATATCAAAATATCAATATAAATCTTAACAAGTGGCAAATAATTTGAAGTGTACTGTGTACTTACCAGATCCATTTTTTTCTCTCATCAGGAAGACAAACTCAGGAATAACTTCCAGCATCTGGCAACCGAAGTGGCTCCATTGTACAAGAAGCTGGCCCCTCAGGCCTACAGCAACCAGGTTTGTGCATAGATAAATATATGAATGCATGTCAACAATGTACACAAAAACACCAACAGTGTCCCATTTACATTACTAACTTGTATATTAACCAAGCTATATAACGATATTATTATTACAATATATATTATTATTATTATTATAAAAAATGTGGCAACTGATTGCCTTTTTTTTTTTTTTAGTTCTGCTAACTTATTCGGGTTTACATTGTAGTACTAGTCCTTCAAGGTGATATTTTCCAAGTAATATCTTGTAAATAATGTAGCATCACAGCAAAGGAACACAACATTTGATACTCTTTTTAACTTTATTAAAAGTATTTATTGCTGAAATTATTGGAAAACTGCACTTTTATTTATTAAGCCCTAGTGGATACCTAACGCTTAGTTTCAAAGACTCAACAAGATGCTCGTTTGATGCCAGCGTTTTTTTTTACCTGAGGACTGAAGCACACGTTTTGTGCTGGAAGATACAGCCATTCCAATGACAGCGAAATTAACTCATTTTCTCGTGTTAAATAAATATGTGTTCATGTTTCACATAAGGATTGTGAATGGATTGTGACTTGATATGAGTTGGTCTACATCAGGGGTCTCAAACTCAATTTACTTGGGGGTCACTGGAGCTAGAGTCTGGGTGAGACTGGGCCGCATCAGGTTTTTTTAAAAAAAAAAATGCATTTATTAAAAACGGAAAAATGAATAAACTTTGCTTTGGTTCCAATTTTCTACAAGAAAAGCTCTGATAAAACATTCCACTGTTCTCAAATATCTTAATTTTTATTTTTCTACACAAAATAAGTTGAAAAATAAATAAATTAAGAATAAAGAAAATCAATCAATCAGTAATAAATAAATATAATAATAATAATAAAACGACAAATAATAAAAAACTTAAGAAACCACATATAGTTGGTGGGTAGACAAATTATTTTTTTCAGATTAAAATGAACAAAGCATTATTAGAGCCCTGTAGACATGACAAAACACGACTATAGTCACATTTATACTCTTTTTATTTACAACATATTGCGCAACTGCCGGGTCTTGAGACACATGCTAACTCGCAAACTAGAGAGCTAGCGACCTAAACGGTAGCCTTCAAGTTATTTCCTTTAAACTTAAATAGCCAAAAACTTACCACTTCCACACGGATAGGGAGGATAACTATTAACAGTTATTTAACCTTTAACATGAACATTAATCAAACGTAATAATGTTTTCTGGGTACATGATACCATACAGCATCCATATCAAACTTGCGTGGGCCGGACTAACATTAAACTTTCATATCAAGGCGGGGGCCTCAAACTAGTTTGAGACCCCTGGTCTACATACATAGACGGGTTGTCAACATGGTTCCACTGTTTTACTTTAAGTATGTACTTGTATGTAAATGATTCTCTACTCTTTCCCTCAGTGTCAATCAGAATATAAGGCCCAAGACTGCCGACTGGGTTTGAAGGAGGGAAGACCATTTGCAGGAGTCACTGCTTGCATGGATTTCTGTGCCCATGCCCATAAGGACCAGCACAACCTTTACAATGGCTGTACAGTGGTATGGCGACTAATATTCCGTGTTTGATTACATGAGCGTGTCAGATATAATATATTCATGGTGCTTCTAATCCTACTTAGGTGTGCACTTTGACCAAGGAGGACAACCGTGCGGTTGGCGAGATCCCTCAGGACGAACAGCTCCATGTGTTACCTCTCTACAAGCTCTCCACCACTGACGAATTTGGCAGCGAGGAAGGCCAGCGTCTCAAGATGCAAACGGGAGGCGTTCAGGTGCTTCAGGCTTTCCGCCGAGAAGTCCGAAAGTTGCCTGAACCAGCCAAGTCGTGTCGACAGCGTCGTCTCGATGCTAAGAAGGCTGCATCGGAAAAGAAGAAAAATAAACTCCAGCAGCAGGCAGGAGAAACACCGGAGAAGACAGTTGTTAAAACCGAAGTGTGCATCAGTGAGTCCCCGCAACACCAAGGCAATAAAGGTAAGTCTTATTTATTTCATTACAGTTTTTCTCGATTTTTTTCACACAATTTGTGATGCCTGACACACAATGACCACAACATATAACCAATGCACCAACTCTCCATGAACCAAGTCTGCTAAACTATTATTATACTTTTTTTCAAAACACTACACACAATTCTTCTGAGTTTTGGCACAATTTTCATGAAGTAAACTTGTTTTCACAAAGAACACTAGAACACACAAAGAACTATTTCGTTTTGTATCTAAAGTTACTTTGCAAAATTTGTCTTGTCATGTACACGGTGCATTTGACAAGACAGCGCTGTGAATTGTTTTTTGGGTTTTTTGTATTTTTTTTGACTCAGAACACCTCTTTTTTTCCTTGAAATGTTTTATTCCATGAAGTCATCATAAAACAGGCGTGCTACTTACGATATAAGAATTTTGTTACAGTTTTTCTCGATTGTTTACACACAATTTGTGATGTTATTTTAGAATTGTTTTTTGGGTTTTTTGTATTTTTTTTGACTCAGAACACAAAATTACACAGAAATATATATTTTTTATTTTTCACATACAGTTTTTCTCGATTGTTTACACACAATTTGTGATGCCTGAGACACAATGACCACAACATATAACCAATGCACCAACTCTCCATGAACCAAGTCTGCTAAACTATTATTATACTTTTTTTCAAAACACTACACACAATTCTTCTGAGTTTTGGCACAATTTTCATGAAGTAAACTTGTTTTCACAAAGAACACTAGAACACACAAAGAACTATTTCATTTTGTATGTAAAGTTACTTTGCAAAATTTGTCTTGTCATGTACACGGTGCATTTGACAAGACAGCGCTGTGAATTGTTTTTTGGGTTTTTTGGTTTTTTTTTTGACTCAGAACACCTCTTTTTTTCCTTGAAATGTTTTATTCCATGAAGTCATCATAAAACAGGCGTGGTACTTACGATATAAGAATTTTGTTACAGTATTTCTCGATTGTTTACACACAATTTGTGATGTTATTTTAGAATTGTTTTTTGGGTTTTTTGTATTTTTTTTGACTCAGAACACAAAATTACACAGAAATATTTTTTTTTTTATTTTTCACATACAGTTTTTCTCGATTGTTTACACACAATTTGTGTGTATCAATTTGTATCTAAAGTTACTTTGCAAAATTTGTCTTGTCATGTACACGGTGCATTTGACAAGACAGCGCTGTGAATTGTTTTTTGGGTTTTTTGTTTTTTTTTTTGACACAGAACACCTCTTTTTTTCCTTGAAATGTTTTATTCCATGAAGTCATCATAAAACAGGCGTGCTACTTACGATATAAGAATTTTGTTACAGTTTTTCTCGATTGTTTAAACACATTTTCTGAAAGGATGCCTCATATTCTCAGAACTCTACACACAAATCAAAAAATCACTCACACACGAGAATATGAGGCATCCTTTCAGAAAATGTGTTTAAACAATCGAGAAAAAAACTGTAAATTGATTGCAGTCAGTTTAATAATGTATTTTCCTATTTTTCTACATTTAGCAATTATAAAACAAGAAGTTCAGCCCAACATCAAGAAGGAACCCTTCATCGGATCAATGGACGGATACTCTTTGCAAGCAGCCAGTGCAATCAAGACCATGTACCCGCATCCGGCCTACTATGCAAGGGGAGGCCTCCCCAAACCTGGCCATCCCTCTGCAGCAGACCCAGTAAACGGCTACAACCATAACCTGCCCACATCGCACTACGGTCTCTACAACTACGCCCCTAATGCACTTTTCCCCCCTAAAATGAGGACCTACGAGGCTCGCAAAGAGTCTTTGTCCAATCCCGGCACTAAGGATATCCAAGCGGACAGGAAGCCTGATATTCACAGTCTTCAAGCAAGACTAACTCATTCCTACCCGGGTCATTCAGAACCAATCAACCAAATGAACACCCAGTCATCAGACTACAACCAACCACGCCCTTCTTCGGTTTCTTCCGAGTCCTCCAACAGAGCAACTCCGGTCATCAAGCAGGAGCCGATGGATATGCCAGTTTGTGACGACCCAGGATTGGTGCACCAGGCTGGTGCAAACACACCTAACAACACCCCCCATTCTGCTACCTGGCCCGGAAACAGGTTCAACGGAGGTATTGTTCCTGAGAATTGGGACTATCAGAATTGTCGACAAAGTCCAGAACCGTCATTAGCTAACGTAGACAAGCAGAAGTTTCACCAGCATTCCCAGCAACACGGTTCTTCTTACCCACAACCGTGGACATCCTTCCCCGGTGGAAATACACTCATGGCATCCCCTGCGTCATCACCAGTGCCTCAGGTACCTCCGTCCCAGTCGCCTCATTTAGGCATTCACAGAGGATCTCCTTGCCCATCCACTCCACGTCCAAGCACCCCTCATCCGGGTACACCTCAGCCTGGTATCACTCCCCCATTGTCTCTTACACACCCTGGGAATTCTCTCTCCCGTTCACTGACACCCCATTCTGCCACTCCCAGGCAGTGGCTCAGCCCCGCCCCGAGTCCCCAGCCAAATTCTTGGCCGATGGGCCACGCAGCATACAGCCCCGGTTTGAAGCACAGCAACCCCGCGGGCGCCTACCCCGATAAGATGTGGTGCAAAACCGGCGAAAGTCGCTGTTCGACTCCTCTTGGGGTTCAAGAGAAAGCCTGGAAGTCATGCGGCGGTTCCGTCGCAGGCAATACACCATCTCCCGCCCCCGAGGGACGCCTCTTCCCCGATGCACTGCAGCAATCAGATCAATCCAGCTGGGGCCAAGCCGAATGCGACGCCGAGAGCACCAAGGGGCGTGACGACGACGAGGAAGAAGTGTGGTCCGACAGCGAGCACAACTTCCTCGATCCTAACATCGGCGGTGTCGCCGTGGCGCCGGCTCACGGGTCCATTCTAATCGAATGCGCACGTCGGGAACTCCATGCTACCACTCCGCTGAAAAAACCCGATCGCTCTCACCCAACTCGCATCTCTCTGGTCTTCTATCAGCACAAAAACCTCCAACAGCCCATGCATGGATTAGCTGTTTGGGAGGCCAAAATGAAGCTTCTGGCAGAGCGGGCGCTTCAGAGGCAACAGGAAGCAGCGCTTCTCGGCCTCTCGCAGGAAGAAATAAAAGCGCTTAGCAAGAAACGCAAATGGGGGGCCGCCGCCGCCGCAACGGGGGCCGCGCTCGGTGCTGGACAATCTAAAGACAAAAGAGACGGGCCCGTTACGCGGTTAGCACCCAGTTTCCATACGACCTCGATGGTTACCGCATCTCCCTATGCCTTCACGCACCTCACCGGGCCATACAGCTACTTCGTGTGACGTCAGCCACCCACGGATCAATGAGGGATGAGCAAGATGTCTGCCATCTTCTCCGTCATGCACCCCCTCTGCTGTCCACTTAGAGGTGGGGACATTTTTATTGCTATTATTATTATTATTTTTTTTTTTTTACCTCATGTCAGGCAGTGTTTGGCCTTTAGACACACTGCTTGTGGTGCTCTGCCTCTCTTTTCCCAAGAGAGGAACTCCATTGTTTTTTTTCTTGTTTATAGAATTCTAATGATTCTAAATATTGCTATTGTTATTATGAATATTATTATGATTGCAATTATTACCGTCAATGTTGTTCTTACAGGTATTATAATAAGAATTGTTGTGATTTTTTTTTTTTTTTTTTTTACAAAAATCATGTTATTGTTAATGATTTAATTTTATTTTTGTTTTATATATTTTTAATCTGTATGATATTTTTCTCTTCTGGTTAATCTTCCAGCTGTGTTAAAAGGAGGAGTTATTATTATCTGGGTGACAAGAGATGAGTGTTTATATATGATAATAATTTTTTTGAAATTTACAAAAATAATGGCGGCACGGTGGACGAGTGGTTAGCGCGCAGACCTCACAGCTAGGAGACCAAGGGTTCAATTCCACTCTCGGCCATCTCTATGTGGAGTTTGCATGTTCTCCCCAAGTTTTCTCCAAGTACTCCAGTTTCCTCCCACATTCCAAAAAACATGCTAGGTTAATTAGCGACTCCAAATTGTCCATAGGTATGAATGTGAGTGTGAATGGTTGTTTGTCTATATGTGCCCTGTGATTGGCTGGCGACCAGTCCAGGGTGTACCCCTGCCTCTTGCCCGAAAGAGAGCTGGGATAGGCTCCGGCAACCCCCACAACCCTTGTGAGGATAAACGGTAGAAAATGAATGAATGAATGAGTTCTCCTCCTATGTTGTGTGGAAGTGGTAACTTTTTGGCTTCTTATTTTCCTTCCCCACCCTCGGCCATCTCTGTGTGGAGTTTGCATGTTCTCCCCCGTGCATGCGTGGGTTTTCTCCGGGTACTCCGGTTTCCTCCCACATTCCAAAAAACATGCTAGGTTAATTAGCGACTCCAAATTGTCCATAGGTATGAATGTGAGTGTGAATGTGAAGAATATACATTCATCCAGAATGGTGAATAATATTGTGAGATTTTTTTTTTATTAATTTGCACTATTTGCATAATTTTTTTTTGAATGTTCTATAATAATCGGAACTCCAAATGAAAACTAAAACGTTTTTTTTTAAATTTAGGCACATGCATATCTTGTCACTCCTTAATGTTCTCCTCCTTTTCACCCTCTTCTGTACCCCAGCAGCTTGTGATTGGTGCTTAAACTTCCAGCTCTCCACGACTTGTCATGGCACTTGATGCTGTACTTTAGGTGCTCTAACTGAAATCGAGGTTATGTCGTATTTTTGCTCATCTGTGATAATATTATTGGGTTTTTTTTTTGGTGTGCAAATTCCACCTGATCCCAGATCTGTAACTACTACATTTAATAGAATCAGGTTCCTCTGGCTTTCAGTTAGGAGTGATCACTTTGTTGAGCCAACTCTAGAGGGCAGGCTTGTCTGCCGTTTGAAAGACCTCCTAGCACTTAGAGCGAGATCCATTCAGGCACCAGTACAGCCTTGTTTGCCCGGTTTGGACAGGTTCACCAAAGGCGGTGCTGATCCTGGTCTCTTTGGTGAAACTAATCAGGACAAAGCTTGGGTTAGAAGCTAAAAATATATGGTGGGAGTGTTTTTGGGCACGGTGGTCGAGTGGACAGCTAGGAGACTGATTCCACCCACATCTCTGTGTGGAGTGTGTATGTGTGGGTTTTCTCCGGGTACTCCGGTTTCCTCCCACATTCCAAAAACATGCTAGGTTAATTAGCGACTCCAAATTGTCCATAGGTATGAATGTGAGTGTGAATGGTTGTTTGTCTATATGTGCCCTGTGATTGGCCGGCCACCAGTCCAGGGTGCATTCTGTCACACCAAAGTCACAGAGTCACTGAAGGGGTGCGTCTACAGTGGCGAAAATTGGTGAAAGCAAAATGTTAGCATGTGACCTCACCGATGTTTTTCTGGATGAATTCCCACAATCTACAACATCCAGTCCAGGCGTGTCCAAACTGAGGCCTGGGGGCCATTTGCATCATTTTTTCCTTTTTTTTTGGAAAAATATCATTAAAAATAGCAGTAATTTTACAAGTATAAAGTCAAAATATACATAGAAAAAAATTTTAATCTAATGAGATTTCTTTGGAATTTTATGAGAATAATGTCATAATGTGATGAGGAAAATAATGTACCATACTTAAAAAAATATGTTTTTTTGTGCAAATTTTGTAATAACAAAAAATAAACTTTGTTTTTTGGGGGGTAAAATTAGGTTGGACAAAAAGTTATACTATTATAACTTGAAAATGAAGAAAATTAGGACAATTTACAAGAAGAAAGCTGAAATAGTTGAAAAATTGAATTCTACAAGAATAAAGGCAAAAATATTAAATAAAAAAAGTTAACATTTCAGGAAAATAATGTACCATAGTTAAAAAAATGTGTTTTTTGTGGAAATGTTTATAATAACAAAAAATAAAGTTTGTTTTTTGGGGGGGGGAAATTAGGTTGGACAAAAAATTATACTATTGTGAAGAAAATGAAGAAAATTAGGACAATTTACAAGAAGAAAGCTGAAATAGTTGAAAAATTGAATTACACAAGAATAAAGGCAAAAATATTAAGTAAAAAAAAAGTGAAAATTTCAGAAAAATAATGTACCATAGTTTAAAATTTTTTTTGTGGAAATTTTGTAATAACAAAAAATAAAGTTTTGTTTTTTGGGGGGTAAAATTAGGTTGGACAAAAAGTTATACAATTATAACTTGAAAATGAAGAAAATTAGGAAGACAATTTACAAGAAGAAAGCTGAAATAGTTGAAAAATTGAATTATACAAGAATAAAGGCAAAAATATTAAATAAAAAAAGTTTAAATTTCAGGAAAATAATGTACCATAGTTAAAAAAAATATTTTGTAGAAATTTTGTAATAACAAAAAATAATGTTTGTTTTTTGGACAAAAAATTATACTATTGTGAAGAAAATGAAGAAAATTAGGAAGACAATTTACAAAAAGAAAGCTGAAATAGTTGAAAAATTGAATTATACAAGAATAAAGGCAAAAATATTAAGTAAAAATGTGAAAATTTCAGAAAAATAATGTACCATAGTTTAAATTTTTTTTTTTGTGGAAATTTTGTAATAACAAAAAATAAAGTTTGTTTTTTGGGTGGGGAAATTAGGTTGCACAAAAAGTTATATGATTATAAAAAAAATGAAGAAAATTAGGAAGACAATTTACAAAAAGAAAGCTGAAATAGAAAAATTGAATTATACAAGAATAAAGGCAAAAATATTAAGTCAAAAAAAAGTAAAAATTTCACGAGAATAGACTTGTAAAAACATGCTAGGCTAATTAGCAACTCCAAATTGTCCATAGGTATGAACGTGAGTGTGAATGGTTGTTTGTCTATATGTGCCCTGTGATTGGCTGGCCACCAGTCCAGGGTGTACCCCGCCTCTTGTCCGAAGACAGCTGGGATAGGCTCCAGCACCCCCTGCGACCCCAAACAGGATAAGCGGCATAGAAAATGTATAAATGGATGGATGGAGTGCTTTTAGGTCATTCTGCCTACACTGTGGTGCTCTCCTTATACACTTGATGTCCTGTGAAGGCCCATCCTGCCGTCTGCATGGTGCTGTCATCTTCAAGCAGAGCATGGTGGGTTCTTCTGCAGGCACCTTGCAAACACATAACCAGCCAACACTAGAACTGGTTCCTTCTTAGACTGCCAAGTCAGGTTCCCATTTCCGGTGCTTTTCATAGGAACACTTCTGTACCAAGCGATGAGAAGTTTAGCTTCTGGGAGTTGGTAACGAATGCATGTGAGCCAAAGAACGAGACAAATGGTGGATGTCTCATAATTTCCATTTAAAATGAACGAAAAAAAAATAAAATAATGGGGTGTATTGTTGAATTTGGTTGGATGCACACTGACTCCCAGTCGCCGAGTCGTTTAATGCGTCACGACACTGTTTCAAAAATAACTTCTTCTCATCAAGTTCTCCAGCTCTCTACCTCACGCTTTGTAGAGACACTGGTCACGATCACAACATGCTAACGAGGGCCGAGAATCATGCATGTCCTTTTTTGTGTCATCTCCACTTTGACTTGTGTGTTGTTTTTTTTTTTTACGTTTATTTATTACCGGTGATGATAATGATTGTCCTTATTTCTTCATTTTTTGATATACCTAATACAAATTGTACATAGAGAAGAACAGATTTATAAAAGCACTTTTAAACTTGATTTTAAATGACAAAAAGAAAAAAAAAGACGATTATCGACAACTTGAAGGCTAGTTTTTTTGTTTTTTTTATTTTCTGAAGAGAGAGATAAAAATGTAAATAGTAAAATATTTAGGTAAGACTATTTAACTGGTGAGGATAGTGTGTACATCTTGAAAAGCATAGGGGGTTGGGGGTATTTTGACAGCAGTACACTTGTGTTTTTTGTGTGTACACGTGTGCTTAGTTAAAACATTTGTTCTACTCTCACAAGTACTGTAACTGTATTCTAAGTCGGCATGTAACTAGGAAGAAAGTTGCTCAAAACAAGTTGAAAAACGTCCAATTACACAAAACTGGAGGTTCTGCAAACCTCAAACCTGCAAAAAAAAAATAAAAGCGGTCCAATGCCATGCCTGTTGAATATTTCATGCTCTATATATTTCATTGACATTTTAAGCCAGGGGTGTCCAAAGTGTGGCTCTCGGTTTGTTTCAGCACATTCTGAAAATCAGTAATCATCAAAAAAAAAAAAAAAATCAGAAAACAAAGCGAATATTTCAAACAGTTTATATTAATGCCCTTTTTTTCAAGATATATTTATTTTCTCGATTTTCTTCAGTATCCGGCCTTTCCTGCTCAGCTGAGTCTGATACCTATAAGCCAAGCCCGGGGGCTATTTGCGGTCCCCTGCTTGTTTTTGTTTTTTTTGGCCCGCGGCACAGATTAACATCAGTGGCCGCTGGGGGGGAAAAAAAAACGTAATAAGAGCAACTTGATAATAATATCACAAAAATATTTCTTAGCATATTTGTGTTGGATTGATTTAAACCAAAAAAAATGAAAATTAATCATGAAAATTAATGCATTGATTTTTCAGTATGCGGCACGGCGGTGTAGTGGTTAGCGCGCAGACCAGGGTTCAATTCCATGTTCTCCCCGTGCATGCATTTTCTCCGGGTACTCCGGTTTCCTCCCACATTCCAAAAAACATGCTAGGTTAATTAGCGACTCCAAATTGTCCATAGGTATGAATGTGAGTGTGAATGGTTGTTTGTCTATATGTGCCCTGTGATTGACTGGCGGCCAGTCCGGGGTGTACGCCGCCTCTCGCCCGAAGACAGCTGGGATAGGCTCCAGCGCCCCCCCGCGACCCTCGTGAGGAAAAGCGGTTGAAAATGAATGAATGAATGATTTTTCAGTATGCGGCCTTCCATTGAAAATGTTTGCTAGTTTGATACCATTAAAATGTACCTCGTGGAAGCCTGATTTCTTTTAATTACAACTAAATAAAAGCAATAATGGCAGGAATAAAGCAAAAATATTAATAATAATATGCATAGTCGCTATTATATTTCTTAATATACATACATTGGATTGATTTTAACTCCAAAATTCAGAATAATTTGATTTTTCAGTGTGTGGAAAAAAATTTGGACACCCTTGCTGCTCAGTTCATTGAGTAATTATGTATTAACTGCAGGTGAATATTGTTTTTTTTTTTAATATTTCCTGTCGGATGTCATTTATGAAAAAAATTTAAGCGTGTGACCCACGAGTAATCCACTTCACACACGCGCTTGGTGCTTTTTAACGTCATGTTTTTTTTTTTTACATGTTCATTCTAAATTTGCTGAAAAACCCTGAAACCCTTTAGAGAGTTGGTGCTATCATAAAAAAAAAAACGCTTCAATTCACTGTGTCAATTATTATTATTATTATTATTTTTTTAATTTTATTTTATTTTTTTACACTTTTGATGGAAGTGTTTTCACAAAGTCACAATGTTTCCTGGTGCTGACTTTGCCATGTATCTTAGTAAAACACTGCACATATTGTTCTACGGCATGGGGGGGGGGGCAATCATCTTTATTATTAATCATTCCATATTGTACTTGAACTCCTTTCAACTTGGATGAGAAGTAATATATTATGTGAAGACTGTTTTCTGGTTTATATGTTTTGGTACGTCACAAGTACCTTTTCCAAACGACCCTTTTAGGATGTTGTAAATGTTCATGTGAAGAATGAGAAAATATTTCAACAAGAATAGCGATTATGTACTTCATCTCCCCCTTTGTGTATTTTGTCTGTTGTGGAAACACACACACACACACACATATATAGATAGATGTTTGCATCACACGTGCATGGCCTACTTTTAGAAAAATCCAACATTATTTTTTAATAATAAAACATTTAGGTTTATATTGGAAAAGTGACCCTTGGCTCATCCCAAAAAATAAAAACTTAAAAAAAGTCTACCTACATAACTGGCAGCTACATTCCTTTGTGAGTTTTGAGATTGTTCTTGTTTCTTTTTCATGTCAAGGATGCAGTATGTAAAAAAAAAAAAAAAAAAAGGTTTTGTTCTCTCTCTCTTTGTAGCTGTATGGTGTATTATGTGAATACATAGTGTATGTGGTAAGAATACCACACTATTGTTTTATGTTGCCTATAAATAAAACATTGAAGTGACACATTTTGGGCTAAGCATCTTTATTGCCTCTTCAAAGAAACTGAACGTCCCATCTTTTGGGAAAATACTCTGTGGTCTGACAAGACAAAAGTGAACTTTTTTGGAAGGTGTGTGTCTCATTACATTTTAGAAAAAGAACATCATACCAACAGTAAAATATGGTGGTGGTAGTGTGATGTCTGGGGTTGTTTTGTTGCTTCAAGACCTGGAAAACTTCTGTTGTCTACCAAAAAATCCTGAAGGAGAATGTCCGGCCATCTTTCTGTGACCTCAAGCTGAAAACAATTGGGTAATGGTAATGGTAATGGTAATGGTAATGGTAATGGTAATGGTTTTATTTCATTTGATCATGCATCAGATTACAATTGAATGCATCCCATAATCAGTTCCCAGTTCCACATGTCCAAAAGGAGTAGGAAGAAGCAAAGCTTATTAAATCCTACCCCTCCATCTGGTACTTTTACAATCAGTAACTGTTACATTTGTTCACTTCCTGCTTTCCTAAAATAGTTTTTTAATTTAAATTTTTTATTTTTTATTTTTTTTATTTTATTTTTGTCACGTACCGAAGTACAAGGTGTTATGAGCATGGCTGAAGAAAAACAAAATGAAGACTTTGGAGTGGAATCCTGAATCCTATTAATTAATTCTATTTAATGCTAATGAGTACTCAAGTGGGGTCATGGATTCTGTGTGCTCTTACACTGATATCTGTGAGAAGAAAAGGAGCTTAGACAAACCAGGGACAATATTTGGGGGATACACAGGGATACAAGTACGTGTTATTTATATCTAGTATTTAATGTTATTATTACTGTATTTTATGTATTTTTTGTGTGTTCTGGAGTTAATTTAAGTATGATTTATAATTCCGATTTACGCTAATCCTCGATTTACTGCACATCACATTCTAGGAACAGGCTTAAGAACCACCTGTACACAACCAAATGTAATGGAAGATTTGTATCCCCACTATCTCCACCCACCAGAGAGCGCCGACGTGGTCTATCTTTAATATTGTCTGACATTCTCCACAAACCAGACTAAAGAAAAACAAAAACTCCCTGCATTTACGAGTACAGATACTGTATGTGCTTAGTGTTCCGCCTCCTGAAATCAGGGTCCAGGTAAAGGTTAACCATGTTGGTTGTCATTGCTGATTGTGAAATTGCCACTCAGCTAATCAGCTGCAAAATACAAGCTGTGGTACACAGGATGAGTGGATGACATAGCGTGACTGGGCCGTACCACTATTGATTTTGGAGCACTTGAATTGTACAAACACAAATAAAATGATATATGAACAAGGGCATTGCAAAGTGAGCAAGAGACACAAAAGTACGAAAAATTAAGTTATTGGGCTTTAATTTAATTTCGTGGCGCAGCAAAGGGGGCGCAGTGTAATTTGGTAGACTGGACTGCGCCGAGATGTGCCGAGGAGTCCACATTTTCAGCAGTGATAATTTCATGACAAAAGCTCACCAGCTCTGACCTGGTCTATTCAGGGCGCAGGCGAAGCGCACCCTGCATAATAGTAAAGTGTCTGCACATTTCAGTGGAAAAAACAATGACAGCAAACACTATTTCATGGAAGTGTCTGAACCAGCATGTATTTTTTTGTATTAATTGTTCCATCACAGGCGGCACGGTGGTCTAGTGGTTAGCGCGCAGACCTCACAGCTAGGAGACCAGGGTTCAATTCCACCCTCGGCCATCTCTGTGTGGAGTTTGCATGTTCTACCCCGTGCATGTGTGGGTTTTTTCCGGGTACTCCGGTTTCCTCCCACATTCCGCACATTGCGCACGGTGGCCTCTGATGCGCCATCCAGTCCTGCACATTTAAAGGCAATGATTGGTTAATGTTAATTAAGATAATTGGTTGGCCCTCTCATGCCTTCTCTCCTCCCTCTTTACTTCGGTGTAAAAGGATGGAAGCGTGGGTGCGCTGCGCCTGCGCCTGGTCCAAGAAATTATAGTCCATTGTGTTAAAATTGGTTCAATTCCACCGTCGGCCATCTCTGTGTGGAGTTTGCATGTTCTCCCCCGTGCATGCGTGGGTTTTCTCCGGGTACTCTGGTTTCCTCCCACATTCCAAAAAAAAGCATGCTAGGTTAATTAGCGACTCCAAATTGTCCATAGGTATGAATGTGAGTGTGAATGGTTGTTTGACTATATGTGCCCTGTGATTGGCTGGTGACCAGTCCAGGGTGTACCCCGCTTCTGGCCCAAAAACAGCTGGGATAGGCTCCAGCACCCCCCGCTGAATTTTTTGAATCTAATCTTATATAATCTTGTAATAATCTTATATAATGTTGTTCTTATTTTCAGCACTCCCCTCTCCCGTCAAAGTGGTTTTGCTCTTTGTTCAGGCTGCATTTGTAAATAAGAATTTGTTCTTAAATTTCTTGTTTGGGTAAATAAAGTTATAAATAAAAAATAAAAGATTTGATAAGATAATTAACAATGACCTGCATAGAAAACTTTCTAGATCTTCCAGAATCTGCACCTATTCCTTGGACAAAATGGTCAGTTTTTTTGGTTTTTTTTTGTCAGTTAATTTATTCCACCTCCAAGCACGTCCACTTGGTGTGGGCAAACACAACTGTGATTTGGACCCGGGGTGAAAACGGGTTTGATTTCCTTGCCCTAGAGGATACCACACGGTGCAATTCCCATGTAACCCTTAGCGAAAACCACCACTGACAACTGTTAACTGAATATGTTTTCAGATTTTAGATTAGATTTATTGGTCCCCTGTGGGAGATTGGTCTTCGTTGACTGTACATAACAAGAACAATATTACATAGACCACAGAGCACATCCCATACCACAACAGTAACAACACACAATTCAGGGAAGCTAAGGTCCAAGGGATCAGGCTTTTCCCAAGACAGGCCCTCCTGAACTTAATTGCTCTGTATCTTCATCCTGAAGGTAGTGAGATGAGGTATTGATTCAGTGGGTGTGTGATGATGTTGATGATGTGCTATGTTATTGGCTACACAATGGATAACCTGTTCTTTAGTTCTGTGAGGAGACAGATTCTAGCAGCTGTGTATGTGACATGTGTGAGTTTTGCCTAGTTGGTGTGGTCACAGATACTTCAACTTGCTGATATAGTTCATCTTCAAACTACAATAAATAATGCATAAGGCTAAAAATAACCAATTAGCTAAAAATGTCATCAAATACAAAAAAGGAGAAATATGATCTCAGGGAAGAAGTACATTTGAAACACTTCTATGCTAGGACTACGTTAAAAAGCCATAGCATTTCAGTATGTGGAATCAAACTATGGAATGGATTGAGTAAGGAAATCAAACAATGCACAACGATGAGCCAATTCAAGAAACAACACAAGCAGTTGATGTTTGCTAAATACAAGGATGAAGAGTCTTGAACCAGTCATGATGTGCTATATATATCACTATATTGACACTTACTATGGTACCCATTATGGCATTGGATGCTCATATCACCTCCTACTTCGGTATGTGACAAAAAAGGAAAAAAAATTAAAAATTTAAAAAATTTTAAAAAATTTAAAAAATTTAAAAAATTTAAAAAATTTAAAAAATTTAAAAAATTTAAAAAATTAATTAAAATTAAAATTAAAATTAAAATTAAAATTAAAATTAAAATTAAAATTAAAATTAAAATTAAACTATTTTAGGAAAGCAGGAAGTGAACAAATGTAACAGTTACTGATTGTAAAAGTACCAGATGGAGGGGTAGCATTTAATAAGCTTTGCTTCTTCCTAGGGCTGCACGGCGGACGAGTGGTTAGTGCGCAGACCTCACAGCACGGAGACCAGGGTTCAATTCCACCCTCGGCCATCTCTGTTTGGAGTTTGCATGTTCTCCCCGTGCATGCGTGGGTTTTCTCCGGGAACTCCGGTTTCCTCCCACATTCCAAAAACATGCTAGGTTAATTAGCGACTCCAAATTGTCCATAGGTATGAATGTGAGTGTGAATGGTTGTTTGTCTATATGTGCCCTGTGATTGGCTGGCCACCAGTCCAGGGTGTACCCCGCCTCTCCCCTTAAGACAGCTGGGATAGGCTATTCCCAGATATTTGAAGGTGTTTACTAGGGATGATGCAGATATCCATTACGGATAATGCATTTTTTCCGGATACGAGTACATTTCATTATTATCCGTATTTGTGTTGTGTACTCGCTTATCCTTAGTGCTTACTGTTTGGGTGTCTGTTCAACTTTTAGTGTTTTTTTTTTTCATGTTTCCTCAGTTCTGCTGTCTCCATCCGTGCCAACATACAAATAGTGAACATTAGGTAGAGAAAGCATGTTGTGTAATAAATTACATTACATGACTGAATGATTAAACATGCCACTGTTTTGCTGGCAAATGATATAAATAAACTGCGACTGGCTGGCAACGAGTCCAAGATGTAAAGCACGAAATCAGCTGGGATAAGCTCCAGCATACCCTTGCAACCCTAGTGAGGATAAGCACCATAGAAATTGTATGATGATAAAGAAAATCATGAATATAATGTATATTTTATTAAATATAGTTACATTTGGGAAGTTATATTGGCTGTTTTTTTGTGTATTCTCCGTGCAAATTACACGCTTTTGCATACCAGAAGCATCATTTTAACAAAATAAACACTAAATAATTTGTTATCCGCTGTTCAACTGTGCTATTTTTTTATTGAAATTATGGCCAGTTTTGAATGAAAAAAACACATTTTTTTTCTCTGCTCTGTTTTACAACATGTATACAAATGACGTGCAAATTAGCCAATGATGTAATTTAAGCGACATAAGTCCAACCAATCGCTACTCTTCTTACTGAAAGTTGGCAAAGATGACGCATGCGCAGTGTCAGTTAACGATAGCGACTTCTATACCATTGATGATTGAGTATATAGCGTATAATTGCCACACAACTATATGTACACCTGATATAGGTGTTTATTTTTAATAAAAAAATATGCCACTCTTTATGCCGTTTAATTTATGGTTGTGAGGAAAAGCGGTAGAAAATGAATGAATGAATGAAGTACAACCAATAGCTACTCTTCTTACTGAAAGGTGGCAAAAGTGACGCATGCGCAGTGTCTGTTAACGATAGCGACTTCTATACCATTGATGATTGAGTATATAGCGTATAATTGCCACACAACTATATGTACACCTGATATAGGTGTTTATTTTTAATAAAAAAAATATGCCACTCTTTATGCCGTTTAATTTATGGTTGTGAGGAAAAGCGGTAGAAAATGAATGAATGAATGAAGTACAACCAATGGCTACTCTTCTTACTGAAAGTTGGCAAAAGTGACGCATGCGCAGTGTCTGTTAACGATAGCGACTTCTATACCGTTGATGATCGAGTATATAGCGTATAATTGCCACAAAACTATATGTACACCTGATATAGGTATTTATTTTTAATAAAAAAATATGCCACTTTTTATGCCGTTTAATTTATGGTTGTGAGGAAAAGCGGTAGAAAATGAATGAATGAATGAAGTACAACCAATAGCTACTCTTCTTACTGAAAGGTGGCAAAAGTGACGCATGCGCAGTGTCAGTTAACGATAGCGACGTCTATACCGTTGATGATTAAGTATATAGCATATAATTGCCACACAACTATATGTACACCTGATATAGGTATTTATTTTTAATTAAAACATATGCCACTTTTTATGCTGTTTAATTTATGGTTGTGAGGAAAAGCGATAGAAAATGAATGAATGAATGAAGAATACTGTACAATCCGTACCAAAACACTATTAGTAAGATATGCTAGCTAGTGGTGCTGTGTTTATATTGTTTTATTTCAAACTATCCATTTGTATAGAGTCCGTTTAAAGAGTTAATATTCTTCTGCCAACGTCAAGTGGCACATGTGGAGGAAAAAATGTTGCCTATGGACACACATATTACTGACAGTGACCTATGTTTGTGACGCACACACACACAATTCTGAGTGTGTGATGACAGCTCGGAGCCCCGCTGTGAAGGGAATATCAATCGATCGATAACAAGGTGTTTGGAGCAGCGAAATGTTAGTATAGAATATCTGGCTGGATATCACGACTACGCTTGTTGGTTCCTTTTATTTTTATTATTTTTTTTTGATGTAATAATACGATTAGTCTTAATCTCCACCATCCTTTCTTCCGTCGGAAGCATCGAGCGCCCCACAGAAAGGTAGGTTATCGTTATATGTCATTATTGTTTCCCGACTTCACTGATTTTAGTTTTTAAAACATTTTTAAAACAAAGTCTTATTGACTTTTTTTTCGTCCCTATTGCGAGGTTTTACCACTTGCCGGAATATAAACACTATATTGTATATACTGTGCCTATGTACTGTGTGTATATACTGTGTACGGTGCGTATAGAACACTATACAATATCTTTAAAAAGTTTTTTTATTTCACTAGTTCTATGAAAAACTTTGATTCACAACATATATAGAGTCACTACACACACAGTCAAATGTCTTTTCATGTCATAAAAATTGTGTTGATTATATATTAGAGCCAACAAAAAAACTAAAACTTATTTAAAATCATATATTTGAAATAGTATGATAAATAATCTGCAAAAACTTAATAAAATCTAATGCATTTTCCACAATATTCACATTTATTGTGATGCACTTGTATATATCTATATATCAGTAGGGCTGCATGGTGGACAAGTGGTTAGCGGGTGGACCTCACAGCTAGGAGACCCGGGTTCAATTCCACCCTCGGCCAACTCTGCATGCGTGGGTTTTCCCCGGGTACTCCGGTTTCCTCCCACATTCCAAAAACATGCTAGGTTAATTAGCCACTCCAAATTGTCCATAGATATGAATGTGAGTGTGAATGGTTGTTTGTCTATATGTGCCCTGTGATTGGCTGGCCACCAGTCCAGGGTGTACCCCGCCTCTCGACCCAAGACAGCTGGGATAGGCTCCAGCAACCCCCACGACCCTCATGAGAATAAGCGGTAGAAAATGAATGAATGAATATTTGAAATAATACGATAAATAGGGCGGCACGGCGGTCGAGTGGTTAGCACGCAGACCTCACATCTAGGAGACCTGGGTTCAATTCCACCCTCGCCCATCACATAAGACAAAACAATTTTCAAAGCCGATTTAACCAATTTAAAAATAAAACAAAAATACATTGACTGGGCGGCACGGCGGACGAGTGGTTAGCGCGCAGACCTCACAGCTAGGAGACACGAGTTCATCACACAGCGACTTAACACAGCAACAACTCAAAATGTGTACCAACAATATTCACATTTATTGTGATGCACTTGTATATATATACATATATATCAGTAGGGCTGCATGGTGGACAAGTGGTTAGCGGGTGGACCTCACAGCTAGGAGACCCGGGTTCAATTCCACCCTTGGCCAACTCTGTGCATGCGTGGGTTTTCCCCGGGTACTCCGGTTTCCTCCCACATTCCAAAAAAATAATGCTAGGTTAATTAGCGACTCCAAATTATCCATAGGTATGAATGTGAGTGTGAATGGTTGTTTGTCTATATGTGCCCTGTGATTGGCTGGCCACCAGTCGAGGGTGTACCCCACCTCTCATCTGAAGACAGCTGGGATAGGCTCCAGCACCCCCACGACCCTCATGACAGAAAATGAATGAATGAATGAATATTTGAAATACTAACTAATACTAACTATAAATACTATAAATACTACAATACTACAAATACTAACTAACTAAACTAATCTTAATGAAATCGAATGCCTTTTGCACGATATGCACATTTATCGGGATGCACTTGTATAATTTCTTATATGATGCACTTCTATAACTATAATATCAGTTACAATATCGAATTGATTGTTATGACGTGACAGTGATGTTTGTAAAGGCAGCACTTGAATTAAGACGTTCCGTGTTCCATTTCATGGTTGTGATGCATTCCCATAAATGATGTGAATGATGAAATATTGTACAAAAAGAAAAGGAGAACTTAATGTGGGTGTGGCAGAATAATACGTATGTATATACAGTATGTATACGCTGAGGAAGGATGATGTCATTTTTATTTTTGTTTTTGTTGTTAACCCCTTTTCCCTCCATTATATCTCCTATGTGTTATGGTAGTGCATGAAAGAAAAGTAGGTTGTAATTAGACATCATAAAGAGCTCAGAAAAGGTACACATTGAGAGACCTGATCAGCATTGGCCAAGTGGCCATCATTAAGGATAAAGTGTGTCAGCAATTTGTCAAACCCATGAATATTTTCCACAAAAACAAATTTTATCGATGTTATTATTAGAAGCTTTGATAAGGTGACAATGAAACAGAGAGAACATTCAATGTTGCTGTCTACTGCAGAGTGTCCCAAGACAAATAAACATGCAGGCGTATATCATTAGGACGTAAATGCACATACATTGAGGCTTTTTATACAAAACAAACACTTCATCTGTACTAGGATACCACCAGAGGACCGAGGTCACTGTGTGACCCTGTCCAACTCACTGCAGAGACACTGGAAAAATATATATAAGGATATGTTTTACACATACAATAATAATTACATAGACAGAACAACAAGTAAAAAAAAAATCTCTTAAATTCTACAAATACTAAAAAGTTATATGAGTGTAGTCAGTGTACAGCTGTCTTCTGAAAATAAGCCATTATTATCTATATAGCTTATAGTAAACAAATTGTGCCATAAGTGACAACACTGGAATTATAACTCATTTTATCAAGTCAATTACGAAAAAGTAATTTCAGTCATTACCAGTGAATGTTTTTATAAGAGTAGCAGCATGCTTGTTGGTTAATTACAATGAATTGAAAGCATCGGTGCAGCTCTATCAATTAGAACACTGTAACAGTGTACAAATGAGAATTGCGCCTTTATAACCGCAGGGAATTAACTTGAGTCTTGTGTTGATGAACCTGTTTGCATGAATGTTAGTAATGTTAATTAAGTACTGGTTATTGTGGGTATGACAGGGGCTCCCATGAACATGTTTCATTGTTAACCATTTAGGCTGCCAGATTTTTGAAGATAATTTCAATTCCATGTCTGAGGCAGTGCTAGGCAACAATGTGCTCATACAAATATTTGACATTTATTTACGGTTTGAGGTTTATTCACTTGTGTTGCTATGAAGACAATAGTGATGACTTATTTTCAAAGGATGGTAATGTCACTGAAATGTGAGCGGTACCCTCACTTTTGTGAGATATTGCACTGGTACACCAAAAATAGTTTTTGTTTTAGCAGACAACACATCTCTCGATAGTCGATAATAATTTATTATTAATAGGGCTGTCAAAAATAATTTGCTAAGGGCATGAACTCATTCATTAAATTCAATAAATTGCACACCAGAGCAAAGCACGCCTCGGGTTTGATGTCGTACACACATTGGCACACGGAGCACAGTGGCGCGTCCTCAAACAGTCACACAGAGCCTGACATTGTCTTAGAACTTCAGTCTGACCTGAGCACACACAGCAGTACAATACCAACACCGTGTACTGTATGTATCTCCAAGCCACATGTCTCTGGTGTTTTCATTGTTTCTCACTCTCATTACAAGAGGGCGAGATGCCTTCAAGGACACTCCGAACATCACAAAAACAGCTTAATAATGCGTGTCCATTCATCCACCCTCTTATACCCTGGATCTCCCTCGATGCCTCCGACCAGTTGGACGTGCTCGGAACACCTCCGAGGCATCCTAACCAGATCCGAGGTTCAAATATATGGCTGATTCTGATAATGTGGTATTCCTCAATGGAAAACCACTAATATGATCGGTTACCACTTTCACATATCTCGGCATCATCATGACATCAGATGGTGATACAGAAACCGAAGTGCACTGTCAATTTACAGGATCAGCAATAATGTTACAACTCCTGAATAACATCTGGAAATTCACTTATGTGAGCATGTACATGAAGATACAACTTTATCAAACCATTGGTTTTTTTCCTACTGCAATATACTGTATGCTGCTGAAAATGGAAAATGACAGCAAGAATAGTGCATATATAGTGCAGGTCACAGAGTCACAGACAAGAGATCACAAAATAAACAAGTCAAAAGAATGGAACTTCGCATGCTCCAAGCAATCAATAGCAGAAGAAAAATAAGGCAGGACATGTGCTATCATTGCCAAAGGGATGATTACCAAAGGTTGCAGGACCAAGAAGAAAAAGGAGAAAAGAAGACATAGAAAAACATAACAAAAGACATTCCTGGATGACCAATAGAGCAGGTACAGAGCCAAGGTGACTGGAGACAACTTGCTTCCCAGTTTCAGTTTCAGTTTCAGTTACATACCAGCAGAGCACAGGAAACTTTTCATTCATTCATTCTCTACCGCTTATCCTCACGAGGGTCGCGGATGTGCTGGAGCCTATCCCAGCTGTCTTCGGGCGAGAGGCGGGGTACACCCTGGACTGGTGGCCAGCCAATCACAGGGCACATATAGACAAACAACCATTCACACTCACATTCATACCTATGGACAATTTGGAGTCGCTAATTAACCTAGCATGTTTTTGGAACGTGGGAGGAAACCGGAGTACCCGGAGAAAACCCACGCATGCACGGGGAGAATATGTAAACTCCACACAGAGATGGCCGAGGGTGAAATCGAACTCGGGTCTCCTAGCTGTGTGACCTGCGTGCCGTGAAACATCACGTTTGTTTATGTAATTTTTTTAATGCCTGTGTTAACAAGTTGTTAACGACATGACACTCTTAATCATACATCACAAACCAACAGGAAGTCAAGTCAAGGGCAGATTGTGATTAATGCATTGTCATGCAATCTGCTATTATTATTTATTATTTTATATTTATATTTAAATATTTTAAAAATAATAAAATATTATAATAATTACAATACAATTAAAATAATAATAATTATATTATTATTATGTAAAAAATGCAAATATAACAATAATATTATATATAATTAATATAATAATTAGCATTAATATAATAATTATAATAATCATAATAGTTCTAATAATAATTATAATAATCTAATAATAATTATAATAATCATTATTATTATTATTATGTGCTTGTGTCCCTTTTTTCAGGAGCACTTTGTAAACAACAGACCATGTCAAAAAACAAAATTGATAAAACCATCAAAAGGTTGGCTCAGGCCATGATGCCAGGTTGTATGTTGAGTTTAAATGAAATACTTTGGAAAGATTGGGCGGGCCGTATTCAAACACTTGGCGGGCCGGATGTGGCCCCCGGGCCGTAGTTTGCCCACCCCTGTTCTAGAACGTATTAATGACATCAACCAAGACACCACTGTATTTCTTTGTGTCATAAATGTTGTATGTTTTTGTATTGCATGCACTTGTGTTACTGTTATTGACAATTGTTTCATAAAGAAACACAGCTTTGTCCTTTAAAGGGGACCTATTACGCTTTTCTACTTTTCTGACCTATAAATGTAGTTAGAATGTGTATTTGTATAATGATTATATTCTTGTGTTAAACGATACCAAAGTTTCAGATTGAAGGTTTGCGCATTTGGAAGTGAGCCCTGAAAGAAGCTTGGGATGGTTAAAAACGCTCGGTTTCAAAAGGCGTGGTTCAAAAGGCTTCCTTATATGGTTCATAGCTAGGAAGCACTTTGGGCATGTGACCAATCCCAGCCAAGTGGGCATGCCTGGATGGTTTTGGCAGGAAATACAGCTGGAATAGGTACAGATTCTGGAAAATCTAAGTGGTTTTCCATGCAGGTTATTGTGTGTAAGCTGCTCTATAGGAGACCGCAACTCAATACAAAAGGATCAAAAAATGAGCAATAGGTCCCCATTAAAAAATAAATTACATACAGCTAGTGCTTATTTGTTCAAAAAAAGTAATTTAATTAGTCACAGAATTAATGTAATTAGCTTTTTGTGTGGAAAAACCTTCAAATCGCTGATGTGTGCTGTTGAGAGCTTAACATTTCAGTACATAATGTAACAACCTGCATGATTTGTGTTCATGTTTATGAATACATTTTGCGTGTGATTGATTGAGAATGAAGACATATTGTATGGTTGTGGAGAGGACGCAGTTGGAGATGTTGGAACTGAGCATTGCTGTTGACGTGTTAAGGTCAGAATAATGTTTAAAAAAAATAACAAAAACAATGCATGTTAAATGTAACATTTAAAAATAGTAATTAATTACATTACTCTTGATAGTATGGTATTGGACAGTAAAATAATAACTTATAATAATAATTTACACACCCTGTATAGGACTTCTCTGATTGGTACAACTCAGTTTGATCACGTTGCTGCGTTAAATTAGCAGAATTTCCTTTCACTCTTCCCTGATGAGTGTGACATTATCTGTTTCCACGGGGAGGTCTATCTTTAGATCGTATTTGCATCATGCCTTCAGGTAACATTTTGAATCCTGATAGGCACAGCATCCATGCATGACCATCAGTGAGACGCTAATTGTAGTTCAAATTTTCAAAAAAAAATCAAATCCTTGAAAAAAAACCCAAAACGATTTAGGTAATATATTTAAGTTTACTTATTAAAATCAATAATGCATGTTCTTGCATGTTCTTCCCGTGCATGCGTGGGTTTCCTCCCACATTCCAAAAACATGCTAGGTTAATTGGCGACTCCATGTGTGTGAGAGCAGGGTACGAATAGCCACTGTAATTGGTATATGTGTGAAAAGATGTACAGTGGTGTGACAACATAATCGCCCATCCTGATTTTTTTTTTATACATTTAAATGTTTCAGATCATAAAAAAAAATTCAATGTTAGCTAATGACAACACAAATGAACACAAAATTCAGTGTTTATGGAAACTATTTTATTATTAAGGGACAGTGTGGTTAGCGGCGTCACGGCGGTCTGGTGGTTAGCGCGCAGACCTCACAGCTCGAAGACCAGGGTTCAATTCCACCCTCGGCCATCTCTGTGTGGAGTTTGCATGTTCTCCCCGTGCATGCGTGGGTTTTCTCCGGGTACTCCGGTTTCCTCCCACATTCCAAAAACATGCTAGGTTTATTAGCGACTCCAAATTGTCCATAGGTATGAATGTGAGTGTGAATGGTTGTTTGTCTATATGTGCCCTGTGATTGGCTGGCCACCAGTCCAGGATGTACCCCGCCTCTCGCCCAAAGACAGCTGGGAGAGGCTCCAGCACCCCCCGCGACCCTCGTGAGGAAAAAGCGGTTGAAAATGAATGAATGAGTATGGTTAGCATGTAGGCCACACAGTCAATTTTAAGCACTTGCGAGTGTGACCAACCACAGTGGAGTAAACGTGCCTGGAGGTGGAATACATTAAAACAGACCCACAAAATCCGAAAAAAATACAGCTGAATATGTGCACATTCGAGAAGAACTATAGAAAGCTTTGTGTGCTGGTTATTGTGTGTAGCTGCTCTATAGGAGTCCACAACTCAATACAAAGGGACGAAAAAAATTAGCATAATAGCATGCCACCATGACAATAACAATACATTGCTAGTGCTGGGGAAGCATGGCGCTGGCTCTTGTTAAGAGTATCAAGATGAGGAGTCAGTAGAACATGTGGTTATGAAGCGCAAGGAGGTATGATACACAAATGGAGGTGGGAAGAAGGGAGCTGATGGTAGTGGAAATGAAATAATATGAAAAGGATTACTGAACATGGGTGAAAGAACACATCAAAGTAAGTTCAAGCACAGAGGAAAAAGCATAATTGGTCCCCTTTAAGAGCTCTACACACTCACTAATACCCACTCTGTCTCCTTACGCGCAGGCACACACACACACACACACACACACACACACACACACACACACAGCAATAACTGAAATGCTTGATTATAATTGAATTACTATCACGAATCACAAATACAGCATTGAAATAGCAAATTCTACATCTCAATATTTCCTTTCTAGCATAATGATATACGCAAATCGTTATAACATGATGCACAAAATATTCCACCCTACCAAGTTGGAAGAACTGCAGCCTGCACTGCCTGTCTGTTGTCCAATCATCCAGAGACAATTCACCAGGTTTGTTCCATTATCAGTCGTGATGCACACATCACGTTGTTGTTTAAAACCCTCTGTTCAAGTACTTCCTTGAGTGCTTGTGCTATCTCCTCTGCCGTATGTACAGTGGGTAATTACAACATTAGAATCAGAATCACGGTGTAGAAAGTTAAAATAAGAATAAGGAAAATTATGAAAATAAAACAAGGAATAAGGGTTCTACCATCTATCTTAATTATTGTGTGGAAATATGGGCTAATAACTATAAAAGCAATCTTCACTGGCTAAATGTACTGCAAAAAAGGTCAGTAAGGATAATTCATAATGCCGCCTACAAAGAACATACTAACTCCTTATTTCTAAAATCACAAATACTTCAACTTGCTGATATAGTTCATCTTCAAACAGCTAAAATAATGCATGAGGCTAAAAACAACAATTAGCTAAAAATGTCATCTAATACTTCTCTTCAAGAGAGGAGAAATATGATCTCAGGGAAGAAGTACATTTGAAACACTTCTATGCTAGGACTACGTTAAAAAGCCATAGCATTTCAGTATGTGGAATCAAACTATGGAATGGATTGAGTAAGGAAATCAAACAATGCACAACGATGAGCCAATTCAAGAAACAATACAAGCAGTTGATGTTTGCTAAATACAAGGATGAAGAGTCTTGAACCAGTCATGATGTGCTATATATATCACTATATTGATACTTACTATGGTATTTATTATGTCATTGTGTACTTTGGTATGTGACAAAAAATTAAATAAAAGTAAAATAAAGTAAAAAAAAAACACTTAAACTATATTAGGAAAGCAGGAAGTGAACAAATTTAACAGTTACTGATTGTAAAAGTACCAGATGGAGGAGTAGGATTTAATAAGCTTTGCTTTTTCCTACTCCCTTTTGGACATGTGCAACTGTGAACTGATTATGTGATGCATTCAATTGTAATCTGATGCATGTTCAAATGAAATAAAACCATTACCATAACAATCTAAATTTTAAAGTGCAAATATATGTACATCAAAAACAATAACCTATGGAGTAACAAGGTGTAGAATTGCAGTAACCAAAATTTTGTTTCACTTGAATTAACTTATTCGACATAAGTCCAGTATTGCACAATTGAAGCTTATTGTACATAACAGTGAGGTGTGTGTTTTAATAGTGCAAACATAAATAATGTTCATTTATGATTGTTAATGATTGTTCATTGCAGTGATGCTTTGAGAAAGAAGCTGTCCCTGAGTCTGTTTGTCCGGGTTTTGTGTGACCTGTACCGCCTGCCTGAGATTAGCAGGTCAAACAGGTACATCTGGTAAAACAAAATGTTCTGTCATTTGTTGGACTACCTTCTGAGAAAAGATTGTGTTGAGGCGGACTTGGAGAAAATGAAGGCAGTGCTAGAGTTGTTGACCCCTCAGGCTAGGAAGGCACTGTCGTCACATGTAACTTAAGCAGATTTATACATTTCAGCCGCCTTGCAGCACTCCTATCTGCATTAATATTGACCAAGATCACTGTACTGTAGAACCCCCACACATAAAAAAACAACACAGGGGCTCAAGCAGCTGTTTACTACCACCACCCCAATCCCGATCCAACCTGACCCTTCATCGTACATCATGGAAGAAGCAGCTTTATCTAAAAGTTCTCAAGATCTAAAGGTGCACCCATTTGCTTTTTATTACAGGCGCCTCTTCCCAACAGAAAGGAAATTACAACGTAACATAGAATTAACTGTTGGTGGTCAAACTGGCCTTGGAGGAGTGGTGCTTACCTGATGGAGGGGACTGAACAAACATTTCTGGTATGTAGACCTCGAAAATCATCCATTCTGCCACACGGTTCAACCTACCTTAACCTAGATCGTTTGGCGATTCCACTTCCAGTTCACCTATAACTCTAGAATTATTAAACCTGGCACCCGCTTTCACGGACCCTCTGGTTTGGTGTCAGGAGGCATGATTTTACCCCCTTCACGGATAATTATTGTACTCAGCATGCATTCTGACCCTTAATTACGCTTGTACTTACATTACTCTCGAAACCTGGAATTTCCCTTCATGTCTTACGTATACATTTGCGTTTTCACGATCTCAGTACTAACGCCAACTTCTCTTTCTACTTACGAACGTGAACACACGTTCCTCTTTGAATTTCATTTGTTTTTGTTCCATGCACAAATTGTGAATGAATTAGGGTTGTCAAATGATGAAAGATTTTCATCAGAGAAATCACAGATTAATTAATCATGAATAATCACCATTTGCAACTATATCTGAAATATGCCTAATTTCACAGATGAATGACCTGACCGGATTGTACGTATTTATTAGGCTGTCAATCGATTAAAATATGCAATTGTTTGAAAAAAAAAAATCAATCGCGATTTAATCGCAGTTTGTCCTCAGTTAACTCACAATTAATCACATTTAATCGCAGATAGAAATAGGTTTTTAATCCATAATAAGTAGGGAAAATATCTTTGTGGTAAACGTTTCGATGTACAACTACAACGATAATTACATCAAATTTTATGCAAAAGTATATCAATTATGGAACTACGGGCCAATCAGCAAGCTTTATTTGTATTACTATTTTTTTTTTACTATTAGCTCATAAACTCGCCCACAAACATTCAGCAAATACAAAACGTGAGCGAGTGAGACCTCTCACGCTGACATGTTTTTGTTTATTTGTGTCAGCTCAAAATAAGATTTTTGATTATTTATGAAAATTCTGAATGTTTGTGAGTAAAAAAAGCCTATTTAGGAACATTCAGAAAGAATTATTATTAAACATTTACCTCAGGGGTCTCAAACTCAATTTACCTGGGGGCCACTGGAGCTAGGGTCTGGGCGAAGCTGGGACGCATCAGGTTTTCCAAAAAAAAAAACCAACAAAAAAACGCATTCATTAAAAACAGAAAAAGGAATAAACTTTGCTTTGGTTCCGATTTTCTACAATAAAAGCTCTGATAAAACATTCCACTGTTCTCAAATATCTTAATTTTTATTTTTCTACACAAAATAAGATGAAAAATAAATAAACAAATCAAGAATAAAGAAAATCAATCAATCAGTAATAAATAAATAAATATAATAATAATAAAACGGCAAATAATAAAAACTCAAGAAACCACACATAATTGGTGGGTAAACATTTTTTTTTCAGATTCAAATTAACAAAGAATTATTAGAGCCCTGTAGACATGACAAAACAACTTTTGCAACTGCAGGGTCTTGTGACACATGCTAACTCGCAAACTAGAGAGCTAGCGACCTCCAAGTAGTAGCCTCCAAGTTATTTCCTTTAAACTTAAAAAGCCAAAAACTTACCACTTCCACACGGATAGGGAGGATAACTATTAACAGTTATTTAACCTTTAACATGAACATTAATCAAACGTAATAATTTTTTCTGGGTACATGATACCATACAGCATCCATATCAAACTTGCGCAGGCTGCACTAACATTAAATGTTCATATCAAGGCAGGGGCCTCAAACTAGTGTCCTGCGGGCCACATTTGGCCCGTGGGCCACGTGTTTGAGACCCCTGATTTACCTCAATGCAACTTCATGAAATGTACAAAAGAAAATACCTAAAACATTGGGCAATAGTCATAAAACATTTCATAAAAATTGCAAACTCAGTGTGCGGGGTGTTTGCTCTGGTGCGCATGCGTTAAATTCACGTTAAATATCGTAATTACTGAAATAAATGAGTTACCGTGTTATTTTTGATTGTCCTAAATAATAACAACGACCACCGACAGCATGACAGGACTACACAGTGCAATGACAGCACTGAAGACGCTTTATTTCAAGCATGAATAAGCTCAGTCATAACCTTGACTCTGCAGTTTTTCTTCAACTTTTTAGATATACTGTATATTTCAGCAAAACTGTGTTGGAATTCCAAATTGTAGAACCTAAAGAGCAAATTGTTATATACAGCATATGTATATAACATCACCTGTGCAACTCATTTTTCTTTTTTTCCAGGAAAGAATGGCGATGCTGGACAACCTCACGGAAGAAACGGTGGGGATGGCACTTGGATCAGTTAACACTACCTCCAATACCAGCCTGTTTGATTCCACAAACAATATTACTTTATTACCTTATTATCCACATACATGGTATGTGGCTACAAGCTACATTCTAGCATACCTCTTAATTTTCCTGCTGTGTGTTGTGGGGAATATCCTTGTGTGCCTCATCGTTCTGGGAAGCCGTCGTATGCAAACTGTCACTAACATTTTCATCCTAAACCTGGCCGTCAGTGACCTTCTGGTGGGCATCTTCTGCATCCCTACAACACTTGTGGACAACCTTATTACAGGTAATAAAATGTCACTCTGACACTAATGTGATGCAAGAAGTTTGAAACTATTGACGGTAGCAACTCATTTTAATTTGAAGCTTAAAAATCCTGTCAAGAACGAAATATAGAAATACGGACATATGATGCTCGAGATTGATCTGCTTCCTGAATACAGAAGAGGAGCCCTTGAGCAAGGCAAAGACTCCCCCTCCCCATACAATTCAGCTTTAGTCATTATTCTAAACGGGATAGAATATAGAAGCTCAATGCCACAAAACATCTGCCAATTGTGTTAATGATCATGAATTAGTAAGCATGTTTATGCAAAAATTATTGTGTGAAGGTGGCAAGGACGTAGTAAGACAATAAAAATGAGGATCTAGAGTGGAAACCAAAAACGGTTGGAGTTCCATCGAAATACATTTGTTTTAATCTGTCAACTGTATTTCACACTGGATGCTAAAATGCTAAAGCTAGTCACCATTGAGCGACGTCTTGAAGTAACCTCTTTTCTTGAGGACCTTCGGACTGTACAGGCTCTACTTCCGGATCGGATTCTAAATCCAACACATATGACTGTATGTTAATAGTAGACAATTTAGTCCACGGCAGAGTGGGTGGAATACATTAAAACGGACAATTTTCACAGGAAACACGAAATCCAAAGAAATCCAGCTGAATAGGTGCAGATTCTGGAAGAACTATAAAGCTTTCTGTGCTGGTTATTGTTTGTAGCTGCTCTATAGGAGTCCACAATTCAATACAAAGGGAAGAGAAATCAGCATAACAGGTCACTTATTAAACTTTGGAAAACGCTCGACAGATTGGTTTTCAGCGTTCGTGTTGGAAAAGCTAAAATGGAGCTAGCGTGAGTTTCGATCATTGGGTCTGTGAAATCAATGTTCCGGTAATGTTTGAAATAATCAAAATAAGGCAAAATACTCTAAGTATTACATGTTATCATCAATGTACTTGTTCATGCATGAGTTTTTTTTAGAGGGCTTTGTAGTCGAAATAGGTGTGCTCATATTAGCTTAGTTTTGCTAGCTTTTTATTTCAATAGGTTGAATTTAAGCTTCACTATTTTTGTCCACTCGTTATGGCTTTGGTTTAAAGGGGACCTACTATACTCATTTTTGGCCCTTTGTATTGAGATGTGCCTCCTATAGACCAGCTACATGCGATAAACCGCACAGAAAGCTTTCTAGATGTTCCAGAATCAGCACCTATTCCAACTGTATGTCTTTGTTTTTCCCAAATAGTCTATTTTACTTTATTCATACATACATGGCCCACCCGCAGGCATGCTTACTCTGCTCTTATTGATCACACTCCCAAGTGTTCCCAAGGACTTCTGGACTACTGCCGATCACTTTATTGATAGTAAATGACTAAACACTTTGGTGAGCGACTTGAAAAGTGGTTAGCTCGTGAGCTAACTTACCGTGTATGAACTCAAAGAGTGGTAACCGAGGTCCACGTTAATGTTGATACAACATCGGTAAAGGAAATTTGGTCATTACACCATTTTTGTGGGACTACCGATGTTTTAAAAAACTTTAAAAAAAATTCCGAAATCGATTCACTCCCTTCCAAACCTTATTATCTGAAACCTAAGCATAGTTTAACACGATAATACAACATTCTAACTACATTTATAGGCCAGAAACGTGGAAAAGGCATAATAGGTCCCCTTAAAGCCTGCATATTCATGTCATATTGGAAGTTGAAAGTTCAATAATCATTATAAAGCAATACATACAGCTAATGATAAAGCCTCATTTTGGGGGGGGGGGGGTCCCACTCCCATACATCATACAACGTACTCTGCTCATCGAATGCACACAGAGCAATTAACAACTTCATGCTGTGTCTCCTTTCTGCTGTGTCAGGCGTTCAGGCGCACCCGTAATTTGGACTGTTGAGCGCTAATTGTTTTTCATTTTTATTGACATATCTGCTGCGACAATTGGGGTTACACCAACAGTAATGTTTCAGGGGTGATATGTCATCAGTCAGGTAATCAATCAATCAAACAAAAAAACAGAAACCCCACATCGATTTATTGTATCTTACTATATTGATGAACACATGCGTTCTAATGTGCCACCAAGTCAGCTTTTGCTGGCTTCTGATTGGCCAAAATGCTATTTTTTTTTTAAACTCCATTCGTGTGGACGGACATTTTGGGGGTATATATGAGTTTATATACTTTATATTATATTTTATATATGAGAAAATATCTGAGCTCGTACCTTAATGTGATACTTCTTGAGCCACTCCTTTGTTGTCTTGGCCGTATGTTTGTTTAGTTGGCGGACAGATCTTTAGTGTTCAAGGTGAGGTTAGGAAGCATTCAGGAACCACTGACCTCTCAATGCACTGAAGTCTTCTTGTACCCTTTGCAGAGAAACAACCTTTAAAGCATATTCAGCATGGCAAGTCGACTTAGTACCAAAGAGTTCTTTTTTTTTTTCAGTAATTTGACTTTGTCACATTGCCACATGCTTTCCCTAAATCATCCGCATATTCATTGGCAAACTTCTAAATGTCTTGTATTCATGCTGGAGGGCACGGCTGGATATCAGTCGATAACAGCAAACTGTGGCGCCAGTGGTTTCCATGGTGACTCCGGCCTCCAATACTCTGAGATCAGTAACAAGCTTTTCCCTTGCAATCCTGGGCTTGTTGTTCTATTAATTATCCTTATTCTATGAGATGAAATGCTGTTTTGCAATTTTCTATGATTGAAGTATTCATACTAATCATGTTCATGTGGCTTTCACTGTAAAAAGCCACTGCCCTTCCAAACAGTGCAGAGGAAGGTGCTGTATAATGCTTTACACATCGGAGCTTTGTATAAAAAAGCTACAAACCTTGCCTGTGCTTGTCATCAAGGAAGATGTAGTCACCCATGCAATTCCAACTGCATATGTAGATATTTTTTATGACACTCTTGTTTATACTAAGGCCATTAGTATGTCCTGTGTGTTGAGAATAGTTGAGTACAAGAATAAACGTGCTTCCCGTCTTCACTCAGAGCCTGCATGCTGTCATTCCGCATTGTGAAACGCCCCTTACACATTAGGTTTGGGCGATAATAGTAATAAAGAAGAAGTCTAGAACACGATTAGTATCAATACTTCAATCATATTTCAACAGTTCAATTTCACACATGCACAAATAATACAAGATGATCAATGGTGTCCCACAATGAACAACAGCATAGTCAAATGTAAGTCATTGATAAGTTGCTGTTACATGTACTTACCAGAAGAGGGTGCTACTCAGCAACCACACCGAGTCATGTTAACGAAATAAACACGGCATCATTTGTTATTTGCCTTTAAATTGTGCTGGTTTAACAAAAAAAAAATTCAATTGCCAACGTTTGATGGGAAAATACAATAAAATAAAAAAAAATACTAACAAACCAGAAATCAATAATTCAATAGGTAACTAAGGTGTTTTTACGTACTTTTTTTTGTCTCGACTACCGGGTTATGTTCTTAACCTACTGCATTTGGCAACATTATATGCAAATTAGACAATTACATAATTTACCGACTTCTGGCTTCTAGAACAGGCGATAGCTACTTTTTTTAAGGAACTGAGGAAACGGCGAAAGGATGACAAAAAATATATTGCCTCATTACTGAAGATCTCGAGATTTTTTACGGCATCAGTAGAAAATTATACCGCCGACTGTGAGCCGAGTTCCAGTCGGCTACTGGGTGGCAGACACCAACACCTCACCTATGTGCGAAATAACCGTGGTCGAACCGGAAATGGGTCAGGCTTCCCATCGGTACATTGAAATTGACATGGCTGGATCAGAAGTTGCTATATTTATTATTACCCCACGATATGTGTACAGTGTATGTTTATTCAAATGATCTGTAAGACTTATTATTTCATTCTTTTTTAATGATCTGTGATGCTGAGCTGCAATGATAGTAAAGAGGGAAATAACTGTATTTTTTTCTGTGTGTTCAGAACTGTTTAAAGTTTTTCAGTTGACTTTATCTCAGCAGCCGAATGAGAAGAGATCAGACGAAAAAAGAAAAAAAAAAACACCAGCAGTGACACAACAAGCTTTATACAGCTTTCTTGTGAATTGCACCATGTACGGAACAAGTTTAAGATCACAACGTGCATACTGCAATACATTAAGAGAGATGTAATATTCGACCATAACCATACAGGCAGTGTGTTTGATGCAGGTGTACCTAATGTTGTGGCCAGTTAGTGCGGCAGTCAATCGGTTACTGTTACCACTGTCTGTGTTATATTGTAAATAGCACGCATTTTTTTATGATGACTTCATGCAATAAGACAGAAATATATTTCAAGGAAAATAGAGCTCATGCTATGCTACCCCTGATGCAAAAGTGACTGATGTATCTATTTATTCTCCACATTATTATTTATTAATATACGGGAGCCAGGAAACGAGATTTCATTGGCAATTTCACTGCTGTGTTATTGTGCAATGACAATAATCTATCTATCTATCTAATACAAGCCTGCACAGCGCTGTCTTGTCAAATGTACCGCGAACATTATAAGACAAGTTAGTAGCTTTAGGTATAAAGTAGAAAAAAAGAATAAATGGATGAAAATTGCCTACTACAATAGCATCAGCATTCAGACACTGCATCAAAATCAGAAATGAATCAGAAGTACAAAGAAGAATAAATAGATGAAAAATGGCTGACTCCTTTCAGCATTCATACAATAATGTACAGATGGACACTTGATATTTGGATATTTATTTGTATATTTCTCTGGTACACATTTTGAGTCGTTGCTGTGTTAAGCTGCTGTGTGATGATTAGTGTTCTTTGTAAAATAACAGACTGTTATATTGAATGACACAATTTTTAAATGACTTATGATGTGGACCTATCTCTTATAGTCTGGTGTACAGATGGTTTTGTTCCTCAAAATTTAGTGGGTGTGGCTTATACGTCGGTATGGCTTATTTTATTTAAAGTAACCACTCCCCCCGCCCCATTTTGAAATCTATTGTCTTTCCTTTTTTAAACAGGTTGGCCCTTTTCCAACACGGTGTGCAAGATGAGCGGTTTTGTTCAGGGTGTGTCTGTGTCTGCATCGGTCTTCACGTTGGTGGCGATAGCTGTTGAAAGGTTGGTAAACATGTTGCTGATACTTTTTCTTTTGACAGAACGTGAATGTATAAACCAAACGTACACATCAAAAATATGCGTACGGCATTTCCCACATGTTTATTCAAATGTATAAAAATCCATTGGTGATGAGAATGTGTAGCATGTAGACCAGGGGTCTCAAACTCAATTTACCTGGGGGCCACTGGAGCTAGGGTCTGGGCAAGGCTTGGCCGCATCAGGTTTTCCAAAAAAAAAACCCCACATTTATTAAAAACAGAAAAATATACTAACTTTTTCGGTGCTTTGGTTCCGATTTTCTACAATAAAAGCTCTGATAAAACATTCCACTGTTCTCAAATATCTTAATTTTTATTTTTCTGCACAAAATAAGATGAAAAATAAATAAACAAATCAAGAATAAAGAAAATCAATCAATCAGTAATAAATAAATATAATAATAATAATAAAACAGCAAATAATAAAAACTTAAGAAACCACATATAGTTGGTGGGTAGACAAATTATTTTTTTTCTGATTAAAATTAACAAATTTCCTTTCAAATAGCCAAAAACTTACCACTTCCACACGGATAGGGAGGATAACTATTAACAGTTATTTAACCTTTAACATGAACATTAATCAAACGTAATAATTTTTTCTGGGTACATGATACCATACAGCATCCATATCAAAATTGCGGGGGCCGCACTAACATTAAACTTTCATATCAAGGCGGGGGCCTCAAACTAGTGTCCTGCGGGCCACATTTGGCCCACGGGGCGCGTGTTTGAGACCCCTGATATAGACAGTCCTTTGAGGACAAGCTAATACATGAAGTGTTTCATTTAGATGTTTTTTTCAATTTAATTTCACTTTCGGTCTGCACGGCGGTCGAGTGGTTAGCGCGCAGACCTCACAGCTAGGAGACACAAGTTCAATCCCACCCTCGGACGTCTCTGTGTGGAGTTTGCATGTTCTCCCTGTGCATGTGTGGGTTTTCTCCGGGTCCTCCCACATTCCAAAAACATGCTAGGTTAATTGGTGACTCCAAATTGTCCATAGGTATGAATGTGAGTGTGAATGGTTGTTTGTCTATATGTGCCCTGTGATTGGCTGGCCACCAGTCCTGAAGATAGCTGGGATAGGCTCCAGCACATCCGCGACCCTCATGAGGATAAGCGGTACAAAATGAATGAATTTCACTTTCTTAGGATGTAATTAAATAAAAACTTGTTATGGATTTATTTTATTTACATTTGATAATTAAGTAAAAAAAATAGCCAACTAATTACGAAATATGAAAATGTGATACTCTCAGGTGACTGAATATGCACTGAAGCCCTTAAGGCATTTTTTAATTCCTGAAACGCACAACAGGTGCTGTATAATGCTTTACACATCGGAGCTTTGTATAAAAAGATACAAACCTTAACCCATATAATGAAATATACTGAAATCGTAAAAACGCATTTATTTATTAATAACAAACTGGCTACATTTGCTTACAGGATGTTAGCCTCTGCACACATTGCTACTAAATCTCCAACAAATTGTAATGCCTGTGCTTGTCATTACGGAAGATGTAGTCACCCATGCAATTCCAACTGCATATGTAGATATTTTTTTATGACACTTTGTCATTGTTTACACTAAGGCCATTAGTACGTATGTCATGTGTGTTGAGAATAGTTGGGTACAAGAATAAACGTGCTTCGCGTCTTCACTCAGAGTCTGCACGCTGTCATTCCGCATTGTGGAACGCCCCTTCCACATTAGGTTTGAGCGATAATAGTCTTCCAGTGATGACTTAGTACACCGGTATAAATGAAGCCCATTCTCATTATAAACACTAAACCGCCTCCTCCCGAACAAAACAGGTTGAAAGGCAATAAACACCGGCAAAGGTTGGTGGCACGGGGGTTAGCATGCGTGCTAATTTTCACCACTTTAATATATGAAGAAAAAGCATGTGGGAATATACGTACGTGGAGTTTTATACATCTGACGGCAAGACTGTGAATGCATTTTTTCCGATTCGGTGAGATTTGTACACCTGAATATAAGTACACATTTTGTACACACTCTTTAATTTTACAATACAGTGGATTCCCACATATTCATGGCCCTACAAATTCACCATTGAGTCGATAAGAATTTCTTAATACATGATAATACAGGTAAAATATATGGCATACATATTCCAATTTTAGAAATCCCACAAATATTTTATGTTTTTTTATGCATCACTTGTGGTTTTTCATCAAGTGTTGAAATTTCATACATTCATACCTATGGAATTGCCAATTAACCTAGCATATTTTTGGAATGTGGAAGGAAACCGGAGTACCCGGAGAACACATGCAAACTCCACACAGAGAAATGCCCGAGCAGGGAATCAAACTCGGGTCTCCTAGCTGTGTGGTCTTCGCGCCAACCCCTCAAATCACACTGGTACATATATTGTTATTATATACGTATGTTATTGTATATTTCTTTGGTACACATTTTGAGTCGTTGCTGTGTTAAGTCGCTGTGTGATGATTAGTGTTCTATTTGTAAAGCAGACTATCCTCCCTATTCCCCAATCAGCAGTTTACAGATTACACTAATAAGTGTAATCGGTGATCTGTGACTTTGATCCAAAAAACTGAGGGGTACAGTGCCAGAAAACATATCATATTTACAACATTTAAATATACAAAATACAAAATTTAACAACAACAACCCAATTTCGTTATTTGATGTGGCCTGGTGTTTAAAGTGCTCCTGAAAAAAGGCACACAAACAAAGAGTAGTCACCGCCGGTCCTCCTTCAACCTTGCCTGCCCGAGGAGGAGCACTCATTGTCGTATACACTTTGTCAGAAGCCGGACGTGAGGCCACCACATTTACGAACTGCAGACAATCTTGGCACAATATCGATAGTGGAAACGTACAAAGAAGAATAACTAGATGGAAACTAGCCCTCAAACTAACCCCTCAAATCACACTGGTACATATATTGTTATTATATATGTTATTGTATATTTCTTTGGTACACATTTTGAGTCGTTGCTGTGTTAAGTCGCTGTGTGATGACAGGTGTTCCATTTGTAAAGCAGACTATCCTCCTTATTCCCCAATCGGCAGATTACAGATTACACTAATAAGTGCAATCGGTAATCATATATATCATATCATATCATATATCGGTGTCATATTTAGTAAAAGAACAACAACACAATTTCGTTATTTGATGTGGCCTGGTGTTTAAAGTGCTCCTGAAAAAAGGCACACAAACAAAGAGTAGGCACCGCCGGTCCTCCTTCAACCTTGCCTGCCCGAGGAGGAGCACTCATTGTCGTATACACTTTGTCAGAAGCCGGACGTGTAGTCTTGAATTGTTTTGACATATTTGACGCCAAAAATCTATATTTTGGTCGATGGGATGGTCCTGTTTGGTAGATATGGCAGTGTCAGTGTCAGAAATATTTATAGCCTTAATAATAGTTCATCTACAGCATGTTGGAAATTTTCATTCCTCTGTAATGATTGAGGATGATGAGATGGCCCTTTATTGATCCTGTCACTTATACAGAAGTACAGGTTTGTGCAATCATCCGCCCATACATATACTTTACATTTGAAGTGTAAATATTGGAGATATATTGACTGTTAAAAATATGAAACATATTAATTCTTGAAAAGGGATGTCTTGTACAATATTGTGGAGATGATGATGATGCCTTTGTGTGCCTATGATATGAAGTATAATGGTTTTTCCTATTGTGATGTCTGGGTTATTTCCAATTGGTGAGTGAGTGGACAGTGCAACCTTGGAGCCTTTGATACAAATTGTGTTCCACCAAGCTGTGAGAGCTGAGGCTATAGAGATGTTTTGAAAGCAGGTATCCTTTTTCATTGTTTGCTCAATAGGACGAATGAAAGGTGTAATTCTGCAGAGTGCCTGTGTGATGAAGAATGATTGACTTGACAGGTTATATAGTTCAAATTTGGCCTCAAACAACCCTCCTTGAGTTTTGGGCTTTTAGAATGTTGATAGTTTTATACGTACTTTGGTATTTTTCTAGTAGAATTGAGATATTGTTGTGATAAGGCAGTTGAGCCACGGTAAAAATATGAAAGTGACAGGATCGTAGTAAATACGTAATTCATTTTAGGAAGAACTGACATTTTAGTTTTGAGATTCTTTCCGACAGTGAGATTTGTGGATTCCTAAATAATTTAATAATTTTTGGATTCCTAAATAATTTGGTGAAACTGTCAGGTGAGGGCTACCGCATCCTTTTGTTCCATGAAAAGTGGAGGATTTGGATAAGTTGATAGTATAATTAGATATACTGTAGATTAGAATGATTAAAGAGTTGCTCATTTTTTGAGCTGTGGAGTACTATAGAGCAGCTAAACACAATAACCCTTACAGAAAACACTCAAGATCAGGGGTCTCAAACTCATGGGACGCTAGTTCGAGGCCCCCGCCTTGATATGAAAGTTTCATTTGTTTTTTGATTTGCTTATTTATTTTTCCATCTTATTTTGTGTCAAAAAAGAAAAATTAACATTAAACATTTATTTAATAATTTAATAATAAATAAAAATTAATTTGTTCATTTGTTTCACTTGTTTCATTTGTTTTTTGATTTGCTTATTTATTTTTCCATCTTATTTAAAAAACAAAATTAATATTAAACATTTATTTAATAATTTAATAATAAATTTTAATAATAAATAAAAAATAATTTATAATAATTGATTATAATTCAATGATTTATCCGAGCTTTTGCAAAGAACCAAAGTGGAGGGTATAGCAGAAGCATTGAAGACTATTATATTATATATATTTTTTCCTTATATATATATATATTTTTTCCATATATATATATATATATATATATATTTTTTTTTTTTTTTTTTTTTACCTGATGCGGCCCAGCGTCACCCAGACCCTAGTTCCAGTGGCCCCCAGGTAAATTGAGTTTGAGACCCTGCTCTAGATCTTCCGGAATCTGCACCTATTCCAGCTATATATCCTTGAATTTATGCTTTCCACCAAAATGATCTGTTTAATTCATTCCACACGCAGCCCGCCACTGGGCACGCCCACTGTGTTGTGATTCCACGAAGGAGCACCACTTTCTAATATAGTGGTTATAGGAGTTAATAAAGATAATAAATTAATAAAGTGTGCTTCATGGCGGTCGAGTGGTTAGCATACAGACCTCACAGCTAGGAGACCAGGGTTCAATTCCACCTTCTGCAATCTCTGTGTGGAGTTTGCATGTTCTCTCCGGGTACTCTGATTTCTTGAATGTGAGTGTGAATGGTTGTTTGTCTATATGTGCCCTGTGATTGGCTGGCGACCAGTCCGGGGTCTACCCCGCCTTTCACCCGAAGACAGCTGGGATAGACTTACCGTGTATGAACTCAAAGAGTAGGCACCGCTGGTGCTCCTCCAACCTTGCCTGCTCGAGGAGCAGCACTCATTGTCGTACACACTTTGTCAGAAGCACCGTTGGTGCCGTGGAGCTCAGGAGAACCTCGTAAAAACACAGAAGCAGAGCTTTTGAAGTGCGAATTGTTGTGAGGTAATGGTGGCTGTTGGTGAGATGTATACATCCATCCATCTGTTTTCTATGCCGCTTATCCTCACTTGGGTTGCAGGGGTAATCTGTTCATCCATCATGTTACATTATCATTCATTAGTGATGAGTACCTATACATATTCCTATTTAAAATGCATGTCATATGTGATGCATATTGAAGAGAGACATGGGAGAGTTGTGAAGCTGAATCGAATATAATAATTACTGCGCGGTTATTGCACATATTGATGCAAAATTAATGTTAACATCAAGCTAGCAGTAGGATTTAGGGGGTGATTGAACCATAACTATCATGAAAGTGGGAATCTACTGTTCTACAATCAGTCAATGTATTCATTCATTCATTCATCTTCTACCGTTTATCCTCACGAGGGTCGCGCGGGGTGCTGGAGCCTATCCCAGCTGTCTTCGGGCGAGAGGCAGGGGTACACCCTGGGATTAGTCGCCAGCCAATCACAGGGCACATATAGACAAACAACCATTCACACTCACATTCATACCTACGGACAATTTGGAGTCGCTAATTAACCTAGCATGTTTTTGGAATGTGGGAGGAAACCGGAGTACCCGGAGAACACATGCAAACTCCACACAGAGAGATGCCCGAGCAGGGAATCGAACTCGGGTCTCCTAGCTGTGTGGCCTTCGCACCAACCCCTCAAATCACACTGGTACATATATTGTTATTATATATGTTATTGTATATTTCTTTGGTACACATTTTGAGTCGTTGCTGTGTTAAGTCGCTGTGTGATGAACTCGTGTCTGCGCGCTAACCACTCGCCCGCCGTGCCGCCCAGTCAATGTATTTTTGTTTTATTTTTAATTGCTTAAATCGTCTTTGAAAATTGTTTTGTCTTATGGAATATAATATTTTATATTTTTCACCGACAGATTTCGCTGCATCGTGTACCCTCTGCACCCCAAAGCGACGCTATGCATTGCTAAGGCAGCTATTGGGTTAATCTGGGTGCTAGCGATGGCTATCATGTGTCCAGCTGCGGTTGCGTTGACTGTGGAGGAAGTTTCTTTCCACAACATGGTCTGCAACGATGACTTCAACCACACAATGCCCGTATACGTCTGCTACGAAAACTTCGGCAACCCAAAAATGACGAAGGTTTACACAGTGGTTCTCTTTGCTCACATCTACATGGTCCCGTTGATGATCATCACGGTGACGTATGGCTGCATCGGGGTCAAACTGTGTTCACCCGGTTTTGCAAATAGAAGGCCGCAGGGTGCCAACGTCCAGAGAGTCATTTCTCAAAAAAAGATACAAGCGATAAAGATGCTTATTCTTGTGACCTTGCTTTTTATGTTGTCATGGTTACCACTTTGGACGCTGATGATAATGGCAGACTTTGCCGGATTGGAAAGTGACCAGATAGATCTGTTGACTAGCTACATCTTCCCCTTTGCTCATTGGCTGGCTTTTGCTAATTCCAGCATTAACCCCGTAGTCTACGGCTACTACAATGACAACTTTAAAAGAGGATTCCAAGTGGTGTGCAGGTCCAGGAATTTTTCCTGTCTGGTACCGAGTAAAATGTGGAGAAGGATTTCGGGATGTTTTCGGAAAGAAAGTGTACCGACGCCTTTTGAAGCTCCCAACTGCAGAGATAGCGACGGACATAAAAACCGGCTCTTATTTGGACTGAGAAACAGAATCCACAATCACAACAACAAACCCGTGCTGAACCTGGGCGCAAGGGGGGGGCGGACGGGTGCGAGAAGCAGTTCTGAGCAAGGCATCGAAATGTCAGCCGTGGGGAAAAAAAACAATCATTGTGACAACTTGGGGAAGGCGATCGCCGGGCCGGTTTCAGTGAATCAAGCATGGGATAACTGAGGGTTAGGCAAACCATGGCCTGGGGGCCACATCTGATCCGGCAAGTGTATAATCCGGCTTTTAAACATACAAGCTAGCTACATGACTGGTCCTCCTTTAACCTTGCCTGCCGGAGGAGGAGCACTCATTGTCGTACACACTTTGTCGGAAGCCAATATCGATAGTGGAAATGTGTTCCCTCACTCATACAGATAAAATAACGCTGTACCAGTTTCAGTGAATCAAGCATGCGATAACTGAGTTTAGAGTTTAGATCAGGGTTAGGCAAACCATGGCCTTGGGGCCACATCTGATCCGGCAAGTGTAGAATCCGGCTTTCAAATTTATTTAATATAAAAATTAAACATACAAGCTAGCTACATGACATGCAAGTCAGGTCGATATGCGAACGCTGTACCAGTTTCAGAGTTAGGCAAACCATGGCCTTGGGGCCACATCTGATCCGGCAAGTGTAGAATCTGGCGTTCAAAGTATTTAATATAAACATTAAACATACAAGCTAGCTACATGACATGCAAGTCGGGTCAATATGCGAACGCTGTGCCCGTTTCAGTGAATCAAGCATGGGATAACTGAGTTTAGACTTTAGATCAGAGTTAGGCAAACCATGTCCTGGGGGCCACTTCTGGCCCGGCAAGTGTAGAATCTGGCTTTCAAAGTATTTAATATAAACATTAAACATACAAGCTAGCTACATGACATGCAAGTCGGGTCAATATGCGAACGTTGTACCAGTTTCAGGGTTAGGCAAACCATGGCCTTGGGGCCACTTCTGGCCCGGCAAGTGTGGAATCCGGCTTTCAAAGTATTTAATATACACATTAAACATACAAGCTAGCTACATGTCTGGTCGTCCTTCAACCTTGCCTGCCCGAGGAGGAGCACTCATTGTCGTACACACTTTGTCAGAAGCCAATATCGTTCCCACACTCTTACAGATAAAATAAGACAAATAATTGCAGGTGGACTTAAAACCGTGTTTTCTGGCCTACTGGACTATTTTATTTAACTCAATGTGTCCCTTGAGTCAAAAGGTTTGCCCACCCCTCCTTCATATGAACCTAAACACAACTTTGCATACATAGTTCATAGAAAAATACTTGACGACCTCTACAAAAAACAGCCAAACTACCTCCACTCCGAGTGTAAATTGTGAAGTAACATGGTAAGAACTTACCATGCTTTTTTGACACCTCATTACTTACCTCGTTTACGGACTGATGACGCAGCATCAGCAGCAACTGCAGGTTAGCATCTCGCTCGAGAATACGGTCATGAAAACATCGTATAAAAAAAAGTAGGGTTGTCACAATACCAGAATTTCAGTCGATACCGGTGAATTTCCACAATTATAAAATACATATTTGATACCACAATAACGATTCAAAAGCAGAACCGATGTATTTTTTAAATGGCCGACTTTATTGAAGATCAGTCAGTTTAGCCTAGTTTAGCTATGCAGCTATTATTATTATTATTATTGTTGTTGTTATTTTGGATGCAAAATATCTCCACATATGACTTTGACTCCTTGGCTTATCGATGTGTGTTCAGCCGAAGTTGCTGAAGCCATTAAAAAAAAAAAATTAAATAAAAAAATCTTGAAAAAGCAGGCAATTATGTATTTTTCGCATGTTGATATCACCATTGTACTCAAGTATCGGTTCTTAAATTTTAGCCGCATTATTCATTGTATCGTAAACAAACACAGCAGACAAACATTGAGTTTAAATAAATGAGATGACTATAAGCTGTATGCCAGGGGGTCTCAAACTCAATTTACTTGGGGGGCCACTGGGCCACTTAGGGTCTGGGCGAGACTGGGCCGCATCAGGTTTTCCAAAAAAACACATTTATTAAAAACAGAAAAATGAATAAACTTTGCTTTGGTTTCGATTTTCTACAATAAAAGCTCTGATAAAACATTCCACTGTTCTCAAATATCTTAATTTTTATTTTTCTACACAAAATAAGATGAAAAATAAATAAACAAATCAAGAATAAAGAAAATCAATCAATCAGTAATGGATAAATAAATATAATAATAATAAAAACTTAAGAAACCACTTATAGTTGGTGGGTAGACAAATTATTTTTTTCAGATTAAAATGAACAAAGCATTATTAGAGCCCTGTAGACATGACAAAACACGACTATAGTCACATTTATACTCTTTTTATTTACAACATATTGCGCAACTGCAGGGTCTTGAGACGCATGCTAACTCGCAAACTAGAGAGCTAGCGACCTAAACGGTAGCCTTCAAGTTATTTCCTTTCAACTTAAATTGCCAAAAACTTACCACTTCCACACGCATAGGGAGGATAACTATTAACAGTTATGTAACCTTTAACATGAACATTAATCAAACGTAATATTTTTTTCTGCGTACATGATACCATAAACTTATATATATCAAGGCAGGGGCCTCAAACTAGTGTCCTGTGTGCCACATTTGGCCCGCGGGCCGCGTGTTTGAGACCCCTGCTGTATGCCAAGAAAAAGTGTCAGACACTGATCTACCTCATTGAAATATCCTACCTATAAAATGACAGTGATGACAAGAGGATGTACTGGGAAAACAGGATGTCTGGTCACCATAATGTTACCTTAGCTGTGCACGTTTTTTGTGACAGTGAGAGTCATTATTTATTTACAGACTGTGTACGTTACTTTTTGTTATCAAAAGCGGGAGATTTTTCGGGTTGAATGTGATTGTTACTCTAATATTTATTTTAAGTTTACTAATTCAGATGAATAAAACACACTCCGATTATGCATACATGCATTGTTTGCACATGGCGCTTGTGCACATGTGGTGCAGAAATTGATTTTACATTCATCAATATGACGGGAGCGCTATGTTTTGTTTTTTTTTTTGGTGTTATATGCTTGTTTGTCCTTTTTTTTGTCCATTACTGGTAAAATGATGTAAAATATATTATGTTTAATTTTTTTTTTTTTTCAAAATTGTACATTCTAGAAAGCCTCTCTGGATAGATTGTATTGTGGCATGAGTACAAAAACATGTTGTCCATTCATTAGTCATTTGTAATTACAATGTAAAACTTTAATTATTGTCTATAATGTGTTTTGTGTTATCATTTTTGTAGATATGGAATGGATTAATTTTATTTACATGATTTTCTATGGGAAAATTTGCTTTGGTTAGAGTCCGTTCTGGTTTAAGTCGGACCTTAAGTGGAACAAATTCATGACATTAACCAAGGCACCGCTGTATTTCTTTAAATGTTCATAAATGTTGTTAATTTATTCATGTTGTATGTTTTTGTATTGCATGTACTTGTGTTACTGTTATTGGCAATTGTTTCATAAAGAAACACAACTTTGTCTTTGATGCGACTATAATGCTTTATTTACTTTTCTGACCTATAAATGGAGTTTAAAATGTTGTATTCTCGTGTTAAACCATGCCAAGCTATTTGTTTACAATTCCTAAAGACGCCACGTTGGAGTTCCTGATTCCCTACCAGCAAAAGAAATGCATTGTTTCATGTTTCATGAACATGGAGGAGGCCAGTATGCAGCTGGAATAGCCGACAAACTTGCTGAAGTTTTTTTTAACGTGACTTAACTTGTGTCAAAGAGTCGGAAGAGCAAGCAGTAATAACAGTTTATCAGCGTCATGTGTTTATTTTGTTTAATTCATGGAGCAAAAGTCTGTGTAGCATTATAGAGTGTGCATACGGGGGTTTGCTAATAGCCGTTTCCCACCACAATTATGGGCTTTAAGTCCCGCAAAAAAAAGGATGTGATGCTAAAATGCTAAAGCTAATTACCATTGAAAGACGTCTTGAAGTAACCTCTTTTCTTGAGAAACTTCAAATGTCCAGTCGCTACTTCTGTATCGAATTTTGGATCCAACACATGGCTGTATGGTTAAAGCGGACATTTTAAAAGATAAATCGCCGTTTATTGTTAATTTCTGTGGGTGGAATACATTAAACCCATCCCTTTTCCCGAGAAGCACAAAATCCAAAGAAATTCAGCTGAATAGGTGCAGATTCTGGAAGAACTCTGTGCTGGTTATTGTGTGTAGCTGCTCTATAGGAGTCCACAACTCATTAAATAGGGACGAAAAATGAGCATAATAGGTCCCCTTTAACCCTTAGATGCATGAGTGACTGGACCCTACACTCTAACATAAGTGGGTCAAAAATGACCCATATTAGAATTAATGCGTTTTTATGACAATTTTGGTTAGGAATAATCACTTGTATGATATTTAGTATTATATTTAGGAGTTGATAAGTTGATAAGAATCAAAGGTTCCTATTGGATTCCATAGAAAATGCTTGGGGTAGTAACACAAAAACTAAAATTTCTTAAAATGTATAAAAGGTAAGTTAAAAATATGAATGGCATGATATCAAAAACGCGTTTTTTTAGGAATACCTGGAATATGAAATGATTAAAAAAATTAATTACAAAGATATTTCAAGTAAAACAACCTGACCGGGTCATTTTTGACCCACTTATGGAAGGTTGGGGTAGTAACACAAAAACAAAAATTTCTTAAAATGTATAAAAGGTAAGTTAAAAATGTAAATGGCATGATATCAAAAACATGTTTTTTGAGGAATACCTGGAATATGAAATTATCAAAAAATTTCATTACAAAGATATTTCAAGAAAACAACCTGACCGGGTCATTTTTGACCCACTTATGGAAGGTTGGGGTAGTAACAAAAACTAAAATTTCTTAAAATTTATAAAAGGTAAGTTAAAAATATGAATGGCATGATATCAAAAACATGTTTTTTGAGGAATACCTGGAATATGAAATTATCAAAAAATTTAATGACAAAGATATTTCAAGAAAACAACCTGACCGGGTCATTTTTGACCCACTTATGGAAGGTTGGGGTAGTAACACAAAAACAAAAATTTCTTCAAATGTATAAGGTAAATTAAAAATGTGAATGGCATGATATCAAAACAAAATGCATTGTTAAACGTTCCCTGGCCTGCTCATACATCTCCATTCAATATGAAAATAGATTACTATAACTATATTTTAAGATGAAAATAGCGTCCTATGTTATGCATGTTTTTGGTATGAATCTGTTAAAAGTGATGTTTATGTTATGTTTACTTAATAAAGTCAATTCTGGACTATCTGCACCGTAATTTCATATATAAAATCATCTTTCTTTGATTCATTATGCCGCTGTTGTGCCGTGCAAATGCTATGCTGTTTTCAGTATTTCTGTTAAATATTTAAAAAGTACTCCTTTGATTGTTTTGTACTCGGCTCTGACTTTGTGTTGCACCAGAAAATGACGGAATATTCATGAAAATGAGAATGAGGATGAAGAAACTGAGCTCACGATTGCTGTTGTACTAACAGAGGAGTGAGTATAAGCAACTGCAATGCCAGCACTGGAGAGAAAGCCACTGGCGGCCAATGAAAGTCCAATTCATATCTGAAGAGGAACCTTCTTATTTCCTGCAGCCAGTCTGGACAACTAAGAGCTCCTCAGACTGAGATAAGAAAAAGTGGCTCATCTCGACAATGTGTGTGTGTGTGTTTGTGTGTGAGGGTAACAATACGAACAAGGTGTGTTTGTACTAGCCATCATGCATCATGATTATTATGATACGTGTCTAAAAGCTAATCTATCTCAAAACTTATTTACAACAAAAAGAAAATATTCCATTCCTAACAACACAAACAAAAGAGCTAAGAATTAAGCTGTACAAAAACTGTATTTACATTTAATGTGTGCAAAAATGGCGACCAATGGAGTGTAGGCAGTAATGGCCTCTCTGCTAATATTTAATGAAAAAGAAGTATCATCTCTGGGAAACAAGATGACTTGGTTACTTGCACATGGAACGTTTGAAGGAGACCCACATGCTCCCAACGGGGCTAATGAAGAGCAATCGGCTGAAGACGGAAGGAGGAATGCTGACTGCTATTCCGAGCTAATAAGGCTAATTGATGATAGGAGCTTGTTGTTGATTCAACATGGAAATTGCTTGATGATGGCGGAGCCTTAAAATACTGAAATATTCATATGTAGAATAGTTCAAATGTTCATTATATTATATATTTCTGGAAAAAGTAAGAATAATATTTCAATATTGAACAAACACTCTATTGCTCTGTGGTTCTACCATATCTTATTTATTGTGTGGAAATATGGGCTAATAACTATAAAATCAATCTTCACTCGCTAAATGTACTGCAAAAAAGGCCAGTAAGGATAATTCATAATGCCGCCTACAGAGAACATATTAACTCCTTATTTCTAAAATTACAAATACTTCAACTTGCTGATATAGTTCATCTTCAAACAGCTAAAACTCATTATGTCATTGGATGCTCATATCACCTTGAACTTTGGTACGAGACAAAAAATAAAAAAATATATATATTTTTTAATTAAAAAAATCTTTAATGTTTAAAAATTTAATAATATTTTTTATAATAATAATTTGTTAAATAATATATATTTTTTAAATATATATTTTTTAATTACAAAAAACCCAAACAATATTAGGAAAGCAGGAAGTGAACAAATCATTATATTGACAGTTACTATGGTACCCATTATGTCATTGGATGCTCATATCACCACCTACTTTGGTACGTGACAAAAAATAAAAAAATATATATATTTTTTTAATTTAAAAAATCTTTAATGTTTAAAAAAATAAATATTTTATAATAATTTGTTAAATAATATTTTTTTTTTACAAAAAAACAATTACAAAAAACCCCAAACTATATTAGGAAAACAGGAAGTGAACAAATAATCACTATATTGACAGTTACTATGGTACCCATTATGTCATTGGATGCTCATATCACCTCCTACTTCGGTACGTGACAAAAAATTAAAAAATTAAAACTTAAACTATATTAGGAAAGCAGGAAGTGAACAAATGTAACAGTTACTGATTGTAAAAGTACCAGATGGAGGGGTAAGATTTAATAAGCTTTGCTTCTTCCTACTCCTTTTGGACATGTGGAACTGTGAACTGATTATGTGATGCATTCAATTGTAATCTGATGCATGTTCAAATGAAATAAAACCATTACCATTAGCATGATAATAATAATAATAATAATAATAAGCCTATATACTTCATTGACCAAAATAAGCATGATGGACAATGAAAGAGTAACCAAGAGCGGAGAATGTTATTACAGCATTGAGATGCAGGAGAAGGCATGAATGAATTATGGATTAAAACATAGCCACGATACTGACATGCTACCTCCTCCAAGGCAGCTGTCCTTGTAGCACAAAATGAAGACAATGTTGTATTTCCAGACTTGAAGAGGAGACTATAAAGAAGAGAAGATGACAAGCAGGGTCTTTCAGATAGAAGAATAGCAGAAGAAGAGCAAGACAGTGATGATGAAGGCCATCTCGTCAACGTGGAACCGCACAAAGAATGACATACCTACGAGCGACACCATCCAACATGAAAAACATCCCGCATCGTTATAATGACATCAAACAAGATTCAAAATTTTGATGACACGTTTCAGCGGGAGACGTATTCAGTTGTCAGATGGAACACGGCACAACGGAATAACTCAATGCAGAGGAAGAGTGATGAATTATCTCCAAGGCAACAGCACAAGACAAACACACAGGACGGCTACGTCAGGCACTTTAAATGGCAGCGGACCCTCAAGATATCTCAGTGGAAAGTGGAGGAGCGACAATCAGGAGACCAGTCACATGATAAAAGAAAAGCCAATCACAGGGCACATAAAGTCAAACAACCATTCACACTCACATTCATACCTATGGACAATTTGGAGTTGATAATTAACCTAGCATGTTTTTGGAATGTGGGAGGAAACCGGAGTACCCGGAAAAAACCCACGCATGCACGGGAAGAACATGCAAACTCCACACAGAGATGTCCAAGCAGTGGGGAATCGAACCCGGGTATCCTAGCTGTGAGACCTGGCAAAACGGTAACAGCAACAAAGTCAACTATAATGGGTAATATGAACAGAAAGATGACTGTAGGGGTGTTATTTCATGTCTAGAGGGCTCTATAAATATTCATTCATTCATTTTCGAACGAGAGGCGGGGTACACCCTGGACTGGTGGCCAGCCAATCACAGGGCACATAAAGTCAAACAACCATTCACACTCACATTCACACCTATGGACAATTTGGAGTCGCTAATTAACCTAGCATGTTTTTGGAATGTGGGAGGAAACCGGAGTACCCGGAGAAAACCCACGCATGCACGGGGAGAACATGTAAATTCCACACAGAGATGTCTGAGCGGGGAATCGAACCCAAGCCTCCTAGCTGTGAGACCTGGCAAAGCGCAACAGCAACAGAGTCAACTATAATGGGTAATATGAATGGAAAGCTGACTATAGGGGTGCTATTTCATGTCTAGAGGGCTCTATAAATATTCATTAATTTTCTACTGCTTTTTCCTCACGAGGGTCGCGGGGGTGCTGGAGCCTATCCCAGCTGTCTTCGGACGAGAGGCGGGGTACACCCTGGACTGGTGGCCAGCCAATCACAGGGCATATAAAGTCAAACAACCATTCACACTCACATTCACACCTATGGACAATTTGGAGTCGCTAATTAACCTAGCATGTTTTTGGAATGTGGGAGGAAACCGGAGTACCCGGAGAAAACCCACGCATGCACGGGGAGAACATGTAAATTCCACACAGAGATGTCTGAGCGGGGAATCGAACCCGAGCCTCCTAGCTGTGAGACCTGGCAAAGCGCAACAGCAACAGAGTCAACTATAATGGGTAATATGAATGGAAAGCTGACTGTAGGGGTGCTATTTCATGTCTAGAGGGCTCTATAAATATTCATTAATTTTCTACCGCTTTTTCCTCACGAGGGTCGCGGGGGTGCTGGAACCTATCCCAGCTGTCTTCGGACGAGAGGCGGGGTACACCCTGGACTGGTGGCCAGCCAATCACAGAGCACATACATATAGTCAAACAACCATTCACACTCACATTCATACCTATGGACAATTTGGAGTCGCTAATTAACCTAGCATGTTTTTGGAATGTGGGAGGAAAACCGGAGTACCCGGAGAAAACCCACGCATGCACAGGGGAGAACATGCAAACTCCACACAGAGATGGCCGAAAGTGGAATTGAACCCTGATCTCCTAGCGGTGAGGTCTGCGCGCTAACCACTTGAACACCGTGCAGCCCAAGTTTTAGTTACTTTTTTATAATATATTCCAGTAGTGTTTAAATGCATGGTTATTGCCTAAGTACAGCCTTTACATGATAACATGTATTTTGTTCTGGGATTTGAACTGTCTACCACTTACCACTTAAGGTCGGGTCACAGGGAAGCCCAGACTTTCCTCTAACTGGCACTTTGTCCAGATCCTTGGCAGATCGTGCACTGGGTCTTCCCCCGAGGAATCCTAAATTCCTTCACTTGGGGCTGAATCACCAACCTGGAGATGGCGACCCTTGTCCAGGGGGACGAGAACCATGGACTCGGACTTGTCATCCCGGCTGCTTCACACTCGGCCGTGAACCGATCCAGTGAGATTTGAAGAGTCACGCCTGGTTGAACCTCGCTGAAACCCCATCATCTGCAAAAAAGGCAGAAACCCAATCCCGCGTCCCCCCCCCCCCAAAAAAAAACGGAACCCCTGAACACCCCTGGCTGTGCCTGAAAATGGGTCCAAATTATTGCCGGCAATGCGAACCAAACTAACACTGGTCATACAGTCTGAATTAGGTAATGCAGTACTCCATATTACTGCAGTACTCTCCACAGAATTTCCTCTGTACTTCACAGAAATTCACTTATCACAGTCGGGTATTAAGCCAATGAACTGCGATAAACGAGGGATTATGATATTGATATTAATCGACACATTAGTAGTACATGTGTACAAAGTTTCCAACAAATATTGGGATAAGTTTTATCCTAATGTACGTATTTGAAACTATACATTGCTAAAACATTGTATTTTTTTGCAGGGGCAATTTTTATTGCGATATATAAAACATCCGTATTACACAGTCTATTAGCCGTTTCCTTTATACTTCATTTTGAATCTTATATTGTGATATATAAAACATCCTTTTACACAATCCATTAGCCGTTTCCTTTATACTGCATTTTGAATCTTTAACCGCGTCAAAGAGGTCAAGGATAACCTTTCAGGAAATTCAATTGGAAAAACTATATAATGCATACAGCAAATAGCTGCCATTTTTTTTTTCAAACAAACCATTCACACCATTGTCAGCTCCCATTACTATGGAGTCAACAAAGAGAATAAGTCAAATAAAGAGCGGATAGTCTTTAGGTGGATATAATATGCACACCGACAAGGCACGTAATGTGAGAGTTGAGCTCCGGCGATTAACCGCTGAGATCGGGATCATCGCTCTTGATTCTACAGGCCACCGCGGTTATCAGTGCGGCTCCTTTGCCACTTCCGTCCTCGGATTTATGGAAAGTCACCTTGCACTGGGGTGCCAAATCCTGCAAGGTATCTTGCATGATCCTGGAGAAACTTTGAATTCAAAATAAAAGAGCAAAATATGATCAGAAATGCGATTTTTTTTTAATTCAGATATATGATAAAATAATAAATGATACTTACTGAGGGTGCATCTTATAAAGGGTGCCGTCGACTCCAACTGTAATAACGAGCTGCTGCAAGTGGCGGTTCTGTCTTATCTTATCAACCACAGCAGCTAAGCCGGCGCCGCAGAGCTGCGCCGCACGCCGGGACACCACGCCACAGACCTCCTTAACGAGGACACTGTCATCATAAGTCGAAGTGACAAGACCCAGGTGCTGAAGGATGCAACGGACTTGCCTCATGGCCAGGCGGTCACTTTGGAAGAAAGAGACAACGTTGATAAGAAACTGTCTAGCGTAAAAAATAAGTATTTCATCATTTAGTCCCCTAAAGAAGAGTAGAAGTAGAATTGAGTGCATCCCATAATCAGTTCACAGTTCCACATGTCCAAAAGGAGTAGGAAGAAGCAAAGCTTATTAAATCCTACCCCTCCATCTGGTACTTTTACAATCAGTAACTGTTACATTTGTTCACTTCCTGCTTTCCTAATATAGTTTTAAGTTTTTTTACATGAAAATTAAAATTAAAATTAAAATTAAAATTAAAATTAAAATTAAAATTAAAATTAAAATTAAAATTAAAATTAAAATTACCTTGTACCTTGGTATGTGACAAAAAATTAAAATTAAAATTAAAATTAAAATTAAAATTAAAATTAAAATTAAAATTAAAATTAAAATTAAAATTAAAATTAAAATTAAAATTAAAATTAAAATTAAAATTAAAATTAAAATTAAAATTTAAAAATTTAAAAATTTAAAAATTTAAATTTAAATTAATCACCTCATACTTCGGAATGTGACAAAAAATTTAATTAAATTAAATTAAAAGTCATATCACCTCATACCAAAGTACGAGCTTTAGTTTAATTTAATTTAATTACATTTTTTGTCACATAAAGTACAAGGTTTAGTTTAATGTAATTTAATGTAATTTAATTTTTTGTCACATACCGAAGTAGGAGGTGATATGACCATCCAATGACATAATGGACAAAAAATTTAATTAAATTGAATTAAATTTTATTTAATTTTTTGTCACATACTGAAGTACAAGGTTTAGTTTAATTTAATTTAATGTAATCTAATTTTTTGTCACATACCGAAGTAGGAGGTGATATGAGCATCCAATGCCATAATGGGTACCATAGTAAGTGTCAATATAGTGATATATATAGCACATCATGACTGGTTCAAGACTCTTCATCCTTGTATTTAGCAAACATCAACTGCTTGTATTGTTTCTTGAATTGGCTCATCGTTGTGCATTGTTTAATTTCCTTACTCAATCCATTCCATAGTTTGATTCCACATACTGAAATGCTATGGCTTTTTAACGTAGTCCTAGCATAGAAGTGTTTCAAATGTACTTCTTCCCTGAGATCATATTTCTCCTCTCTTGTAGAGAAGTATTGGATGATATTTTTAGCTAATTGGTTATTTTTAGATGAACTATATCAGCAAGTTGAAGTATTTGTCATTTTAGAAATAAGGAGTGAGTATGTTCTATGTAGGCGGCATTATGAATTATCCTTACTGGCCTTTTTTGCAGTACATTTAGCGAGTGAAGATTGCTTTTATAGTTATTAGCCCATATTTCTACACAATAAGTAAGATATGGTAGAACCAGAGAGAAATAAAGAGTGTGGAGTGAAATTTTGCTTTGTTCAATATTGAAATATTTCTGGCCACCTTATGTTGTATATTTGTAATATGAGGTTTCCGGCTCATATTTTCATCTGTTGTGATCCCCAGAAATGTATTTTCCTTCACATTTCTTTCCTTTTAATGGTGTAGCTGTTACTCATCTGTATAATATAAGATATGCCTTCATTGTATAAATGCATTAGCCACATGGTAGAAGTAACAGATCAGGGGCCAGGGACCAGTTTATTTGCTCACTTTGATGTCTAGTACAACTATTCATTTGTGCAAATTCAAGAGAGTATATAGCATTTTCCATGGTTTTTTTTTTTTTTTTGATAATAACCAAAATCACTCAGGATCATTTCTTACATCAAAAGCTATGGCATTGTACTGCAGAAAAAGGCATTCTTTATATTCTTTAAGTAACATACTTGTAGTGGTAGCAGCCATTAAAATGAAGCCAAAAATTGAAGCAACAAGGCCGGTCTAATATTTGTTTCCATTACTGGAAACCCATAAAGTGCATACAGATGAAGGAGTGGATTTTCACGGCCACCCTCGAAAAAGGAAAGAGTAACTGACATTGTCTACACAATTTGCAATATATATATATTTTTTTTGATAAACCAGCCAAAAAAAATTGAGAACCTTAGAAATAAGGACACAGTAGCCTTGTGAACTTAAATCCACAGAATTATTTAACTGACAACCTGATGTTTGTTATCATCAATATTAATGGAACACATAATACTATGATGATTAGAACATAAAATGAAGTATTCAAGCGCTGCATTGTGGTTTTCATGTATCTTTTAGTCCGGATACAATATGTTTGTGTGTGATGGTGTTTATGATAAATTCATTCATTCATTTTCTACCGCTTTTGCTTAAACTGGTGGCCAGCCAATCACAGGGCACATATAGACAAACAACCATTCACACTCACATTCATACCTATGGACAATTTGGAGTCGCTAATTAACCTAGCATGTTTTTTTTGGAATGTGGGAGGAAACCGGAGTACCCGGAGAAAACCCACGCATGCACGGGGAGAACATGTAAATTTCACACAGAGATGCCCGAGCGGGGCGGAATCGAACCCGGGCCTCCTAGCTGTGAGACCTGGCAAAACGGCAACAGCAACAGAGTCAACTATAATGGGTAATATGAATGGAAAGCTGACTGTAGGGGTGTTATTTCATGTCTAGAGGGCTCTATAAATATTCATTCATTTTCTACCGCTTATCCTCACGAGGGTGGCGGGGGTGCTGGAGCCTATCCCAGCTGTCTTTGGGCAAGAAGCGGGGTACACCCTGGACTGGTCACCAGCCAATCACAGGGCACATATAGACAAACAACCATTCACACTCACATTCATACCTATGGACAATTTAGAGTCGCCAATTAACCTAGCATATTTTTGGAATGTGGGAGGAAACCATGCAATGCACGGCGAGAACATGCAAAGTCCACACAGAGATGGCCGAGGGTGGAATTGAACCCTGGTCTCCTAGCTGTGAGGTCTGCGCGCTAACCACTACACCGCTGTGCCGCCCGTGTTTATGATAAATTACAAATTATATTCATGTCTCATGTGAAACAACACAGCCTGTGATGTTTTTTGTAAGTTTAAATATTATTATTTTTTTGTATGTTTAATTCTAACTTCATCACTTAAAATGTGCCTTGCCTTTTTGCCATGTCTCCAAAAAATGTTTACGCCATATATTAAGTGCGCGCACCGGTGTTCGCATTCTCACGCCATACAGTACTTGGCATGGAAAACGACATATAAAAACTGTCCGGCCCTGTTTTGTGTGTGCGCAACCTTTACCGGTGAAGCCCCCTGGTCCTTCAAATCATCACCACCACCAAAGGCTGTAATTTCTGTGTCTTGCAGTTTCACTCTGTTGACACTTCAAGGTAATAATTCTGATAATAACAAGACGTCATTATATATAACTGTCAAATAACTGTCATTTGCCAATACTTCTGGTAAACAGCAACATTTACTGGTGGTGTTGCGTTATTTATGGAAATGTGGAGGAAAAATGCAATCAGTTGTTGGGGGATTGGGGGGGTGCCAAGTAAATACAATACTTAAAAAAAATCAAGGTGCCTGCATCATCAATCTGAATAAATGTAAATCTGAATGAATTTTTATAGCATTCCTCTTTCTTTCTGCCATCCTCGTGCTCTCTCTGTGGTATGTCTGGGCTTGCCTGACTCGATTTCATGGGAAGACACAGTACAGGCCGAACAAACTACTTTGTTATGTGCAGTACTGTACAAAAACCGAAATGGTGTACGAAACCTGAGGCGAATTTTGGGTTTAAAACTGAAAAGTATGACATATTAACGGGGACATACAATGAATTTGCTTACCAACAATGGTAAGCAAATAAGACGAACAAGAGATCGATGACAAGACAAGTGTATAATCCTTACCTTTCAATCTGTGACAAGAATTTTGTGGCAAAGATGCCCCGGGTCTTGAGTCTCTCAGACAGCTTGCCTCTGAACAGCAAGCCTTTTGCAGTGAATTCCATCAGCACATGTCTCACAATCTCGCCGAGGTACATGCCACTTATCATCTTCTCATACCTTGAAGGAGAAAAAACAGGGTTTTTTGTATTTGTGCGAAAACCCACCTCATACACCTTAAGTTGGTAATAATTTATAAATACTAGGGATGCAAAGATACATAAAATTTGTGGTTTGGTTTGGTATGTTTGTGTTACTATTTAATATATTGATATATTACAAAGAATTAAATTGTTACATCAAAAAAGCTATACTATACCGTACATTCTCATGCATCATATTAAACAAAAAAACAGGTTGACAGCAATAAAAGTAACTTCTTTGAATCATGTGGTAATGACCGGCTAAATGACCCGGGTACAGTTTGTAGCATATGTGTTCCTCCTTATTTCTAAAATCACAAATACTTAATACTTAAGACGGAAGGAGGAATGCTGACTGCTATGCCAAGCTAATAAGGCTAATTGATGATAGAAGCTTGTTGTTGATTCAACATGGAAATTGCTTGATGATGGCAGAGCCTTAAAATACTGAAATATTCATATGTGGAATATTTCAAATCTTCATTATATTATATTATCCTGGAAAAAGTAAGAATAATATTTCAATATTGAACAAAGCAAAATCAGAAATCACTCCATACTCTTTATTGCTCTCTGGTTCTACCATATCTTACTTATTGTGTGGAAATATGGGCTAATAACTATAAAAGCAATCTTCACTCAATAAATGTACTGCAAAAAAGGTCAGTAAGGATAATTCAGAATGCCGCCTACAGAGAACATACTAACTCCTTATTTTCTAAAATCACAAATACTTCAACTTGCTGATATAGTTCATCTTCAAACAGCTAAAATAATACATAAGGCTAAAAATAACCAATTAGCTAAAAATGTCATCCAATACTTCTCTACAAGAGAGGAGAAATATGATCTCAGGGAAGAAGTACATTATGGTACACATTATGTAATTGGATGGTCATATCACCTTGTACTTGTATGTGAAAAATAAAAATAAAAATAAAAATAAAAATAAAAATAAAAATAAAAATAAAAATAAAAATAAAAATAAAAATAAAAATAAAAATAAAAATAAAAATAAAAATAAAAATAAAAATATTAGGAAAGCAGGAAGTGATCAAATGTAACAGTTACTGATTGTAAAAGTACCAAATGGAGGGGTAGGATTTAATAAGCTTTGCTTCTTCCTACTCCTTTTGGACATGTGGAACTGTGAACTGATTATGGGATGCATTCAATTGTAATCTGATGCATGTTCAAATGAAATAAAACCATTACCATAACAATTACCATTGTTTTCTTCCGTTTCCAGTTATATCCACATCACTGTGATGTCGGCGTAAATGCGTTGTCATGTTTGTTGTATTTCCACCGACAGATTATAGTACTGTTTGACATTTGCCTTGCCATCAGGGTCATACTTCACTTTGCAACCTGACTCCAGTTTATATACACAATTCAGCAAAAACACTTCCTGCCTGCCGTTAAAAAAAATAATAATAATGGTACTGAGCAGTTGTGGTAGGCACGCAGCAAGTTACATTCAATTTAAAGTCACAGCATGTATGTGAATACCATAGACTGCCCTTCCTTACCTCTGTTTTCCAGGATAGTTTGAGGATGCATCGACAACACGATCAAACTGCGTGAAGATGTCATCCAGTTCGCCATTTTCACCAAATGCACCCCATTCCATATTGACACACATCTGGCCGTTATCACCATCAACCACTTCTATGTTGTGCATTTCCTCCATGTAGCACGCATTGGTCCCTGTGCCTGAATTAGAAGTAGGAATTACATGGAATGCAAAGACAACTTGGGCGTTTGACAGCAAAATTGGTGCACTCAAGCAATGTATATGCAGAGAAACAAAATTAGCCTCAAAGATGGTGGCGCACTTACCAACAATGAGTCCCACCTCACAATTGGGGTCCTCGTAACCACAAGTCATCATGGTTCCTACTGTGTCATTAACTACAGCCACAAATGTTATGTTGAATTCCTGCAAGTTGTGACAACACACGAAGAAATAGGGGTTCTAAATACAACTTTAACCAATATTTAACAACCTTTATTTGGAAGATTTACAATAGCTTGTGTTGTATTATACTGTATATGCACTTCTGTAATAGCAAATTCTATGTCTAATTCATCGATTTTAGATTCCCAAATTACCATGAAAAAAAAACACTGATAATGATACTGTGTTAATGTAATCACATTGCTTTTTTTCTGTCTGTCTTGCAAGTTCATGAAATCATTATTGCAGACAACAACATTTTTTTTAACAATCCATTAAATGTTAGTGAATAAAAATGTGATTATTAAAACATTTAAATTTTTGAATAATGTGCCTTGGCCATGTAATCATGTGATAATATGTCATGCTGCGTGTACTAACCCCTTGGCGCCGCACAGCATCCTTAAGTAATGTAACAACGTCATGTCCTTCACAACCACTCGCTTTGAAGCCTTTTGTCCACTTCAGAAGAATACCCTGAAAATATGAAATATTGTGCACATAATTTAATAATTATAAAGAATGGCTACACTTCAAATTGTCTTTTTTTTTTTTTTTTAAGTTAAAGAATGTCAGAACTCCTCCAGTTTCTCTGTTGCAGCTTGCTGATGACACTCTGACAAAAAAATCAGGTTCAGGGGCCACTTTCCTTGAAATACCGAACAGTAGGACATTTCCATTGAAAAGTTGAGAGACGGTCAAGTTTAGTTCATATGTTATGGTTATAGACAATTCAAGCTTCATCCATTGTGTGGAAATATGAGCTAATAACTATAAAAGCAATCTTCACTCGCTAAATGTACTGCAAAAAAGGCCAGTAAGGATAATTCATAATGCCGCCTACAGAGAACATACTAACTCCTTATTTCTAAAATCACAAATACTTCAACTTGCTGATATAGTTCATCTTCAAACAGCTAAAATAATATATAAGGCTAAAAATAACCAATTAGCTAAAAATGTCATCCAATACTTCTCTACAAGAGATTAGAAATATGATCTCAGGGAAGAAGTACATTTGAAACACTTCTATGCTAGGACTACGTTAAAAAGCCATAGCATTTCAGTATGTGGAATCAAACTATGGAATGGATTGAGTAAGGAAATCAAACAATGCACAACGATGAGCCAATTCAAGAAACAATACAAGCAGTTGATGTTTGCTAAATACAAGGATGAAGAGTCTTGAACCAGTCATGATGTGCTATATATATCACTATATTGACACTTACTATGGTACCCATTATGGCATTGGATGCTCATATCACCTCCTACTTCGGCATGTGACAAAAAATAAATAAAATTAAATAAAATTAAATACAATTAAATACAATTAAATACATTTAAATACAATTAAATACAATTAAATAAAATTTAATTTAATATAAAAAACAATTAAATTATATTAGGAAAGCAGGAAGTGAACAAATGTAACAGTTACTGATTGTAAAAGTACCAGATGGAGGGGTAGGATTTAATAAGCTTTGCTTCTTCCTACTCCTTTTGTGGAACTGTGAACTGATTATGGGATGCATTCAATTGTAATCTGATGCATGTTCAAATGAAATAAAAACCATTACCATTACCATTTTTGTCTCACTCCCATTTCTTCTATTTGCATTTCATTAAATCCTACTGAGAACCTCAAGATCCAACAGTGCAAAATGACAATTCTTGCCATTTTTCAACTGGAGTGTACCATACCATCTAAAGTTGAGGTATATGTGAAGAAGTAGAGATGAATCAAGGTACAAACACCCTCACCTGATCCAGTTTGCTTTGGTGACAGGGGAAGGAGAATGTGAACCCCAACGGTAAGGATGCTCCGCTCATGCCCATGTTTTCCAGAAAGTTGGCCATGCAGTCCACAATGTGTGTGAAAAGCTGTTACACCCCACAAAAAAAAACAAATTATGCACGTCATTTCTTCCATCATATACAGTATGCTTGTGTAGTGACACGTATTAAAATGATGCCATAAAGGATTTTTTTGGTTTAAAAATGGTCTTTTGTATAGAAAACAATTATTTCCTGAGCTTTTTTTTGTTTCTTTCACTTGAGGTTTATGAGACAGTTAACCATATGACCTCTTTGATGTGTGCACCTGTATCTAAAACATGGAACTTGTCAACTATTCATCTTGATAGCTTCTTTGACTTTTGAAAAAATGGCGACAAAACAGTAACGGCGCTAGAACAAATCCGTAAGTGTCAAATGGTCAAATTTTAATTGCAAATGTTGATCCAAAATCGGAGAAGGCTTTTGAGAAGGTGGGCTGTAGGCTTCGGGTGACCAGATCTATCCAAATACCGATAGTATCAATCCCAAGAGCTGTATTAGTATGAGACTGATAGGCTTCGAGTGTGATAAGATGGATATTTGTTTTTATTTTTAATATATTCTTTGTTGTGTTGTTCATATTTCCCTACTGTTGTATTTTGTTATATTGACATTCATTCATTCATTCATTTTCTGGTCTTCGGGCGAGAGGCGGGGTACACTCTGGACTGGTCGCCATCCAATGACAGGGCACATAGTATAGACAAACAACCATTCACACTCCCATTCATACCTATGGACAATTTGGAGTGGCTAATTAACCTAGCATGTTTTTGGAATGTGGGAGGATAACCGGAGTACCCGGAGAAAACCCACGCATGCACGGGGAGAACATGCAAACTCCACACAGAGATGCCCGAGCGGGGAATCGAACCCGGGCCTCCAAGCTGTGAGACCTGGCAAAACGGCAACAGCAACAGAGTCAACTATAATGGGTAATATGAATGGAAAGCTGACTGTAGGGGTGTTATTTCATGTCTAGAGGGCTCTATAAATATTCACTCCTTCGTTCATTTTCTACTGTTTATCCTCACAAGGGTCGTGGGGGGTGCTGGAGCCTATCCCAGCTGTCTTTAGGCGAGAGGCGGGGTACACCCTGGACTGGCAATTAACCTAGCATGTTTTTGGAATGTGGGAGGAAACCATGCAATGCACGGCGAGAACATGCAAACTCCACACAGGGATAGCCGAGGGTGGAATTTAACCCTGGTCTCCTAGCTGTGAGGTCTGCGCGCTAACCACTCAACCACCGTGCAGCCTGTTATATTGACATTTATTCATTCATTCATTTTCTACCGCTTTTTCCTCACGAGGGTCGCGGGGGTGCTGGAGCCTATCCCAGCTGTCTTTAGGCGAGAGGCGGGGTACACCCTGGACTGGTGACCAGCCAATCACAGGGCACATATAGACAAACAACCATTCACACTCACATTCATACCTATGGACAATTTGGAGTCGGCAATTAACCTAGCATGTTTTTGGAATGTGGGAGGAAACCATGCAATGCACGGCGAGAACATGCAAACTCCACACAGGGATAGCCGAGGGTGGAATTTAACCCTGGTCTCCTAGCTGTGAGGTCTGCGCGCTAACCACTAGACCACCGTGCAGCCTGTTATATTGACATATTCCTATATATAATTTATGAACAAAACCTCTATAAGTGCAAAGATACTTTACCTCTTCACCTGTGCCCTGCATTGTCTCCTGTGGGATATTGTAGATCTTATGGTGCATGTCAACATTGTGTGTCTTGCCACTTCGCACACGGACAAGCAGCACTCTAAAACTTGAGCCTCCAAGGTCCAAAACCAAGAAATCGCCGTGTTCTAAAGACACAGAATAGTTACATGCAATTTTCAAGTCATGAAAGGCACTTTGCAGTATGTGTGTTAAGAGCTACCTGTTCCATTTGGAATGGACCCGACAAACGTCGGAAGCATCTTGATGCTGGCCTGATCGTGTTCTTGCTTTGACAGGCCTCGCACCATTTCTTCGCTTATTCGATTTTTGACTTTGAGCAGCTGCTCGTGATTCAAACGCAGAGTGTCAAGAATGCGTTGACGCTCAGCATTTTGAGCGGCAAGTCGTAGGGCAACAGCTGTTACCATGGCGGCGCCTTTCCCGCTGCCAACCTCAGACCTCAAGAAACGAACGTCACAGTCAGGCACTAGCCGCCGTACCATCTTGTGGAGCCTCCTCGGGAACCTGGGTAAAGGTCATGAAAAAAGATGTGAGAAATGCATTAAGTTTCATCTCCAAGGTAATGTCCCTCTGATGTACTCGTTCCTGATCCTATCCATCCTGGTCACTCCCACAGGTGGCAAGCCCATCAAAATTTCAAAGTATTAACACTGCTTATCCTCACGAGGGTCGCGGAGGGTGCTGGAGCCTATCCCAATTGTCTTCGGGCAAGAGGCGGGGTACACCCTGGACTGGTGGCCAGCCAATCACAGGGCACATATAGACAAACAACCATTCACACTAACATTCATACCTATGGGCAATTTGGAGTCGCTAATTAACCTAGCATGTTTTTGAAATGTGGGAGGAAACCGGAGTACCCGAAGAAAACCCACGCATACACGCGGAGAACATGCTAAATCCACACAGAGATGGCCGAGGGTGGAATTGAACCCTCGTCTCCTAGCTGCGAGGTCAGCGCGTTAACCACTCGACCACCGTGCAGCCCTATTTGCAACAAATAGTTCTAATATACTCTATATACTATACTGTATTGTAAAAGTTTCTGTAATTTCCAAGTTTTCTATTTAGGTTTTCTCTCTCTCTTTGCCCAGCAACTAAACTTTATTTCTTAAGAAAAGGTCATCATATTGATCAACCTTCTTCACTGTTAGATTAATAATGTTCCCATATTGGACTTTTTTGTGTGACTTCTCTTATTCTTCACAAGCTATGAAAAATGATACAATACAATAATACAATAAGTAGTAGCATTTGAAATAGAAATATGATTCACAGAAATTCACAGAAATTTTCACAGAAGTTTGTTTTCAAGTGAAAGCCATTTATGACACAACCAAGGACAGGTGCTACTGTATAGTCCTTTGTGGATAAAATCCCACGGTTCCATGGCTTAATAGACATCATATCTTATCAGCCGCTCTATGTTCGCATTTACATTGTCTGGAAAAAGGAACACTACGAATAAGTGGCAAATATTAATAATCCTTTTGTATTGGAGACCTCCACATGCGAGCCTCTTTGTCGTGGCTCCGTTCGCAATGCTGAGCCGATTTCATTGTACTTGTTACAATAACAATAAGGGACTATGCTATTCAGTGAGCACCACAGCAATAATCCATACGCTATTATTATACTGTATGTTCATGTGGCCCATCTGACCATTGTTTGCCTGCAATAACAGCAATTCAAATGAAGCTCAGAACATTGACATTTTATGTTACATTTATTGACATTTTTTTCTTTCTTTGTTCCTAATTTGAAACACGTGATGGAAAGCAGAACTTACTCTGGATGATTCTTGTAGACAGAGCCATCCACTCCGATGGTGGTGCGAAGCTTCTCCGCCGCTTTATTGTCTCGGATCTGCCGAAGCACCGCCACGAGAGTGGCGGCACACAAATGTGCAGCCCGTGTAGAAACAATCTGACACACTCTCAAAGTGGCTATGCAGTCTTCCAAAGTCGGGTCCAAACCGAGACGCCGAAGCACGCTTTGAGCACTCATTAGCCCTTCCTCTCTGCTGCAGATGAAACAAATATGTGGAACCAGGTTAAGATTATCATTTCATATTTTAAGAGTTTAAAACCAGTTAATTCTATTATGTCTATTATGTTGAGTCTATTATGTATAATAATATATATTCTTTTGCTCATCTTTTTGGATGAAGTTAATTCAAACAATATACAGTATTAGGGCCTGATCAACTAAGATGCCAAATAACGAGCACTAAACTGCAAGAGCAAAATAAAATTGCATGTACTGTTAGTGAACATGTGTGTTTAAGGTTTAAGGACTTAATTTAATATTCTGTCCAGATATTGCGCAACCTTCAATGTACTTGTTTTACTTTTTTTTTTTATATGTAATTACTATTTATTCTTCTAGGTATGTGTGTGTTCAGTTGTGTCTGTGTCTACTTGTCCTTGTTTATTATTTATTCCATATGATGCTCTTTGTGTCCTTTCAATTGCCCCTGGGTGATAAATAAAGTGTTTTGAATCGAATTGAATTGAGAGGATAAGCGGGAGGGAGGGAGGGAGGGAAGGAAGGAAGGAAGGAAGGGAACCTTGCTAGATTATGCCTAACCGCCACTACATTGTGAAAAAAAACAAGGAAGGAAGGAAGGAAGGAAGGGAACCTTGCTAGATTATGCCTAACCGCCACTACATTGTGAAAAAAAACCAAGGAAGGAAGGAAGGAAGGAAGGAAGGAAGGAAGGCAGGAAGGAAGGAAGGAAGGAAGGGAACCTTGCTAGATTATGCCTAACCGCCACTACATTGTGAAAAAAATCAAGGAAGGAAGGAAGGAAGGAAGGAAGGGAACCTTGCTAGATTATGCCTAACCGCCACTACATTGTGAAAAAAAACAAGGAAGGAAGGAAGGAAGGAAGGAAGGAAGGGAACCTTGCTAGATTATGCCTAACCGCCACTAAATTGTGAAAAAAAACAAGGAAGCAAGGAAGGAAGGAAGAGAACCTTGCTAGATTATGCCTAACCACCACTACATTGTGAAAAAAAACAAGGAAGGAAGGAAGGAAGGAAGGAAGGTAACCTTGCTAGATTATGCCTAACCACCACTACATTGTGAAAAAAAACAAGGAAGGAAGGAAGGAAGGAAGGAAGGGAACCTTGCTAGATTATGCCTAACCGCCACTACATTGTGAAAAAAAACAAGGAAGGAAGGAAGGAAGGAAGGAAGGGAACCTTGCTAGATTATGCCTAACCGCCACTACATTGTGAAAAAAATCAAGGAAGGAAGGAAGGAAGGAAGGAAGGAAGGAAGGAAGGGAACCTTGCTAGATTATGCCTAACCGCCACTACATTGTGAAAAAAAACAAGGAAGGAAGGAAGGAAGGAAGGAAGGAAGGGAACCTTGCTAGATTATGCCTAACCGCCACTAAATTGTGAAAAAAAACAAGGAAGCAAGGAAGGAAGGAAGGAAGGGAACCTTGCTAGATTATGCCTAACCGCCACTACATTGTGAAAAAAACCAAGGAAGGAAGGAAGGAAGGAAGAGAACCTTGCTAGATTATGCCTAACCGCCACTACATTGTGAAAAAAAACAAGGAAGGAAGGAAGGAAGGAAGGAAGGTAACCTTGCTAGATTATGCCTAACCGCCACTACATTGTGAAAAAAAACAAGGAAGGAAGGAAGGAAGGAAGGTAACCTTGCTAGATTATGCCTAACCGCCACTACATTGTGAAAAAAACCAAGGAAGGAAGGAAGGAAGGAAGGGAACCTTGCTAGATTATGCCTAACCGCCACTACATTGTGAAAAAACAAGGAAGGAAGGAAGGAAGGAAGGAAGGAAGGAAGGGAACCTTGCTAGATTATGCCTAACCGCCACTACATTGTGAAAAAAACAAGGAAGGAAGGAAGGAAGGAAGGAAGGAAGGAAGGAAGGAAGGAAGGAAGGAAGGAAGGAAGGAAGGAAGGAAGGAAGGAAGGAAGGGCACCTTGCTAGATTATGCCTAACTGCCACTACATTGTGAAAAAAACCAAGGAAGGAAGGAAGGAAGGAAGAGAACCTTGCTAGATTATGCCTAACCACCACTACATTGTGAAAAAAAACAAGGAAGGAAGGAAGGAAGGAAGGAAGGAAGGGAACCTTGTTAGATTATGCCTAACCGCCACTACATTGTGAAAAAAAACAAGGAAGGAAGCAAGGCAGGAAGCAAGGAAGGAAGGAAGGAAGGAAGGAAGGAAGCAAGGAAGCAAGGAAGCAAGGAAGCAAGGAAGCAAGGAAGGAAGCAAGGAAGGAAGCACGCAAGGAAGCTAGCAAGGAAGCAAGGACGCAAGGACGCAAGGAAGGAAGCAAGGAAGGAAGGAAGCAAGGAAGCAAGGAAGCAAGGAAGGAAACCTTTTGATCACAGCTGCAAAATAAAAAAAAATGGAGGCAAATAAACTTACGGTACCACTTATTGAGAAAACTCCTACAAAATTCTGGTCTAATAGAGTAAGAGGATCGGGACATCATCGTTCCATTGAAGCCGTCGCAAAATGGCAGTCCTCGGTCCGGATACGGATCCAGGGATGGCCCTTTATGGACCCATGACATATTAAAAGAATGGAAAATAGAGTGATATCTAACTACGCTCACTTACTTACAGTTACGTGTCAGTAAATGCAGTGATGTCACTCAAATGAGGCAATGAAATAGGTGGTTTACTTGCCAAGAAGTGAGAAAAACATGGCTCAAAAATTGGTGGCGGAAAACCGGACATTAAAGAGTGAATGGACGGACATCACATGACCAAACACAGATCATTTGAAAGGACGTTTACGCAAGAAAGTTTAAGAGGATGTAACTTTGCAGATCTTCTGTTAAAGAGACATTTAAAAATAAAATAAAAAATTTTTTTTTTGTTTTTTCTGAGAAACTGGTGCACTTTTAAAAATTTAGCTTCTTGTATTAATTCATTTTTTGTTGTTTTGATTGAAGACCCCTGGTGTATTGTGTTTCACCAAAGAAACAAGCATTGGATCAGTACAAACAAAAAACAAACTAACTTGTCACTTTCTATGGAATAGATGTCGTTGGTGGTGAACTTTCCAGTAGTCCGGAGCTGGGTTGTTGTCTTGCCACCGAACAGCATCTGGTCTTTGGCCATTTTCACGAGAATGAGACGGACGAGTTCTCCCATGTACAGTCCGCTGATCATCTTCTCAAAGCTACAAATCAAAATATAAAATGAAATTAAAGCAGCTTCCAACATCCCACATTAAAAATTTATATAATATATATAGTTGATGTGCTATATATATCACTATATTGACACTTATGCCATAATGGTACCCATTATGGCATTGGATGCTCATATCACCTACTTCGGTACGTGATAAAAAAATAAATAAAAATAAAAATAAAAATAAAAATAAAAATAAAAATAAAAATAAAAATAAAAATAAAAATAAAAATACAAATAAAAATACAAATAAAAATACAAATACAAATAAAAATAAAAATACAAATACAAATACAAATAAAAATAAAAATAAAAATAAAAATAAAAATAAAAATAAAAATAAAAATAAAAATAAAAATAAAAATTTTTTGAAAGCAGGAAGTGAACAAATGTAACAGTTACTGATTGTAAAAGTACCAGATGGAGGGGTAGGATTTAATAAGCTTTGCTTCTTCCTACTCCTTTTGGACATGTGGAACTGTGAACTGATTATGGGATGCACTCAATTGTAATCTGATGCATGTTCAAATTAAATAAAACCATTACCATTACCAAAATAAGTAATAAAAGTATGTATGAGGCATACTACCCCAAGTACTATGTGGAGTTTAAAACAATACAGTATTATTGTGACACTATTAGCATATCAGCTCTTAAACTCGCCCATAAACACTCAGCAAATACAAAATGTGAGCGTTTGAGACCTCTCACACTGACACAAATATGTTTTATTGATTACAGTGTCAGCTCCAAATAAGATTTATTTATGATTCTGGTTTTACATTCTAAATGTTTGAGAGTAAAAAAAAGCTTATTTAGGAACATTCAGAAACGATTATTATTAAAGATTTGCTTCAATGCACCGTCCCTAATGTGCATAATTGTGGTATTTTGATGCTAAATGGCTAATGCTAACACAACACTGGACTTCATCCACGGTCATAACATTGACAGCAGTAACTCCAATTTAGCTAGCAGTTCAATGAAAAAATGAGATAATTTTGGTCTTGCTACAAGAGCCATTTGCCAAGGCTTTGAAGATAACTTTACCAATCTAAATAATATTTTCTTTCTCCATTTCTGCTCAATATTTATTCCATCACATTCCATTTCACACATTATAATTCTAAATATTTTCTGAAATCAAAAAGCAAAACTATATAAACTCTGCCGTTGTCCGAATTACTCACAGCTGTTTGCCAGGATTCAGAGAGCCAGCATCGATTTCTCGGTCAAAATCTGTGCGCAGGTCCTCCAAGCTACCATCCTCTCCAAAAGCACCCCACTCTGTATTTACACACATCTGCCCCTCATCACCATCCAGTAATTCAATGTTCCTCATCTGCTCCATGTAACAGGCATTGGTCCCTGTTCCTGAAAGAATGAAATATTAACGTAGTTAACACAAACTATTCTTACAAAATATGATTTCTTACCCTCATTACATTCACATTTACACCAATAATCATTATAGGGAGATGGAGAGATAGATGGATGGATGGATGGATGGATGGATGGATGGATGGATAGATGGATAGATAGATAGATATAAATAATAACAAAATAAAAATAATAATAATAATTTAAAGTTTTGCATGTGCAAAACTTAATTATTAATTAATTTTATTAATTAATAAAAAAATTAATTAATTTATTTATTTATTGCATGGTGTAACAATTAGTTTTAATACCGATTATTATAACGATTCAAGGACATCACTGGTTCATTTAGAACGATACGATCTGAAACGATACTGTAACTTTAAATTGATTTTTTAAGAAGCGGCTGTTTGAAGACGCAGGAGGCTGTCGTGCTAGGTGCTAGCATGATGACTGTTAGCATGTTAGCATTTTAGCTAATTTACTCATGTCTAAAGGCAAATAGACACATGGCATGATGTGGGGACACTATGGGACTGCCCCAAACTTTTCGGGACTTGAGGCTGTCTTGTTAGGTGCTAGCAGCGTAGCTGTTAGCATGTTAGCATTTAAGCTAATTTACTAATGTCTAAAGGCAAATAGACACATGGCATGATGTGGGGACACTATGGGACTGCCCCAAACTTTTCGGGACTTGAGGCTGTCTTGTTAGGTGCTAGCAGCGTAGCTGTTAGCATGTTAGCATTTAAGCTAATTTACTAATGTCTAAAGGCAAATAGACACATGGCATGATGTGGGGACACTATGGGACTGCCCCAAACTTTTCGGGACTTGAGGCTGTCTTGTTAGGTGCTAGCAGCGTAGCTGTTAGCATGTTAGCATTTAAGCTAATTTACTAATGTCTAAAGGCAAATAGACACATGGCATGATGTGGGGACACTATGGGACTGCCCCAAACTTTTCGGGACCTGAGGCTGTCTTGTTAGGTGCTAGCATGGTAGCCGTTAGCATGTTAGCAGACGCAGGGATCTTTCTACTCCTTTTCATGTATGTTGAATGGTGCAAGTGAAACCATGATGTTTCTTGAACGAACTTTTGTTCGGCATGTTTGAAATAAAGTAAACCATTACAGTTATCGTCAATGAAAACAACATCCGTGGCGACAAAAGTTAGTTCCGATGACTCACCCACAATGAGGCCGATTTCACAACGATGATCATCATAGCCACAGGTCATCATGGCTCCAACTGTGTCATTAATGACTGCCATAATGTCAATATTGAGGTCCTGCAACATATGTTGATTGTATATAATACAAGTTAAAAGGTCTGAATCCGAGTACTCGTTTTGATGATTCTATTGGAGTTGTATGTAAGTATTAATGATGTATTAATACTATAATGCTTATCCTCACGAGGGTCGCGGAGGGTGCTGGAGCCTATCCCAGTTGTCTTCGGGCAAGAGGCGGGGTACACCCTGGACTGGTCGCCAGCCAATCACAGAAGCTATCTTGGTAGGTGCTATTACGGTAGCCATTAGCATGTTAGCATTTAAGCTAATTTACTCATGTCTAAAGGCAGATACACACATGGCACGATGCAGGGAGGTTATAGGATAACCTTGGCAGTTTCTAAACTTGAGGCCCTCTTGCTAGGTGCTAGCATGGTAGCCGTTACCATGTTAGCATTTAAGCTAATTTACTCATGTCTAAAGGCAGATACACACATGGCATGATGCAGGGAGGTTATAGGATAACCTTGGCAGTTTCTAAACTTGAGGCCCTCTTGCTAGGTGCTAGCATGGTAGCCGTTACCATGTTAGCATTTAAGCTAATTTACTCATGTCTCAAGGAAAATACACACATGGTATGACGTGGGGACACTATCGGAATGCCTGGACACTTTTGGGACCTGAGGCTGTCTTGCTAGGTGCTAGCATGATGACTGTTAGCATGTTAGCATTTTAGCTAATTTACTCATGTCTAAAGGCAAATGCACACATGGCATGATGTGGGGACACTATGGGACTGCCCCAAACTTTTCGGGACCTGAGGCTGTCTTGTTAGGGGCTGGCATGGTAGCTGTTAGCATTTAAGCTAATTTACTAATGTCTAAAGGAAAATACACACATGGTATGATGTGGGGACACTATCGGAATGCCTGGACACTTTTGGGACCTGAGGCTGTCTTGCTAGGTGCTAGCATGATGACTGTTAGCATGTTAGCATTTTAGCTAATTTACTCATGTCCAAAGGCAAATACATACATGACATGATGTGGGGACACTATGGGACTGCCCCAAACTTTTCGGGACCTGAGGCTGTCTTGTTAGGTGCTAGCATGGTAGCCGTTAGCATGTTAGTGCTAATGAAGTGCTGGATAATATCTGTACATCGGATATTGGTAGGAAAGCCAATATAAAGCATGTCTGGTAGTAATACTGCAAATATGGATACAAAAATATGTTGAACACTTACCCCTCGTTTTTGAACAGATCTCTGCAGGAGGTTGACAACATCTTTTCCTTCTACTCCACTTGCCTTGAAGGCTTTGGTCCAAGAAATCAAGATACTCTAAAACAACGTCATCATCAAAAAAGGTTTTACTTTTACACTAAAATAATAAAAAAAATACATTCATAAAGAAAATGTGATGGGACAGAAACTCAGAAAGCATGATATATATTTTATTATACTAAATTGGAACCAAAAAAAATCTCACCTCATCCAGCTTGCTCTGTTGACAGGGAAAGGAGAAGGTAAAGCCCAAAGGAAGCCTTTTATCCTTGATTCCTAACTTCTCCATGAAATTAGCCAAACATGCAGCAATGTGGTCGAATAACTGAAAAGAAATTAAAAACAATTAATCTATCAGAACTGGGGAATTGTGGTGCAGTTGAGAACCCCGTTGTTGTAAAATCAAAACACAGGATGAGAGAATTCTTCATTTTTAATGTTAACCAAGGAATTTGTTTTCTTCAGAACTCCTTCAACAAGATGAGTTTATTATTCCAGATGATTTAAAGTATCTTATGTCTATTTTCACTATATTTTATTGATAGAAATATAAATGACACATGCACGGGGAGAACATGCAAACTCCACACAGAGATGGCCGAGGGTGGAATTGAACAGCGGTCTCCTAGCTGCGTTGTCTGCGCGCTAACCACTCGACGGCTGTGCAGCCACTTTAAGTAAATTAAAAAATAAAATAAAATAAAGAGCAATAATTTATAGTCTGAGTGTAAAAATATTCATGGAATGGTGCATGTTACAGTAGGGTAAAAAGAGGGTAAAAAGTCGAGAGTCGGTTGCATGTTTTGTGCAGTGCATCTAACCTCAGAGCCGATGCCTCTCATAAGGTGTTCAGGAATAGCATATATTTGATTTTCCATGTCCACTTTTGGCTCGCCGTTTGCCATAACTGTAACCAGTAGCACCCTGAAGGTGGATCCACCAAGGTCAAGGGCCAGGAATTCTCCTTGTTCTTTAAACACAAAAGCACATAAAAGATGACATGAAAAAAAAAAAACATATGTCAAATTTGCACAACTATTTCTAACAGTGAATGTAATGTTCTTAAATAATAATCATCATCAGAATAATACATTTATTTATAAGTGCTTTTCTAAATTTAAAACAAAAGGACACTGAACACAATACAGACAAAACAGCATAGTATAAAAGCAACATGAGCACTGAAGAAAAGACAAAGATAATATGCGGTCTTGAACATATGACTTTTGAGTCTCGAGTTGAAGATGAGGAGTGAGTGGATATGGATGTCAGATGGTAATGAGTTCCAGAGTTTGGAAATACACAGCGGCTGAAAGCTTTGCTCGCCATGGCAGCAGAGGCACAGTAAGATGAACGGAAGAGGAGGATCTGAGGGAGGGACCAAGAAGGGGCAACATGGAGGTGGTTATATGAAGAGGGCTGTGGCTGTGTATGGCCTTGAAGGTACAGTATGTGGAAGGACTTTTTTAGTCTATTCGTAGGATCGGGGGATGTAATGAAATGAGGCGGTTCTGGTTCAAATCCAGTTAGCAGAGTTCAGGGCTATTGACAAGGGTGGAGGCAGCATGGATAGCGAGGGACGGGCGGAGACGATTCATGTTGTGAAAGGTGAACATCAGCAAATCAAGTGAAGTTGTTGAATTGTGATTTACAGGACCGTCTGCTAGGGCGGCACGGTGGTCTAGCGCAGGGGTGGGCAAACTTTTTGACTCGCGGGCCGCATTGATATGACAAAATTTACGGGGGGGGGGCAGACTATATATTTTACACGTAACAGTCCACCTGGTATTATTGTATCTGTAAAATTGTCATGCAATCTGCTATTATTATTTATTATTTTAGATTTATATTTAAATATTTTAAAAATAATAAAATATTATAATAATTACAATAAAATTTAAATAATAATTATTATATTATTATTATGTAAAATATGCAAATATAACAATAATATTATATATAATTAATATGATAATTAGCATTAATATAATAATTATAATAATCATAATAGTTCTAATAATAATCTAATAATAATTATTATTATTATTATTATTATTATTATTATTATTATGTGCTTGTGTCCCTTTTTTCAGGAGCACTTTGTAAACAACAGACCATGTCAAAAAACGAAATTGATAAAACCATCAAAAGGTTGGCTCAGGCCATGATGCCAGGTTGTATGTTGAGTTTAAATGAAATACTTTGGAAAGATTGGGCGGGCCGTAGTCAAACACTTGGCGGGCCGGATGTGGCCCCCGGGCCGTAGTTTGCCCACCCCTGGTCTAGTGGTTAGCGCGCAGACCTCACAGCTAGGAGACCAGGGTTCAATCTCCGGTTTCCTGTCCCCACATCATGCCATGAGTCTATTTGCCTTTAGACATTAGTAAATTAGATTAAATGCTAACACGCTAACGGCTACCATGCTAGCACCTAACAAGACAGCCTCAAGTCCCGAAAAGTTTGGGTCAGTCCCATAGTGTCCCCACATCATGCCATGTGTGTATTTGCCTTTAGACATGAGTAAATTAGCTAAAATGCTAACATGCTAACAGTCATCATGCTAGCACTTAGCAAGACAGCCGAAGGTCCCAAAAGTATCCAAAAATATGCTAGGTTAATTGGTGACTCCAAGGTATGAATGTGAGTGTGAATGGTTGTTTGTCTATATGCGTCCAGGGTGTACCCTGCCTCTCGCCCAAAGACAGCTGGGATAGGCTCCAGCACCCCCGCGACCCTTGTGAGGAAAAGCGGTAGAAAATGAATGAATGAATGAAAGACCGTCTGCTATCCATCCAGGCTCTTTACCTGAGGGGAGGGGGAAACTGAGGAGCTGTCCATGGTGAGTGTGAAACAGCTGACTTTGAAAGTGATGATTGTGTTCCATTCATTCATTCATTTTCTACCGCTTTTTCCTCACGAGGGTCGCGGGGGTGCTGGAGCCTATCCCAGCTGTCTTCGGGCGAGAGGCGGGGTACACCCTGGACTGGTCGCCAGCCAATCACAGGGCACATATAGACAACCATTCACACTCACATTCATACCTATGGACAATTTGGAGTCGCTAATTAACCTAGCATGTTTTTGGAATGTGGGAGGAAACCGGAGTACCCGGAGAAAACCCACACATGCACAGGGAGAACATGCAAACTCCACACAAAGATGTGGAATCGAACCCTGGTCTTCCTAGCTGTGAGGTATGCGCGCTAACCACTTGACCGCCGACTTCACCGAACTATTCATTCATTCATTTTCTAGGCAGGGTGATTGTGTTCCAATTAGAAGAAATTCAGTTTTGTCATTAGCCCCGTTTACATGAGGAGTTTTTCTCTTTCCGAATGGAATCTTTCCGAAAAGCAATGGTATACATGGAAAGGAATATTCCGATCGCGTGTCTACATGCACCGCTATAATGCACACCAAAGCTGCTTGCCAACCGCCAATAAACAACAGAAGAAGAAGAAGAACACAGTCTGACAACTTTCCGTTTGAGCGGGTACAAGATACCTCAATCGGATTGGGGAAAGAAATATTCCACAACCTGGGAATCCCATTATATACGTATTCATTCGGATTGGCACTTTTCTTTCGGAATGAGGTGTATACAAAGGTTACATTCTTTCCGTTTGAGCAAATAACTCGAATGGAATTGGAATATTTGGGTCCATGTAAATGTGGCTAGTGTGATGAGAACGTTTGTGGCAAACAATACACAGGAGGTGAGGGAGGAGGCAGGGAGTGCGGAGTTTGGTTCCACCAAGCAGTGGAACTGGATATTGAACCTGCAGAAGATATTGCTAAAGGGGGAAGAGGTAGATGATGAAAAGAACAGAGGCCTGGGGTATGCAGTATATCCAGGTATATAAAGTGGGCCATTCTTTTTTAAATAAATATCATAAAGGTCAAATATAATCTTTTTTTTATATAACAAATCCTCAGCCAATAACAAAAGAATATAATATAAAACAGTGCCTGGTTTACGAGGACATTTTAAAATGTCAACAACTCAAAAATACCGTAGTATTTTTAAGTAAACATTTTTCAAAAGACACAATATGTCATTATTTTGTGCCATGAATACCAACGTGTTAGCTACATCAGGCTTAGTGGTTGTATAACTTGTACATGTGTGGTAGAGCTTATTTTGTAAATAACTGATTTTGACATCGCGAGTCCATTTTTAAAGCCTTATTTTTTTTTTTTCACGGTTGGGTCGGGGGCCATATATTAGCAATGTGATGAGATTCCATTAATGAGGAACGCAACATCAGTACGGCAGACATCGCACACGTTCCTCATTTTGGGGTTTGGAACAAGTTTTAACCCTTAGATGCATGAGTGACTGGACACTACACTCTTCCATAAGTGGATCAAAAATGACCCATACTAGAATGTATTTGTTTTTAAGCCATTTTTTGCCATTTTGGTTAGAACTAATGCTATAGCATATTTGACTATGCCAATGCTATATTATTCCAGAATGACAGTATCTCAGACAGGTGTAATACCTATACTGCATATTATATTTTACAAAAACTGTGCTAGTGTTAGCTTATTGGGGTAGTTGGGGTAGTAACGCAAAAACAAAAATTTCTTAAAATGTATAAAAGATAAGTTAAAAATTTGAATGGCATGATATCAAAAACATGTTTTTGAGCAATACCTGGAATATGAAATGATAACAATTTTTAATTTACGAAGATATTTCAAGAAAACAACCTGACCTGGTCATTTTTGACCCACTTATGCATCTAAGGCAGGGGTCTCAAACACGTGGCCCGCGGGCCAAATGTGGCCCACAGGACAATAGTTTGAGGCCCCCGCCTTGATATGAAAGTTTAATGTTAGTGCGGCCCGCGCAAGTTTGATATGGATGCTGTATGGTATCATGTACCCAGAAAAAAATATTAAGTTTGATTCATGTTCATGTTAAAGGTTAAATAACTGTTAATAGTTATCCTCCCTATCCGTGTGGAAGTGGTAAGTTTTTCAAGTCGATATCAACCATGTGTTTGGTTTTGATATTATGCTTAAAGTCAATGATACTTTTAGAAATATCAATATATCGCCCGGTCCTAGTACATAGAGTATATTAGAGTATAGTACATATAGTACAAAATACCTGTTCCATCAGGTGTTGAGAGCACATAAGTTGGGAGCATCTTGACAGCTGCTGTGGGGTTGGTGTCTCTGCAAAGTCCTTTGTCCATTTCCCGTCGGAATCTCACAGATATATCCATCAGCGTTTCATCGGGAAGCTGGAGGTCGTGCAAGTACTTGTCCAACTAAACCACGAGAGAAAGAACACACAAGCTTAATAAATACAAGCTTTTCTTGTAGAAAATCGAAACCAAAGCAAAGTTTATTCATTTTTCTGTTTTTAATAAATGGGTTTTTTTTTTTTTTTTGGAAAACCTGATGCGGGCACATCACAGGGCACATATAGACAAACAACCATTCACACTCACATTCATACCTATGGACAATTTGGAGTGGCCAATTAACCTAGCATGTTTTTGGAATGTGGGAGGAAACTGGAATACCCGGAGAAAACCCACGTATGCACGGAGAGAACATGCAAACTCCACACAGGGATGGCCGAGGATGGAATCGAACCATGGTCCTCCGAGCTGTGAGGTCTGCGTGCTAACCACTTGATATTTATATTGGTGAGAAACTTCTGCTCCACATTTCAGCCCAGTATTCATTCATTCATTCATTTTCTACCACTTATCCTCAAGGGTCAATGGGGTGCTGGAGCCTATCCCAGCTGTCTTCGGGCGAGAGGCGGGGTACACCCTGGACTGGTGGCCAGCCAATCACAGGGCACATATAGACAAACAACCATTCACACTCACATTCATACCTACGGACAATTTGGAGTCACCAATTAACCTAGCATGTTTTTGGATACTTTTGGGACCTTAGGCTGTCTTGCTAAGTGCTAGCATGATGACTGTTAGCATGTTAGCATTTTAGCTAATTTACTCATGTCTAAAGGCAAACACACACATGGCATGATGTGTGGACACTATGGGACTGACCCAAACTTTTCGGGACCTGAGGCTGTCTTGTTAGGTGCTAGCATGGTAGCCGTTAACATGTTAGCATTTAAGCTAATTTACTAATGTCTAAAGGGAAATAGACACATGGCATGCAGGGTCGCGGGGGTGCTGGAGCCTATCCCAGCTGTCTTCGGGCGTGAGGCGGGGTACACCCTGGACTGGTCGCCAGCCAATCACAGGGCACATATAGACAAACAACCATTCACACTCACATTCATACCTATGGACAATATACTAAACAAAAATTAAAAATTAGATGATATCATTATGGCAGTCTTTTCATTTTACATGGGGCAAGTTCGGGCAAGTAGTTCTCACCTTAAGGATTCCCCATGGGCAAGTAATTCTTGTTTTTAACGTAGAGCCCTGGTTATCCCTTTTTTTTCACTAAATGAATATTTTAAGTCTTAATGATGTTCCCGCCAACAGTGTTTCGATTACGGAAATGACACGGCTGTCTCTGCTCTTGACTAGCGGCTGACGCTCGCTCCTTGACTTTGTGGCCTTTCTGGCCACTGGTGTGTTTCACATTCCAATTGTCTCCTCCTCTTACCGTCACCTGCTGTCCACTCCTGAGCCAAGAGTGACACACTTCTGTTCTTTCATCGCTCCTCCGCTTTGTTTTAATCTCTGCAAATATTAACTTTTCATCATTCTGTGTAATGCGAACAGAGAATGGTTTAAATACATCAGCTAGCTCCTTTGTTATACCTCATTAAAATTGTTGAACCAGTTGAAGAATTTACATTTTACACTGTTGGATCTCAAGGGGGGTTTTAAGTAGAGCTTCGGATCATTCAGATCAAACGGGAGTGAGCCAACAAAACTTAGTGAATGGCTGTTTGTTTATATGTGCCCGTGACCAGTAGGGGGGCACCAAGAGCATTCAATAGTGGGGAATGGGGGGGTTTGCTGGAGCCTATCCCAGATGTCTTCAGGTGAGAGGCGGGGTACACCCTGGACTGGTCGCCAGCCAATCACAGGGTACATATAGACAAACAACCATTCACACTCACAATCATACTATGGACAATTTAGAGTCGGCAATTAACCTAGCATGTTTTTGGAATGTGGGAGGAAACCGGAGTACCCGGAGAAAACCCACGCATGCACGGGGAGAACATGCAAACTCCACACAGAGATGCCCGAGCGGGGAATCGAACCCGGGCCTCCTAGCTGTGAGACCTGGCAAAACAGCAACAGCAACAGAGTCAACTATAATGGGTAATATGAATGGAAAGCTGACTGTAGGGGTGTTATTTCATGTCTATAGGGCTCTATAAATATTCATTCATTCATTTTCTACCACTTATCCTCACAAGGGTCGTGGGGGTGCTGGAGCCTATCCCAGCTGTCTTTGGGCGAGAAGCGGGGTACACCCTGGACTGGTGGCCAGCCAATCACAGGGCACATATAGACAAACAACCATTCACACTCACATTCATATCTATGGACAATATGGAGTCGCTAATTAAGCTAGCATGTTTTTGGAATGTGGGAGGAAACCATGCAATGCACGGCGAGAACATGCAAACTCCACACAGAGAAGCCAGAGCGGGAAATCTCTGAGCTGTGTGGCCTGCGCGCTAACCACTTGTGTCCACAAGCAAACAAACAGACAAAAGTACAAATGCCAACATAAACATAAACATAAATCCTCCGTGCTGTGCTTGGTGGAGGTAAAAAAGCCTTACGGAGCACAAGCATTATGGAAACAAGCAGAGAGTTGCAGCAAATGGAGGGGGCACTGTCAAGGTCTCACATTAATGCAGAAGCTGTTCGGGGCACTAAAGGAGTACAGTCTCTTATTGCCACGCCATGGAAGATGTGCAGCACATTGTTGTCCTCCAAAGAGAATTTGAAAACCTGAAGGAAGGCCTATTATAAAAAAGGTCTGCCTCAGGGTTACAGACTGGAACTAAATGGTCACATTTTGCAAGTACAATTTCAGACCTTGCAAGTAAGCATTTCAGCTACTCGTGCATTTGCCCATTTTATTTTCATTCATTCATTCATTTTCTACTGCTTTTTCCTCACGAGGGTCGTGGGGTGCTGCAGCCTATCCCAGCTGTCTTCGGGCGAGAGGCGGGGTACACCCTGGACTGGTGGCCAGCCAATCACAGGGCACATATAGACAAACAACCATTCACACTCACAAATTCATACCTATGGACAATTTGGAGTCGCTAATTAACCTAGCATGTTTTTGGAATGTGGGAGGAAACCGGAGTACCCGGAGAAAACCCACGCATGCACGGGGAGAACATGCAAACTCCACACAGAGATGGCCGAGGGTGGAATTGAACCCTGGTGTCCTAGCTGTAAGGTCTGCGCACTAACCACTCGTCCGCCATGCAGCCCACCTACGTAATTAAATTCATTCATTTGCTACCGCTTTTCCTCACGAGGGTCGTGGGGGGTACTGGAGCCTATCCCAGCTGTCTTGGGGCGAGAGGCGGGGTACACCCTGGACTGGTCGCCAGCCAATCACAGGGCACATATAGACAAACAACCATTCACACTCACATTCATAACAATATACAATTTGGAGTCACCAATTAACCTAGCATGTTTTTGGATACTTGTGTAAGTGCTAGCATGATGACTGTTAGCATGTTAGCATTTTAGCACACACAGTACACACATGGCATGATGTGGGGACACTATGGGACTGACCCAAAATTTTCGGGACCTGAGGCTGTCTTGTTAGGTGCTAGCGTGGTAGCCGTTAGCATGTTAGCATTTAAGCTAATTTACTAATGTCTAAAGACAAATAGACACATGGCATGCAGGGTCAAGAGGGTGCTGGAGCCTATCCCAGCTGTCTTTAGGCGAGAGGCGGGGTACACCCTGGACTGGTGGCCAGCCAATCACAGGGCACATATAGACAAACAACCATTCACACTCACATTCATACCTATGGACAATTTGGAGTCGCTAATTAACCTAGCATGTTTTTGGAATGTGGGAGGAAACCGGAGAAAACCGACGCATGCACGGGGAAAACATGCAAACTCCACAGAGATGGCCGAGGGCGGGATTGAACTCGGTTCTCCTAGCTGTGCAGCCCCACTTCAGACCACACACCTCGGAGACCTGGGTTCGATTCCCCCGATCTCTGTGTGGTGCAGGCGTAGTTTTCCTCCCACATTCCAAAAAACATGCATGTTAGGTTAATTGGTGATGTGATTGGCTGGCCACCAGTCCAGGGTGTACCCCGCCTCTCGCCCGAAGACAGCTGGGATAGGCTCCAGCATACCCGTGACCCTAGTGAGGATAAACGGTAAGGAAAATGAATAAATAATTTAAAAGGTGAGCTCATTAACACTGACCGCCTCTCACCTGAAGACAGCTGGGATAGGCTCCAGCATACCCACGACCCTCGTGAGGATAAGCGGGAGAAAATGAATGAATGAATGCTTTTGGGGGCCCCCACACTGGTCACGGGCACATATAAACAAACAGCCATTCACACACATTCATTCCTATGACCAATTGTGTGGAATATGGTCTTTACGATTTCCTGTGTGGCCTGCATGCCAACCACTCATCCACCTTCCCGCCATGGTGGGTTATCGTCCAGCAAAAGTTGTTACTGCGACAGGCCAAGTGCTTGCGTCATTTATTTAGCAAAATATGATGGCGTCTCAATGTCTGATTTCCTGCTGTGCTATTTCTGCTCTGTAGCCCGTCTTACTACCCGGGCTAAACGCTAAAAAGAAACTTTTAACAGGCTTGTTCCTGTGACTTTCAGGTATATATATATAAAAAACTAAATTACAGGCTAGCTAAATATCCTAACTAAAAGTAGCTGATACAAGTGAACGCCTCTCCGGCCTCAGCAGGTGATGGTGTCACATATTGAGACAACACCACTACATTCAACCAGTGTTACCAGTTTGGCCCGTCTTCAAGGTGGCTTTCGTGGTATAGTACCGAGTAAGCACAGACTAAAAGTCTTTAAAACGGATTTGTATAAAACACCAATATAGTTACTCACTTTAAGTACTTGATCGTCATGGAGTTCGGTGGAGTATTTAGCAAGTAGACTCGAAGCCAACATTGTCGATCCTACTTCTTCAGCTTTTGCAATAGTTCAACGTTTTAATGTTGTTTATTCCAACCGTTTCATTTAACTACCGCACGTCTCCGTTTAAACTTGATTTTCAAAAAAAAAAAACAACAAAATTCCAGTTTCCGGGATTCAGTGGGGTCACGCTCTCACGTCAGGTCGAGTCGCTGATTGGTTGGAAAGAGGGCGTGACGTCATGACGTGCTGTCCTGCTCCGCACTGTTCAGGGGGGATACTGCATATTTAGGTATCGATTCGATACCAAGTAAATGTAGACTCAATATTACCGATGCCGAAACATTTCATGACATGGAATGGTTTTGTATATTTGCCTTTATCATGTTTATAATTACAATTAAAAATGTAGGACAAATATTTTTAGACAAAAAAAATCAAAACAAAAAATCAACAACCAACTGAAAAATCTATAAATACACTCAAACGTTGTGATGCTGTGATTGACAAGAGATGTGATCTATGCGGAAATCATCAAACATCGTCAAAAATCATCGGTTTTTATTTTGTTTTGTAGGCGTCATTTTTGGGTATTAAACCCTGTTCTAATGTGTGTTGAATTGTAACTGTAAAATATGCTGCCGGGCATTTAAAAACGAACTGCGGTCAGCAAACGCCCCATTTCTGTGTGTACCAATGCTGGGGAAACTCTTCTACTTTTACTGACTCGAATTCTTCTGAGTCAGTAGCAGAAGTGAATGCGGGGGATTCGATTCACTTGAGTCAACCGTCAAAGAGCACTTGGGCATGAACTTGGACCCGCATTTAATCACGCTCCGACATGTTACCTAGTTTCCCTTTTCTAATGTAACTAACAGTAACAGGATTATGAATAAATAAATGAACGAGTTGGGAAAAACGGTTCCGGAAAAACCCGGCAGTTGTGAATGAGTCGTTCAATAATCGCACATCTCTATACTACAACGGACATGCTTAGCATGGTCTTGCTCATGAACTCATGAACATGTCATGAACTTTTTTTAATTAAATGTAGTTTTAATAGCAATAATTTAAACACACGAAAGATAACTTCGCTATGTAAAAAGAAACGAACAACAATGCAACCTAATTAAGCGAGGAACAACTCAGGTGTGGGTCTCTCCTCCCATCATCTCACCCCGTCGCCACCTGCCGCCATGACAGTTCATTAACAGCACACGGCGCCTGACATGACTCCAATTAGGCGCTGCTCGATAAAATGAAGGTGCCGGAGGAGGAGTTAATGAGTGACATTTTGAAACGTCTGACAGGTGAGTTGGCGTTGCCAGTTTACAGCAACATTGAGAAATTCAAACGAGGCAAGGATGGCTTCTACGTGGTGGCTGAGGACTTCCACGAAACTGTTAAAAAAAGAGAGCAAGTCAACGCCAAGGAACGGCTGAGGGTGAGTTAGTACTGTTCTTTTATGTGCAGTGAATGTTTACATTCGTACACTTTTGACTTATACAATATACAGGAATTTACTGTGAAAGTTCCGCTGTTCTTAAATTGAACATAAAGGAATAGCTAGCTAATAACAGCTAGTTAGCAAGCAGCTCTGTATGTGGTTCACCAAGGGTGTGTGGATCGATCCAAATGTCGATTCTAGTGATACAAAGGGCAGTAGCAATATAGAGTCCTCTGTTGACATTCACAAATATTTTTGTGTGATTGTGGTTTTATTATTGTTTATTACAGATCCCCATTAGTCCCCCCTGCAGTGAAGACTATTCTTCCTGGGGTCCAAAAAATTACATTTCACATTTCAAAACACAATACAATAAAAACAGTCTTTACAATTAAATATAATTAAATCTAAACAAAAATAATCTGTAATGTAATGTAAATAATCTGGTATGTAATCTGAAATCTAACCTAGTTAGAGACCAATAACAACTCATCTTGCAACAACTTATTAATATAACATAGATAGACTTTCTTTAGGCCCCCGCCTTGATATGAAAGTTTAATGTTAGTGCGGCCCGCGCAAGTTTGATATGGATGCTGTATGGTATCATGTACCCAGAAAAAATTATTACGTTTGATTCATGTTCATGTTAAAGGTTAAATAACTGTTAATAGTTATCCTCCCTATCCGTGTGGAAGTGGTAATAACTTGGAAAGAAAATAACTTGAAGGCTACCGTTTAGGTCGCTAGCTCTCTAGTTTGCGAGTTAGCATGTGTCTCGAGACTCTGCAGTTGCGCAATATGTTGTAAATAAAAAGAGTATAAATGTGACTATAGTCGTGTTTTGTCATGTCTACAGGGCTCTAATAATGCTTTGTTCATTTTAATCTGAAAAAAATAATTTGTCTACCCACCAACTATATGTGGTTTCTTAATTTTTAAATATTTGCCGTTTTATTATTATATTTATTCATTACTGATTGATTTTCTTTATTCTTGATTTGTTTATTTATTTTTCATCTTATTTTGTGTAGAAAAATAAAAAGTAAGATATTTGAGAACAGTGGAATGTTTTATCAGAGCTTTTCTTGTAGAAAATCGAAACCAAAGCAAAGTTTATTCATTTTTCTGTTTTTAATAAATGCGTTTTTTTTGGGGGGGGGGGAAACCTGATGCGTCTCGCCCAGACCCTAGCTCCAGTGGTCCCCAAGTAAATTGAGTTTGACCCCTGACTTAAAGATATATAAAATACTATAATAGTAATTTGAAGGCACAGTCACACAATCATTAGACTAAAATATTAGCTGATTTTGCTGATATTACTTTAATAGTGGATCATATCAAAGTTTGCAGGATCACACAAACCAAATGTCTTTGCCGCAGTTCACTGAACATTGTGGGCCTGTAAGTATCATGATCAGCAAAGGCAAAATTACAAAGTTTTGGTAATACTGGCTCTGTTTTTATTTGGCGTTGCATCAATACCAAAATGTTGTTTTGCCCAACCTTCATTTAATCTGCAATTAATACTTGATCACAGCGCAAAACTGGACACACACTCAAAACTGGGTTTATAATGCAAATATTGCTTTTTAAGTCTAAAAAATGACTTTTTATGCACAAGTGTCTGTTAATTGAGCTAATGTATTATGAATTAATGCTGTGCTTTATTTATTCTGTGACTGTAATTTTCAATGTGTATTTCTATGCAGATAAGGAACCTGAACACCATGTTCTCTCGCTTGAAGCGCATGGTACCGTTGATGCGACCAGACCGCAAGCCCAGTAAAGTAGACACACTTAAAGCTGCAACGGAGTACATTCGATTGTTACTTGCAGTTCTGCAGGACACTGATAATGTACGTAGCCTTGGTCAATGCACTGTTTTTTGATTTAAAGAAAATATTTTAGTTGTTTTAATTCCATTCTGATCTTTAGACTGATGGTAACCAGACTGACTTCATACAGCAAAGAACTGCAGGCCTCAAAGTGAGTTAATGTGTTTTTGACTGTACCATAACAAAAACGGGGTATGGCTCGTACTAAAGTATTTCAGAGGTAATAAAGGGGAAACATGCTGAAAAGTAACTGTACTTTTAATGGGATGGGGAGATAAACGAGAAGAAAGGACATAAGCATTTTGTGCATGTTTTTCCCATGACAGTTTCTGAGTATGCCGGAGGACAACATTGAAGATATCTTCACTATGCCATCAGAAGCAGGAACAGAAGACGAAGATCTGACCAGTCTAGTGTTGCAACATTGCGTGATGCCTTCCTACCAGTTCATCATTCAAGTAGCACCTGATCAAAACTCGGTAACCGTTTGTTTGTTTTGTCACTGTCGCTGAAGTAGACAACTATAGAACTCCTTACCTCTAGAGCAGGGGTCTCAAACTCAATTTACCTGGGGGCCACTGGAGCTAGGGTCTGGGCAAGGCTGGGCAGCATCAGGTTTTCCAGGAAAAAAAAAACGCATTTATTAAAACAGAAAAATATACAAACTTTTTCAGTGCTTTGGTTCCGATTTTCTACAATAAAAGCTCTGATAAAAATTCCACTGTTCTCAAATATCTTAATTTTTATTTTTCTACTCAAAGTAAGGTGAAAAATAAACAAATCAAGAATAAAGAAAATCAATCAGTAATAAATAAATATAATAATAATAATAAAAACTTAAGAAACCACATAGTTGGTGGGTAGACAAATTATTTTTTTCAGATTAAAATGAACAAAGCATTATTAGAGCCCTGTAGACATGACAAAACACGACTATAGTCACATTTATACTTTTTTTTTTTTTTATTTACAACATATTGCGCAACTGCAGGGTCTTGAGACACATGCTAACTCTCAAACTAGAGAGCTAGCCACCTAAACGGTAGCCTTCAAGTTATTTCCTTTAAACTTAAATAGCCAAAAACTTACCACTTCCACACGGATAGGGAGGATAACTATTAACAGTTATTTAACCTTTAACATGAACATTAATCAAACGTATTTTTTTCTGGGTACATGATACCATACAGCATCCATATCAAACATTAAACTTTCATATCAAAGCGGGGGCCTCAAACTAGTGTCCTGCGGGCCACATTTGGTCCGCGGGCCGCGTGTTTGAGACCCCTGCTCTAGAGTTCTGAATCAAAGTTTGGCCTCAAGACTCCCGGGACGGGATGCAGTATTGATATCAGAAAATAATTTAATCTATTAAAAGGCAATGCAACAAGCATTTTTGTAGGCTATATACCAGGACGACTATTAAACGATGCACTTTTGAATGTGCTAAGCACAGGTGTATGAGGTCTTCACTATAACTGGCACACCTGTGCAATATTCTGTCTAATCAGCGTCTTTATTTCCCACACCTGTGAAGTGTGTGGATTACCTCAGCAAAGGAGTAGCGCTCACAAACACGGATTTTATGAACAGTATTTCAGATAAAATAGACCTTTTTTTTGTGTGTTTCTGGGCTCATTTGCCTTTCAGTTTACCCTAATTGAGTTCAAGCGTTTGCAAAATACTTAAATGCAATCTTTTGAACAAACGGCAATCAGATGCTTCAATTCCTGAAATGAAGAACCCCGGAATACATTATTAGAAATGACTTTCAACACAATGCATTTGATTGTTGTCAACGAGTCACAAAGAGCTGGAATTAGACATCGGAACTGTGTTTGTGTTTGTGTGATTTGATGATTGAAGGTGAATAGGCTGTGATTACAGCTGCGTTACCCACACACAATTTGAAGTACATCAACTGTACTGTGGCGCTCACACAACGTCTGAGGTGAGGGATGTGGTGTGCCAACATTGATCAGTGCTAGTGGAGTTTTTTTTAATTCTCATCCAGGAAAACAAATGTCTACAATTTATAACTGAGGCCTTTTTCTCCCAACAGATCTCCCTACCTTGTTGAATGATGTTTGGAAACATACCAGGTTTGTGTAGTTTTTTTTTTTATTTACAACATATTGCGCAACTGCAGGGTCTTGAGACACATGCTAACTCGCAAACTAGAGAGCTAGCGACCTAAACGGTAGCCTCCATGTTATTTCCTTTAAACTTAAATAGCCAGAAACTTACCACTTCCACACGGATAGGGAGGATAACTATTAACAGTTATTTAACCTTTTTAACATGAACATTAATCAAACGTAATAATTTTTTCTGGGTACATGATACCATACAGCATCCATGTCAAACTTGCGCGGGCCGCACTAACACCTTGAGGGCCACATTTGGCCCGTGCGCCGCGTGTTTGAGACCCCTGTCTTAAAATTTGATAGATATAAAAGTAAGGTAATTAATGCATTGCATTGAATGCTGGGCTGATGCTTGATAGTTGAAGCTGTAGTAGATCTTCTTGCACACTGTCATGATTATCTATATATGGATACTTTGTCTAAAGTAGTAATTTTGACATTGTGGTGGTAATGGTACATTTTTCACTACAGAACCAAAATGCTACACAGCAGAGGTAAGATTCATAGTCGTATGCTGCCCTCGTATGGTCAAATATTTCTGTACAATTTCACTAAGGAATAGTGTAATACCACAAAGATTACTACCGTATCACTATTACCACCAAGGCTTTATCAGCTTATGCTTTGAGATTCAGCAGTGCAATATGCTTTCTTTTTTTGGTCAAGTGGGTGATTGATTTTGTTGTCAAATTATTATCCCCCCCAGGGATCGTTAATTTGAAGAAAGGAATTTTCCAGAAGATGGTGTTCTATTTCCTATTTTACTTTTGAAACTTAGTTGTAGGTATATAAAATGTATTTGTTTCACCAAATATATCCTTGGCCACATTTTGAAGTGTACATCCAAGTGATTTTGTAAAGGAACGGCAGTGCTGCAGTTATTTGTACAATCCTAATAAAAACTTTTGACTGCTAATAAACTGAAATCAATTGTGAGTTGTATATGCATTATTGTAGTTTCAATACAGTTTAATCAAAATGTCACAAGGGCTTCCTGGGCCCTATGTAAGTGTGTTGACTTTAAATTGTGTCTTTAAACGTCTCGTATACCACTATGTATTGATAAACAGCTCTGTTTTAATGTGACCAAGTCATATGCAGTATATGGTGAGTTATGATGCCATCTACTGTACAATAGTTGTAAGGACAAGCTACACCAACAATCCCATCATAATGTGTCTGTAAGCATGTTTTTGGAATGTGGGAGGAAACCGGAGTACCCGGAGAAAACCCACACATGCACAGGGGAGAACATGCCGAGGGTGGAATTGAACTCGGGTCTCCTAGCTGTGAGGTCTGCGCGCTAACCACTCTTTCACCATGCAGCCCCCCAATGTTTTTCATTCATTTTCTACCGCTTGTCCTCATGAGGGTCACGGGGGGTGCTGGAGCCTATCCCAGCTGTCTTTGGGCGAGAGGCGGGGTACACCCTGGACTGGTCAATCACCAGCCAATCACAGGGCACATATAGACAAACAACCATTCACACTCACATTCATACCTGTGGCCAATTAACCTAGCATGTTTTTGGAATGTGGGAGGAAACCGGAGTACCCGGAGAAAACCTGCTGAGGGTGGAATTGAACTCGGGTCTCCTAGCTGTGAGGTCTGTGCGCTAACCACTTGAACACCGTGCAGCCCCTCCAATGTTTTTCAGTGAATGTCAAATATTCGTTTTCACATTTTTTTTATGCTGTTCATATTGTTGCTTTATGTTTATATGTAAGTATTTTCTTGATCACAGACAAAGAATTTCAATGAGAGCAAATTAGTTTTTGCTTTTGTTTACTTTTTTGGACTTCTGTATTTTCCTCAAACAATTATATGTAATAAAAGGCATTAAGGGAACAATTGTGTTATCTTGTTTTGTTACATTGTCATATATTTATATTAGGGTTGCACCGATTACAATTTTCCTGAGGATCACCTATCTTAAGAAAGCACACGTCCACATCAATATTGTGACACTCAAGGGTCTTTTCTTGCAGGGAATAACTTTTATTAAAAGAGTAAGAGAGAAACTTGCTTTCAACACTTATAACAGGAAATGTCAACATTAAATACATAACAACGCAACAGACAAACAAAAGCATTCCCACTGCTTGAACAGAACGAGGACGAACGAATATGAACCTCCAACTACAAACCTACGAAGCATCCACATCGGCAGCGCCGCAAAGCACGCCGGGAACACGGAAGTGCCCCCAGTGACGCCGCAATATGTACTGTAGGCCTATACTTAGTTGAATACTTGATTCCTAAAGTATCATATTTTAATAGAATAGCGTTATCCCAAATCAATGACTTGTCACTTCCTCTTACCGGAAATTACAATGGTAATATGACGTTTTCTCCTCTTCTTTGCATTATTTATCAATTATGACTCAAGACTACGCCCCTCTTCCGCTACGTAGCCAAGATGGCGATGATTCATTGGCCGTGTTGAGTGAAACATCCGGGTACTGCAGCTCTTCTTTCCAGCATGAACGCACTTTGTACACTCGAAATGCTAAGTGTAAGTGTATAAGTGCGCCATTTGGAGCACTGTGTTACGACCGCTCCAGACTGGGCAGGCGTGGCAGTGGGCTGGTCCTTTTGGAGGCGCAGTCGGCAATGAAAAGCATCATGGTCCCTCAGACTTGCTAGTAGATACCCTGACAAAGGAAGGCGGTTCTTGCAACGTATATTAATCCACCGCATTTGCCTTATTTGAAAGGGGATGCTGGGCATGCACTGAGGTGAGTGCACTGCTTTTCTAGTAAGTGTTTTATTTTTGTGTTTCTGTGTTTTTGCGTGTGTGATTGGGCGTTGTGCAGCATCCTCATTGATGCTGCATCTCAAACGCTTTGCATGTCCATTACTCTTAAGTATATATGAAATATAATATGCGTGTGTGTATTTCTTTTAATACTCAGTTGCGTTCATGGCGTCGTTTATCCGAGTACGATTCAAAGACTTATTGTTGCCAAAACAACCAAAATTTTCTCCTGCAACATTTTTGGACTGCGTTGAATCGGCCTTGTCGTGTTTCCGTCGCTGTCGGCCTCCACATATTGCGGATGGCAGTCAACGCATCATTGGCTCTGCTGGTGCTGATGCTGCCTTTGCGTGCTTTGAGTGTTGCTAGGGAGCCATGCAACGTGCGACCGCAAGGGGATGATGGAGTACAGAGAGGGGCGTCCTGTGGATATGATTCACTCACCGTACATGTTTTGCTTCTGCTACATTGTTATTGTTATTGGTATTTGAAGGGGCTATGCAGTAGACGGTGATACCAAGGGACGTTTATTTTCATAATTGCATGTGTTTTTGTTGTATTGTTCATATTGTTACTTTATTGATAGTGATACAGATATATATTCTGTATTAAATTTCAATTTTAAAAAGTATTGTTATCGGTATCTGTATTGACAATACTGGCCCTGTGTTTACATAGTCGTGCTGACGGATATTGATGAATTTGCATATTGGTGCATGTGCATGTTTATGGACACTGGAGAGCAGAAATATGAAATGAAAAGCAAAACAAATATGGTATTTTTTTTCTTTTCTGCAAGACGGAGCTGCATGTGAGTGCTTTTAGATTATGAGAGAGGACACAGAAGCACATGTTTTAATGTTGCAGTCTCCAAAAGTGTCCATTAAGACCAGAAAAAGTCATTAAATATGTGGCTAGTCGCTTTTTTTTTTGATAAAGAGAATGTAGTGACTGGATTAGGGCTTCAACTACAGCTGGTCAATATGGACCAAAACTCATATCTTGATATATTTAGGTTGAATATCGATAACAATATATGTATATCCACATATTTTTGAGACAAAAAAAAAACGCAAAAAAAACATGCAGCCCGCGGGCCAAATGTGGCCCGCAGGACTCAAGTTTGAGGCCCCCGCCTTGATATGAAAGTTTAATGTTAGCGCGGCCCGCGCAAGTTTGATATGGATGCTGTATGGTATCATGTACCCAGAAAAAATTATTACGTTTGATTAATGTTCATGTTAAATGTTAAATAACTGTTAATAGTTATCCTCCCTATCCGTGTGGAAGTGGTAAGTTTTTGGCTATTTAAGTTTAAAGGAAATAACTTGAAGGCTACCGTTTAGGTCGCTAGCTTTCGAGTTTGCGAGTTAGCATGTGTCTCAAGACCCTGCAGTTGCGCAATATGTTGTAAATAAAAAGAGTATAAATGTGACTATAGTCGTGTTTTGTCATGTCTACAGGGCTCTAATAATGCTTTGTTCATTTTAATCTGAAAAAAATCATTTGTCTACCCACCAACTATATGTGGTTTCTTAAGTTTTTATTTTGTGCCGTTTTATTATTATTTTTTATTATATTTATTTATTACTGATTGATTGATTTTCTTTATTCTTGATTTGTTTAGTTATTTTTCATCTTATTTTGTGTAGAAAAATAAAAATTAAGATATTTGAGAACAGTGGAATGTTTTATCAGAGCTTTTATTGTAGAAAATTGGAACCAAAGCGAAGTTTATTCATTTTTCTGTTTTTAATAAATGCGTTTTTTTGTTTTTTGTTTTTAAACCTGATGTGGCCCAGCCTCACCCAGACCCTAGCTCCAGTGGCCCCCAGGTAAATTGAGTTTGAGACCCCTGGTTTAGTTTTATTAAAATGTAAACAATCTTATCGAACAATAGCTGCTGAAATAAATAATATATTATCTTTCAATAAATATAGAAAAAGTTAATCTAATGTTCAATCTTCAGTCGAATCATGCTGCACTCAGGGTAGTCTCTGCAGCCGGGTAAGCACCATTAGCTCTTCCATTTCACGTTTCCCATGACGACAGACGGTAAATATGGTTGATACGGTCTTTATGATACCGTCTTTTTTGCAGTTCACTCCCACTATACAGCCTCTCCTCCTTCGTATCTCTGCAGGGATCTCCGATTGCTCCTCATAGCGAAGGGGTGCTCAAAGCTGCTCCCGAGTGTAAGCAATGGAGCAAGCTTCAAGCTACAAACGTAACAAAATGAACATCCATAGCTGCAATCCTGGTTAAGGGGTCGGTATGGCACCAAAAACAATAATGAAGTAATAAATGAAGTACTATTAAACACTAAAAACGCTGCAGAAGATACAGACCGGTCGTAACTAGCTTGTACACAAACGGCACCATCAAATCCAGTCTACAAATGATATGCTTGTTTTTTGACATCATTCTTAAAAGAAATATAGATATTTTTAAAATATCGATATATATATAGCCCAGCCCTAGTTGAAACTAACAATTATTTTCTTCTTTCAATTAATCTGAAGCTTGTTTTGATTAGTCGTAGTTGGTTACAAATCAATATGAACCAAACACAAAAGCTGATGTGTTTAAATATCTATAAATGAATCAATCAATCAATCAATTAATAATGAAATAATTGTTGCAGTACTAGTCTTAATAGTCTTAAAAGTCTGCAACACTGATCCCTCTTGCTGTGTCTTCTTATTCTCCAGCAGACCAAATACAAATAAGATGTCTTAAGAATCAGCATTACGATTCCATCTACTGTACGGAGTTGTAACAACATTCACAGACAGTCGACAAATGTCTTTGTGGCTGTTTGTTTGCCTGTTACAAGTACAAGTTATGTGTAACAATAATAATACAGTATAATACTCATGGTCCTGATTTAGGTGGGCGTTGAAGTGAAATGTTGAAGTGACTATGGTTACAACTGGCTATAATAAAAACATGCACATCTAAATCAACGTCATTTCTATGAAATTTATACTATGTTGCCACGGAGATTAGTGATGACTCAGTCATAAAACATACAATTTTGTTTATCCATCCATCCATCCATCCATCCATTTTCTACGCCGCTTATCATCACAAGTTTTAGTCTCATGAAAGTGCAAACCTGCTTAAGTATTATTCCAACGAACATACATGTGCATTTACAATATGTACTACATGCATGTGTATGAGAGGCTAATGTGCACCATAATGGATTTCTGTGAAATTTGATTCTCAGTGCATAGCAGCATGTTTCCATCAGTCTCTCCTCAGACGTTATCTATACATATATTACTTGTAAAAATAGCTAAGTATGAAAATAATGTACAGTACTTACATAAAACCAGTTCCCATAGAATGTATTTTTTGGCAAACAGTATGTAAGTAATTGAGTAAGACACACAAAAAGGGAGGGTGTGGTGTTTTGGGACCTTATCTGCTCCATGCAGCGCTATAAGTGTGTGTGTATGTGTGTGTATGTGCGTGTGTGTGTGTGTGTGTGTGTGTGTGAGGCCACCGCTTTTCCACAGATCGTTAAAGTATATCTGGTGTTTTTCGCCACTTTACCAGGCTGTGTTGCTGATCCACTTCCTGTTCATCATTCGGATTAATCTTTACGTGAGCTTGTACTACCATGCTGCGTGTACGAGTATACACTTTCCTTTGTTTTGGTAGGTTTCCTTTCAGTTATCCTTTTTCTGTTATTATTTTTGGAAATTGAGGATTCATGTGCTGCTAAATGCTGATAATGTGATGATAGATTACCGGTTGGTGCCTTCAAGCAGAAAAGTGTAGGAAATTGAATGAAAAAAGAATTTTAATATCTTCATTTATTCATTCAATTTCTACCGCTTTTTCCTCACGAGGGTCGCGAAGGGTGCTGGAGCCTATCCCAGCTGTCTTCAGGCGAGAGGCGGGGTACACCCTGGACTGGTCGCCAGCCAATCACAGGGCACATATAGACAAACAACCATTCACACTCACATTCATACCTATGGACAATTTGGAGTCGCTAATTAACCTAGCATGTTTTTGGAATGTGGGAGGAAACCGGAGTACCCGGAAAAAACCCACGCGTGCACGGGGAGAACATGCAAACTCCACACAGAGATGGCCGAGGGTGGGAATTGAACCCTGGTCTCCTAGCTGGGAGGTCTGCGCGCTAACCACTAGACCGCCGTGCCGCCTGGAGCTGATCTAAGGACGTAAAAACAAAAAATGAAAATCCGAAAACAAACTCTACTCTCTACTATGAATACAGGTGATATGATATAATATACGTATATAATTATGGCCCTTGATGAAAAGTGGTTAGCATGTTGGCCACACAGTCAGGAGACCTGTGTTCGATTCTCCGCGCCGGCATCTCTGTGTTGAATTACCTCCGGTTTCCTCCCACATTCCAAAAACATGCTAGGTTAATTAGCGACTCCAAATTGTCCATAGGTATGAATGTGAGTGTGAATGGTTGTTTGTCTATATGTGCCCTGTGAAACAACAAAATAATGATTTGTTGCAGTCCTGGTTATGTCAAAATCAATAAGAACAAATAAAGAAGGGTGAGAGGGGCAACTGGAAAGGAACTAGCACTGACTAAAAGAAGTGTAGAGGTGGTTATAGGGGTGTTAGATTGTGTCTAGAGGGCTCTAACAATGTTAAAAATTGTATTTCAGGAGTGTCCAAAATGCAGACTATGGGACATTTTTTACCCATGGCTGTTTTTTTTGTTCATTCATTCATTCATTCATTTTCTACCGCTTTTTCCTCACAAGGGTCACCGGGGGTGCTGGAGTCTATCCCAGCTGTCTTTGGGCGAGAGGCCGGGTACACCCTGGTTATCGTTTTCAAATTCAAAAAATAGAATTCAACAAGAAAACTATTTCAAAAGGACAGAAAAAGTGAAAATACTAAGAGAAAAAAGTGTTAATCTAGGAAGAACATTTTATGAGAAAGAATTTTATGAGAATAATTTTGTTATATAATGAGGAAAAACAACATTAAAGAAAGAAGTCATAATCTTATGATGAGAAACAACAGAACAAATAATGTTATAAGTTTGTGGAAATTAGGTTGCAGAACGATGAGCAGAAAGCCAAAATATCATGGGAATAAAATTGAAACAATGTTTCCTATTATGACTAATTGGAATTTAAAAAAAATTAAATAAATTAATTGAATTAACTATAACTCCAAAGCACCCATTTAAGTTTTGCACAAATGGAGGAACAATTACAATTGAATGCATCTCATAATCAGTTCCCAGTTCCACATTTCCAAAAGGAGTAGGAAGAAGCAAAGCTTATTAAATCCTACCCCTCCATCTGGTACTTTTACAGTCACTAACTGTTACATTTGTTCACTTCCTGCTTTCCTAACATAGTTTAATTTTTTTTTTTCAATTGAGTGCATCCCGTAATCAGTTCCCAGTTCCACATGTCCAAAAGGAGTAGGAAGAAGCAAAGCTTATTAAATCCTACCCCTCCATCTGGTACTTTTACAATCAGTAACTGTTGCATTTGTTCACTTCCCGCTTTCCTAATATAGTTTAAGGTTTTTTTATTTATATTTTTTAATTTTGTAATTTTTTGTCAAAATGATCTGACACATTTGTAGGTTAAGTAAAAGGAAAATAAAGTAAAGAAACAAAAAAATGTTTTTACTTTTGAAAAGTAAATGTTACATTTGTTCACTTCCTGCTTTCCAGTTACAGTATTAACTATTATATTTTCTGTATTCATATTTTCTCCAGAGTTATCCTCGACCCAGACCTGGTTGTAAGACACCAACTGTGTAAGATGAGCAAGTCCCCCACCCCGAAGGGCACCCCGGTGCAGCGCAGCCCCAGTGATGGGGTCCCGGAGGGCCTCCAGTCTCCTCAGCATTCAACACCTAGCTCTGGACCCCAGCTTAAGAAACGCATCTCGAGCCTCCTTCAGAGTCCGGTAAGATCAGCGAGCTCTACAGGAATACAACATCATCAAATATGAGCAAATGTAGACTTATCATAGTTGTAACTCTAACTCTATACTGTGTTTGATATGAAATATTGATGGTGAGACTGTGATGATGCGTTTGAAGTAAGAGTGCAAATGAGGCATGAACTATGAGTACAATCAGCAGTGGTTTTAATGGAGTACACTAATGTACATATCTTTAATGACTGATGTACATCGACCTGTGTGTACAGTCATTCAGGGAGGAACTGGATGTGCTGATTCAGGAACAGATGAAAAAAGGCGGCAACTCCTCAAACCTATGGGCACTCAGGCAGTTGGCGGACTACATGACCTTGCACGGCTCCCCGGCCGCCCTACCTGTCTCCCCATCCAGTATGTACATTTATATACGCCGTCAGTTACAAATGTTACAATTTTTCGGCTATTTGTTCTGGGGTGGACGACACTACAAAAATCGGTATTGATGCCATACCAAGTAATGGTAATGGTAATGGTTTTATTTCATGCATCCCATAATCAGTTCCCAGTTCCACAGGTCCAAAAGGAGTAGGAAGAAGCAAAGCTGATTAAATCCTACCCCTCCATCTGGTACTTTTACAATCAGTAACTGTTACATTTGTTCACTTCCTGCTTTCCTAATATAGTTTAAGGAAACTAATAAACGAATAAATTAAATTATTGATCTGTTAATTTAATTTAATTTAATTTAATTTAATTTAATTTAATTTAATTTAATTTAATTTAATTTAATTTAATTTAATTTAATTTAATTTAATTTAATTTAATTTAATTTAATTTAATTCACACTCACATTCATACCTATGGACAATTTGGAGTCGCCAATTAACCTAGCATGTTTTTTTGGAATGTGGGAGGAAACCGGAGTACCCGGAGAAAACCCACGCATGCACTGGGAGAACATGCAAACTCCACACAGAGATGGCAGAGGGTGGAATTGAACCCTGGTCTCCTAGCTAACCACTCAACTGCCGTGCCGCCCAGTTTATTCATTCATTCATTCATTTTCTACCGCTTTCGCGGGGGTGCTGGAGCCTATCCCAGCTGTGATTTAATTTAATTTAATTTAATTTAATTTAATTTAATTTAATTTAATTTAATTTAATTTAATTTAATTTAATTTAATTTAATTTAATTTAATTTAATTTAATTTAATTTAATTTAATTTAATTTAATTTAATTTAATTTAATTTAATTTAATTTAATTTAATTTAATTTAATTTAATTTAATTTAATTTAATTTAATACAAGTATTCCTGATACTATCTTTGAATGAATTTCAGACTTCACGTTTTGATTGATTGCTGTGACCCCAGGATGCAAAGGTCATGGTTGCTGATGTTGAATCATTGAATCATTCATGAACAATGTGTCTGCACCACGCAAAAAATTGCAATGTACCAAAATAACTGGAACACTCAACAGCACTGCTAAGACTAAACACAAAACTCACCAACGCAAGTGGAAACAGGAAGGCACAGGTGGACAAATCAAACACACACATACAGTAGTCCAAAGTACACACAAAGGTAAAACTTATGGTATATACGATTATTCTCTTGTGTGGTTTTGTGACCTATGCCTCTGTCCACCCCACAGACATGATGATGGTGACGCCCATCAATGACCTCCAGGGCTGCGATCCTGGCAGCATGGTGAAAGGGGAAAGACTGATGCGCTGCAAACTCGCCAGCGTCCATCGTCTGTTTGATCTCTACGGCTGGTCCCAGATCAGTCACACCTGTCTCACTGTTGGTTTTGTATTTTAGTTGATACTCACCTGGTCGTAACTGTTGCATTACGATTCCATTTTTGTTAATGTTATCATTTAGGATTTGTATTTTTCTTTTTTTTTTCTTTTTTTTTTTTTTAAACAGCTGCGAGTCAGCAAAGAACAGGAACACTTCTTGGTGCTACCCGACGGCCTGGCTTATAGCGAGGTTACTGGATCAAGCCTGGTTAGTAGAGGCTATGTCCTCATTCATTAGCATTGGATAATATGATTATCGGCAAAAAAAACAGTCTATTTTTATTATTGGTTGATACTAAGTAAACATATGCTTTGGGGATTGTGTGATTTTCAGGTAAAGGTGAATATCTTGGGTGAAATAGTGGAGAAGGGCAGTACCAACCTTGGCGTGGATGAAGAGAAGTTCAGCCTGCACTCAGCCATCTACTCGGCACGACCTGATGCTCGCTGCCTACTCCACCTTCATACGCCAGCCACAGCTGCAGTGAGTCTTCCTGGGGCATCATTTGGGGAATAATAGTAATAATAAAAAAATAATAATAAAAATAATAACAATAATAATTATTTTTTTATTATTATTATCAATAATAATAATTATTATTATTATTATTAGTAGTAGTAGTAGTAGTAGTAGTAGTATATATAATTATTATTAGATATAATTATATTGTTATTATTATATTATATAATAATAATAATAATTACTATTTAATATTAATAAATATAATTAATATAATAATTATTATTATACAATATAATAATAATTATTATTATTATTATTATTATTATCATTGTTATTATTATTTCATAATATATATATATTATATATAATATATATAATAATTATTATTATTAACACAATAATAATACAATAATAAAACACAATAATAATAATAATAATAACATAATATTATTATTATATTATAATATAATATTATTATTAACACAATAATAATAATAAGAACAATTAAATTAAATTAAATTACATTAAATTACATTAAATTACATTAAATTACATTAAATTACATTAAATTACATTAAATTACATTAGGAAAGCAGGAAGTGAACAAATGTAACAGTTACTGATTGTAAAAGTACCAGATGGAGGGGTAGGATTTAATAAGCTTTGCTTCTTCCTACTCCTTTTGGACATGTGGAACTGGGAACTGATTATGGGATGCACTCAATTGTAATCTGATGCATGTTCAAATGAAATAAAACCATTACCATTACCATTACCATTACAGTTTGGTGACAGTTGATGCCAGCATGATGAAGCAACCTTACCAACCTGAGGCAAAAGTGGCTCATTTTGGGTCCGTGATCAGGAAACTCCACAAACCTTAATCTCTTTCAGGACTTGTGGTTGATGAAAATACAGATATGAATACATAATAAATACAGCAGTATACAGAAACATTGTATAATGCATAAATAATGCAGAATATCAACTGGGCTTATTAATGATACATGAATGAGATACATTGCTTGGCATTGTTGATATTGACATACAAGCTTCTGATGTTTTAATGAATAATTGATCATTTTATTGTCATATTTAATGTTACTGTTATCCAATTCTTGATCTTCCTGTTCAGCAATCCTTTGAATTGTTGTGTTGTTGGCGTGGAATGTCGATGACTTTATTCCATCAGAAGACATCGATATTTGTGCCTTTCATTTTTCCTTGTAGTCGACATGATGTAATGTTTTGTATTTGTCCGATATCTTGATGTCCTTGAAAACAACTACTATGGCTTTTGCCTCAGGTTGGTAAGGTTGCTTCATCATGCTGGCTTTATTTCATTTGAACATGCATCAGATTACAATTGAATGCATCCCATAATCAGTTCACAGTTCCACATGTCCAAAAGGAGTAGGAAGAAGCAAAGCTTATTAAATCCTACCCCTCCATCTGGTACTTTTATAATCAGTAACTGTTACATTTGTTCTCTTCCTGCTTTCTTAATTTAATTTAATTTAATTTAATTTAATTTAATTTAATTTAATTTAATTTAATTTAATTTAATTTAATTTAATTTAATTTAATTTAATTTAATTTAATTTAATTTAATTTAATTTAGTTGAATTTAATTTAATTTAATTTAATTTAATGAAATTTAATTTAATTTAATTTAATTTAATTTAATTTAATTTAATTTAATTTAATTTAATTTAATTTAATTTAATTTAATTTAATTTAATTTAATTTAATTTAATTGTTACAGGTCGAGTGGTTAGCGCGCAGACCTCACAGCTAGGAGATCAGGGTTCAATTCCACCCTCGGCCATCTCTGTGTGGAGTTTGCATGTTCTCCCCGTGCATGCGTGGGTTTCTTGGCGATGTGAACATCAAGAGTGACAAATGTCTGTCCTCAGGTTTCAGCCATTAAATGTGGCCTCCTGCCATTATCCCACGAGGCCCTGCTCGTGGGTGATGTCGCCTATTATGAATTCAATGGAGTCATGGATGCGGAGGAGGAACGTGTGGAGCTTCAGAAAAGCCTCGGACCCACTTGTAAGGTGAGACAATCGAGGCTTGAGTCAGGCGGCTGCTTCGTGCTTTGTATAAATACTTAATTATCAAATCAGGCACTGCGGCAATATTACTGCTTTTATGATACGCTTTTATTCCACATGCATGCATTTTATTTTATTTTATTGATTGTTTTTAATTAAGTCTTAATCATGTGAAGGTTCTGGTGCTCAGAAATCATGGAATAGTGGCTCTGGGGGAGTCGGTGGAGGAGGCATTCTACACAATATACCACATTCAGGCTGCCTGTCAGATCCAGGTACACACTCACACACACACAGGTCTTTAAATATATATAAACGTTAATGTAGAACTTTACTTTTAAAGTGATTAAATATCATTTCGACTTCTGTGTGCCAGGTATCAGCACTGTGTAGTGCCGGGGGTGAAAAGAACCTGATCCTCCTTGACCGGACCACCCATAAACCAAACTATGCTGGAACAGTGGGTAGAACCGGCTCTACCTTTGGTCCAATGCACAAGAGCCGCATTGGAGAGCATGAGTTTGAAGCCCTTATGAGAACGCTAGATAATTTGGTGAGTCAATTCTATACAAAGTTATACTGAGCAGGTAAAAAGTAACATATAGTTGAACCTTTTTTGGTGGTTGATTGACAATGACAGTATTGTTAGCTAGCTGAAATTAACTTGTTTTCTTGTGTTATAATGCACAGAAAAGGGACAGAAATATGTCTTCATGTGAATGATGGGGGGGGGGAAGTTCAGTACTATGTTGTAGATTAGATTAGATTAGATTAGATTAGATTAGATTAGATTAGATTAGATTAGATTAGATTAGATTAGATAGATATATACAAGAAGGTATATACAAGATATCCAAAATATTTGGCTTAATTGGTCGAACCAGGGGGCGGCACAGCGGTCGAGTGGTTAGCGCGCAGACCTCCCAGCTAGGACACCAGGGTTCAATTCCACCCTCGGCCATCTCTGTGTGGAGTTTGCATGTTCTCCCCGTGCATGCGTGGGTTTTCTCCGGGTACTCCGGTTTCCTCTCACATTCCAAAAACATGCTAGGTTAATTAGCGACTCCAAATTGTCCATAGGTATGAATGTGAGTGTGAATGGTTGTTTGTCTATATGTGCCCTGTGATTGGCTGGCCACCAGTCCAGGGTGTACCCCGCCTGAAGACAGCTGGGATAGGCTCCAGCAACCCCCACGACCCTCGTGAGGAAAAAGCGGTAGAAAATGAATGAATGGTCGAACCAGGAAGTAGTCTGCTAACAAAATCAACACATCACAATGTATTTTTATGTACTGTAACCTAAAACTTTATTTGGCCTATGGAAGAAAAAACGTAAAAACTTACTGTAAATTGGTAAATGTTCGTTATCTGATGAAATGGTAACTTTTACCGCCTGGTGTTCTCTAGGGTTACCGTACAGGCTACACCTACCGTTTCCCGTTACTGCTCGAAAGATCACGTACACGAAGGGATATAGAGGTTCCTGCGACCGCCACAGCCTTTCACCAGTTTGACGATGACGGAGTCCCTCTGGGTCTCAAGCAGCATCCTTTTACCCAACGCCAGCAGCAGGAGAGAACTCGATGGCTCAATACTCCGAATACCTACCAAAAAGTCAGCCAGGAGCAGGCCAGTCCTGGACAGCGTACCACTGTAAGTATGCAGCGTTAGAAATGTTACAGGATTCATGAATACACTGGATGGTTAGGGACTGTCTATAACCGACTTTTAATTTCAAATTTTAATACAAAAGGACAGTCAGAAAGTCATACACTAATCCCGTGAGGGGCCGTGTCAGGTCAGACATTAGGGACACGATCAAGACCAGGACTGAGATTAAAATGAAATGTAGATGGACAATGAGAATAAGCCTTGAAACTTAATGAGATTTCAGACCATGGAGTCCATTGATGGCGTGCAAATACAACGTCAGTGGAACATTGGTTAGCACCATTCATTCATTTTGTTTCCTTTTCCTGTTCGCTTTAGTATTGATTTTAATATTTTATTGTTTGTTTTTAAGGCGTTGAATGGCCTGGCCCCTAAATACATCTCGGACCTCATTCACATTTACTCTCCAGCGCGGTCACTGAGGTCCGAGGGCCAGCTCCAACTTGTGGTGCCCAAGACGAGACTTAAGACCAAGGGAGACCGAGCCTTTTCTGTGATTGGCCCCAAGCTATGGAAGTCTCTCCCCTCCCATGTAAAAAAAAAGCCCCCCAATATCGAAAGCTTTAAGTCTCGTCTTAAAACCCACTTTTATTCTCTGGCTTTTAACTCGGAGTGAGTCGTTGTTTTTATTTTAATTGGTTTTATTTTTTATACTTTTATTGCTTTGCTTATTTAATATTGAAATTTTTTTTAATTACATTTTTTTTATTTTTATTTTTTTAAATTAATATTCTAATTAATATTTTAAAATATTTAATATTTTAATATGTTTTTAATATTTTAATATCTATTTTACTATTTTAGTAACATATTTTTCAGAGAGCCCTGTGATTGGCTGGCGACCAGTCCAGGGTGTACCCCGCCTCTCGCCTGAAGACAGCTGGGATAGGCTCCAGCACCCCCCGCAACCCTCGTGAGGAAAAAGCGGTAGAAAATGAATGAATTAATTTTTTTTTAATTAATATTCTAATTAATATTTTAATATTTTAAAATATTTAATATTTTAATATGTTTTTAATATTTTAATATCTATTTTAGTAACATATTTTTCAGAGAGCCCTGTGATTGGCTGGCGACCAGTCCAGGGTGTACCCCGCCTCTCGCCCGAAGACAGCTGGGATAGGCTCCAGCACCCCCCGCGACCCTCGTGAGGAAAAGCGGTAGAAAATGAATGAATGAATGAATGAATTTTTCAGAGATAGCCAAGGGTGGAATTGAACTCGGGTCTTCTAGCTGTGAGGTCTGTGCGCTAACCACCTGACCGCCGTGCAGCCCTGCAATTATGTTTTTGTAATACAACAACAATATGAGTCATTGGTGATATCGTGGTCTGCAAAGCTGTCATGCAGGGCTTGATTCTGTATTCATGTTTTAACTGTTAGGTGAACTGTCCAGGGTGCTGGAATGAAGCAGCATTAAAAATGAATGGAAATGTGGAGAAAGGAAATGATACTGGTTGTTTGAATCAGTAGGAGGCGCTAGCTTTTCCAAGATGTTTACCCCCCCCCTTTTTTTTTTCCTCCCACCTCACTGAAGCTTTCTGCATTGCAGAGAAAGCCAGCTCTGGATGCACCCTGACTGCTGCAGTGCAGCGTCTGCCCTCTGGTGGAAAAAAAACAACAGCACCAAAATATTATATTTTAGACCTGAATCTCCAATAAAATAATAACAATGTTGAGTATTGCACTGTTTTTGTTCAATATATTCAATTGCTGTTTGTCTACCACAGTGGATGAAGACAGAAGAGGTGACACAAGCTGGTAGTACATCCATCAAGATAGAAAACCCCAACCAGTTTGTGCCTCTTTTTACCAACCCTCGGGAAGTGATTGAGACACGAAACAAGGTAACGTGAGATTGTCCTTTTCTGTCAAATCTTAACATCCTACTGATGTTCAACCACCCCCCCCCCCCCACCTCAAACCCATCACCACCACAGATCCGACAGCAGAATCGCCAGGACATGAAGACAGCAGGTCCACAGTCTCAAGTCCTCGCCAGTGTCATAACGGACGATAGCCCTCCGGTAAAACGCAACATCATCTCCTTGCAGATTAACTCCAGATTTTAAGAGCTTTGTTTTTTTTTTTTTAATTATGTTAGTCTCCGGTCAGCCCACCACAAGTTCCACCAGAGCCTGAAACCCCAAACCCCTTTAACCAGCTGACAGACCAGGAACTCGAGGAGTATCGCAAGGAAGTGCAGAAGAAACAGGACAGTGGGACCAACGGTATGTTTCATTGTCAATGGGCTGTTGTCTATTACTACCCAGGAGATATAAAGTACTTTTAACTGTACAGTACATTTTAATTTAGAGCCGAAATAGCGCAAAACTATATTTGCAAGCCAACTTAGAGTACACCCAGACCTGACCCAGACCTGACCCAGACCCAAGGCCGACGCATACAATGAAACCCTTCTATGTCAACAACCTGTTTATGTACACCAATTCCTGAAGTCTACTGTACATTTTTACATTTATTTATGATGAGTGGTATTGGTCAGGGGCCCTGTTTGACGATTCCAAGGGCCTAATAATATGAAATCATCATAAAATAAAAATAAAAATAAAAATAAAAATAAAAATAAAAATAAAAATAAAAATAAAAATAAAAATAAAAATAAATATAAAAATAAATTAAAATTAAAATTAAAATTAAAATTAAAATTAAAATTAAAATTAAAATTAAAATTAAAATTAAAATTAAAATTAAAATTAAAATTAAAATACAAACACAAATACAAACACAAATACAAACACAAATACAAACACAAATACAAACACAAATACAAACACAAACACAAACACAAACACAAACACAAACACAAATACAAACACAAACAAAAATAAAGAAGAAAAGCGGTAGAAAATGAATAAAATAAAAATAAAAATAAAAATAAAAATAAAAATAAAAATAAAAATAAAAATAAAAATAAAAATAAAAATAAAAATAAAAATAAAAATAAAAATAAATTTATTTACAATACATTTTATTTGTATAGTGCTTTTCAAAATACTCACACACTTTACAGAAGAATGGAGTTGAATAAAAGCAAGTAAACAGAGCAAAAGATACATTAAAATACAACATTCATTCGTTAATACACAGCTAAAACAAGAGTAAAAGCGGGGCACAGCAGTCAGGTATAAAAAGTTAGACATTAAAAACAGATTTAATGAGGTGGGTTTTGAGTTGTTTTTCAATATTATAATTCAGTATAATAAACAATATTTCCACAGTTTATTGTCATTGTACAGAGGGATTGAAAAGTGCTTATTATTTATTTGTGAACTATAATTCTTGCAAGAAATGAACATGAGAAGAAAGCGTATTGCATGGAGTTTTATTTAAAATTCCATATGAGCGCCAGCATTGGCTTTTACACAATTACTGTACTTTTAATATTGAGACCTCATCTTCCTTTGACGTGATTGTTGTGATGTGTTTTGTCTTAAATGTTTTTTTTCACTGTTTCATATCATTCATCTACACACTGAACTTGTTTTGTTTTTACACTGATTAATACTCTCATCATTACTGATGTCCACCGTACCTTTAATGCTAATCTTGGCCTCTCAGCTTGACGTTCTGCACATCCAAGCACTTATCTCAGTTTCTTAGCATCTTACTCTGTGTTTTTGTAAGTAGGGGAGGAGGTGGCAGATGAGACTTCGCCTGCTACCTCCCCCACAAAGGGCCCTCTGCCCAACCAATCTCCCCTCTCAGGTGAGGTTTAGCAATGCATTCACTGCCTGCCATGCATGCCATCTACAGTGGCTACCTGGTCAACCGCCTTCTGCAGTCTGATTGACATGAAGCAGCCAGATTGATTTTTTTTTTTTTTGCCTCTACCGCTTCCCATGCTCACTGACAGCCCTGTTACTCCCTCTAGTGAACTAGTATGATCATGCTATTTGAAATTGTTGATCCGAGTTATAGTTATAAGTTATATATCCCCGTGCCACTCATTACATAAACACTAAAAGAGTAAATAATCACTCAAGGTGCAACCAAACACACACACCCATGCGCCACATGGAGTGGGTATCGAAATAAACAGTCCTCCACCAATATACAATACCGCAATATATGCTGGGTAACCTGTCAGGGAAGTGTGCATTAAGCTTACCAGCATGCCTTGTGGGTGCTAAATTAGTATAAAATAGTATTGCATGTATATTAGTTCGTAAGCGTTAGTTGAAGTTTGTCAGTGACAAATTTTTGTCCTACTTATGGTTGACCAACGTAGAGATGGTTTTCCTACCAATAAACAGCCTAATTGTGTCGATTGGAAATTTGGTCTGTTAATATGCAGTGTGATGAATATATGGAGCTCATGTTTGTCGGGACAAAATTAATTGTTATAAAGTAAATAATAGTTCCCCCTTGGCATGTTATCCCTGTGCATGTGTGGGTTTTTTCCAGGTACTCCGGTTTCCTCCGACATTCCAAAAATATGCTAGGTTAATTGGCGACTCCAAATTGTCAATAGGTATGAATGTGAGTGTGAATGATTGTTTGTTTATATGTGCCCTGTGATTGGCTGGAGATGGGTTTCCTACCAATAAACAGCCTAATTGTGTCGATTTGAAGTTTGGTCTGTTAATATGCAGTGTGATGAATATATGGAGCTCATGTTTGTCGCGACAAAATTTATTGTTATAAAGTAAATAATAGTTCCCCCCTCGGCCATCTCTGTGTGGAGTTTGCATGTTCTCCCTGTGCATGCGTGGGTTTTTTCCGGGTACTCCGGTTTCTTCCCACATTCCAAAAACATGCTAGGTTAATTGGCGACTTCAAATTATCCATAGGTATGAATGTGAGTGTGAATGGTTGTTTGTTTATATGTGCCCTGTGATTGGCTGGAGATGGGTTTCCTACCAATAAACAGCCTAATTGTGTCGATTTGAAGTTTGGTCTGTTAATATGCAGTGTGATGAATATATGGAGCTCATGTTTGTCGCGACAAAATGAATTGTTTAAAAAGTAAATAATAGTTACTACATAATGATATTATTGTTGATACAATTGATGCATTTATAGTGTTACTTCCAATTTTTCTCAGCCAGAAGGGAGTAATATTGGGTGTCAGGGTTTATTTGCTGTCTGCATGATGCTGTGTTTTTCATTTGAAAGACATTTTGGCTTGTCATGCTAGCCGGAAACGGGGCTGAACAGCTTTATATTGACGCCAGCTTGCGCAGCATCCGAACCCCATGATGGTTTACAGCTTACTGTATACCGCCAGTCAAAATGTCACGTTTCCATCTGTCTGTGTACCCACTGTATCTTGTGTCCCTCTGTGTCTGTCTGTCCTTTTCTGTGTTACTCCACAATGATTCATAGGGCACACCTCTGGTGCTTTGGTCTTGTCTCACTAGTAAGTACAGAAACAGTACACATGTCACATGACTAGAGCATGCTCATCTGCACTGCCATTTAGCTTTACAGCGCCGATAATGCAACACTTTTTGTGTCCCGTTGCTAAAATAATATCCTATTTTTCCAATCCTCTGAGCAGGAGATGCCAAAACGGACTCTCCAGTCATACAGAACGGAGGTGAAGAGGAGAAACAAGCAACCGAAGAACTGGAGAAAGGGATGAAGGCCCTTTCCACCAACGACTCCTCTGCTACTATCGACGTGTCTGCCAAACCGCAGGGCGGCACCCCCGAAGGCTCGCCGTCAAAGTCCCCGTCAAAGAAGAAAAAGAAGTTTAAGCCGCCGTCGTTCCTGAAAAAAAGCAAGAAGCAGAAGGAGAAAGCGGAAACCTGAGTTTGAAACCTTGATGAATTATCGCTGAGGTGTGTCTTTGTGTAGAATGCAGTAACAGACTGGTGCAGTTGACTGCCTTTCCAACACACAAACAGACATAAAGACAACAATCACACTTTTAATCTTTGGTTTGAAAAAAAACAAAACAAAACATACTATTTGACACCCCCGCTGATCCCTTCAATTTCATCACATTTTTCAACACTTTATGTACCTCTCATGTCTTTTTTGTCACCTACCATGACTCAAGAAGCCAATAACACTCCTTTTGGTCAATTAATATATTAATACAAAATATACACAACTGCAACTTTCCAATTCCCTAAAATAGTGCACGCTTGATCCCCTTACAAGCACTTGGAATAATGTAGATTTACATGTTGTGACTGATCATAGCATCTAATGGTTTAGCTATAAGTATAACATTGATGTTGCAGGTATACTAATGCACTGATAGCTACTGATTGTGCTCTGAATGCTGTTTATTGTTTATTGACAATAGATGTTGTTAAAGCAAGGAAAAAAACAAGACAAAAGCTGGCATCCTGTCTTGCGAGAAAAAGCGGTCATCTATAAGATATGTCACTGCAGCTTGAAGACTGGTAAATATACACTGACGGCACTAGTACATTCCACATTTTTCCACATTTCATATGTGTATACCAAATACCTCCAGTTAATTTCTGTCTTAAGTCGGACAGAAAAAAAAAACAACAATGTTAATGTGTTGTTTGCTCATAGTTTGGTTGATTTCATATTAGAATGTGTAAGTGAATGTTGCAAGTTTACCATATATCTGTCATGATTAAAGTTTTATTTAAAATCAAGTGAATTTTAATTATGGACACATTCTTTAATTTTATGAAATAAGTTTAATTTATGTGAATTTCAAATAAAAACAAAATACCAACTTAGTTTTCAACCTCCAGTTAATTTCTGTCTTAAGTCGGACAGAAAAAAAAACAACAATGTTAATGTGTTGTTTGCTCATAGTTTGGTTGATTTCATATTAGAATGTGTAAGTGAATGTTGCAAGTTTACCATATATCTGTCATGATTAAAGTTTTATTTAAAATCAAGTGAATTTTAATTATGGACACATTCTTTAATTTTATGAAATAAGTTTAATTTATGTGAATTTCAAATTTAAAAAAAATACCAACTTAGGCTTCATTATATCTTTGACTACTCAGTAGTCATTACTGGACGTACAGTACCTAACAGGCGCTACTATCATTGTTTACCTCCGACTCATAGGGGGCGCTGTAGAAAAAAAACAAGCGGAAGTAGGCATAGGACAAAGCGGAAGTTTGTCGTTAATGTTAGCGGTTAGCTAAAAACCTATCCTAGATCGCTAAAAAAAACTAGAGTGAACAGCCGTAATTTCTTTTGTTGTACTTCGTTTATCTGTTCTTTTTACATTTTTTGTTCCGTATTTCACCATTGAAAATGGGAAGGAGCAGGAGTCGAACTCCTCCAAGACGTGGTAAGAGTCAGGATGTCGTTTAGCGTGATGTATTCAGTGTGTAATTTAGCATACATCGACACCATTGTAGAAGAAGCTAGGATGTAGCACTTATAATTACAAAAAATGCACTGCTATATTATATAATGTGTGATAATGTTTATGTAACACGAATGCAGCTGTTAGTTAGAGCTTGTAGTGCAAAATCACCGATGTTTTTCGCCATTAAATGACACATTCATTAGCATTTTAACATGTAAGGTAAGTGTGTTTTTACTTTTGTCTTCTATAATGATTATGTGCCAATTCCATGGTGGCTGACAATTTCAAACGCGCAGAAATTATCCAAACACAAAGCAATCATAATAAAAGACATTAGGAGTAGATTACATCTGTTTTTGATCACATCAGGTAGCAAAGTGAAGAAAATAAATAAGTTCACCAGCAGATTGGAAGCAACGTCTTGTACTGATTAGTGTTGTGACTTGAGTTCCATATTGCCACATACATCAACAATATATATCATAATTTAGTCTTCGGCATATAAATTATAATTAAAAAAAATTCAATACAGGTTGCAAAGGCATCTCTGTTGACTGCTAACGTGCTGCATGCACAATATTAAAGTACAGTCATCCCTCACTCCATCCATCCATTTTCACTAATGTCGCGGGTATGCTGGAGCCTATCCCAGCTGTCTTTAGGCAAGAGGTGGGGTACAGCCTGGACTGGTCGTCAGCAAATCGCGGGGCACAAACGACACACTCGCATTCATACCTATGGACAATTCGTGGGAGGAAACCGGAGTACCCGGAGAAAACCCACGCGTGCACGGAGAGAACATGCAAACTCCACACAGAGATGCCAGAGGGTGGAATTGAACCCTGGTTTCCTAGCTGTGAGGTCTGCGCACTAACCACTAGACCATCATGTATCCAGAAAAAAATATTACGTTTGATTAATGTTCATGTTAAAGGTTAAATAACTGTTAATAGTTATCCTCCCTATCCGTGTGGAAGTGGTAAGTTTTTGGCTATTTAAGTTTAAAGGAAATAACTTGAAGGCTACCGTTTAGGTCGCTAGCTCTCTAGTTTGCGAGTTAGCATGTGTCTCAAGACCCTGCAGTTGCGCAATATGTTGTAAATATAGAGTATAAATGTGACACCAACTATATGTGGTTTCTTAAGTTTTTATTATTTGCCGTTTTATTATTATTATTATATTTATTTATTACTGATTGATTTTATTTATTCTTGATTTGTTTATTTATTTTTCATCTTATTTTTGGTTGAAAAATAAAAAGTAAGATATTTGAGAACAGTGGAATGTTTTATCAGAGCTTTTTTGTAGAAAATTGGAACCAAAGCGAATTAAAAAAAAAAAAAGTTTTTAATAAATGTGTTTTTAAAAAAAAATTTTTTTGGGAAAACCTGATGCGGCCCAGTCTCACCCAGACCCTAGCTCCAGTGGCCCCCAAGTAAATTAAGACCCCTGGTCCAAAGAATATTGAAAGACAAGTCATATATTGTATTCTGGTCACTAAGCGTCCATAATGTTACATTGATGAGACATGACATTGCATATCTTCACACTACATGGAGTCAGCCATGACATAGTGAAAAAAAGTTCCCCTCCCATTCCGTATGTTGCTAAGTGTACGTTTTTGGCTTCTTACTTTGTCCGTATTCCCTATTCTGTTTGAAACCCCGACGTTAAGAATAAACAAATAGGCGGCTACCATTCTATGGTAACATGGGCATTACAGTTGAGCAGTATGTTGTAAACAAATAATAATGTGACAGTAGCGGTGTTATTTCATGTCTACAGGGCTCTATGAAAATGTTCCATTTATTCATATAGAATCCTACTTAGCGGACATTCACTTATCAGGATTTGTTCTAGAACCAATTAACCACAATAAACAAGGGACGATTTATACTACTACAGCGTGTTGTTTGCATACTCTCTTTACGTTCCTGTGTAATTCACTCATCGTATTTCACACAGACAGAAGACGTTCCCGCTCCGCTTCACGAGAACGCGATCGAAGGAGAAGGGAGAGAGATCGGTCTCGGGATCGAGACAGAGAGAGAGACCGAAGAAGAAGTCGCTCTCGATCTCCTCACAGGAGACGATCAAGGTGATGGAACTTTTAAGTTTCAATCTGCAGTTTCAATCTTTTGATTAATTTTTTTTTGTATTTGTGGGACTTATAATGTCCATCCATACGTGGTAGGAAAGTAGGATTGTAAATCTCTTTGTGATAGGCGATTCGATCTGAATCTAGATACGCAGGTTGCCATGCAATTCAAAACGATATATATATGCAAAACAGAATGATTCCATACAGTCTACATATGATTCAGTTTGATTCTACGGTTAATGTTTGCCAATGTAGACATTAATCTTCCATTATAAAATCAACAAGTCAATTCTATAAAAGTGGCTTTCTTACAGTATTTTCAAAAGTTTAAAAGAGCACAAAATCCCCAAGATGCTGGAAGGTTGGGGCCATTCGAGCTTCCACACCAATGTACATACAAAACATGCTATTTATATATACTAAATTATACTAAATTTATATATACTAAGTTATATACTAAGTTGCAACCCACAAGCTATACTGGGAAGCCCGTGTGTACAACATGAAGTTGCACTGCATACCTTGCGGTTATGAATCAGTATAAGATAGTATTGTTTTATTATGTTCATTATGATACCCACATTGTCCGTGTGGTGCAGCTACATTGTGTGTTCCGCGTGTGTTACTTCTCAGGTTTTTGTAGGCACTGTGAGTGAGAGAGGTGTCGGTTCGATGACCTGCTGTTGGTTTGTGTTAGTGTCAAAATACACATTTGTGTACAATTACTTGTGGTGTTTCACCATTATAGCCAATAACCGTATTGTTTTTTTCTACATAAACTATGATGAACTATGCTTTTTCCGCTTTTCTGACCTATAAATGTAGTTAGAATGTTGTATTCTCATGTTAAACGATGACAAAGTTTCAGATAATGATGTTTGCACATTTGGAAGTGAGCCCTGAAAGAAGTTTGCGATGGTTTGAAAAGGTGTGGTAAAACCGTTCCTTTATGATGTCCCAGACGAGCGGACTTTCTTATATGTAAACTCGTCTCCCTCATCCAAGCTCTGCTCATGTAGAGGAGTCAGAAGGGCAAACAGTAAGTAACGGTTTATCAGTGTCCTAACTGTGTTTGGAGAAAAAGTGCTTGTAGCATTATAGTGTTTTCACAGGAACCACGGAATCCAAAGAAATACAGCTGAATAGGTGCAGATTCTGGAAGAACTAGAACACCCTTATAAGAGTCCATAACTCAATGCAAAGGGCAATAATGAGAATATCAGGTCCCCTTTAATCAACTATGAAATGTATTAATTCCACATTTGCAGAGATACACTCAATAGTTGAAATAAACCCTCTGGCAACTGTCTGTTTTCCCCTCTACAGGTCTCCTCGACGCCATCGCTCTTCCTCCATCTCTCCTTTGAGACAAAAAGACAGACGTGAAGATGACCGTAAAGACATGAAGTCGTCCAAGCCCATTCAAATATCAGGTACCAGGCCGTACTGACATTTAGTAGTCTCATACATGACACATTGGCACCATTAATGTAATTCTACTCAATTACATTACTTTTTTTTTAACAGCTGAGGACATGCAAGGCAAAACCGAAGAGGAAATTGAGATGATGAAACTGATGGGATTTTCAACATTTGACACCAGCAAGGTAAGCGTGTTAGATGTTTCATAAAGAATGCTTCTATAACAGCTGAGTCACTGCTCTTCATCTAAATTGCTTAATATAGACAACCCGTCTAACGGTCTAACATGTATACATTTTTTTTTTTTTATATACCCGGCACACATTTTGACCCTTGAAAACGTTTGTACGATTCACTGCTCTTCAGGTGCGCATTTTGTTGCATTTCGCAGGTTTTAGTTTCACGCTCGGTCTCTGCACATCCAACAAAAATTAATTATTTCCTGTCGCTACTCTATACGACTTGTTCGTGTACAGCCCACCCCCACAAAGGTGGTCTCCTCTGATTTTGGATCACCTTGCAATAAAATGACTGTTGTAACACAGTCTAGTTCTAGTTTAGTTCCAGCTGCAAAAACACTCATTAAAAAAACATTATTGTTGTTCGCTTGCCACGAAGGAAGCCAACAAGCTCAATAGTCGACAAAAGTTGTTTGCTCAGGGAGCTGACATCACTTCACATAGTCAGCGAGAGCTATACAAGCTGGGCTGTTTAGGGGCCATTTGCGGCCCATGGTTGTATCGTTATTGGCCTGTTGCACATTGTAGAAATAAAATTAAAACAAAAAATTGAGTAAAAGTAGGGATGTTCCGATGAAGGTTTTATGCCGCCGATACAGATCCCGATAATCCATGAGTGAAATCGGCCAATACTAATACTGATCACATACATGCAGTGTAAATGTTTAAATGTACTACAGGCTATATTAGGGATCACCAAGGTTACTTTTACAAAATGAAAATGGCCAAGAGCTCTTTTGTAACATTTATTTTCATAGCTTATTTAAAGCCAAAAAAACTTAATATGCTTGTCTTACCAGGAACAAAATGCTCAAGTGTTGTATTTTACAATGCATTTATTTCTAGTCTTCTCAAATTAACTGAAAACCTGAATGAAAAGCAGGTTTATCCACCTCTGCTGGGTCCCTCCACCCGCATCCGCTGCCTTCTGAAGCACAGATGCAGCGACTCCCTCTTCTGTGCCCGAAGAGGAGATGTAATATCAGTGTCAACAACGCCCATTTCAAATTCGGCGCAAACGCTTACTCGCACACATCATCTGGAGTCCGACGCAGCCCTGCACACAACAAATTATTTTTTTCAGATTAAAATGAAGAAAGCATTATTAGAGCCCTGTAGACATGACAAAACACGACTATAGTCACATTTATACTTTTTTTTATTTACAACATATTGCGCAACTGCAGGATCTTGAGACACATGCTAACTCGCAAACTAGAGAGCTAGCGACCTAAACGGTAGCCTTCAAGTTATTTCCTTTAAACTTAAATAGCCAAAAACTTACCACTTCCACACGGATAGGGAGGATAACTATTAACAGTTATTTAACCTTTAACATGAACATTAATCAAACGTAATAATTTTTTCTGGGTACATGATACCATACAGCATCCATATCAAACTTGCGCGGGGCCGCACTAACATTAAACTTTCATATCAAGGCGGGGACCTCAAACTAGTGTCCTGCGGGCCGCATATGGATCAGAGCATCCCTAGTTAAAAGGCATAATCTAATGCTAATGCAGCAGGCATGCCAACTGTTTGACTGTTTTTTAATTTGTTCCTCAATTTGAACCATAAGACTGTTTCAATGTTTGAAAGACATTTTTTTTCTTCAATCAGGGGAAGAAAAGCGAAGCATCGACCAACGCGTATGCTGTCAACGTGACCATGAAGAGAAAATACAGGTACGGCAAGCACATAAACAAATGTTTCTACTTTTTTGACACGCTGTCACATTTGATAACACAGCCGTTGATCCCATGGTACTCATCAAACCCCTCCACCCCCCACATTGCTGTTTCAAAATGTAAATTTTTTTTTGTCCCCTCACAGGAAGCGCTATCGCTGCTAGTGTAGCCAATCACCTCTGCAGGTGTTTCTATGCAGAGATTCTGGCTTCCCTATTGGTGCATGATGATGTAACCTGTGAGTGTTGCGAGGGTAACAGTGATGTAATGTTTTGTCTCTCTTTTTTTCTAATTATTATTTTCCAGGCAGTACATGAACAGAAAAGGTGGGTTCAACAGACCACTGGACTTCATCGCATGAAAGCTCGCAACATCTTTGCCGCTATACTCCTGAAACTTTTGACGTACCTGACAAGGATAGATAATGGTTTGCTTTTTTTGTTATTTTGTAATATTTGCTTTTGTATATACAGTACATTTATGATTCATTAATGGTTGTGCTCATGTTAAGTTTTGGTGCAAATCCATTGCAAACATGTGGCTAATGAAGCTGTCATAGCATGACTCATGTGAGTAGTTAATTAGTTGTTTGAAACCATTGAAATAAAGGTCTTTTAATATCTGCATTGTCTTTATTATGAAAGTCAAAACGTGGTTCCATACCTATTTAGTTGTATGACTACTATTTCAGTCAATATTGAACTTGGAACAAATTTATCTACGAATTGTGCCTTCCCGGGTGTATATGATTTGTAGGCGGGGCCAGTTGGGAAACAGCATGGGAATTTGACGAATCATCGATCAGAAACGAGACCAACAACACCACAACAGCCAATCACAGTCAGACACCGCGAAACGACACGTTAAGAGGGCGTATCACTTGAGCAATTGAGGCAATTTCGACCAATGATTGGTGGGTTTACCTATATCTAACCAATCAGAGTGCAACACTGCGTCCCAGCGTATCTGCGTCCATTGTGGCTCTGCGTCACTTACACTTTTATGTAGACGTGAAACAAAATGGCTGATCGCGGCCTTCGGTTTCTGCTATTCGCATGAGTGACATATTGAATGACCAATAGAAGTCTAGAGTTGCTATGTCCAGTAGCCAATAATATTTTATCACACACAAAGCTTTGCCACGAAATACAATTATTAGCTGTTTTCCAAATATACACAATGATTTTTTTTTGGAGAGCGGAATTATATTAGTGGTAAAACGCGAACTAGCACACAACTGCTACTCTAGCGACATATTACTGAACTGACAGGTTGGGTGATATTGCCGGGGGAACTTTTTAAAAGACTCAATGACACTGTAACCACTTAAGGAGGCGGATATTTGTAGGGTTTTTTTTGTGGTGCTATTGACAGTTGCTTCGAACGAACAGAGTTAGCTTAAACAGTAAAGCTAGCCTCTTACCTGAAACAACTGCTGTCATTTGAGAGACGACACCGGGAGAAAAACAAGCGCTTTGCCTTTATTATCCATTCGACGGATCGTCGGCAATACAATCATTGGCGTTTAAAAAGCAGAAACAAAACCAAAAAGAAGCCTGTATCCGAGTTTTAGAACGTTGTTGTGTTGGGACGAGAAGCAGGTTGTGTACAACCGGATTGTATTGAAAAATATCAGCGGTTATTACTCTAAACATGACGGCTATCGGAATGGTGCAGATGCTGATCGAAGCAGCCGAATATCTTGACCGAAGGGAACGAGGTAAAGTATCATTTTATTCTTGTTTGTAATGATATTTTTGTATCCTGTTGAGAATTTGCAGCGACTCCCCTCCCCCTTATTTGTGCTACCTACCTACTATGTCAAATCAGCGACTGTTCACATTTCTCATTTATTTAATATTTGCTATTACGTTCATTTACTGATTGCATTTTTTGCACAACTATGCACTAAGGTGCACCACTCACTGGCTAAAAATGCAGACATCAATAGCCATCAATGTTTGCCATGACTGTCGTGCACTTGAGCAAAGTCAAATTTGCATTGCATTTAACGCATTTTATTCTTCTTTTTTTTTTTACAATGAAAGCTGCAATGTGATGTTTGCTGAAGACATTGTTTTCACACTGGCCCCTCCTTTCCTGCTGTTGTGGTTTGCTAGTGGGGTTTATTCCAGTTCAAGATGACATCATTGTCCAGGCTGAGGGGGAGAAAATACAGTACAAAGATATAATGCTAAATTTGTGTTTACAATTAAGCAAAAGAATATCAGTGCAATGCTTAAAAAAAAGGTAGAAATGCACACTGTGTGAATTTTGGTCATGGTTTTTTAGCTCAATGTCTGTCCATCTGACCACTCTTATGTGCTTGCAGAAGCTGAACATGGCTATGCCTCCATGCCTCCCTTCATTAGCAGTCGAGAGAGAGAGAGCTTGAAAAGGAAGAACAAAAGCAAGAAAAACATAAGTAGCAGGTACAAACCGTCCATCTCTAGCTTTCGTGCATGGAATCATTCTGCATTCATTTTTGCAACAATCATTGCATATATCATCATCAGATGTGTTCCCCAAAGAGTAGGGGTTTATTCCGCCACATATAACCCCTCAAAATATCCACAGACTGCCGTGTTTGTTTTCTGTGAGAACAATGCAACAGTCACGTTGACAGCATTGATTCGTGTCAGTATTGCATACTGTACATCAGGGGTGTCCAAACTTACCGAAAACATACCGAAAATTCAACACATTTGGAATCAGAATCAGAAAAGGGTTTATTGCCAGGTATGATCAAACACATACTAGGAATTTGTTTTGGTGAAGTAGGTGCAGACACATGTATTAAAAAAGAATGACAAATACAAAATATACAGAATAAACAGTATAAATATATGCACACAGTCTGTTTTTATTTTTGTTGTTTTAAAACTGGCTAAAATCTGATATGTTCAGAAATTGAGAAATCGGCAACATATCCCAAAGGAGACTCACATAGTCACGTATGAGAGGCTGAAATCAGGCGATATTAAAAAAAAATTTAAAATCCAATTCTAAAATAGTGGTCAATTAACTGCATAACCCATTAATCGCTAATTAATCAATTAACTGTTGCAGCTGTTCTAAGAAGTTATACACAGTGGAACTTGACTTCAGCGGATTCGGCTTATTATGTCATCACTCATCCAGGATTCTACCACAGCAACTAACAAAATGCAAATATGAATCGATTAATTTAATTCATCAACAACTATTTTGGGGAGTGTGAATGGTTGTTTGTCTATATGTGCCCTGTAATTGGCTGGCGACCAGTCCAGGGTGTACCCCGCCTCTTTGCATATATATACTTATAAACAATAAATGAAAGGGATCAATGAACATTGACATACTTTAACCTTAATTGAAAATGTGACAGACCTCACAGCTAGGAGACCTGGTTCAATTCCACCCTCGGCCATCTCTGTGTGGAGTTTGCATGTTCTCCCCGTGCATGCGTGGGTTTTCTCCTGGTATTTTGGTTTCCTCCCACATTCCAAAAACATGCTAGGTTAATTAGCGACTCCAAATTGACCATAGTTATGAGTGTGAGTGTGAATGGTTGTTTGTCTATATGTGCCCTGTGATTGGCTGGCCACCAGTCCAGGGTGTACCCCGCCTCTCGCTCGAAGACAGCTGGGATAGGCTCCAGCACATCCGCGACCCCCGTGAGGAAAAACGGTAGAAAATTAATGAATGAAAATGTGACAGGTTATATGGCGGTCAAGTGGTTAGCGCACAGGCCTCACAGCTAGGAGACCCGAATTCAATTCCAGCCTCGGCCATCTCTGTGTGGAGTTTGTATGTGTCCATGTGTGTTGTCAAGGGCCATGTTTTGACTCCATTGCATTTGAAGACGTCACATGGAGTGGCAGCAGCAAACAAGTGTCTGGCCGATGTCCGGAGGCCGCTTGTTAAGGCAAAGTGTGTCAGCCAAGGTGACTTGCAGGAGACATTTCAGCGACGGCCAGTTCTGACAACTCGGGTCACCTCAGCGCCGACTGCTCGAGCATAGTGTACATTCATAGCGTGATCTGGATGCCTTAAATTCTTCCAGTCAAGACAGTTTTGTGTTGCATCCACACCTCCCTGCTCGGTGATTAAATCACTCTTCTGTTACCTTGGCCGGCGTTCCTCACTGGGATACAACTACGGCTCTGCAGTGCTTTTATTTTGTACACCCCTTTTTAGTTATACTCTTCAAGCCGAGTCGTGCACACACAATTTAACCTTTGCAAGCTTCAATTCACGCTCTGTGTGAGGAGATTCAGCCAACTTTCGCAGGCGTTGATTACCATTTCAACCTGTTTTGGTCAGGAGTTCGGATTATGTTATCATTTATACCGATATAAGTCATTTTCTTATCATTGGAAGTATCTATACTGGTATACCGGTACATAATAAAACCTTTTAATGTTAACCACTGTAAAAAAATAAATAAACACTGTTCATTGACAGTGGGCGGCACGGTGGGCGAGTGGTTAGCGCGCAGACCTCACAGCGAGGAGACCAGGGTTCAATTCCACCCTCGGCCATCTCTGTGTGGAGTTTGCATGTTCTCCCCGTGCATGCATGGGTTTTTTCCGGGTACTCCGGTTTCCTCCCACATTCCTAAAAACATGCTAGGTAAATTAATTGGCGACTCCACATTGTCCATAGGTATGAATGTGAGTGTGAATGGTTGTTTGTCTATATGTGCCCTGTGATTGGCTCCAGCAGCCCCCACGGCAGAAAATGAATGAATGAATGAATGAATGAATGAATGAATGAAAACACACTGGACATATTTTGATTCAAAACAAACAAAAAGTACCCTTTTGGCCACCGATCGGTAAGGGCCGAGTTCCATGAAAAAGTACAGTATCGGCATATGGGTTCGATTCCACGCTTGTTCATGCGTGGGTTTTCTCCGGGTACTCCGATTTACTCCCATATTCCAAAAACATGCTAGGTTAATTAGCGACTCCAAATTGTCCATAGGTATAAATGTGAGTGTGAATGGTTGTTTGTCTATATGTGCCCTGTGATTGGCTGGCGACCAGTCCAGGGTGTAACCCCGCCTCTCACCCAAAGACAAAAAAGCAAGATTTGCTGTGCAGGGAAGAACTGCCTATGTCAGAGTGAGGAGAAGCTCCTCCAGTGCCCGTTGTTTCTCCATGGAGTAGACGTTTGAGATAGTGGGGGAGGGGAATGTGTATGTGTATGTGCCAGTTGTAGTTCCTTTCCCCTCCCCCCTCATCTCTTGCTTTTTTTGCTCTCTTTTCCCTTCTCTGTATTTTATCTTCCCTCACTCCCTACACCTCAATGTCCTCACAGCTCAGTTCCCACTGTTAGCATGGAGAGCATCATCTCCTCCATTAGAGACATATAATTCCTCCCTTCCTCCCTTCCTCACATGGACATGCATATACATTAGTGCCGCCCCTCTCCCCCAGGTTGTGCTCAAAATACATTTGCTTGTCACTTCCTGAAAGGCATGTAGCAAATTTTTTCTGCTGAAAATTTAAATTTCAAGTCAGTTCCGACTTCAAACTTTGGGGTTTAATAACAGTGCCACCTTGTGTTTTATTTTGTCAGACTAATAACAGCATAGGCATCGCAGGAGGGTTGCATATTCTGCTCTATTTTCACACTTTAGTGAGCAACCGCTCATGAGTGGGCTGTCCTTATTTTTTCACATGACCCTGGCATGACCATAGCAACATCGCTCCCTCATGCTATCACGTTTTTTTTTTTGCAAAAATGTATTAATAAATGAATGCGCTTTTGGGGGTTGACATGGCACATTAGAGGAAAAAATATTGAAAGACAAGTTATATGTAGGGCTGCACGGCGGTTGAGTGGTTAGCGCGCAGACCTCACAGCTAGGAGACCAGGGTTCAAATCCACCCTCTGCCAAAAAAACAAAAAGATGAATACGAGACCGTAGAGCTCCCTCATGTAAGGAACAGAGACAGTGAAGGGTAGACTCACATGCCGAGACACCCAAGGCTGTTTGAATCAGGTGATACTAAGCAATAACAACCCATATTTTTGGGCTGCATGGCGGTCGAGTGGTTAGCGTGCAGACCTCACAGCTAGGAGACCCGAGTTCAATTCCACCTGTGCGGAGTTTGCATGTTCTCCCCCGTGCATGCGTGGGTTTTCTCCGGGTACTCCGGTTTCCTCCCACATTCCAAAAACATGCTAGGTTAATTAGCGACTCCAAATTGTCCATAGGTATGAATGTGAGTGTGAATGGTTGTTTGTTCATATGTGCCCTGTGATTGGCTGGTGACCAGTCCAGGGTGTACCCCGCCTCTCGCCCGAAGACAGCTGGGATAGGCTCCAGCACCCCCGCGACCCTCGTGAGGAAAAAGCGGTAGAAAATGAATGAATGAATGAATTTTGGAAGACACAAATCAGCCAAAAAAAATCCATCCATCCATCTATCTACTATGTAGTAGTATGCTGGAGACTATCCCAGCCAATCACAGGTCACATATAGCCAAACAACCATTCACACTCAACAAATATAGCGCAAACTAGAACCAGAAACTAGAATAGAGGTTGTGAAAGGATAGATCGGTCAGTAACTAGAATCCATTCTGAACGAGAGGTATCTCCTGCCAGCACTGTTATGTCACGAGCGTCTGTCTGCCCTGCATAGAATTCATACTCTGCTGGTGGGGGGGGCCTCGGTGCAACCGAGGTGAGTTTTTAAAGGTGACAGCTACATGCTACTTGCAAGTTGGAATCCCCTGATGTTGGAACGGGCTAATTTTGGACAGGGGTTTGAGGGATCGTGGGGTCTGGTTGAGGTAGTGAGGTGCTTAGGAATGCAAAGGGATCTTCTTCCCTGAGACATGGCCACCATTTTTTTTTTTACATACTGTAGGTCAAGGAAATTTGCTCCAAAAATAATCAACTGACCCAATTTCTTACTTCATTAATATCAATGTACTTGTCTAGTTTTAACATGTTCAATTTTGACACCCAGACAGAAAAATATCCCCTTCCTCAGTTGCATGCAGAATAGACAATTGGGGAATATCAAAGGGCCTAGTCCAGGGGTCTCAAACTCAATTTACCTGGGGGCCACCGTAGCTAGGTTCTGGGTGAAGCTGCATCAGGTTTTCAAAAAAACCCAAAACGCATTTTTTAAAAACTGGAAAAAAAACAATAAAAAAAACTATCTTCAATGTTTTTGCTTCTGCTATACCCTACACTTTTTCAATACTTTGGTTCCGGTTTTCCACACCAAAATATCTGATAAAACATTCCACTGTATCTTAATTTTTATTTTTCTATACACAAAATAAAAATAAATAAATAAACAAATTAAGAATAAAGACAATAAATCAATCAATCAGTAATAAATAAGTAAAATAATAATAAAACAGCAAATAAGAAAAACGTAAGAAACCACATACAGTTGGTAGAGAAATAATTTTTTTCAGATTCAAATGTACAGTATTAACAGTTATTTAACCTTTAACATGAACATTAATGAAACTTAATATTTTTACCCAATTAGCAAGTTAGCATCTGGGAGCAGCATCGTAACTTTAACAACATGTTTGATGAGATGCTTTATCTTGACGTGTATTTTCCGTTTTATTCCAAATAATTTCTTGCCTATATTTGTACCCAGCGGCGTCATAAGCCTTTAGCTTCATTGCTAATCCAAAGCAAAACAGGGCGGGGTAACAGGGTAGGGTAACAGTATGGGCGGGGCAAAAATCATGTTAATTGTGTCCGGTGTGTGCACACAGCTTTAAGCTGTCATTTCAACATTAAACTTTTGGTATCAAGGTGGGGGCCTCAAAGTAGCGTCTTGCGGGCCGCAAGTTTGAGACCACTGGCCTAGTCCTTCCGACTGTTTCTGGTTATTGTTATTATGTTTATTGCTGGCCCACCTCATCACGTGTGTACATGTGGTCCTTTAAAAAGGACATGTTTCCACCCCAGATGGACCTGAAGGCTTCAGACTACTATTAGAATACTAGACATTTGGTCCGCTAAGCCATACCCTCCCACGCATCCTTTTCTGACTCACGTTCATGCCCATTCCTCTGCACTGCATAGACTGCACCAAGACGGTTATGTTTTTTTTTTTTTTTCATCAGATCTGTTATGTTTGGTTGCTCATGTATTGCTTTATCTTCACAGGTCTACACACAATGAAATGGAAAAGAACAGGTATGTTAATAGCAATACAATCCAACACCTTCCTTTATTTCTCAAATCCGCCCCATGCTATTGCCATGGAAATATGCATACAAATCATCATCAAACATTTTACAGACATCCTGCAGCATAATGAATCCAGACTCCCATGAATACATTAATTGTAACTAGACATAAATGATATTCGGTGGTAAGTAATAGATAATTTTCATGCATAGTCAATACTGACTATGGTTAATGCCTTCAGTAGGAAGATGCGCTGTTTAATTTTTCCTGTTCTAGCATCTTGGCAGGCGTCCTTGTACTTACTAATTATCAATAACCATCTTCCCTCTGGTAAAATCTACATAAGACAAGCAGCATGTTTGCCTTACTTTTCAAAGATTTATGCATATTTCATACCATGCACACATTTTGGACCTTGAATTCGCTTGTGTGCTTTGCTGCTGTGTAGATACACATTTTGCCCTTTGTCAGTTTTTAAGTTCAGTGATGTGCGCTGAACTCAAATCAAACTCGTAGAACGTTATTTCCTGTGTGTATACAACTGGCTCAGAGGGCAGACGGCACACCTCCACAAGCACCTTCTCTGATTTTGGATCAACAAAAAAAATGACTTAAATTAGTTCCAGGCGGTCGAGTGGTTCGTGCGCAGACCTCACAGCTAGGAGACCAGGGTTCAATTCCACCCTCGGCCATCTCTGCGTGGAGTTTGCATGTTCTCCCCGTTTGCATGCGTGGGTTTTCTCCGGGTACTCCGGTTTCCTCCCACATTCCAAAAACATGCTAGGTTAATTGGCGACTCCAAATTGTCCATAGGTATGAATGTGAGTGTGAATGGTTGTTTGTCTATATGTGCCCTGTGATTGGCTGGCCACCAGTCCAGGGTGTACCCCGCCTCTCGCTTGAAGACAGCTGGGATAGGCTCCAGCACCCCCCCGACCCTTGTGAGGAAAAGCGGTAGAAAATGAATGAATATTTAATATAATATATTTTAATATACATATACAAAAGTTACACTAATAAAAATCACATTGATAAGCAAAAAACAATAAAAATAGACGCTCCAATTAAAAAAAGGCACACACAGTTATCTATAATAATACACATGCTTCTAAGGTATTCTCGTAATATTAAAACTTTTTTTCTTTGAATATAATTTATTATTATTGTATGAATATTATTTTGAATATAGTTTTTTTTCTTTTGATATTATAACATAATTCTCATAAAACTACTGCTGTTCTGTTTTCCATTTTTGCTGTTTCATGACTGTTTTATGTGCTTTGGGGAAAGTACTACGAAAGTAGTGCTCATTTTTTCATTTTTGTTGGGTTTTTTTTTGTGAGCGCCTAAATGAGTACTTGATTAATCGACACAACAGGCTTCAGATTAATCGACTTAATTAAAAAAAATAATCGGTAGTTGCATTATTTAATCATCCATGTTGTAAAACATTTAAATCGTTGTATTTTTATGCCCCCAGATTGACCACTATCTATGACCACCTTCTTGTCTTACATACGGTCCTACCAGCTATTTATGCCGTTTACCGCAACATGCCTGAGGACAAAAGCGAAGACAAAAGCAGTATGATTTATTTACTGCCACTGATCAGTCAGAGTGACCTAGTTGTCGTTTTTAGCCAGTTTTGGTCTAATGAAAGAGGAAAACATTGTTGCATAGCTGCTCCTTTACATATCTATATTGCTGTAGGTATACTTACATATTGACACACTGATCTTATGGATTCAGCCAGAATAACCTGGTAGCATTCATACAATGCTACTGTGTGTGTGTATAAGAAAAAAAAATATATTTTATTTTGATAGACACTCTTCTAGAATGTCTTGTAGTACGTTTTACTTAGATGTAACTAAGTTGAGGTGTCATTTGACTAAAACCACAGCAAAATCAGAATATTTCATTCATTAATTCATTTTCTAACGCTTTTCCTCACGAGGGTCGCGGGGCCCTCTGGTCGCCAGCCAATCACAGGGCACATATAGACAAACAACCATTCACACTCATATTGATACCTATGGACAATTTGTAGTCGCCAATTAACCTAGCATGTTTTTGGAATGTGGGAGGAAACCGGAGTACCCGGAGAAAACCCACACATGCACGGGGAGAACATGCAAACTCCACACAGAGATGCCCGAGGGTGGAATTGAACCCTGGTCTCCTAGCTGTGAGGTCTGCGCGCTAACCACTCGACCGCCGTGCCGCCCCAATAGTATAATTTATAATTATTTATAGTAATATTTGTGATCATAAATTCAGTTCTGGCAGTGACGCTTCCGTGCTGCCAACATCAAACCGGCAGAAAACTCAAAAAAACATTTTCACAATCAACCCTCAGAAGGAGTGTGACGTCCACACTCCCACTCGCTCACAGGCTCACATGATGCACACGGGCACGCACACACACACTTTTATGAGGCTGGAGACGGAGGTGTGTGTGTGTGTGTTGCATAACAGCAGGGTCAGTCGGTCTCAAACACCCACCAAGACCTCAGCAACTGCCAGAACTGTGAGCAGGCGGAAACGGAAAAGATGTACAGTAAAATGTGTGAAGATGGCACATGACATATGGGCACATTATCAATTATTTCTACATGATATGGATACATTTGCAGCATATTTTGTACGCATCGTTTTGCACTGTTGTTGCTAATGTGGGTTCAAGTTTGCAATTGACTTTTATATTCAATAATATGAATCAGTCTGGCGGTCTAGTGGTTAGCACGCAGACCTCACAGCTAGGAGACCAGGGTTCAATTCCACCCTCGGTCATTTCTGTGTGGAGTTTGCATGTTCTCCCCGTGCATGCGTGGGTTTTCTCCGGGTACTCCGGTTTCCTCCCACATTCCAAAAACATGCTAGGTTAATTAGCGACTCCAAATTGAATGTGAGTGTGAATGGTTGTTTGTCTATATGTGCCCTGTGATTGGCTGGCAACCAGTCCGGGGTGTACCCCGCCTCTTGCCCAAAGACAGCTGAGATAGGCTAATTACACATCTGAGTGATCTGAGTCGCCAATTAACCTAGCATGTTTTTTTTTAATGTGGGAGGAAACCGGAGTACCCGGAGAAAACCCACGCATGCACGGGGAGAACATGCAAACTCCACACAGAGATGGCCAAGGGTGGAATTGAACTCGGGGTCTCCTAGCTGTGAGGTCTGCGCGCTATAACCACTCGTCTGCAGTGCAGCCCGCCAGATTGGCAGTCTAAGCTAATGCTTCCATAACCAAACAAATGCCACAGTACACAAATGTGGTGCATTCAAGGACTGCCAACGCAAACTATGGAATCAAAGCGCTTGACGAATAAACATTATGAGTGTAGGATGAAAACAGAAACGTGAAAATAATTCTAATAGCGGTACATGCATTCTGTACACAAAAAAAAACAAAAAAAAATAAGTTCCCCAAAAATCCACTGCATAGCATGCAAAAAAGATGAGTAGTATAACCATGTATGAATTGTTCTTCTTTTCCTTTCTCTACCTTCAGACGGGCGCATCTACGACTTTGTTTAGAGCGACTCAAATCTCTGGTTCCTTTGGGTCCGGACGCCAACAGACACACCACCTTGAGTCTGCTGATGAAGGCCAAAGATCACATCAAGGTGTGTGCGCACGTGGACTATTTTACTCCTCTAGTTACTGCTCGCGGTGAACATTTGTTAATCGATGGAATCTTATCTCCACGGGAATTCACTCTTGTCAAAACAGAAGTGACAATTCACTCTCATTTTTGTGTTACATCTCTGCAATCTATGATCACCGACTAAACAGTCTCTTCTTAAACCAAATGACATTGCATGGTGTAAATTGAGCTTCATTGTTGTTCCTTGTTCGCCCCGCAGAGGTTGGAAGAGAGTGACAGAAGAGCTCAGCACACCTTGGAGCAGCTTCAGAGGGAGCAGAGACATCTCAGGAGGCGTCTGGAGCAGCTCGGGGTGGAGAGAACCCGCATGGACAGCACCGGGTCCACCGTGTCCTCTGACAAATCTGACTCTGATCAAGGTCAGTCAGACATACGTCCTCCCTGTTTTGGTTTGTTTTGGTGCAAAATCTACACCAACATTTCAGAACATTTTGTTATCGTTCAAACTCATGAGTGTTCCTCATACATGGCTTAAAGGAGTGTTCCTTGTTCATGAGTGTGGGGGTTTGCGTGAATGCAAAGGTACCGTATTTTGTGGACTATAAGTCGCTCCAGAGTATAAGTCGCACAAGGCCAAAAATGCATAATTAGGTAGAAAAAACATATATAAGTCTCACAAGGCCAAAAATGCTTAATTAGGTAGAAAAAAAACACACATAAGTCGCTCCGGAGTATAAGTCGCACAGGGCCAAAAATGCATAATTAGGTAGAAAAAAAACATATATAAGTCGCACAAGGCCAAAAATGCATAATTAGGTAGAAAAAAACATACATAAGTCGCACTGGAGTATAAGTCGCACAAGGCCAAAAATGCATAATTAGGTAGAAAAAAACATATATAAGTTGCTTCGGAGTATAAGTCGCACAAGGCCAAAAATGCATAATTAGTTAGAAAAAAACATACATAAGTCGCTCCGGAGTATAAGTCTCACAAGGCCAAAAATGCATAATTAGGTAGAAAAAAAACATACATAAGTCGCTCCGGAGTATACGTCGCACAAGGCCAAAAATGCATAATTAGGTAGAAAAAAAACATACATAAGTTGCTTCAGAGTATAAGTCGCACATGGCCAAAAATGCATAATTAGGAAGAAAAAAACATATATAAGTCGCTCCGGAGTATAAGTCGCACAAGGCCAAAAATGCATAATTCGATAGAAAAAAAACATACATAAGTTGCTCCGGAGTATAAGTCGCACAAGGCCAAAAATGCATAATTAGATAGAAAAAAACCTATATAAGTCGCACAAGGCCAAAAATGCATAATTAGGTAGAAAAAAACATACATAAGTTGCTCCGGCGTATAAGTCGCACAAGGCCAAAAATGCATAATTAGGTAGAAAAAAACATATATAAGTCGCATAAGGCCAAATTATGTAGGAAAACACATATATAAGTCGCACAAGGCCAAAAATGCTTAATTAGGTAGAAAAAAACATACATAAGTCGCTCCGGAGTATAAGTCGCACAAGGCCAAAAATGCATAATTAGGTAGAAAAAAACATACATAAGTCGCTCCAGAGTATAAGTCGCACAAGGCCAAAAATGCATAATTAGGTAGAAAAAAACATACATAAGTCGCTCCGGCGTATAAGTCGCACAAGGCCAAAAATACATAATTAGGTAGAAAAAAACATATATAAGTCGCATAAGGCCAAATTATGTAGGAAAACACATATATAAGTCGCACAAGGCCAAAAATGCTTAATTAGGTAGAAAAAAACATACATAAGTCGCTCCGGAGTATAAGTCGCACAAGGCCAAAAATGCATAATTAGGTAGAAAAAAACATACATAAGTCGCTCCAGAGTATAAGTCGCACAAGGCCAAAAATCCATAATGGTCCAGTCAGGTATCAAAAACAGACTTTTTATGGGCATCTCCATTACTCACTATCACTATACTTCATGCAGTATATAATCATAGCAATCTCATTGTGTCACCTTTCCTTGTTGCATACTTTTAGAAATAATACATTCTGTTCCCTGTATTGCAAACCAAAGCTCTCCAAGGCATGTTACTTTTGGCTGTTCCTGTATGTTTGACACAAAACCAAACAGTCAAATGTGGCTATTGGACTGACTTAACATCCTCCTTGTCCCCAACAGAGGACCTGGACGTGGACGTGGAAGGAACAGACTACCTGCTGGGTGATCTGGAGTGGAGCACCAGCAGCGTGAGTGACTCAGGGGACGAGCGGGGCAGCCTGCGAAGCAGCTGCAGCGACGAGGGCTACGCCAGCGCCAGCCTGCAGCGTCTGCAGGACACTCAGGAGAGAGCCAAGCAGCTGGGCTGCAGCCTGTAAAACGTCACACGGTCACCGGCCTATCAGAATGTGTCGTCATGTCCTGGTCATACACCCACCTCACCCCCCCCCCACTCTCACCCTACCAGGAATAACCAAATCTGAGGCTTCTCATCCAGCAAAGCATTTTGACTCTCATCTAGACCGAGCATCTTTGCCCACAATCGGTACGTCATCAGCTGACCATCTTTTAGGGGGTTAGTCTCTCTGCACCAATCAAATATGTCGGGTCGTTCAGACGGAGAATGTCACCACACAATAGCCCACTGCCTCTTCTCCATGTCTCAAGAGCCATGGGAAGCACTTACGAGATTTTACACACACTTACACACACTATCCATCCTCGCTGTCCCCGGAATGACCGTGCTCCAAAAAAGGTGTCACACAAATGGGGCATTTCGGTCTGGTCTAACCACCAGTCATTTGTGCATCACATCATTTTTTTTGCTTGAAAATATAAAGGCCCTCTTTATACCACAGCAGAAATAACACCAGTCCTACAGGGAGGGTGTTTAAAGACATTTTTGAGTGGCCTGTCTAGAAGAGTTTTTGCAAACTCTTTTGTTTTAAAAACAAAGAGAAAAAAAAAAACATAAAAAAAAAAGGGTCAGGGAACTGCAATATGAGCCTCACTATCAAGGCATCTTTACCCTGGCATTTTTGGGGTCCACACTTGGACACTGGAGGATTTAGAGTAGGGGTAAAATAGTTGACGCTTTTTGCCACTCTCTAATGACTGTGTTTTTAATGTATGTGTGTGTGTGTGTGTGTGTGTGTGTGTGAGCTTGTCAACGATCGAGATCACCAGTCAGTTTCTAACACCAGCCACCGGGTCAACTTGGTGCTGGTGCATTTTTGTCCACTACTTCTCGAATGGGTGTCACCCGTTGAGGAAAAAATCTACCTGTAGAGAGCAGTCGAGAGACTGGAGCACATTCCACTATTGGAGGGGCGGACAGGCAAGTTAGGTTGAGAGCGTTCATTTCTTTTGATAGCAATGTCGATGTTATAGAAGTATCACGCAAAAAAAACGATATAACTGCAAGGGATGGGCATTCAACTAAATGTGCTTGAAAGTTAAGTCAATCATGATTTTATTTATGTTTATGTCAACTAACTCAATTCCCAGTTCAACATATACAGTGGAACCTTGGTTATCATTAATACGTTCCAAAAGTGGGAATTATTTTGCATTTGTAATCACAAAGAAAGCACAGACTTGGTTAGCAAAAAAAGTGCAGAACTGTCACCATTTAGGGTTTGGTATATATGGTAAAGTCCTTTTGAAATTGCAATTTTATTATTACATTTTTTTTTTTTTGACACTCAGTTTTGAGGGCCTTAACATGCATGAAAAGTCACCAAAGTTGATTAAATTTGATATTTCAGTTTAACTTCAGGGCGGCACGGTGGGCGAGTGGTTAGCGCGCAGACCTCACAGCTAGGATACCAGGGTTCAATTCCACCCTCGGCCATCTCTGTGTGGAGTTCATGCATGTTCTCCCCATGCATGCCCCGTGGGTTTTCTCCGGGTACTCCGGTTTCTTCCCACATTCCAAAAACATGCTAGGTTAATTAATTGGCGACTTCAAATTGTCCATAGGTATGAATGTGAGTGTGAATGGTTGTTTGTCTATATGTGCCCTGTGATTGGCTGGCGACCAGTCCAGGGTGTACCCCGCCTCTCGCCCAAAGACAGCTGGGATAGGCTCCAGCACCCCCGCGACCCTCGTGAGGGAAAAGCGGTAGAAAATGAATGAATGAATGAACTTCATTACTTCACTCCAGATGATCAGATCTCCTTTTGAAACTGTTCTGAGGGTTAATTTCCACTCCAGTGGGCACCCTTACCTAAGGCTCACATTGAATCCGTTGCGGCTCCGGGCCTGATCCACTCCGGCTTGCTGCAAAGTGCCACTCACACTGATAAACGCAGCGGCACATGGTAATGGTAATGGTTGTATTTCATTTGAACATGCATCAGATTAAAATTGAATGCATCACATTAATCAGTTCCCAGTTCCACATGTCCAAAAGGAGTAGGAAGAAGCAAAGCTTATTAAATCCTACCCCTCCATCTGGTACTTTTACAATCACTAACTGTTACATTTGTTCACTTCCTGCTTTCCTAATATATTAAAAAAAAATTTTTTTCAATAGTCATGGTCAGAGATATTTTTGGTTGTGTTTACAACCACTTATGTTGACGTGAGTCACCTGATCTGACATCTACACCTTCTCAGGTGAAAAACATATTTCAGTTTTGTTTTTTTTTTTGATTTTTTTTAAAGACAAATTCAAAAAAAAAATTTGTCTCACTTTTCTATATTGTAGTTCTACTTAACTGTGATTGGCTGGCGACCCCACCCAAAGACAGCTGGTATAGGCTCCAGCATGCCCTTGACCCCCATGAGGATAAGTGGCACAGAAAATGAATGGATAGTTCTACTTAAAACCTCCAAGTCCAAATGTCCAAAATGCATAATCTAATATTCTTTCAACTGATCTTAAAAGTTTATTATGCCCATCCCTCATGTCTGGTTTATTTCCTTTTAGAGGACTCAAATCTATTTATTCTGTGCGGGAAAAACCACAAATGATCTCTCCTTTGCCTTGCCTTGATAGCCGTCTATTGTTTCTGAAGAAATGTACACCTTTAATGTAAATAGTTTACAGAAAGATATTTATGTCTATCAGAAGTATTTATTAGAGATGCAAAAATCTAGAGGATATAAATATATATTTCATTAGTTCTACCCAGCTTTTGTTCTTTTTGTGAGGTTTAATCAAGAGTTTTTTTTGTGCTGATTGTTTGCACAGAATAGTCAATCCATAGAATATTTAGAAATGTCTATTGTGCCTCCAGTTTTGTGTGTGTGTGTGTGTATGTGTGTGTGTCTTCACAAGTTGGGCGAGGAGCTCTTAGAAGATGAAATGTTACTCGGTGGTTCATGGTTTTTCTTAGCTGTTTTGCAGTACCACCGCCCCCCTAAGACAAAAAAAAAAAATTTATGTCAATGAAAAATTATGAAATAGAGAAAGTGGTGGTTTAGAGTGTAGGAGCCTCAAATAAAGATTTCATCTCCTTATTTGGTCAGGAAGACACATGCGGGATGAGGATTGCAGTTTTTTTGAATGTAGATGTCCTCCATCCTGCATCCAACGTCGTGTCCGCTCGGTGCCAAAGGAGCCCCCTTTGCCCCCATTACTTGTTTCTAGCGGTTCAAGCATGAAGATGGTACACCAAAATAAATAATGGAAAAAAAAGCAACAAAATCCAAAAAATAGAAAATAGTCCTTAAGTGTGGAATGCTGCTTTTTTTTTTGTAATCCAGAAAGTAACCGTGTAGCAATGTTTTAAAGGGGTTGTGGCTGGGTGTGTGTGTGTGTGTGCGTGTGTGTGCATCCTTGGCGATTGATAAGGTACATCTCGATAAAGTGAAGTATATCATAGAAAAAAAAACATTGACATAATCTTGTTTTATTTTAAGCGTAATGCAGTGAATCACATTTGCAATCCAGCAAATTTGTGGATTTTTGGTTTAAAAAAAAATTGTGAAAAATGGCAGTGATAGAGAAAACAGAAGGATTTTGTAGCTGAATCTAATGTAATAATAACAACAGTCACTTATTTTTTTCATTTTTTTTGCTAATAGAAATTTTTTTTTTCCATTCATTGGAAGTCCTGGAACATCACTCCTGTAAAAAGCAGGAATTTAGTTTTATGTCATCCATAAAATATATACCATGTGACCTTAAAGGGGAAGTGCACTTTTTTGGAATGTTGCCCATCCTTTACAATCCTTATGTGAAACATAAACATATATATTTTTTTCCCTTTTCTGTGAATTATAACGCAAAAAAATTAGTTAATACGAGCTTGCTACAATGCACATCATTGGGACACAGCTAACGAAAACCATAAAAAAAAAATCTATTTTCATAACCGACCTGTATCTTCACAGAGGTACAGCGATATTGTTATTGTAGCAGCTAATTCGGAGTACGATATTTCTAACGGAGTAACGCTTTGCTGTGGGCATCAAAGCCAAGACACAAGCTAGCGACAGAATGACTGTCAAGCAAAAATGTTCCGATAATGTTTTAAATAATTTAAATAAGGCAAAATAATGTAAGTATTACATGTTATCAATGTACTTGTTCATGTGTCTCAATGACTTGCATTGTTAGCTAGCTCATCTTTTTTACCATTGTAAAAAAAAAAAAAAAGTACAGTTCCCCTTTAACCTGGAATGACTGTAAGTCAAAAACGTTATTTATTACGGCACTTTTGTCGAGATGTAACCGAAGTGGAACCTTTGCTTACGTCGACAACTCTTCAAGTTGAGCAACTCACGTCCTCGTCCTCCGTGTTCTTATTACTAAAATCCCCGCCCATGTCGAGTTGTTATAGTCTTTTTTTAAAAGATGTGTCCAAACCAATCGGAACAAATGAAGAAGGGAGGGGCAAAAGGAATGGAAATGAAGGATCCTTTTTTTTTTTTTTGCTTATAGACTTCTCTGCAGGTTCTTGTTTACCCTTTCCGAAGAAAATGCGCACATTAAAAAAAAAAATCCCGATCTTATCATCCAATCTCAACGGGTTCTACTGTAATAGATGTTTATTTCGTGAATGTCTTCAGAGAGATTTTTGTTCGGGCGGAGGAGCTGGGGGGTAATGGTAGTTTTAAGAACATAAAGGCACTTTATGTTGTTTAGCTTTTAATTAAAAAACAAACAAACAAAAAAACGAATTAATCTGACGGGATATTTATGCGTTACCATTAGCATTTTTTTTTCCCCATCCGTGGCCTGCGTGTCTTCCGCCAATCAAACATGTGCAACTCCCCCCTTCCACATGCTGCATTGGCAATCTGTGGTGCAGGCCAGGTGGGTATATGGGTGGGGGGGGGGTTAAGACCCTGGTGCTTTCAATACCTGTCTTTAAAAGACAAAGTATTCAGTCTCAAAGAACAACCAGCTGTTTAAGCTACATGTTCCAGCATGGGTGGATCTTCTTTATGTTTGTAATATTTGTGCATACATTGTGGCTATTAATGTTTTGAAAATGTAACCCCCCCCCCCCCCTCCCCAACAAAAAATACACTACATGTTTGAATATGATATATTAAAAACGTATATATGGCACGCGTTCGTACGACAAGACAGATCCGGCTTGGTCATAGATCCCATGAATGTCATTGTCACCTGATGCTGCCTTTCTTCTAAGAAGGCTCACGTCTTGTGTTCAAATACGACCTAAAGGTGGACATTTTGTGCACTTCATTTTTAAGAATTGGAGAACTGAAAGACGCCACTTGGAATATGTGGCGGCAATTTATATTTGCCAGAGAAAGCAATTAAAACAATTTGAAACCCTTGTTTATCTACCCAGAGACGTGTCTTTGTCTTTATTTTAGAAGGCACGGGAATGTTTTTATATAGTACTCTCTAAAAGTGTCGGAACAGTGAATTAAATTCCTTTACTTACTGAAAATATTTGGGTTTGACAAAAAAAAGATGAATACAAGACCAGAGAGCTCCCTCGTGTAAGGAACAGAGACAATGAAGGGCAGACTCACATGCCGAGACACCCAAGCCTGTTTGAATCAGATGATACTAAGCAATAACAACCCATATTTTTTGGGCTGCACGGTGAACAAGTGGAGTTTGCATGTTCTTCCCGTGCTTGTTCTTGGTTAATTGAAACATCCATCCATACATTTTCTATACCGCTTATCGGACCGGTGGCCAGCCAATCACAGCCGAGCACATATAGACAAACAACCATTCACACTCACATTCATACCTATGGACAATTTGGAGTCACCAATTAACCTAGCATGTTTTTGGAATGTGGGAGGAAACCGGAGTACCCGGAGATAGCCGAGGGTGGAATTGAACTCAGGTCTCCTAGAATACAGCATATTATTATTCAAAATATGTAAATGTTCCATATTTTTGGGGGGTCTAAAAGAAGCATTTTCAAGCATAAAAATGGTTAAATAAAAATACAAACATCAGTAAAAAGATGCAAAGATTTTCATGTAGTATCCTATACTAGTCTCTAGGTGTCAGTAACATTGCTATAATGTTCCGTGAGACACACAAGCACCAAACATCAATGCCAGAAAAACTTTTTTTTTTTTTTTTTACTGCAGTTCTGAATGATGTCACAATAGGAATAAAATTCCTAATAAGAACAAGCTAGGAGACCCTAGTTCAATTCCACCCTCGGACATCTCTGTGTGGAGTTTGCATGTTCTTTCCGCGCATGCGTGGGTTTTCTCCGGGTACTCCGGGGGGGAGAACATTACGGGACAGTACGACCATTTGGAATGACCTGAAGAAGAAATACTTTTGTGTACTAAGTAACAAGAGTCAAACAGGGGGTGTCGAGGAAAACATGTGAGAGCTGTTCACTTCATGAACAAAACTACAATACCGACACGACAAAATGCAAACCACTCTTTAGCGACAATAAAAGAAGAAGGCCATGTTCTAATGAGCCTCAAAAATGATGTCATTATCATATTTTGATGTCAACCCCAAATGACCTAACTGTTGGCGCTATAATAAGACGACTTGGAATGAGAATTAATAACAACACATGAAAGACTCGGCAGACTGGTTCTCAGCAGTCTACTTGCCAAATCCAAGGTTTACATGATCCCAGCCATCTGACAGCTGCTCAATAACCAACACACGTCGAGCCAAATGACTTTATTATATTTTACTTCAAGTGTCAAGTTTCATAAGAATGCAAATAATCAAGAATTGCATGTCCGTTATTTTAACGTTATCATTATCGTTAAGCAGCCTTATTTACACTTCATTAGAAACTGCACACAGTGACTTCCTGTTAAAAAACGTGTTATGTAATCAATGTGTGTTTACAGCTGAGTATAAAGGTTGGCGGTCAAGTGACCCACCCAATATATGTAATAGCAACTGGTTTATAAATGACTTAAATTTACCCCAATAATTGTAATATAGTCCATTTTCATTTCACAAATAAAGAGTAGAAATAGACTAACAATAAAATATAAACACGCTATAGAACACACTATGCTGAACAGTAGGTGCTTTCACTGTTGAGTCCCCAAATACCAGAAAACACCCCAACAACACCAGGATAAGATGCTAGATTTGTCGCTTTTGAGAAAATATGTCGTCAAGGGGGTTTGGAATGTTACCTTAAATCCGGGGTCTCAAACATGCGGCCCACGGGCCAAATGTGGCCCGCAGGACACTAGTTTGAGGCCCCCTCCTTGACATGAAAGTTTAATGTTAGTGCGGCCCATGCAAGTTTGATATGGATGCTGTATGGTATCAGAAAAAATTATTACGTTTGATTAATGTTCATGTTAAAGGTTAAATAACTGTTAATAGTTATCCTCCCTATCCGTGTGGAAGTGGTAAGTTTTTGGCTATTAAAAAAGTATAAATGTGACTATAGTTGTGTTTTATCATGTCAACAGGGCTCTAATAATGCTTTATTAATTTTAATCTGAAAAAAATTGTTTAGGTTAATTGGCGACTCCAAATTGTCCATAGGTATGAATGTGAGTGTGAATGGTTGTTTGTCTATATGTGCCCTGTGATTGGCTGGCCACCAGTCCCGGCTGTACCCCGCCTCTCGCCGCGACCCTCGTGAGGATAAGCGGTATAGAAAATGAATGAATGAATATGCTGTATTCAACTATTAAACAGCATTCTTTATTAATTAATTAATTGTTAATTAATTTATTTATTAGTAGAGGAACGACATCAAATTTTGAATTTTTGAAAATAAACATTTTTGAGACATTTTTGAGCAGAGGACTACAAAGACAACTGCTGATGACATCATAGACATGCGACGAGCTGACTTCCGGTTCCGGTTTTGTGATAAAATACATTGAGAACGAAGTTGCACGAGCTAAAATGTACGCTAACTGTAAAAAGTACACTGTTATCTTAGTTTTTTGCCATTCCCTGGCGGTCCTTAATGGTAACGCCTCGGGAAAAGCACGGAACTACTGTGTAGTTGCTATGTATCTTCAAACAGACAGAGATAATCATGTATCTCAGGGGAATGGAGTGAGAAAAGAAAAGCTCAGGGCATCCAAGGCTGAACAAAGAAGAAGGAGACAGCCAGGTAGCACTTGACACATCAAACAGCAACATTTATATTATTACATTTCGGCGTGAATGCTTAACAAACATTTAGAGGACTCTAGCTAATATGTAATTTTGACTATAATAATAATAATCGTTTGTCTTTTTAATTGTAATGTATTTTTTGTTGCATATCCGTAACAGTTTTATGTTTGTCTACTGGGCGCTTAGCGCCCTCTTCAGGTTTGAGGTGGTATGACAGGGCCAATAGTGCTTAAATTGATACCTTTTTTTTTACTGGAAAATATTCATAGACTTTCTTTATTGTCATTGCACAATAACACAGCAGTGAAATTGCCAACGAAATAATAATAAATAATAACAATATAATAAATAAATAATAACAATAACAAAATACTAACAATAACAATGTGGAAAATAAATAGACATCAAATATGAACAACAATGTACATTCAGGCTCATTGAGTAATTTTATGATTTGGACTTTTTATTTGTTGATCACTGAGATTTTATACAAACAAAATATATTTACTTCTAACAAACTTGTGTGATCAATTTAACAATACAACAATATCAACATGGTGTCAGTCTTTGTAGTTTTCTAAGCAGAAACACATTCATGACCATGAATGCATGATACTGCTCTGTGCAATGGATGCAGTGTTTCTTTGGTGCTTCCATCGGTAACCACAGACAGGCGATTGGAAGCCGAGCATGTCAGCGGATGATGCTAGTAACCAGTTTTTAGCATCCTGCTGAGTCACTGCCATCCCACACCCCTCCCCATCTCTTAAACATTCTGACAGCACACACTGCAAGGCAAGCCGCAACGTCACCCATACTCCATTACTATCCAAAAACTCAGGGAGATGCTTGTGCATTTTATGTGTGTACTTATTGAAGGACAATGATGAACTTTTTCTATTTCAATGAGGTACCTAAGATGGTACCTAAGATTGAAGATACCAATGATGCTTTGGTACTCCTGGGTGCAGGGGAGCAGTTATATTTGGTTTAGTCAAAAATAAAATTATTTAACATTATTGTTCGCGGGGGTGCTGGAGCCTATCCCAGCTGTCTTCGGGCGAGAGGCGGGGTACACCGTGGACAGGTCGCCAGCCAATCACAGGGCACATATAGACAAACAACCATTCACACTCACATTCATACCTATGGACAATTTGGAGTCCATGTTTTTGGAATGTGGGAGGAAACCGGAGTACATGGGGGAGAACATGCAAACTCCACAGAGATGGAATCGAACCTAGGTCTCCTAGATGTGTGGCCTATGCGTCTAGCCCAATTCCAATATAATGTAAAATGTAAATAAAATTGCAAATTCAGTAACTTATAACTAAAAAATAACATCCATAAAATTGCCTTTAACTATAAAAATAAATGACATGAGCCAGAAATTATGTTTTTACGTTGTATTCTTACCTGTATTTTTGAATGTTTTTTTTAAACTGTCAATCAAAAAACAAAAAAATAATGTTAATACAATTTAATGTAAATACAATTGCAGATGGATAGTAACTTTAATTATTTGTGTTGCATTTATACATGTAGTTTTAATTATAAATAATAAAAAATAAGATTAGAACACCTTTTAAAAGTTACCCTGCATTATTATATATTGTTTTTCTATGGTTGGGATATTTAAGAATATTTTTATTACAATTACAAAAATAACTCAACCAAAATTGCCTTCAATTAGCTATTTACATTAGCCAGAAAATATTATTTACCTTTTATCCTTACATGTTTTTTTTACTGTAGAGTTGAAAACTTTAAAAAAGTAAATTACATTAAAAAAATAAATTAATATATAGTGTAATAAATTTGACTTTGTCCAAAATAAAATGTAAACATGGTTTGCACATTTAACAATAAGCAAAATTAACAACCCTACAGTGGGATATTTAACAATAATTTAAATAAATTAGCAAATTCAACAACTTCAACTTAAAAAAAAACTTAAACAAAATGTCCTTCAACTGACATCACAATAAATGCCAGAAATTCTCTGTTAGACTGTATTTCATTGTGAAATCTCAAAATCAACAAACATTAGAAAACCAAAAATATATATTTTTTGAAGATGTAGATTAGAAAACCTATAAACAAACAAAAAAAAGTTGGAAAAAAATTCTGTTCAAAGAAGATAAAAAAGATGAAAATGTATAGCCAATATAATATTCATGTATTACTTGTATAATCATGAAATGGTGATGAATAAAAAATGTGCTGCATGTAAAATACGTGGACCTTTGCCTGAGTGGATTGACTTACAATACAATAAAATTGATTATACAGTAAAGTCTCGTTATATCGATATTGTCGGGAGTCGGAAAAAATATCGATATAACCGGACTGTCGATATATCCGATCCTGCGCCGAACTGCATTAAAAGTGGGCAATAATGCACTCGACATTGTTCTATAGTATAGAACAATGTCGAGCAGCTTAAATCAATCTTTGCTTAAGGATTTCCATCACCAGAGCGCAGCACACACACCGATTCCCGCACTTCCTGGTTCACAGGTCATGCTCAACCCGCCCCACATAGCTGGCCAAACACATGCCTGCAACAGAAGAACCAACTGCGTTCGTGGTTTCTCTCGAACGAACCACGAACGCCAGCATGTACATATGAAAAACATTGATTATTGCAATCGATAAAAAGATATCTGAATACAACACAATTAAATACATGTATTTGTACGCTTGTGTCTTCGTTGGAATAGGTGTGTATGCTATGTCAGTTGGTTCTTCTGTTGCAGGCATGTATTTGGCCAGCTATGTGGAGCGGGTTGAGCATGACCTGTGAACCAGGAAGTGCGGGAATCGGTGTGTGTGTGCTGCGCTCTGGTGGTGGAAGTGTGAAAAATAAAGTTGACTGGAAGCAGCCGTTCGCCGTGTTCTTTTTTTGGTATTGAAATCCTTAAGCAAAGATTGATTTAAGCTGCTTTTGTATCGATATAAGCAGACCAAATTGGCTGGCGGGAGATGAAAAGGGCATCGTAGTAACCGAATTATCATAATAACCGGGTATCGTACTAACGGAACTAATTATATCATAAAAGACTAGAAATTTGCCGGGAAATGAAAATAGTATCGTAATAAGCAGTAATTCGTTATAACCGATATCGATATAAGGAGACTTTACTGTCATCTGTTTTTGCATGACTTTGCGTTGTGTTCAGTGCACAGATTTGAAGTGGTGCAGTGTGTGTGTGTGTGTGTTTGTGTGTGTAGGGGTGTGGCCTCTCACTCTGGATAAGAACCAAAGCCACGCAGAGACACCTTACTTCCCTTCAATGTCACACGACTAATATTTGTTGACATTTTGAGCGCGGGGCTACAAGTCAAGAACATGTGGCTATTGAAATGTTGAATATTGAAATGTTCCATGACATGCTATTATGATATTTATGATATTTATGTTCATGTGTAACCTTTTTTTTTGCATTACCATCACGTGTTTATATGTGCGGGGGGGAGCATTTTCACAAGTCTCCATGCAGAGGTGGAGATAGGCGAGGGTGGGGGCTGCTTGACTGCAGCATACAATGTGGTGCACAGCTGTATGGACCCCCCCCTCCCCTTCTACAAGGACAGCAGAGAGCTCCAATGACAATGTTGAACTAATGTATAGGGATGCCATACACGCATCCATGAAGTGTTACCTTATTAATATATATGTATATATATTAATATATTAACTGAGATGTAACAGGATACAGAAGAGAGGTGCTGAATGAGTAAGTTTTTGGCTCCCTGGAGGATAGGAGGTATTGTGCATGAGCTTGCAGGTTTCCCCCCCCACAGCCTCCCCTCTGCACCCACCCATCCATCCCATCTCCTCTCTTGTCCCTGCGTCAGATGATGCGCAGGCGCGCTGGCTATAAAAGCACCCGTCCCGGACCAAACTTCTCACTTTTCTTCTCACAACCTCCACTTCCCGGCAGAGACCAGCTAAGCAGCCGCAAAGATGAGTTACTCCAGCGAGGTGTACAGCAGCAGCTCCTATCGTAAGATCTTCGGTGATGCTCCACGAGCGGGTCGTGCGGGTCTGGGCGGCGGCAGCATCAGCAGCAGCCCGTCCCGAGTTCACACCTCCGGGTACCGCAGCCGCACCTACGGGCCCCCGTCAGTGATGTCCACCGCCAGCTACCGCAGGAGCGCGGCGCCCGGCAGGGTTTTCTCCTCCTCCATGCAGGACTCCCTGATGGACCTGACTCAGTCCACGGCGGTCACCAACGAGCTCAAGATCATCCGCACCAACGAGAAGGAGCAGCTGCAGGGGCTCAACGACCGATTCGTGTCCTTCATCGAGAAGGTGCACAACCTGGAGCAGCAGAACAAAGTCCTGGAGGCGGAGGTGACCTTGCTCCGGCAGCGCAACAGCGAGCCTTCGCGCCTGCACGAGCTCTACGAGCAGGAGATCCGGGAGCTCCGCGCCCGCGTGGAGGAGCTGACCCACGAGAAGAGCCAGATGCACCTGGACTGCGTGCAGATGAGCGAAGCCCTGGAGCGCCTGCGCGAGAAGCTCGACGAGGAGGCCAGGCTGAGAGAAGAAGCCGAGAACGCCCTGAAGGGCTACCGGAAGGACGTGGACGACGCCACCCTGGCGCGCCTGGAGCTGGAGAAGAAAGTGGAGTCGCTCCTGGATGAGATCGCCTTCCTGCGGAAAGTTCACGAGGAGGAGCTGCAGGAGTTGCAGTCGTCGCTGCAGGCCACTCAGGTACCCACGCACGTAACACACGTCAACGTTATATTGTAGTACAACGTTGTATATTGCACCGTAGTACTTTTATATACACTCGCCCGGCTCTTTAGGAGTACTTTCCCCGCATGCGCACTGGCTAATTTATGGCCCTGCAGTCTCACCCCTTCCCCTTGAAAACTTATATTAACTGTCTTTGTATAAAATAAAATTTAAATGTTCTGTTTTGGCTAAAAAAACAATCAAATGTAATGTATAAGAGAAAATAATTGAGTACAAAGTATTATTTTGTGTTAGTTTATCAGACTATTTTGCAGTAATGTTATTGCAAATATCCCTAAGGACATACATGGTCATTGTGCTGTGAGGCATTCAATGTCATTTGTTTCGACTCCACTACAGTGTTATCTGATTTAGCTCTAATTTTTTTTTTTTTTACTACAGTAAAGTATCACTGTAGTATTGATGTGGGGATGGTAATGAAGATTAAGATTAAGATATGCCTTTATTCGTCCCAATTTGTAATATGGTAATCAGGAAAAACAAACATTAAAACCACAAAAACAACAGCAAAAATGGGGAAATCAGCAGTGATTGTATCAGAATAAAGTCAAAATATGAACAGAAAAAAAATTAATTAGAAAACATTTAAATTTGATGAGAATAAGGTGATGTTATGAGGGAAAATAATGCAGTTTTAGTACCATAAAGCTGAAATATTAAATAAAAAAGATTTATTATTTTATTAATACTCATATTATTTGTAATTGATCATTACACGAAAGAAGGAGGGGAAGGGAGAGTGGGGAGAAAAATCATACTTGGGTGTGGTCCCCCCAAGTAGCAGGAGTCAAGTCAACCTTTTGACTTGACATAGTATTCAACACAGTATTAAAAGTGTGTATTTTTTCAGTCTATAACAATAATACTGTTTATTATGTTGCATAATTCAGTGTGTCAACAGCTTTGGTGAGTCAGGGTAACTTATAGTGGAATCAATACATTGAATATGCAGCAGAGAGGGATGGTTGCCGGGTAGATTTCTCCAGGGTTTTGTCGCCTTCTGGCAGGCAGTTTTACTGCCGTGTAAGCGATTGACGGCGTAGCGCAAGATGCTTGAGTCAGCGGTCTTCCGTGGCAGAGCAGTGCACCTTTTTTTTTTGGTTTCTGGGAGTGTTAAAGACCTGCCTCACTGTTACTGCTTTTCTGCTCTTTTTGGGAGTGCCGTAAAAATAAAACAGGAGTTACTTACAAAAAAAAAACACCAACCAGTCATACATGGCACTTCCACATCACGAGTATAGAGCTGCAACAATAAATCGACAAATTGATTATTAGTTTATTATCAAATTTATTGCCAACTGTATTGGTATTACATTAATTAGCCATTTTAGGACCTCGGCTTTGTATTTTTTTTTTATTAGCCCACACATTCTAAAAATATAATTTAACAAGAACATTTAAAGGACTCAAGCCAAAAATCAGTATGTGGATCAAAAAAAATCCGATGAGGCGACTCCGCAATCAGGAAAAAGCCGAAAGAAAATGAACATTAAAACCACAAAAACAACAGCAAAAATGGGGAAAATCAGCAGTGATTGTATCAGAATAAAGTCAAAATATGAACAGAAAAAAAATTAATGAGAAAACATTTGAATTTTATGAGAATAAGGTGATGTTATGAGGGAAAATAATGCAATTTTAGTACCATAAAGCTGAAATATTAAATGAAAAAGATGTTATTTTTTAATCCTCATAATGTTATCAGAGACAAACAAAACAACAAGTAATTTTTTAATTTTTGCTAAATTTGGTTGCATAGGTCTATGAGAATAAAGTCAGAAATATTATGGGAATAAAGTCAAAATTACTGGAAAATATTTACAAGGAGAAAGTTGAAATACTGTAGTTGGAAAATTAATTAAAAAAAATAACATCAGGAAAAAATATCTGTAAGTTCACAAGAATAAAGTCAAAATTCTAAAAATATATGAGAATTTTATGAGAATAACTGGTAATAAAATAAAATTTTAAATAATAAATAATAAAATAATGTCCTTTATGTTGCATAAAATTGAAATATTAAAGTAAAATAATTCATTAAAAAAACATGTAAAATGATGAGAAATGAACAAAACAAATATAGTGGTACTTTAGGTAGGTTAAATTAGGTTGGTGAAAAGTTGTAATATTATGAGAATAAGTCGAAATATTATGGGAAAAATGTCATAATATTATGAAAAGAATATTTCAAATATGGGAGAAAAAAAGCAAAGAGCGACCTTCATACTAATAATACGCTTTTTCACGTACATCACACAGCTGAGATGCAGTTTTTTCTTCACATACAGTGAAGAAAATAAGTATTTGAACACCCTGCTATTTTGCTATTTCTCCCACTTAGAAATCATGGAGGGGTCTGAAATTTTCATCGTAGGTGCATGTCCACTGTGAGAGAGATAAACTAAAAAGAAAAATCCAGAAATCACAATGCATGATTTTTTAACAATTTATTTGTGTGATACAGCTGCTAATAAGTATTTGAACACCTGAGAAAATGAATGTTAATATTTGGTACAGTAGCTTTTGTTTGCTATTACAGAGGTCAAACGTTTCCTGTAGTTTTTCACCAGGTTTGCACACACTGCAGGAGGGATCTTGGCCCACTCCTCCACACAGATCTTCTCTAGATCAGTCAGGTTTCTGGGCTGTCGCTGAGAAACACGGAGTTTGAGCTCCCTCCAAAGATTTTCGATTGGGTTCAGGTCTGGAGACTGGCTGGGCCATGCTAGAACCTTGATATGCTTCTTACGGAGCCACTCCTTGGTTTTCCTGGCTGTGTGCTTCGGGTCGTTGTCGTGTTGGAAGACCCAGCCACGACCCATCTTCAATGCTCTGACAGAGGGAAGGAGGTTGTTCCCCAAAATCTCACAATACACGGCCCCAGTCATCCTCTCTTTAATGCAGTGCACTCGTCCTGTCCCATGTGCAGAAAAACACCCCCAAAGCATGATGCTACCACCCCCATGCTTCACAGTAGGGATGGTGTTCTTCGGATTGTACTCTTCATTCTTCTTCCTCCAAACACGCTTATTGGAATTATGACCAAAAAGTTCTATTTTGGTCTCATCTGACCATAAAACTTTCTCCCATGACTCCTCTGTATCATCCAAATGGTCATATGCAAACTTAAGACGGGCCTTGACATGTGCTGGTTTAAGCAGGGGAACCTTTCGTGCCATGCATGATTTCACATCATGACGTCTTAGTGTATTACCTACAGTAACCTTGGAAACGGTGGTCCCAGCTCTTTTCAGGTCATTGACCAAGTCCTGTCGTGTAGTTCTGGGCTGATTCCTCACCTTTCTTAGAATCATTGAGACCCCACGAGGTGATATCTTGCATGGGGCTCCACTCCGATTGAGATTGACCGTCATGTTTAGCTTCTTCCATTTTCTAATGATAGCTCCAACAGTGGACCTTTTTTCACCAAGCTGCTTGGTAATTGCTCCGTAGCCCTTTCCAGCCTTGTGGAGGTGTACAATTTTGTCTCTGGTGTCTTTGGACAGCTCTTTGGTCTTCGCCATGTTACAAGTTAAAGTCTTACTGATTGTATGGGGTGGACAGGTGTCTTTATGCAGCTAACGACCTCAAACAGGTGCATCTGATTCAGGATGATACATGGAGCGCAGGTGGACTTCTAATGGGCAGACTAACAGGTCTTTCAGGGTCAGAATTCTAGATGATACACAGGTGTTCAAATACTTATTTGCAGCTGTATCACACAAATAAATTGTTAAAAAATCATGCATTGTGATTTCTGGATTTTTCTTTTTAGTTTATCTCTCTCACAGTGGACATGCACCTACGATGAAAATTTCAGACCCCTCCATGATTTCTAAGTGGGAGAAATAGCAAAATAGCAGGGTGTTCAAATACTTATTTTCTTCACTGTATACTGTGTATAATCGATCACTCGATTAATCGAAACAAATTGCAGGCCTACAAGAGTATCGTACAACTTTGTAAACATACAAGTCAGAACAGGAAATGCATGATAACTAAACAGAAGAACCCTGAAAACTCTCTTATGTCCAGGTGTCAGTGGAGATGGACATGAGCAAACCGGACCTGGCGGCGGCCCTGAAGGACATCAGGGCCCAGTATGAGAACCTGTCATGCAGGAACCAGGCGCAGGCAGAGGAATGGTATCGCTCCAAGTTTGCAACCGTGACTGAGGCTGCAGCTCGCAACCAGGATGCCATCAAGCACTCCAAGGAGGAACTGACCGAGTACCGCAGGCAGGTGCAGGCCCGCACCTTGGAGATTGAGGCCCTCCGGGGCCACAATGAGGCCCTGGAGAGGCAGATTGCTGAGATGGAGGACCGCCATAACGGTGAAATTGGAGACATGCAGGTACGTGGATAGGTTGCACACGCAATGCTTTTGTGGAAGACCACCACCCAAGTCTTTAAACGTCATGACGTTATGTGTGTGCTTGTAGGACACCATTCAGCAACTGGAGGCTGCACTGCGCAGCACCAAAGGAGAAATGTCCCGTCACCTACGGGAATACCAGGATCTGCTCAATGTCAAAATGGCGCTGGACATTGAAATTGCTGCTTACAGGTTTGCTGAAGTACTCTTTACTGTTTAATGCTCGGTTTCAAAAGGCGTGGTAAGACTGCCCCTTTGTGATGTCACAGAGGGGTGGACTTCCTTATATGGGCGCGGCTGTAAGCTTGATAAATAGGTGCAGATTCTGGAAGTACTAGCATGCTAGCATATCCCGTGTAGCTGCTCTACAGGACTCCACAACTCAATACAAAGGGACGGAAAAATGTGCATAATCTGTCCCATTTAAGAGTAGAACGTTTCAATAGAATATGAACTGAATATACTGAATATATATATAAATTAAAAAATATTTAATACTAATTTAATATTAATTTAGTATTAATTTAATATTAAATTAATAATAATTTAATATTAATTTAATATTAATTCAATATTAATTCTATATTAATTTAATATTAATTTAATATTAAATTAAAATGTATTAATTTAATATAAATGATAAATTAAACGGATAAATGAACATTAATGTTACTTTTGCATTCATTGAAGATGGGATTGTTGATAAATACACAATATCAACAATTGCTGATGTTGCAGCAAAGTCAACTTGGACACCACCTTCTTGTTTTGCTATGACTTCTTTGTTGAGTTTAGTGTTTCTTCCTTTTTTAAAAAAAATCAAAATGCTAACACTTCCCAATGTTCTTTGGCTTCATTTTGGGTTACTTTGCAGCCTTAATCAATACGAAAAGCAACATGGACACCACCTTCCTGTTTTGCTATGAGTTATTTGTTGAGTTTAGTCTTTCTTCCTTTTTTAAAAAAATCTAAATGCTGACACTTCCAATGTTCTTTGGCTTAATTTTGGGTTACTTTGCAGCCGTAATCAATACGAAAAGCAACATGGACACTACCTTCCTGTTTTGCTATGAGTTATTTGTTGAGTTTAGTATTTCTTTAAAAAAAAAATCAAAATGCAACACTTCCAATGTTCTTTGGCTTCATTTTGGGTTACTTTGCAGCCGTAATCAATACGAAAAGCAACATGGACACCACCTTCCTGTTTTGCTATGAGTTATTTGTTGAATTTAGTAGTGTTGCTTCCTTTTTTTAACAAATCAAAATGCTGACACTTCCAATGTTCTTTGGCTTCATTTTGGGTTACTTTGCAGCCGTAATCAATATGAAAAGCAACATGGACACCACCTTCCTGTTTTGCTATGAGTTATTTGTTGAATTTAGTATTTATTCCTTTTTTAAAAAATTTAAATGCTGACACTTCCAATGTTTTTTGGCTTCATTTTGGGTTACTTTGCAGCCGTAATCAATACAAAAAGCAACCTGAGGTGAGAAACACAATTGAATTCAAGAAATAACTTATGGCAAAACCCATAGGTGGTGTCTGTGTTGATATCACGGCCACATCGTGCCAGCCAACAATCGGGTCTTGAATGAAGGTAAAACTAACCTTAAATGTTCATTTATCCCTGCGAGAGGCAAGGTACACCCTGGACTGGTCGCCAGCCAATCACAGGGCACAAAATATTTTCCTTTTTAGCGGTATGCTTCCAAGTAGTTTCATTCTTTTTACCACAACTAAATTATATCCAATTTTCCACCTACGGAGGAAAACAAAATGGCTATTTTTGGTTATATCGAGTTCCAACGTAATAGCGACAAATCTGTCCTTGACTTGTCTTTGCAGGAAGCTGCTGGAAGGCGAGGAGTGCCGCCTCAGCACCGTCGGCGGCGCCATGGTCCAGTCCGGTTACCCGGGCTTCTCCTACATGTCATCCCGCACATACTCCTTAGGAGCATACCGGAAGTCTAAGCCTGAAGAGGAGGAAGAAGAAGAAGAGAAGGAGGATGAGGATGACGGGGAGGAGAACGACGACGACGAGGGCGAGGATGAAGACGAGGGAGTCGACCAGGAGGGAGGTGAAGGCGAGGAAGAAGAAGAAGAGGAAGAAGAGGAGGAAAAGCCAAAAGAGAAGGATGACAAGGAGAAGAAGAAGGAGACCCCCACTGGGAAGACCAGCAAGAACTAAAACCGCTTACGTAGCATCACCAGCATCACCACATCTCATCGACCATGCTTATTATCTCATACGGTTGCATCATCCATTTGCAAAAAATGCTGAATCAGCAGAAACGTGGGATCCGGTAAAAGCTAGCATGACGATACTTTTCCTTGTCGGCAAATATTGTGCCATTTCTGAACAACAAGAGCAATCAAAACCTTCGACTAGCACACACGAGCACACAGACTTGACAGCCACGCCAACGTTTTACGGTGCTATGTGATTTTTCACAGATAAAAGTTGGCCGACATTTTTATCCGAGCACGATCAGCTCAAAACGTAAACATAATTAATTAAGTCCGTCCATTCATTGCTCTCTTTTTGTCAAAAACACAGCAATAACGCCAATCAAAAAACGTTTTTTTGAATGCAAGTGCAGGTTATAGTCAATATCACCGTGCAGGGGTGCCGCATTAAGGTACCTCCAAAATTGGTTTGGCTCAACGTATTGTATAGTTTGGCTGCATCCCTTGTTTCCATGCGTCATGTTCCACCATCTTATTCAAAACAAACATGACCATATATTTTATGTTGAATGTAGCCAACGGGAGTGTGGATGAGCGGCAGGCAGCTGACCGTGACACTGATAGTCCTCCACTGTGACTGCAAGTGGCAGGTGGGTCACGGTTCTGCAGTGTACACAAGGGCTATTTTCACCCTAACCCCCTTTCCTTATTACTTTACCTTGAACCGTTAGTAACCGCCGTTCATTAACTCATTCATCATTTTCGCGTCTCTTCGACGAATGCATGGCCTGATTCTGCAATTTGGAAATCCTGATTTGCTTGTTGTCGTGTGTTCAATTTCAACTTGCCTTAACCGTAACCGTAACTGAAATGCAACAATCACATTGTAATAGTTTTCCGGGGGGGGGGGGGAGAAGAATGCTACATACATAAATGTGACTGTACATGCTGCTCCTATCATGCAGTGATATTTCTCTCAAAAGCCAAATAAAGCTACTAGTGAAGTGTGGGTCGCGAACCAAACAGCTTTTTCCAGATTTCTTATGTGTTATTTTATCACATGATGCGACGTCCGACACCATGTCCACTTAAACGTTGACATTTTTAAAACAATGTGTAGGAATATTACAAAGTTCTGAAATATGACTTGAAGTCTAAATTCGCGACTTCAGGTTAGAGCACATTTCACAACAGGAAGTTGTGCCTTTGGTCACACTGAGTCAAGGCAAAGGCTTCAGGAGGACAGAGGATCAAACTAGCAACCATCAAGTTGGGAAACGACCCCTCTACTTCCAAAGGGGTAAATTTCTATTTTGTCATATCATTAAGCAGCATTGAATATAACTACTGTCTAGTTACACAGCATTAAAACCTGTATACAGTGACTTCCTGTTCAGTGCAAAGAAAGCTTCAAAATAAAAACATGGTGGTATTAGCCTGGATTCTCATACAGAAACTAAATAAATACACCATTTTTTTTACTGAGGTGGTACTCATGCCTAAGATGGAGGATCGAACTAGCAACCATCAAGTTAAGAAACGACCCCTCTACTTCCAAAGGGGTAAATTTCTATTTTGTCATATCATTAAGCAGCATTGAATATAACTGCTGTCTAGTTACACAGCATTAAAACCTGTATACAGTGACTTCCTGTTCAGTGCAAAGAAAGCTTCAAAATAAAAACATGGTGGTATTAGCCTGGATTCTCATACAGAAACTAAATAAATACACCATTTTTTTTACTGAGGTGGTACTCATGCCTAGGATGGAGGATCGAACTAGCAACCATCAAGTTAAGAAACGACCCCTCTACTTCCAAAGGGGTAAATTTCTATTTTGTCATATCATTAAGCAGCATTGAATATAACTACTGTCTAGTTACACAGCATTAAAACCTGTATACAGTGACTTCCTGTTCAGTGCAAAGAAAGCTTCAAAATAAAAACATGGTGGTATTAGCCTGGATTCTAATACAGGAACTATCAAAATACACCTTTTTTTTTTTTTTACTGAGGCGGTACTCATGCCCAGGATGGAGGGTCGAACTAGCAACCATCAAGTTGGGAACCAACCCCTCTACTTCCAAAGGGGTAAATTTTTATTTTGTCATATCATTAAGCAACATTTAATATAACTACTGTCTAATTACACAGCATTAAAACCTGCATATAGTGACTTCCTGTTCAGTGCAAAGAAAGCTTCAAAATAAAATCATGGTGGAATTAGCCTGGATTCTAATACAGGAACTAACAAAATACACCTTTTTTTTAGATAAATAAATAAACAAATCAAGAATAAAGAAAATCAATCAATCAGTAATAAATAAATAAATCTAATAATAATAATAATAAAACGGCAAATAATAAAAACTTAAAAAACCACATATAGTTGGTGGGTAGACAAACTATTTTTTTCAGATTAAAATGAACAAAGCATTATTAGAGCCCTGTAGACATGACAAAACACGACTATAGTCACATTTATACTCTTTTTATTTACAACATATTGCGAAACTGCCGGGTCTTGAGACACATGCTAACTCGCAAACTAGAGAGCTAGCGACCTAAACGGTAGCCTTCAAGTTATTTCCTTTAAACTTAAATAGCCAAAAACTTACCACTTCCACACGGATAGGGAGGATAACTATTAACAGTTATTTAACCTTTAACATGAACATTAATCAAACGTAATAATTTTTTCTGGGTACATGATACCATACAGCATCCATATCAAACTTGCGCGGGCCACACTAACATTAAACTTTCATATCAAGGCGGGGGCCTCAAACTAGTGTCCTGCGGGCCACATTTGGCCCGCGGGCCGTGTGTTTGAGACCACTGATCTACATTTTATTCTAACAATTGCCTGCCTGGTTTTTGAGTGTGTTCCAGCCTTCCAGTGTCAGCGTGATGAACGATGATCTTTCTCGCTTGACACGAGGAGACTAATGGCTCTGTCAGGGCCCCCGTGAAGTGAGGGCATAGACATGGAGAGTAGATTTATTGCAAATCCGGGGGTTGCAATCAATGCCATGGCGAGAGCATGTCATGCATTGCTCGCTGAAACGTCGCCCTTGATCCGCTCATCGTGTTTGTGAGCCGCAGTCAGCAGTTTTGCTGCGGCGGCGATGCATACTCAATCGAACTCTCTAGCGATTCCTTTGGGTTGAAGCTGGATGTGCTCAGCATTGATATTTCATAATAATGTTGATTTTATGTACGTCACATATGCAGTGTAGGGAAGTAACCATGCATGTTTGACTGCATATTCACTTTACAATACTTATTATTAAATACAGGGCTTATTATCCTCCTTTATTGTCTTATTGTCTCTTCTCTCCCCCATCACCTCCCTTCTGTCTCCCACACCCTCACCCCGTTGCTCCATTGCTATATATAGACTTCTGCATTGCAGATGTCCCACAGCCCTGCAGAACTGAAGGAGCTGCTAAAGAGCCTGTGCCGAATTTTCTATTTAGTTACCCAGTCATATCGCTGCGATGATATGATATAGTAGTGCGACACGGCAGGTATCCTGTATGTAGCAAGCATGAGGTCCACCCCCCCACAGTTAGAACCACTGCAGTTAAAATCATTGAGTGTGCGTGTATGTGCGTCCATTTATTGTGAATATTTCAACGGCAGGAATAATATTACTTATATTGTGTGTATTCTATTGGCTGTGTAGATTATTTAAATGTATTACAATACACTGTGACTATTTTGCACCTAATTCAAAACACCTATAGTATGTGTAATTGTATTACTGTTATTGAACATATAGCATATCCTTTAACCTAAAATGTCCTTATATGGCGGCAGACTTTTGTTTTTTTAAGTAATTTGCAACAGCAAAATTACTTAGAATTTGCTTGAGAATTAATTTTTAAAAGATTTCTTTGTAAAACAAAGCGAATAATGGTAATGGTAATGGTAATGGTAATGGTAATGGTAATGGTAATGGTAATGGTAATGGTAATGGTAATGGTAATGGTAATGGTTTTATTTCATTTGAACATGCATCAGATTACAATTGAGTGCATCCCATAATCAGTTTCCAGTTCCACATGTCCAAAAGGAGTAGGAAGAAGCAAAGCTTATTAAATCCTACCCCTCTATCTGGTAATTTTACAATTAGTAACTGTTACATTTGTTCACTTCCTGCTTTCCTGATATAGTTTAAGTGATTTATCAATTAAATTAAATTAAATTAAATTAAATTAAATTAAATTAAATTAAATTAAATTAAATTAAATTAAATTAAATTAAATTAAATTAAATTAAATTAAATTAAATTAAATTAAATTAAATTTTAGTTTTATTTTAGTTTTATTTTAGTTTTTTTTAAATTTATTTTTATTTTATTTTATTTTTGTCACATACCAAAGTAGGAGGTAAAAAAAAAATCAAGGGTAAAAAAAATGCTTCCAAATTTATACAAAAAAATTGTTAAAATCTACAGTCATGAGCTTTGGCAGCTACAAAAAAATCACTTGTTTTCTCCATAGACCTCATCCACAGACCTCACAGCTACAAGACCCCAGTTCAATTCCACCCTCGGGCCATCTCTGTGTGGAGTTTGCATGTTCTCCCCGTGCATGCGTGGGTTTTCTCCGGGTACTCCGGTTTCCTCCCACATTCCAAAAACATGCTAGGTTAATTAGCGACTCCAAATTGTCCATAGGTATGAATGTGAGTGTGAATGGTTGTTTGTCTATATGTGCCCTGTGATTGGCTGGTGTACTGTCCAGTGTGTACTCCGCCTCTTGTCAGAAGACAGCTGGGATAGGCTCCAGCACCCCTCACGACCCTCATGAGGAAAAGCGGTAGAAAATGAATGAATGACAGTATCTTTTAATGCCTTAATCACACCCACTACAAACCAAGTCAACACCCTCGGAGATGTCAGATAATATTGAACCGTTGGCTCTGCAGCGTCCACCCCCCTTTGCAACAAGCTAGTAAGTATTTATAGATGCTGACTGCTGACACACACACACACACACACACACATAAACAAAACATGAGACCCTGCTGCCACTTGGTGGTAAATCTGAAAATTACAGTGGACCCCTTTTATTTCCTTCTATATGTGCCCTGTGATTGGCTGGCCACCAGTCCATTGTGTACACCGCTTCTGGCCTGAAGTCAGCTGGGATAGGCTCCAGCACACCTCCACAGTGAGGATGGGCAGTATAGAAAATACATAGAAAAATCTAAATGTTTTATTTAAATCTTAAATGCAAATATTAGCTACATTTAAATGAAAGTAAATCCTAAATCTAAATATGAACATTAAATTTAAATATAAATGGCAAAAAGTCAATCTTAATCTTAATCTTAATGGGGACCTATCATGATCATTTTCGGCCCGGTACTACATAGAAATCTTTCTAGATCTTACAGAATCTGCACCTATTCCAGCTGGATTTCCTTGGATTTCCAAAACGGTCTGTTTTAATTTATTCCACCCACGGTGAGCCTCAGAGTATGCACATTGCAATGTGATTGGTCACACTCCCGAGCCCTACTGAGGACTTCTGGACTACTGCCGAACCCCACTTTCTGATTTTTGTCAGTATTGGAGTTGATAATAAATGAATAAACCGTGCAGAGAGCGGTTCTATGTTCTATTTCCATGTAATATTTACATTTTAGATTTAAATTTGGATTTATCATTTAGATTCAAATTAAATGTTTAGATTTAGCATTTTGTTTTACAGTTAAATTTTAATTTAAGTTAAAAGGTTATTCAAATGTGAGGAAAATGAGTTAAATGTGAGAAAAGTGAGCTAAATATTTAAAATAAACAGCTCAACTGATTGTTTTCTCGATAATGTTCAACTCGTGGTGAAACATTTGCACAGTTGTGTGCGCTTTGCATCAATGACGTCACAATTTGCCAACAGTTGTCAAGGTAGCGTTAGTGTTAGCGATTGTGACGTAAACACACTTTAAAAATAAAAGCACAGTTTGAACTCTACAGTAGATAATAGTCGTAAATAACACAGCACTCATTTTCGTAATCTTAAATACGACAAATCTTGAAAATGCTTCTTCGACTGAACATTTATTTTAACCTTGTTGTGACATTATCTGCAGCTGCTGAGAATATATTTTGAAAACCGGAAATGTGTTCCAATTTTCCACATACGCCAGTAATGAAAGTTAAACCCGTGTAAAAAAACATATCTAGAGTACCCTTGTGTCAGGGAACCAAGGAGCTTCATTCTTGTTTTTCGGTTGTGGTTCGCAAAGATGACGGCAGAACTGAGGCACCGTGGAGCCAAAGACACCGAGGCAACCTTACAACAACAGCCGTCTGAGGACAAGGTTAGCTTTTTACATTAGCTCCGAATCCGTCCTGCCCGCCTGAATAATGTGATGCTAACGCTAGTTAGCCAGCTAGCCACCTAATTCATCAGCACAGGGACGGTGTTATTACAGAAAGTAAACGTTTATTGCTGTTTTTAAAATGTGGCTTATTTGTTCTCAGCCACCGATCGACACTATAGTGACGATGCGGATTGTGTCACCCGTATTCGAAATACCAGACCCTTCAGGATTTCGCGATGTTTTAACCTACATAGAGTACCTTGTGTGTACTTCATGTACACAGGAAGTAAGCGTGCTTCCTTGTCAGAGTGGTTGTTGAAGCTGGGGGGGGTCAAGGCAAACCTCGTCATTGGGGGCCTCCACATCCTGCTACTGCACTAATAATTTTTTTTTTTAATTTAAATTTAATTAATTAATTTTTACGAAAGGCTAGAATGTAAGTTCTCAAATTTCCCGAGCTAGATAAAGCCTTGAACGTTCTCCTGGTGGATTATTAGCTAACTAACACTTAATATCACTGTAATTGTTAAGAATATCAATAAATATTTAATATACTGCCTTAATACGCACATCTTTGTGATGAAAAGTCACTCCCAGCTTCATCCTTAAATATGTCTGTGCGTGTGTCTTTTTGCTGGTTGATTTATTGTCGATGATATTCGACAATATGCTCCTTTTGAAAAACAAAACATTATCAAATATTATCACATATCATTATAATTCACATTTGAACCACTAGATGGTACTCAAGTGCAGTGTACCTGTGTGAAGTAGGGGTGTAAGAAAATATCGTTTCCGCGATATATCGCGATACTTTGTTCCACGATACTGTATTTATATTAAAAAATATGATATGGATATTTTTAGGTATTTATCATAGACTGTATATGGTATTTATTCAAGTGCAGACACGGCAAAGGTTCATTTCTGATTTTAATTGAAACCTCCGATGGTTACTTTTTACTTCCTTTTTTTTTTCTACACAAGTTTGATATGGATGCTGTATGGTATCATGTACCCAGAAAAAATTATTACGTTTGATTAATGTTCATGTTAAAGGTTAAATAACTGTTAATAGTTATCCTCCCTATCCGTGTGGAAGTGGTAAGTTTTTGGCTATTTAAGTTTAAAGGAAATAACTTGAAGGCTACCGTTTAGGTCGCTAGCTCTCTAGTTTGCGAGTTAGCATGTGTCTCAAGACCCTGCAGTTGCGCAATATGTTTTAAATAAAAAGAGTATAAATGTGACTATAGTCGTGTTTTGTCATGTCTACCCACCAACTATATGTGGTTTCTTATGGTTTTATTATTATTATTATATTTATTTATTTATTACTGATTGATTGATTTTCTTTATTCTTGATTTGTTTATTTATTTTTCATCTTATTTTGTACAGAAAAATAAAAAGTAAGATATTTCAGAACAGTGGAATGTTTTATCAGAGCTTTTATTGTAGAAAATTGGAACCAAAGCAAAGTTTTTAAAATTTTATTTGTTTTTAATAAATGCGTTTTGTTTGTTTTTTTTTGGAAAACCTGATGCGGCCCAGTCTCACCCAAACCCAGGCTCCAGTGGCCTCCAAGTAAATTGAGTTTGAGACCCCTGTTTTAGAGGAAACAGAAAACAGGAAATGCAAGCGTCTATTCCTGACTGAAAATACTGTTTCCTGGCTTCCATGGTTATTAACCTGGATGTCTGTGTGTCTCATTGGAAGAGGAGGGCCGGTTGTTGTTGTTGTTGTTGTTGTTTAGATCGGCTCCAACAGGCTCAGGGTTATGTGAAAGAGTGGTGGCTATTTTTAAATCAAGCCTCCAGAGAGGCAGCTGTGGTTGCCGTGGAAACCACCAGGCGTGCAAGATTGTGTACAAATGTGCACAAGTATTTTTATGCATGCAGCTTTTGGAATTAATTATAATCTGATGCGTGTGTATATGTAGTTTTATATGCTTTAGTATCGGAATACAAGTGAAAGATCCACTTCACTGCCTTGAGATATGAGTCACAGAAGGCAGACTGTATAGTCAAAGGAACCAATCCTGATTATTATTATTATTATTATTTTGCAGTATTCAGTGTTGTTTAAAATGTGATTCTAGCTTTTTAGAGTCCTGTGTTGTCATGTTGCGACAGTTGCACAGCATACGGTCAGCGAACCATCTGCTGTGCTGTGATAACTCCCATTCCTAATTTGGTCACTAACCACAGAGGGTTCACTCTTCTGCTCAGTGTTAGTGATGTGTGAAGACCCTCGCACTGAGCAGCAGTGCAAAGATCACCGTGTGTTTTAAAAGGCATTCCATCCATGAACAGATAAATCGAATTATTTAGATTATTGCTAAATGTTCATGATACAGGTACTAAACTTTGTTTTATTACAACCAAAGCTACTGTACTGTACAGCTACTATGAGTGGCGAATATGATTTTCAATAGTAATGTTATAGAGTCAATGGCAGGGACAGTACAAGTAAAGTGTGATTCAATAGCCACGTTTACATGAGGAGTTTTTCTCTTTCTGAATGACATTTCCGAAAGCAATGGTATCCATGGAAAGGAATATTCCAATGGCGTGTCTACATGCGCCGCTATAATCAACCAGAATAGTCAATGGGGCATGCCCAGTAAAGCGTAAACACCAACATCACGTGATACCGACTTCCTGGACTTTTTCTTTCACTTGTTGGAATAACTCCGTATTGCCAGTTTTTCCTTCGTCCGGTCTTGGAATTTAGTTTGAATCAAAAACAAACGTTCCTTAGCAGTCCAGTGCCGAATGCTCGCCTCCATTTTTAAAACTGAAGAACATCTGGAGCTGCGTGTTACGTCATATCTCAGCATTCGCTGAAAGAACGCACCCGGGAACAGGAAAAGATAAAGTTCAATCTTGCTAATATTTTATAATTAAGCTCGGCGCATGTTTTATATAGATATGTATTTTCTTTTTGAATAAAAGTGGACTTGTGAATGGCGTATAGAAGGGTTTAGATTCTGTTCCACAGATGGCGCTAATGCACATTGCAATGGTCAATGTGAAACTTTCCAAAATGAATCAATATCATTGGTTCCTATACATTTATTTAATTGTGGCGGCCTGCCATTAGTGTTTTTTTTCCCATTACCTAAGCGTGTTATACTCATCTATTCAAGAATGTCTTTAAAAAAAAAAAACAACAACATAATGTACATTTTTAATAACACAAACCAAAATGCTCCGTTTTGTACAGTTGTTCAGAAAGAATCAGAATTTTTGAAAATCTCCAGTTTTGCATCATCATCAGATTAGATGATGTCATCATCTAGCCCTCCACTCCTGCAACCCAGCACCACAGATAGCTTGCGGCCCTGTGGGAAACACAGAATGTGGCCAAACATGATAATGGTTGTAAAACGTGAATACATGTATTAGCATTTTAAAAATAACAGTAATACTGAGCAATACAACTATTACACAGTAGTTAGCCAGTAAAACAAGAATTTTGAGGAACTCTACTTGAACCAAGAGGCAATTAAGCGTAATTGGTATGGCGAGTACTTCAATAACAAGGTGACCATTTTAGCAGTGTACTATGGCCATAATATAATTTGTGTTGTGTTTTCTCCTGCGACTAGTTACAATGCTATATTTGGTGAAATATATCTGATCGGATGTTCCGATCAGGATTTTATTCTACTCATAATCCATGAAAGTTGAAACATTTGAATACAATTGGCCAATATTGCTGTGGAGATGTTGGAATGTTAACTTTTTTTTTTTCCTGTGCTGCTTTTTATTTTAGGGTTCAGATAGTGAGCTGAAGTCGGAAAAAGATGACGGGGCAGACAGCCACCCTAAGGTGGACTCAGGGGTCCCGGAGGTGCCAGTCCCACCTGATGACACCCCAGAAGTGTTAAATAAAGCCTTGTCCGGACTCTCCTCAAGGTGCAGTTTGTAGTTTGACTGGAAAAATACTTCAATATACAAACACTTGTTATTCATACATACTGATTTTAAATGCTACAGTGACTTACCCCGCTCTCCTGTGAGACAGTTTTGGTTGGATTTCAGTCATGACAAACATACTAGCAAACTTTTTACATAACTATATTTCTCATAAATTTGGTTTGGTGGACGGGTTTCATCTCTTATATCCTTATTTCAATAAGAAAAAGCTTGTTTAATGTTTCTTTTAGCTCTTTTACTGTCTTTCAAAACACACATTGTACCCTTCAGATGGAAGAACTGGTGGGTTCGAGGGATTCTCACTCTGGCTATGATTTCCTTCTTCTTCATCATCATCTACCTGGGCCCAATGGTGCTTATGATGATTGTGAGTATGACCAGCATCAAGCATCATCAGCCTGTTTGCTTTTTACTGCACCAAAAAACGATGAACTGGAAATAATTTCCATCATTTTTACTTTTAATGGGGTTCAGCAGGATCAGCCTCGGTTGAGGTTTGCATTCTACAGAATGACATTCTAATTATGTTGTCATTATGTTGTCATTGTCACAACTACCGTATTTTCTGGACTATAAGTCGTTTAGGAGTATAAGTCGCACAAGGCCAAAAATGCAAAATAAGAGAAATACACTTGTTACTTGCAACTTTGGGCTATAAATTTCCCTGCCATGTTTTTTTCAAAACCATATTATTTTTTTTTTCATTATTACCATATTTTCTGGACTATAAGTCGCTTAGGAGTATAAGTCGCACAAGGCCAAAAATGCAAAATAAGAGAAATACACTCGTTTCTTGCAACTTTGGGCTATAAATTTCCCTACCATGTTTTTTTCAAAACCATATTAATTTTTATTTTTAATAATTACCATATTTTCTGGACTATAAGTCGCTTAGGAGTATAAGTCGCACAAGGCCAAAAATGCCAAATAAGAGAAATACACTCGTTCATTGTAACTTTGGGCTATAAATTTCCCTACCATGTTTTTTTCAAAACCATATTAATTTTTATTTTTAATTATTACCATATTTTCTGCACTATAAGTCGCTCAGGAGTATAAGTCGCACAAGGCCAAAAATGCAAAATAAGAGAAATACACCCATTCCTCGCAACTTTGGGCTATAAATTTCTTTGACATGTTTTTTCAAAACCATATTAATTTTAATTTTTAATTATTACCATATTTTCTGGACTATAATTCGCTTAGGAGTACAAGTTGCACAAGTCCAAAAATGCAAAATAAGAGAAATACACTCGTTTCTTGCAACTTTGGGCTATAAATTTCTTTGCCATGTTTTTTTCAAAACCATATTAATTTTCATTTTTAATTATTACCATATTTTCTGGACTATAATTCGCTTAGGAGTACAAGTTGCACATGGCCAAAAATGCATAATTAGGTAGAAAAAAAACATACATAAGTCGCACTGAAGTATAAGTCACATTTTTTGCGGGTAATTTATTTTAACTATTTGACCAAAACAGACATTACGTCCTCTTGGAAGGCAACTTCTATCAATAAAATAATAGAGAACAGGCTGAATAGGTGTAAGATATGCTAACACTATTCTTATTCGGCTACACAAAAAATAAACATGAACAGAAAAGGTGTCTTTTTTCATTTACAAGTCGCTCTGGAGTATAAGTCGCAGGAACAGCCAACCTATGAAAAAAAGTGTGACTTATAGTCCGGAAAATACGGTAATCTAAATGTCCCTTAAGACTTCTGCGTGGTACTGTACCTACATATAAATATAAACCTGTGTTATGCATGTCCGACATGTATGCACTGCAAAGTTAAAGTGTTCCATGCACAGTAATGATTACCTACGGTCAAATGAGCATTAATGCTTCATCCGTAACTGTGTGTTTCCTTTTGCAGGTCCTGTGTGTTCAGATCAAGTGCTTCCAAGAAATCATCACCATTGGATACAGTGTTTACCATTCGTACCATCTGCCATGGTTCAGGACATTGAGTTGGTGAGGGCCTCAGCCTATAAAATCAATATGAAACACATATTTTTTTTTTTTACCCCCCACTTATTGCATCTCATGTTTTTTTTTTTTTAATTTGTTGCAGATTTCATGAGGTTTGGTGTCTTAGTTGTTGAAACGTAGTTGTAGATCATTAAGTGAATCAACAAGTAAAGCATAATCAATTAGATGTTCCCCGATTAGATTAGAACTCCCATTGTTCCTCCACGATCTATTAGATAGCTCTTTTATTGTTAAACTACTGGACATGAGCACTTATAATGTGCAATTATAGGTTAGGTAATAAGTTAATGGTTGATAGTTATAGTACGTAATAGTTAATAATGTAATATTCCTGTCTTAAATCCCTGATCAGGATTTCACAATTTGGTTCATCACACATTGTGCTTTGAGTACTGCATCTCCAGATGTTTGTTGTTGTGAGGGTTAACGTGGTTTGCGTACAGGTACTTCCTGCTGTGTGTCAATTACTTCTTCTACGGCGAGACAGTCACCGATTACTTTTTCACGTTGGTGCAAAGAGAAGAGCCGTTACGCATCCTCAGCAAATACCATCGCTTCATCTCCTTTGCGCTGTATCTCACAGGTATAACAGTAACTCACACACACAATGCCATAATATCATCTTGTGTTAGCTTTCTGGTATCACCTCTTATGTTAATGGGTCAGTTTTGACCCATGTATTAAATCAGCTATAAAATACACTAAAAACAATAAGTTACCATCAAATTTGCTTCTTAGGCTTCCTCGTCTATGAAAATGTTGGTTTAAATACATTTGGTGTGGCCATGTAGGCCATTTTTTGTCACTATACCCGTCGATTTCAATTTCCATAAAAATGGTAAAATGAACCTCAAAAGAATCATATTCATAAATTGAAGGTTCTTTTGTTACCTGGCTATCACTGAGGGATATAGAACAGTTCACCACCAGCAACCTCTTCATCTGACTCGCATCATCCGTGTCTTCTGGATCATACTCCACGTTGTCCTCCTGCTCATCTCAATGGCTATGCTGGTCTATCGTCTCCGTAATGGCCACCAAAAAATTTGGTCCAGATCTTGGTTCACTGTACTTCTTGGCATTCTTTCCATAATCCAAATTGTAAATGTGAAATCAGCCAGTCAAATGAGTGAATTCACATCACATGTCTGGACCTTGTTTTTCTGCGGGTATACTGGAAAAGCGGTCAAAAAGCTTACATGATGAGAAGAGGAGCTGGTTGTCATTGTGTTGGCTAATTGTGCACTTATGATTTCAGTTTTGGCTCAAAATATTGCTTTATAATCATATTATTATTATTACCGGGTCGAAACCGACCTTAGCAATACAGTGGTCATTATTTCAACCAGACCATTTTAAAATTTAGTAAAAATTATTTTTTGGTGTTTTTTTTTTTATTTTTTTTGCCGACCCTAACACAAGAGGAAGGTTAAGGATAATTTTTCAAAACCATATATATGTGGACTTAAAATACAGGTGGCCCTTGGTTTAGGACGTTCTGTGGTTATAAACACATTCCTATAAATTAAAGACTTAATTTTGCTCATTAAATTAAAGACTTAATTTTGTTCCGTAAACGTGGTGTAGTGGTTAGCGTTCTGGGATTTGGAGCGGATTCATCAGGTTCGAAATTCCACGAGTAAGCATCATCGGTATTCGTCAGGAAGGGCATTCCGAATATCAAGCCAAAAAAATCAGTTTACAGACTAGAAAGATCTGCTGTGGTGACTCCGTAAGGAAAAAGCACAAACAAACAAACAATCCAATTTGAGAATACAACATTTAGAGGTCAGAAAAGTGGAAAAAGCAGAATAGGTTGATAGAATAGGTGATTCTTTACTAAAAAATGTACCACTCTTAAGTGACTTAATACAAAAGGCTTAATCAATGAATGTTCCAAAAAGTACAATACAGTAGAACACAAACTCCAATATCTGGCCTTTCCCCCTCTCCTCATCCATAGAGGCTTTGGGCGAGCCAGTTTTTAATAAGAGTGGCTAAGGGACTTTTTATTTGCACCTTATTACTGATCTATACACCTTCTCCCCAGTGCTTATTCAACTATAAATAGAATGTATCCAACAACCTTGAGTCAGTCGCTGCATATCAACACTGTCTTTCAGCTAAAGTAGGTCAAACTAGAATTATTCAGTTTGACCAAAGATGACCTGGATTCTGACTTAATTAATCTGCCTCTAATGTACATTGCATTGACAACTGTGCGTATGTGTGCATATTTCAGGTTTCTGCATGTTTGTGCTGAGCTTGGTGAAGAAGCACTACCGCCTTCAATTCTACATGGTAAGTCGCACCCGACCCGCTCCTTACCTCCGCCATGAGGGGACTTTGGTTATTGATGAGGCCTGGCAGAGGGCGTTTATCGTTATTAGACACGTGGGCAAGTGGTTGTCCTAGAAATCACTGGCAAGCTTTCATCTTGACTGAAAACACAACATTAGCCACGTTTACATGGACCCAAATATTCCAATTCCATTCGGGTTATTTGCTCAAATGGAAAGAATGTAACCTTTGTATACACCTCATTCTGAAAGAAAAGTGTCAATCTGAATGAATATATAATGGGATTCCCAGGGGTGGAATATTCCTTTCCCCAATCCGATTGAGGTATCTTGTACCCGCTCAAACGGAAAGTTGTCAGACTGCGTTCTTCTTCTTCTTCTGTTGTTTATTGGCGGTTGGCAAGCAGCTTTGGTGTGCATTAGCGCCATCTGTGGAACAGAATCTAAACCAGGGGTGGGCAAACTACGGCCCGGGGGCCACATCCGGCCCGCCAAGTGTTTGAATACGGCCCGCCCAATCTTTCCAAAGTATTTCATTTAAACTCAACATACAACCTGGCATCATGGCCTGAGCCAACCTTTTGATGGTTTTATCAATTTCGTTTTTTGACATGGTCTGTTGTTTACAAAGTGCTCCTGAAAAAGGGACACAAGCACATAATAATAATAATAATAATTATTATTATTATTATTAGATTATTAGATTATTAGATTATTATAATAATTATTAGAACTATTATGATTATTATAATTATTATATTAATGCTAATTATTATATTAATTATATATAATATTATTGTTATATTTACATATTTTATATAATAATAATATAATGCTTATTATTTTAATTTTATTGTAATTATTATCATTTTTTTTTTAATATTTAAATATAAATATAAAATAATAAATAATAATAGCAGATTGCATGACAATTTTACAGATACAATAATACCAGGTGGACTGTTACGTGTAAAATATATAGCCGCCCCCCCCTGTAAATTTTGTCATATCAATGCGGCCCGCGAGTCAAAAAGTTTGCCCACCCCTGATCTAAACCCTTCTATACGCCATTCACAAGTCCACTTTTATTCAAAAAGAAAATACATATCTATATAAAACATGTGCCGAGCTTAATTATAAAATATTAGCAAGATTGAACTTTATCTTTTCCTGTTCCCGGGTGCGTTCTTTCAGCGAATGCTGAGATATGACGTAACACGCAGCTCCAGACGTTCTTCGGTTTAAAAAAAATGGAGGCGAGCAATCGGCACTGGACTGCTAAGGAAAGTTTGTTTTTGATTCAAACTAAATTCCAAGACCGGACGAAGGAAAAACTGGCAATACGGAGTTATTCCAACAAGTGAAAGAAAAAGTCCAGGAAGTCGGTATCACGTGATGTTGGTGTTTACGCTTTACTGGGCATGCCCCATTGGCTATTCTGGTTGATTATAGCGGCGCATGTAGACACGCCATTGGAATATTCCTTTCCATGTATACCATTGCTTTCGGAAAGGTATTTCGGAAAGAGAAAAACTCCTCATGTTAACGTGGTTACTGTTCGATTATTTCCAACAGTCAAAAGAATTGTTAGGAAAGCTGGTTGCTATATTACACATAAATGTGTATTAAGCAGAATTTTTTTTTTTTTGGAATTCAATCAATAGTGTTTTCATAACGAATCATTAATCATCATTAACCACTGGAACCAAAATGTCTCCTGAACACCAAAGCAATTTTCTCCAAAAAGCTTTTCAGAGTGTTTTTAAATGTAATCTGTGTAATTTCTGTTTTCTTTCAGTTTGGCTGGACTCACGTGACTCTGCTGATTGTTGTGACTCAGTCTCACCTCATTATTCACAACTTGTTTGAAGGGATGATCTGGTATGTAAACAGTCGTCCTGCACTATGTATTACTTCAAGTAAGCAGTTGTGTTATTTGTAGGATTTTCTTTTGTTTATGCTCGTACGTCTATAGGTTTATTGTGCCAATTTCCTGTGTGATCTGCAATGACATCATGGCCTACATGTTTGGTTTCTTCTTCGGCCGCACCCCTCTCATTAAGGTTTGTTTACATCAGGTTTTTCAGATTTAAATATAATTCCCCAAAACAAGCAAAATTCGTGTGTATTAAAGTGCTGTCTTCCCTGCAGCTGTCACCCAAGAAAACGTGGGAGGGATTCATTGGTGGATTGTTCTCCACTATCGTGTTTGGCATCATGGTGAGACTTTATGTCTTCTTAGACAGTCGCTGTCATCTTATTGTTACTTTGGTTTTAAATAACTGGCTTTTTAAATATTTCTTCACAGCTCTCCTATGTGATGGCAGGCTACCGCTACTTTGTATGCCCAGTGGAGTTCAACAACGATTCCAACAGTTTCCAGGTAGACTGTGAACCTTCGGAGCTATTCCAGCTTCAGGATTACGCACTTCCCAGCGTCCTGGAGTCTGTAACTGGATGGGTGAGTTCAGGACATTTGCGATGGACATATTTGAAACGCACTCTAATGTCATATTATACATGGAGAAGGTTTTTGTTTGTTTTTTTGCTGTGCTATTAGGAAAAAAATGTTGTATAAAGGTATAATGCAGCTGATGATTACTGCTTCTAATCTTCTATGACTTTTCTCTGCAGACCACAGTGCGCCTCTATCCCTTCCAGATCCACAGCATCGCTCTGTCCTCTTTCGCATCAATCGTCGGGCCCTTTGGTGGCTTCTTCGCTAGTGGCTTCAAGAGAGCCTTTAAGATAAAGGTAAATGGATATTATACAATAGCCACGTTTACATGAGGAGTTTTTCTCTTTCCGAATGACCTTTCCAAAAGCAATGGTATACATGGAAAGGAATATTCCAATGGCGTGTCTACATGCGCCGCTATAATCAACCAGAATAGTCAATGGGGCATGCCCAGTAAAGCGTAAACACCAACATCACGTGATACCGACTTCCTGGACTTTTTCTTTCACTTGTTGGAATAACTCCGTATTGCCAGTTTTTCCTTCGTCCGGTCTTGGAATTTAGTTTGAATCAAAAACAAACCTTCCTTAGCAGTCCAGTGCTGATTGCTCGCCTCCATTTTTAAAACTGAAGAACGTCTGGAGCTGCGTGTTACGTCATATCTCAGCATTTGCTGAAAGAACGCACCCGGGAACAGGAAAAGATAAAGTTCAATCTTGCTAATATTTTATAATTAAGTTCTGCACATGTTTTATATAGATAAGTATTTTCTTTTTGAATAAAAGTGGACTTGTGAATGGCGTATAGAAGGGTTTAGATTCTGTTCCACAGATGGCGCTAATGCACACCAAAGCTGCTTGCCAACCGCCAATAAACAGCAGAAGAAGAAGAAGAACGCAGTCTGACAACTTTCCGTTTGAGCGGGTACAAGATACCTCAATCGGATTGGGGAAAGGAATATTCCACCCCTGGGAATCCCATTATATATTCATTGGGATTGGCACTTTTCTTTGGGAATGAGGTGTATACAAAGGTTACATTCTTTCTGTTTGAGCAAATAACCCGAATGGAATTGGAATATTTGAGTCTATGTATACGTGGCTAATGATGGGATGGATATTTGACTACATTTTGTTGATTGACGTGAGACCAAGTCAGTCATTGTTAAGAATGATGACGTGTGAACTAACAGGTAGTCCATGACAGACTCCAGTAAATGTCTTGTTTTCCAGGATTTTGCCAACACCATCCCAGGACACGGGGGAATAATGGATCGATTTGACTGCCAGTACCTCATGGCCACCTTCGTGAATGTATACATTGCTAGCTTCATCAGGTACACACAATGGGAGAATGACTTCACGTGGGCTTTGGTACAACTGCATTCAATTCAATTCATGCAAGGCGATATCAGTGTGTGCTCTGAGGCAAAAGTGTGACCTGCGGGCCATTTTTGGGGCCGTATCTAGCTTTTTATTGGCCTTTATCATAATAAAAAATAAAATGAATTCATTTGTAATGACATAAACAACCATGATAAAAAAAAAAGACCAGTTGAAAAATTGCAAGAGCTGACATTTAGCATTTTGTTTGATTGTCCTTTGTCAGGCGGCCATTTTGAACTGAAGTTAGTCATTACCACACAGACGAGTGATACCTTTTGACGCCCCCCTCACAACCTGAAGCACCATTGTTTCATTGAAGCAAAAAGCACCCCAGATTATGATGCTGGAAGAATCTCAGGTGGGATCTCCTTGTCATGCCAGTAACGTTGGAAGCCATTGTGACCATCAAGGTTAAATTGTTCCTCATCATACTTCCAGCCTTTTATTATCCCACGTTAGGTGCTCTTGTGCAAATTTGGGTAGCAGATTGAAGCAGATGAAGAGTTTTTTTACCGTTAAAACCCTTCTCTCGCAGATGCTGGCATTGGTAACAACCTTAATTTGGTCTGAGCATCATCCCGTATTTTGATGGACAACCAGCCTGTTTCCTTTTTATGCTTGTTTGCAATGAAGTGGTTTAGCAATGTTTGTATTTTGAGGCTCTACTTAGAACCTTCTTAAGATCCTACAGTGCAATTTTTGAGCTGGTCTTAAAATTTCTGATACACATTATTTAATATTACACCAATTTGCTTTGTCACTAAGATGCGGGTGTTTTATTGACCTATCTTGGCATATATCAACTTACCTGTGACTGCTTTTAGCATCTTTTATACACAAAATGTACCATACTCACATTCTATAGCAGACCTCTGTGGAAAAGCTTTGCCATGTTGACAATTGCTTGCTAGACGGTATTGATCTAATCAGGGCTCGACAATAACGATGTACCGATGGCCCGGGGCAAGTTAAAACAAAATTCGGGCAAGTAAATCCAATCAGTGATATTCCCGTCGGGCAAGTGCACTTTGGCATACCATACTGCAAAGTTTTTTTTGTTTTTTGACAATTTGAAGCGGTCACAATGAAACACCACCGATTAGATCAGGGGTGGGCAAACTACGGCCCGGGGGCCACATCCGGCCCGCCAAGTGTTTGAATACGGCCCGCCCAATCTTTCCAAAGTATTTCATTTAAACTCAACATACAACCTGGCATCATGGCCTGAGCCAACCTTTTGATGGTTTTATCAATTTCGTTTTTTGACATGGTCTGTTGTTTACAAAGTGCTCCTGAAAAAAGGGACACAAGCACATAATAATAATAATAATAATAATAATTATTATTAGATTATTATAATTATTATTAGAACTATTATGATTATTATAATTATTATATTAATGCTAATTATTATATTAATTATATATAATATTATTGTTATATTTGCATATTTTACATAATAATATAATAATTATTATTTTAATTTTATTGTAATTATTATAATATTTTATTATTTTTAAAATATTTAAATATAAATATAAAATAATAAATAATAATAGCAGATTGCATGACAATTTTACAGATACAATAATACCAGGTGGACTGTTACGTATAAAATATATAGTCTGCCCCCCCCCCTGTAAATTTTGTCATATCAATGCGGCCCGTGAGTCAAAAAGTTTGCCCACCCCTGGATTAGATCCAAATACCAAGTGCTGATTTTTGCACAAGCGACAAAATCTAGCGGTTCCGTTTCTCTGTGTATTTTTCTCACCTTTTGCTTCACAAATTGAGCATTTTTTTCTGCATTAAAAACACTTTACTAGTACACAAATGTGTCTATTCAATAATATTTCATTGTGGTAAGTGTAAGGTAGTATGTGTAAGGTAGTATGGCATATGCCATGTTAACATACGTTTCAGACATTCCTCCAAATACAATGCATCAGTATTATTATCTGATGAATTATTAGCATATTCGGTTAGCAATTAGTTCTCACCTTAAGTAATTTTTATTTTTAATGTAGAGCCCTGCTAACTGTCATGTCTCTGATGGTGCGTCCTTTCAGGGGTCCTAATCCTAGCAAGGTGATCCAGCAGCTCCTGGCGCTCCGGGCTGACCAGCAGCTCTACATCTTTAACTCTCTTAAGGCGCACCTGACCGAGAAGGGCTTGCTGCCGGCACTGGAGGAGGCGGCCGCGTAGACCTGTCCACAGCTTCGGGTCATTCCATTTTGGGTATTTCACTAGTCCTGTGTGTGTGTGTGTGTGTGTGTGTGTCCATACTAAATGTGAACCACGTGTTACAGCATTCAAGTACTGTACATCAAGTCTATTCCCGACTGTTTGGTGTTGAATACACACAGTATTCTATATATACAGTTAAATGTGTGTACGCTATTTTTTTATTACGCATCTTTCTTTTAATGCACTGTTCTCAACTCACTTGCGCTGTGTGTTTTTTTTTTTTTGTGATGTCTTTTATATTTATACTTTTTAAATATTTCAGTTGCGGTTGAACGTTACCCGTCGCTATCTATTGATGTGTTCGAGTTCAATACGATGACATCAATACGACGCCCCTCCTCACGCAAAACCAAACGCCGCATATGGTACAGTAAACTTCGGATATATCGGATTCAATTGTTCCCACTGGTTTTGTCCGATATAAGCGAAATCCGTTATATGTGTATACCGGAAAATGTCTGTTTTACGCATATATCGGATTTATATCCGGTATAAAAAGGCACTTCCTTGACTATGTTTCCAATGTACCTGGACTGGGCAATGAAAAGAGACTTTAACTTTATTGGACTCTGAGCATAACAAATCGTTAATTAAGCTAGGCCCTGTCACGCCTGTCAGGCCTACGTTATTTCCAATAGTGAGGTTAAGATCTCATTCACTGCTGTGCTAGTATTATTGACGTCACTCACTTTTATATTTGCCCTAAATCTGAATAATAAACGTGAATATAAATCGCGCAGGCAACGCTGCAAATGACGTCGTATAGCGGCCTGTCACGATTCGGCGAATCGGAGCGCCACGATGCCATCCGATATATGCGAGGGAAATTTAATGGAAATGCATTGGAACGGGACTGGAGATTTTGTCCGAAATAGGCGAAATCTGTTATAAAAAATCCGATATATGCAATGAATTTTTATTGGAAATGCATTACAGAAAAATCGGTTCTTTTTTATCTGTCCGTTGTGAGCAAATTTCCGATATATCCGAGGTTTACTGTATGTTATATTTCATGTATTTATGTTTTTGTGTGAGTGTGAGGGCACAGGCAACACCCGCAGCGTTACTGACATGTTCTTAATTAGCCACATTAACACCGACTTTCATTTTTATCTGTGAAGTTAGAAGCTGTCAACTTGTTTTTTTTCTTAACGTTAGGTCAACTTTCCCGATCAAATCACCAAGGAAGCATTTAGATGCTTTTTATCACTGCCATCGTCTGCTTATGTCTGCCGATTTTAATGATTGCAGATTTTAATGATCCGCAGCAGACTAGCTGAAGTGTTATTTTTTGTGTCAACTATCAACCTCCTCACGGTCCATTCCTGATTCAATCAAGAAGGTTTAGACCAGGGGTGGGCAAACTTTTTGACTCGCGGGCCGCATTGATATGACAAAATTTACGGGGGGGGGGCAGACTATATATTTTACACGTAACAGTCCACCTGGTATTATTGTATCTGTAAAATTGTCATGCAATCTGCTATTATTATTTATTATTTTATATTTATATTTAAATATTTTAAAAATAATAAAATATTATAATAATTACAATAAAATTAAAATAATAATTATTATATTATTATTATGTAAAATATGCAAATATAACAATAATATTATATATAATTAATATAATAATTATAATAATCATAATAGTTCTAATAATTATAATAATCTAATAATAATAATTATTATTATTATTATGTGCTTGTGTCCCTTTTTTCAGGAGCACTTTGTAAACAACAGACCATGTCAAAAAACGAAATTGATAAAACCATCAAAAGGTTGTCTCAGGCCATGATGCCAGGTTGTATGTTGAGTTTAAATGAAATACTTTGGAAAGATTGGGCGGGCCGTATTCAAACACTTGGCGGGCCGGATGTGGCCCTAGGGCCGTAGTTTGCCCACCCCTGGTTTAGATGGTAGATTCTTGAGCACCTACTGCCAAATGTGATTATTTTTGTTTGAATGTTAGACATTTTTCAAGTTTCTGATGAAGCACGGCCTCACAGCTAGGAGACCGGGGTTCAATTCCACGCCTCGGGCATCTCTGCGTGGAGTTTGCATGTTCTCCCCCCGTGCATGCGTGGGTTTTCTCCGGGTACTCCGGTTTCCTCCCACATTCCAAAAACATGCTAGGTTAATTAGCGACTCCAAATTGTCCATAGGTATGAATGTGAGTGTGAATGGTTGTTTGAATGAATGAATGAATGAAAGTTTCTGATGAAATTATGAACTTAACAGATAATTTCTCACTATAAATAACTTTTTTTTTAAAGATTATTTTAATATATAACCAACATTAATGCCATATTTTACAACATTGAGGTTTTTTTTTTTTTTTTCAGATAACTGACATACTCGGTTATGTTATTTAGCGGAGGTGCAGTAAATCGATTTCACAATGAGTATCACAATGTTTACACACTTCATGTCCATGTTTGTGTTTTGTTATGACAGCATTCCAGAATGATTTTGTGATGAATTAGCGGTGCAAGCTAATAGCAGTGCAAGGGTCCATTCAAGACGAGGTTTTGTTGGGTTCATCACATTATCACCATGGTGTTTGTGCACGTTCATGTTGTCACCAGTTTTAAATCATGATTCACATCGTTATGTAAATACGAATAAGATATGGAGGCGTGGACGTCACGTGGGGCTTGTAAATGTGAAGTCAGGCTTTTAGCAAGATTGGACAGGACGTCAACAAGGTTTTGATGTCCTCCGAAATATATTTTAGGACGTATTAATTCATTCACCTGCAAAAGTGTTGTTTTTTTTTCTTGTAATGAAACACTGAAAGCAGGCAAATGTGTTTTTTTTCCTTAGATGCATGTTATTCATCTGTGTCTTAAATGGAACTTTATCCATAAAGTATTTATTTATACCCATCAAAATGATTATACATTTAAGATTTTTACACATATTTTGAGTGTTCTTTAACATTTTTGCCTAAAGCTACTGTATAGTCATTTAGAAAATACTGCAATAGCAGAGGAGACCTGCTGGCTTTCTTGCAGTCTGCTGTTTGTTGGCTGTTTTTCTGGGCTCTACAGTACTCTTTGTCCTTTGTCTTTATTATTATTATTTTTTAGACACGACCACTAGAGGGAACCAGAGCTCCCATACAAAAGGGTATCCCCAAAATCTGGACAGACCTGCAAAAATACACATTAATATATATATAGATATATATGGAGAAATAATACAAATACATATTTTTAATTTTTTTTAATATATTTGTATATCTTTTGCTTCAAATAGTTTTAAAATTAAAAAAATAAAATAATTTATGAATCATTGTTTGTATAATATATGTATATGATATGGCCAGACTTTAGGGGCACCCTGCTGATGAACAGAAAAACAATCAACTCTAATTTTATAATCACAGGACAAATATTCTTTACTGTCAGAAATGTTATATTTCCTCCGCCAAGACTTTTGCTGGAATGTATTAAAAGTTGTGCAACATTGAAGTAGCACGTTATTGGCTCGCCTTTGTTTTGCATTTTATTTTGTGGTTCAAGAGTCTCCTATGAATAAAATGCGTTCTTTATATTATTCCTAGGGAGTGGAGTGCTTTGTGTTGTACATTTGTGTAGAAAAATGTACTCTTGATGCTAAAATGTACTTTTGCCTTGTCAGAAAATAAAACAAAAACAAACAAACGGTATGTGTAACTTATTCCTTTAATATAAAGGCTCAGGTCATTTTTATTTTTTGTTTTGGGAGCGGTAGTCAAATTGAGTGTTTTTGGCCAGGAGAAAAAGAGTGAAGATTTATTGAGTGTAATATTCTAAGAAGAATCATTTTAATCAGTTGCTGTCTAAGGCAGAAAAAATACACAACAAAAACATGACATAACTCAACAGTTGCTGGTTCGATCCGTCAATCAATGATTCATCATTAATGTATAAATAAGTGGAATTCAACTTAATTTATGTCAACATTTTTATGTCAAATTTCATTATTTTGTATATTGTCATTTTTAGTCATAGAACATAGAAAAATCAAATAGTGCCCCCTACTGGTGAAAATTCATTTTCCATGGCAATTGATCCTAAAACTACATCCTACATCCTACATCAGGGGTCTCAAACTCAATTTACTTGGGGGCCACTGGAGCTCGGTTCTTGGTGAGACTGGGCCGCATCAGGTTTTCCAAAAAAAAAAAAAAAAAAACGCATTTAATAAAAAGAAAAATGAATAAACTTTGCTTTGGTTCCGATTTTTTACAATAAAAGCTCTGATAAGACATTCCACTGTTCTCAAATATCTTAATTTTTATTTTTCTACACAAAATAAGATGAAAATAAATAAACAAATCAAGAATAAAGAAAATAAATCAATCAGTAATAAATAAATATAATAATAATAATAATAAAAACTTAGTTGGTGGGTAGACAAATTATTTTTTTTCAGATTAAAATGAACAAAGCATTATTAGAGCCCTGTAGACATGACAAAACACGACTATAGTCACATTTATACTCTTTTTATTTACAACATATTGCGCAACTGCAGGGTCTTGAGACACATGCTAACTCGCAAACTAGAGAGCTAGCGACCTAAACGGTAGCCTTCAAGTTATTTCCTTTCAACTTAAATAGCCAAAAACTTACCACTTCCACACGGATAGGGAGAATAACTATTAACAGTTATTTAACCTTTAACATGAACATGAATCAAACGTAATAATTTTTTCTGGGTACATGATACCATACAGCATCCATATCAAACATTAAACTTTCATATCAAGGCGGGGGCCTCAAAGTAGTGTCCTGCGGGCCACATTTTTGTCCCGCGGCCTGCATGTTTGAGACCCCTGTCCTTGCTCAAATTAGTAGGCACGCTCAATGTCGCCCCCTATTGGTGGAATGTTACACTTACTGACATGTAACACGGTGCTTTAACGGTGGCTCAGGTCATCCAGTGCTGGTCTCCCGGCCTGATGGATGGTTGAACTCCGGTTGGCGAAATAACCATTTCACGCCGTTTCTATAAACATTTGACATTTTTAAAAGTCCTGAGTCCCCTTTAAGACATTGATTCAAAACAAGTTAGAACATGGATGCAAATGCAACATGAGGAAACACGAGTGTGTTTTGAAAGTGTGACAAAAAAAAACCAAACATGAACACACAGGAAGCAGGAAGTGTGATTTGCGATAACTTTTCTCTGCGTGTGTGTGTGCGTGTGTGTGTGTGTTTGTGTAATTAAACACTGACCTATGCTAAAAATTGAGCATAATGTCTTTGAAACTACCTCGCCACTGGGATTTTAGCACTTTTAAAACCGAGACAGCACGGATAGGTAAGTGGATATGCGGCGTTCACTGACAGCGGTATGCATGGTACTTCTTAGAATTCACTATAAAAGTGCAAAAAAAAGGAGTTTTGGACATTAGGTCAAATGTAGTACAGTTCCGTTGTGTTTCAAGGAGACGTAGCAACAGATGAGTATTTTTCTCAATATTTTTGGCGACGAGTGTGGGTTGAATTTACAGCAAATAAAATGAAAGAAAAAAAATGCTACATTTTATGCATGAAATATGCTAACGCCAATCCAATGTCATGCATGCTTGGTGTTATTGCTGACAAAGCAAATGAGTGTACATATATCTCATTAATAAATTCATTTTCTTTTCATAATATACTGATGGTCAATAAAAAAGTAAGCACTTATTTGAAAATAGCCCACCTTTGAGACCCCTGTTTGGCCGTAATATCATATACGTAATATCGTAATATAATTTTTTTTATATTATATTATTTTTTTCACGTGGTGTTGTTAAATTTATATATTTATGTATTTTTAATAATATATAAACCACACCTTGCTTCCTCAGGCTCATTTATCGACTGTAAATACGTGACAATGACCGGAAGTAGCATTTTGTTGAACGACTCTATTTTGCCATACAAGTTTAACGTTAGCCTCTTCTTATTCTCATCTTATATTTGGATTAAATTTACAATCATGTCTGCAATGTGTGCTTCCACATACAGTAGATCCGACCATTACATATTCAATGTAATAAATATTGGGCAAATTACTTTAAAAGTTATTAGTTATAGCTATAGCCGAGCGCGTGACTTGCAATTCTCTGCCGAAACACTTGGGGGCAGTGTTTTTCCGAGAGTGAGCAACCAACTATGTAGACTTATTGTGCAGTCGTAGTAAACAATGGCCACTAAGATAAGATAAGATAAGTCTATTTTATAATATATATAATATTATTATATATATATAAGTCCATTTTAGTTGGTTTCATGCAAGAATCAAGCTGTAGTTCAATAGTTTCTGTTGTGATCTGGTGCTATACTATGTTATGGTCGCCCATAAAAATGTCTATTTTGTCGTTCACTCAGGACACAATCCAGGACTAAATACTCCATATGCCTCACACGCGTATTAAAAGTATTTTAAGTATAAAATGTACAGGTACTCACCGCTAATGAATGATAATGATTGAAAGAGAACAGATGGAATTGTAGTGGCACACAACAATGGTGCATTCAAGGACTGCTTTGTAAAAGTAATACATGTATGCTGTATATTTCACCTGTTTTATCACATATTTGTAAATGATTACCGACTTACGGTGAATTAAGTTTTTTTTTACAGCTTACTAGCACATGATAAAAGTGTAACTCTAAAATATTTTTGCCTTTTTAAAATGCATTTCTGTGTGTGGCCTTTGTGTTCCTCAGGAGGCTTTGAGCTGCCTGTTAATGACGCTTTTGAAATGAGACCAAAGAATATTCAAGCGTGTAGGTGGAGGCCTTCAAAGTGTAGTCCTCAGGCAGTCATGCAGCCACTTCCTGTTTATTCCAGCGAGGCCCTACTTCTTCTCTGTCATTTGATCAACAAAACACACTGAATTCATTGCGTAATTGGGCCTCTCGACTATCTCCCATTAACGTCATTGCATGTTGTGCCTGCACGTTTCATAAACACCTTGTCCGCTTGTATTAATATTTTTGCAAAACTATCGCAGCTCTGTGCAGACAGCCCCAACAGGAGCTTGGTCAGCATAAAGAAGCAGCTTCGACGCTTTAGAGCAGGTGTCCTGCGGGCCACATTTGGCCCGCGGGCCACTTGTTTGAGGCCCCCGCCTTGATATGAAAGTTTACTGTCAGTGCGGCCCGCGCAAGTTTGATATGGATGCTGTATGGTATCATGTACCCAGAAAAAATTATTACGTTTGATTAATGTTCATGTTAAAGGTTAAATAACTGTTAATAGTTATCCTCCCCATCGGTGTGGAAGTGGTAAGATTTTGGCTATTTAATTTTAAAGGAAATAACTTGAAGGCTACCCTTTAGGTGGCTAGCTCTCTAGTTTGCGAGTTAGCATGTGTCTCAAGACCCTGCAGTTGCGCAATATGTTGTAAAGAGTATAAATGTGACTATAGTCGTGTTTTGTCATGTCTACAGGGCTCTAATAATGCTTTGTTCATTTTAATCTGAAAAAAATAATTTGTCTGCCCACCAACTATATGTGGTTTCTTAAGTTTTTATTATTATTATTATTATATTTATTTATTACTGATTGATTTTCTTTATTCTTGATTTGTTTATTTATTTTTCATCTTATTTTGTGTAGAAAAATAAAAAGTAAGATATTTGAGAACAGTGGAATGTTTTATCAGAGCTTTTATTGTAGAAAATTAGAACCAAAGTGAAGTTTTAAAAAATTTTTTGTTTTTAATAAATGCGTTTTTTTTTTTTTTGTAAAACCTGATGCAGCCCAGTCTCACCCAGACCCGAGCTCCAGTGGCCCCCCAAATAAATTGAGTTTGAGACCCCTGCTTTAGAGCTGCTGGTGCATATTCATTCTAAAAAGAGGAAGTAGTGCAGATGCTTTTTGTTATGTTCTTCTCTCATTGATGTCTTTCAGCTCGGTGCAAGAGCATACTACCCGGTGAGGGAATACCAAGTGTGAGTTCACGGCTCTCCACCAGGTCCATGGAGAAGCCTCTAAAAACCGGCTGGCTCAAGAAACAGCAAAGGTCTTTAGTGAAGAACTGGCAGCAGCGCTACTTTGTGCTGAGGGGCAGCACTCTAACCTACCACAAGGATGACAGAGAGACGACCATCTTGGTGAGGAATTGTCGTTTTGTAGTCTGATTAGTTTTAAAGAGGAACTGCACTTTTTGGGAGGAATTTTACCCATCGTTCACAATCTTTGTGAAAAATGAACTCATTTTATTCCCTTTTCTGTGCATTTTAACACAAGAAAACAAGTTAATATAAGTTAGCTAACAATGCACATCATTTGGACACATTTATTTTGATGACAAAACCCTCAAAAAATCTGTTTTATCATTTGATATCCATGCTGTGATCATGCAAGAACAAATACATGGATGATAACATGTAATACTTCAAGTATCTTGGTGTAGGACGGCTCTCGTTTAGTCTCATGTTCTAGACTAGGTAGGACAGCTCCAATCTGAGAGACTAGGTAGGACGGCTCTCGTTTAGTCTCATGTTCCAGACTGGGTAGGACGGCTCCAGTCTGAGAGACTAGGTAGGACGGCTCTCATTTAGTCTCATGTTCTAGACTGGGTAGGACGGCTCCAGTCTGAGAGACTAGGTAGGACAGCTCTCATTTAGTCTCATGTTCGAGACTAGGTAGGACAGCTCCAATCTGAGAGACTAGGTAGGACGGCTCTCATTTAGTCTCATTTTCTAGACTAGGTAGGACAGCTGCAATCTGAGAGACTAGGTAGGATGGCTCTCGTTTAGTCTCATGTTCGAGACTAGGTAGGACGGCTCCAGTCTGAGAGACTAGTTAGGACGGCTCTTGTTTAGTCTCATGTTCGAGACTAGGTAGGACAGCTGCAATCTGAGAGACTAGGTAGGACGGCTCTCGTTTAGTCTCATGTTCCAGACTGGGTAGGACGGCTCCAGTCTGAGAGACTAGGTAGGACAGCTCTCATTTAGTCTCATGTTCGAGACTAGGTAGGACAGCTCCAATCTGAGAGACTAGGTAGGACGGCTCTCATTTAGTCTCATTTTCTAGACTAGGTAGGACAGCTGCAATCTGAGAGACTAGGTAGGATGGCTCTCGTTTAGTCTCATGTTCGAGACTAGGTAGGACGGCTCCAGTCTGAGAGACTAGTTAGGACGGCTCTTGTTTAGTCTCATGTTCGAGACTAGGTAGGACAGCTGCAATCTGAGAGACTAGGTAGGACGGCTCTCGTTTAGTCTCATGTTCCAGACTGGGTAGGACGGCTCCAGTCTGAGAGACTAGGTAGGACGGCTCTCATTTAGTCTCATGTTCTAGACTGGGTAGGACGGCTCCAGTCTGAGAGACTAGGTAGGACAGCTCTCATTTAGTCTCATGTTTGAGACTAGGTAGGACAGCTCCAATCTGAGAGACTAGGTAGGACGGCTCTCATTTAGTCTCATGTTCTAGACTAGGTAGGACAGCTCCAATCTGAGAGACTAGGTAGGACGGCTCTTGTTTAGTCTCATGTTCGAGACTAGGTAGGACAGCTCCAATTTGAGAGACTAGGTAGGACGGCTCTCGTTTAGTCTCATGTTCGAGACTAGGTAGGACAGCTCCAATCTGAGAGACTAGGTAGGACGGCTCTTGTTTAGTCTCATGTTCAAGACTAGGTAGGACGGCTCCAGTCCAAGAGACTAGGTAGGACGGCTCTTGTTTATTCTCATGTTTAGTCTCAGTTTTGGACTCATCATCAGTCTTTGTGGCTGCATGGCGGTCGAGTCGTTAGCGCGCAGGCCTCACACCTAGGAGACGAGGGTTCAATTCCATCTCAGCCATCTCTGTATGGAGTTTGCATGTTCTCCCCGTGCATGTGTGGGTTTTCTCCGGGTACTCCGGTTTCCTCCCACATTCCAAAAAAAACATGCTAGGTTAATTAGCGACTCCAAATTGTCCATAGGTATGAATGTGAGTGTGAATGGTTGTTTGTCTATATGTGCCCTGTGATTGGCTGGCCACCCGTCCAGGGTGTACCGAAGACAGCTGGGATAGGCTCCAGCACCCCCCACGACCCTCGTGTTTGCCTTTAAAATGAGTGAATTCAGCTTATGTTTTATTTATTTTTTATTTTTTAGGGACTCATCCCGCTGCAGTTCAGCAAGATCAATGAACTCACCCCAAACTCGGATGAGAACGGGAAATATATCTTCGAAATCATACCAGGTGATATTCAGATTACAGCCATATGATGGTATTTATACATTTTTCCGTTAGGCAGCTTTTCACTTTCTATTTCGTATGAACTAAGAAAGAGAAAAAGAGGATGTGTAACCAACTCCAAATAGACAGACGTCTCGGTCAGATGGATCCTACTGTTCTACTGTTCATTCTTTATTTACAGCAGGTACAAATGGGGACAAAGAACGCTGCCCTCATGTGTTCATGGCCAGCTCCCAGACTGATATGGAGGAGTGGGTGCGCACGCTGCGCAGGGTCATCGGTGTTCCGAGTGGAGGTGCAATTACATCTCAAATTTGACTACAATTTGTTTAGACTTACCCCAGTTACCCATCAAAACCACAAAGGGGAATAATGTGCAGTATATGTAGTATTACAGTAAATAAAACAAATCAGTTTTTCTAGTACATTTCTTTGGGATCAGTCTTTGATATTATGTTGCATGTCCTGTTTTTTTTTTTTTCATTTCCATTTTTTTTTTTTTTTTACCGTTCCAGAAAATGGTCTTAATGTTAAAGAATCCTTTAAAAACTTCCCGGATCCAAACAGTGATGGGAATCACCCCCAAAATTATACCAGTACTTCTGTATGAAATTTCACTCAAATTTATTACAACCACAACCACAAAGTTATTGTGAACAAAAAAAGATAAATACCAGCAAAAACCTGCAAAAAAATTCACTTTTTTTACGAAAATGGTCTTATCTCACAATGTTAAAGAATCCTTTAAAAACTTCCCAGATCCAAACAGTGATGGGGATCACCCCCAAAATGATACCAGTACTTCTGTATGTCATTTATAACAATTCCTGAAAATTTCACTCAAATTTATTACAAAAAAACAACAAAAAAACATAAATACCAGCAAAAACCTGCAAAAAAATTCAGATTTTTTTAAACGAAAATGGTCTTATCTCGCAATGTTAAAGAATCTTTTAAAAACTTCCTGGATCCAAACAGTGATGGGGATCACCCCCAAAATTATACCAGTACTTCTGTATGAAATTTCACTCAAATTTATTTCAACCTTTCAAGTTATTGTGAACAAAAAAAAGATAAATACCAGCAAAAACCTGCAAAAAAAAAAATCACATTTATTTACGAAAATGGTCACCCCCAAAATGATACCAGTGCTTCTGTATGTCATTTATAACAATTCCGGAAAATTTCACTCAAATTTATTACAAAAAACAAAAAAAACAACAAAAAAAAACATAAATACCAGCAAAAACCTGCAAAAAAATTCAGATTTTTTTTAACGAAAATGGTCTTATCTCACAATGTTAAAGAATCCTATAAAAACTTCCCGGATTCAAATGTGATGGGGATCACCCCCAAAATGATACCAGTACTTCTGTATGTCATTTATAACAATTCCTGAAAATTTCACTCAAATTTATTACAAAAAAACAACAAAAAAACATAAATACCAGCAAAAATCTGCAAAAAAATTCAGATTTTTTTTTTACGAAAATGGTCTTATCTCGCAATGTTAAAGAATCCTTTAAAAACTTCCTGGATCCAAACAGTGATGGGGATCACCCCCAAAATGATACCAGTACTTCTGTATGTCATTTATAACAATTCCTGAAAATTTCACTCAAATTTATTACAAAAAACAACAAAAAACATAAATACCAGCAAAAACCTCCAAAAAGAATTCAGATTTTTTTTTACAAAAATGGTCTTATCTCACAATGTTAAAGAATCCTTTAAAAACTTCCTGGATCCAAACAGTGATGGGGATCACCCCCAAAATTATACCAGTACTTCTGTATGAAATTTCACTCAAATTTATTTCAACCTTTCAAGTTATTGTGAACAAAAAAAAGATAAATACCAGCAAAAACCTGCAAAAAAAATCACATTTATTTACGAAAATGGTCACCCCCAAAATGATACCAGTACTTCTGTATGAAATTTCACTCAAATTTATTTCAACCTTTCAAGTTATTGTGAACAAAAAAAACATAAATACCAGCAAAAACCTGCAAAAAAATTCAGATTTTTTTTAACGAAAATGGTCTTATCTCACAATGTTAAAGAATCCTTTAAAAACTTCCCAGATCCAAACAGTGATGGGGATCACCCCCAAAATGATACCAGTACTTCTGTATGTCATTTATAACAATTCCTGAAAATTTCACTCAAATTTATTACAAAAAACAACAAAAAAACATAAATACCAGCAAAAACCTGCAAAAAAAATCAGATTTTTTTTTTACGAAAATGGTCTTATCTCGCAATGTTAAATAATCTTTTAAAAACTTCCTGGATTCAAACAGTGATGGGGCTCACCCCCAAAATTATACCAATACTTCTGTATGTCATTTACAACAATTCCTGAAAATTTCACTCAAATTTCTTAGAATCTTTCAAATTATTGTGAACAAAAACAGATAAATACCAGCAAAAAAACTGCATATAAAATGCACATTTATTTACAATTAAGCATTTTCAAGCGTATACCGGCTAAATGAAGTAAAATACAATACAAAAATAAAGACTGATTCATTCAAAGATGTTATGTTATGTAGCATTCTACACTGGTTCGGTGAGACACACAAGCACCAAACGTCATCGCAGGAACAAAAGGCTTTTTTTGCAAGTTTGAATGATCTCACAATAATCCCTAATAAAAAAAAAAACCCTCATAAAAACACAACCTACTAAGCGAAAACCCAACTTTCAACCTTCAGTGTCACTTCCTGTACACCCATTATTAAGATTGCATCATAATTAAAACTGCACCACATCATTATTTTACGGCTTTTTCTGTCTCTGCTGTGTTCCTGTAGTCTTTGGAAAAAGTCTGAAGGACACCGTGGCGTATGAGCAACGTTTTGGGCCCCACATGGTGCCAATCCTTGTCCAGAAGTGCACGGAATACATCAGAGAGCACGGTCTAAACGAGGAAGGCATCTTCCGACTTCCTGGACAAGAAAACTCAGTCAAACAATTCAGAGACGCCTTCGATGCAGGAGAGAGGCCGTCTTTCCCCAGGTGAGGCACCCTTAAAAACTACATAGGATCTATATAGTCTATACCAGGGGTCTCAAACATGTAATCTAACATGTAATGTCGCTCTGATGTACCGGTTCCTGATCCTATCCATCCTGGTCACTCCCAATGAGAGCCTCAGCATCCTCATCTCTGCTCCCTCCAGTTCTGCTTCATGTCTTTTCCTCAGTGGCACTGTCTCAAGACCAGGGGTCTCAAACTCGCGGCCCGCGGGCCAAATGCGGCCCGCGAGACGCTACTTTGAGGCCCCCACCTTGATACCAAAAGTTTAATGTTGATGTTGCACACCGGACATAATTAATATGATTTTGCCCCACCCGTACTGTTACCCTACCCTTTTACCCCGCCCTGTTTTGCTTTAGATTAGCAATGAAGCTAAAGGCTTATGACGCTTATGGGTACAAATAAATGCAGGAAATGATTTGGAATAAAATGTATAGTATAAAATGTATAAAATGTAAAGTTACGACGCTGCTCCCAGATGGAACTGAGTACGATGCTAACTTGCTAATTGGGTCAAATTATTAGTTTCATTAATGTTCATGTTAAAGGTTAAATAACTGTTAATACTGTACATTTGAATCTGAAAAAATCATTTCTCTACCAACTGTATGTGGTTTCTTATGTTTTTCTTATTTGCTGTTTTATTATTATTTTACTTATTTATTACTGATTGATTTGTTCTTAATTTGTTCAGATATTTTGGTGTAGAAAACCGGAACCAAAGTACTGAAAAAGTGTAGGGTATAGCAGAAGCAAAAGCATTGAAGATAGTTTTTTTTTTTTTTTTTTTTTCCAGTTTTTAATAAATGCGTTTTGGGTTTTTTTTTTTAAAACCTAATGCTCCGGTGGCCCCCAGGTAAATTGAGTTTGAGACCCCTGGTCTACACACACACTCCCATGAATGAATCACTTCAATCCTGATAGCGTTTTACAAACAAGCTTCTGTAGTACATTTCAGCAAGTACAGAACATGAGACATGCAGCGGGACTTGGATTTTTTTTTTTCAGTGCAGCGTGACACCACATCCTGTTCTGGCGGGCATGCAAGAGGATGCCTGCAGGTCTTACACAATGTCATAACCTTTTTTTTCCACAGCTTGCATTGCCAAAATAGATGGGGTGTAGTATGATTGAACTCGGCTGCACAGTGGTTGAGTGGTTAGGGCTCAGACCTCGCAGCTAGGAGACCAGAGTTCAATTCCACCCTCGGCCATGTCTGTGTGGAGTTTGCATGTTCTCCCCGCGCATGCGTGGGTTTTCTACGCGGATTCCAAAAACATGCTAGGTTAATTGGCGACTCCAAATTGTCCATAAGTATGAATGTGAGTGTGAATGGTTGTTTGTCTATATGTGCCCTGTGATTGGCTAGCCACCAGTCCAGGGTGTACCCCGCCTCTCGCCCGGAGACAGTTGGGATATGAATGAATGATTGAACTACATCATGTCATATAATGTTGGTCAGGGTTGTCCAACATCCGGCCAAGGGGCCTTTTGCAATCCACTATGTTTTTTTATTGGCACATTCTAAAAATAGCGTTTAACAATAAAAATAAACAACAGCAAAAATCAGAAGTTTTATTAAATATTACAAGAAAAAAGTAGTCATAATATTGTGAGAATAACGTCATATGAGTGTAATAATAATAATGTAATTTTAGTTGAAATGCCAAAGAAAAAAGATGTGTTTTATTTTTAATGAAGTGAAACAAACAAAGAAAAAAGCAAAAAAAAAAATTAAAGTCAGGTTATGGGAAATTATGAGAATAAAATGTAAATATTATGGGAATAAAGTAATTAAGAAAATTTAAAAGAAGGTTTGAAATTGTCAGAAAATTAAAAACTACTAAATATTACGAGAAAAAAGTAGTCATAATTTTGTGAGAATAACATCATATGAGGAAAAATAATGTAATTTTAGTTGAAATGCCAAAGAAAAAAGATGTGTTTTATTTTTAATGAAGTGAAACAAACAAAGAAAAAAGCAAAAAAAAAAAATTAAAGTCAGGTTATGGGAAATTATGAGAATAAAATGTAAATATTATGGGAATAAAGTAATTAAAAAAAATTAAAAGAAGGTTTGAAATTGTCAGAAAATCAAAAACTACAGCAGTAATGGAAATGTAATTTTACTATAATATAATAAAAATATTAAGAGAAAATAGCAAAAAGTCGCAATTTTATAAGAATAAACTCACAATATCATAACAAAAAAGTAAATTTTAGTAACATAGAGTTTAAATATTACAGAAAAAAATATTTTTCAAAAGTCATGATATTATGAGAAATAAACAAAATAAAGGTTGGTGGGAGGCGGATTATAATAGGGGAATAAAATAGTAGTATTATTGGAAAAAGTCATAATATTGCGAAAAAAATGTATGAAGATTATTTAAGATAAAATAAATTATTTATTTATTTTATTATTTTATTTTTATTTTATAGATTATTTAAAATAAAAACAAAAAACAGCACAAATGTGGAAAAAAAGCAAGACCAAAGACCAAAGCTTATATATATATATATATATATATATATATATACATATATATATGATTTACTCATTATATTTATATTAATGAGTGTTTTGCATGCTGTCTCCCACAGTGGCACAGATGTGCACACAGTGGCGTCACTTTTTAAACTTTACTTACGGGAGCTGCCGGAGCCTGCGATACCATGGACTCAGTACCAGCATTTCCTGGACTGCACCAACCTGCTGGATTCCAACAAAGAAGAAGTATGTGGACTTATCCTGGCTCCGACATCATGCACTTTATGTGAAATGTGTCTTTCTGTGTCATTCAGGGCCAAGAGATGTTGGAGAAACAGATCTCCCTCCTCCCGCCAGTCAACTACAATCTCCTAAGCTACATCTGTCGGTGAGGGAAAGCATTCAGACGTTCCTGTAGGCCACATAAAAAGAACCCATATTCAACAGTGGGTCTTGTTGCTTACCAGGTTCTTGTTTGAGGTGCAGCTGAACTCGAAAATCAACAAGATGAGTGTGGAAAACCTGGCCACGGTGATGGGAATCAACCTGCTCAAACCCCAGATACAAGACCCCTTCTCAGTGATGAACGGTGCGAACACGGCAAACATCCGTACAAGACGTCCTCCTTGACAAACGTTGCATTCCTACATTATTTTTTATTAATGGAGATTTACAGAGGCTTCATCAATTCATGCTCAAAACCAGATAGGACAAGTCTTGTCAGGGAGACTAGATAGGACATCTCTCATTAAGTCTCATGTTCAAGACTAGATATGAGAGTTCCAGTCTGAGAGACTAGGTAGGACGGCTCTCGTTTAGTCTCATGTTCGAGACTAGGTATGACGGCTCCAGTCTGAGAGACAAGGTAGGACATCTCTCGTTTAGTCTCATGTTCAAGACTAGATATGAGAGCTCCAGTCTGAGAGACTAGGTAGGACGGCTCTCGTTTAGTCTCATGTTCGAGACTAGGTATGACGGCTCCAGTCTGAGAGACAAGGTAGGACATCTCTCGTTTAGTCTCATGTTCAAGACTAGATATGAGAGCTCCAGTCTGAGAGACTAGGTAGGACGGCTCTCGTTTAGTCTCATGTTCAAAACTAGGTAGGACAGCTCCAGTCTGCAAGACTAGGTAGGACGGCTCTCATTTAGTCTCATGTTCAAGACTTGGTAGGACAGCTCTTGTTAAGTCTCATGTTCGAGACTAGGTAGGACAGCTCCAGTCTGAGAGACAAGGTAGGACGGCTCTCGTTTAGTCTCATGTTCGAGACTAGGTAGGACAGCTCCAGTCTGAGAGACTAGGTAGGACGACTTTGGTTTAGTCTCATGTTTGAGACTAGGTAGGACAGCTCCAGTCTGAGAGACTAGGTAGGACGACTCTTGTTTAGTTTCATGTTCGAAACTAGGTAGGACAGCTCCAGTCTGAGAGACTAGGTAGGACAGCTCTCGTTTAGTCTCATGTTCAAGACTAGGTAGGACAGCTCCAGTCTGAGATACTAGGTAGGACGGTTCTTGTTTAGTCTCATGTTTGAGACTAGGTAGGACGGCTCTCGTTTAGTCTCATGTTCAAGACTAGGTAGGACAGTTCCAGTTTGAGAGACTGGGTAGGACAGCTCTTGTTTAGTCTCATGTTCAAGATTAGATAGAACAGCTCCAGTCTCAGAGACTAGGTAGGACGGCTCTTGTTTAGTCTCATCTTCAAGACTAGGTAGGACAGCTCCAGTCTGAGACTAGGTAGGACAGCTCTCGTTTAGTCTCATGTTCAAGACTAGGTCGGACAGCTCCAGTCTGAGAGACTCGGTAAGACAGCTCTCGTTTAGTCTCATGTTCGAGACTAGGTAGGACAGCTCCAATTTAAGAGACAAGGTAGGACGGCTCTCGTTTAGTCTCATGTTCAAAACTAGGTAGGACAGCTCCAGTCTGAGAGACAAGGTAGGACGGCTCTCGTTTAGTCTCATGTTCAAGACTTGGTAGGACAGCTCCAGTCTGAGAGACTAGGTAGGACGGCTGTCGTTTAGTCTCATGTTCGAGACTAGGTAGGACAGCTCCAATTTAAGAGACAAGGTAGGACGGCTCTCGTTTAGTCTCATGTTCAAAACTAGGTAGGACAGCTCCAGTCTGAGAGACAAGGTAGGACGGCTCTCGTTTAGTCTCATGTTCAAGACTTGGTAGGACAGCTCCAGTCTGAGAGACTAGGTAGGACGGCTGTCGTTTAGTCTCATGTTCAAGAGTAGGTAGGACAGCTCCAGTCGGTGACTAGGTAGGACGGCTCTCATTTAGTCTCATGTTCAAGACTAGGTAGGACGGCTCTCGTTTAGTCTCATGTCCGAGACTAGGTAGGACAGCTCCAATCTGAGAGACTAGGTAGGACAACTCTTGTTGTCCGTTGGAACTGTCCTATCTAGTCCTTGAGCATGAACTGATGACATCTAAGACTTGGATTCAGCACCCTGAGAATAAAATGACCTAAATGAATGAGAAAAGCCTTTCTAAATAGGAATAAGCTACAATATGAAAAGTTATGAAAATGAGCCTGTCGGATCTTTGGTTTGTTTTTCTCCACAGCAACGCCTCACATCCAGAAGTTGATGACGGAGATGATCAGACGGCACGCGACATTGTTCCCTCTCAGCAAAGATGTTCCTCCTTCATCTCCCTCCAACAAGACCGGGAACCAGAAGAACTCTCCTCGCAACTTTGTTGGCTGGGAGTCCACTGAGGTACAAACGGCGAACATCACCCACATTTGAATGATGGAAGAGATGCGGGTTTGATATCTGTGTTCTAGATGGATGAGGCGGAGTGCCACCGCAGTCCAGGTCCCAGGAGAGGAAACTTCAGAGATGTCCTTCAAGATCCTCCTCTTTCATTTTCTTCTGACAGCTGGCAAGGAAGCGCTCGCAAACGCACACAAACCCTGCCCGCTTTCAACTGCCCCCTTACGGGGATGGCGGCAAAGGCAGGCGCCGTCAACCGTTGGAGTCGCATCCAAGATACGGTGGAGAGAAGTGGTACTTTATCAGAGGACATCTTTAAGATCTTGGATCTCCGAAACTCAGGATCTTTCTCGTGCACCAATGAAGGAGAAGCGAAGTTCAACGGTGGAGACGGGGCAGTCAAGAATGGTTCTTCTCCTAATATTTCCCCAAAAACTGACAGTGACTCACAACCTTCTCAGGCCCAAAAGAGTACCGAACCCTTGACAGGAAGTGGATCAGCTCAGGAAGTCAGCACCAGAAAGGACAGCCAGCACTTGGATAGGTGGGGAGTCACACAATTGCTCATTCTGTGCCAACCTGCTACCGTGTCCTTGCATCCTGGAATAACATGACACAATCATTAGCCACGTTTACATGGACCCAAATATTCCAATTCCATTCGGATTATTTGCTCAAACGGAAAGAATGTAACCTTTGTATACACCTCATTCCCAAAGAAAAGTGCCAATCCCAATGAATATATAATGGGATTCCCAGGTTGTGGAATATTCCTTTCCCCAATCCGATTGAGGTATCTTGTACCCGCTCAAACGGAAAGTTGTCAGACTGCGTTCTTCTTCTTCTTCTGTTGTTTATTGGCGGTTGGCAAGCAGCTTTGGTGTGCATTAGCGCCATCTGTGGAACAGAATCTAAACCCTTCTATACGCCATTCACAAGTCCACTTTTATTCAAAAAGAAAATACATATCTATATAAAACATGTGCAGAACTTAATTATAAAATATTAGCAAGATTGAACTTTATCTTTTCCTGTTCCCGGGTGCGTTCTTTCAGCGAATGCTGAGATATGACGTAACACGCAGCTCCAGACGTTCTTCAGTTTTAAAAATGGAGGCGAGCAATCGGCACTGGACTGCTAAGGAAAGTTTGTTTTTGATTCAAACTAAATTCCAAGACCGGACGAAGGAAAAACTGGCGATACGGAGTTATTCCAACAAGTGAAAGAAAAACTCCAGGAAGTCGGTATCACGTGATGTTGGTGTTTACGCTTTACTGGGCATGCCCCATTGACTATTCTGGTTGATTATAGCTGCGCATGTAGACACATGATTGGAATATTCCTTTCCATGGATACCATTGCTTTCGGAAAGGTCATTCGGAAAGAGAAAAACTCCTCATGTAAACGTGGCTAATGATACTATCCATCCATCCATTTTCTATGCCGCTTATCCTCATGAGCATTGCGGGCATGCTGGAGCCTATTCCAGCTGTCTTCGGGCGAGAGGTGGGGTCGCCAGCCAATCACAGGGCACATATAGACAAACAACCATTCACACTCACATTCATACCTATGGACAATTTGGAGTTGCTAATTAACCTAGCATGTTTCTGGAATGTGGGAGGAAACCGGAGTACCCGGAGGAAAACCCACGCATGCACGGGGAGAACATGGAAACTCCACACAGAGATGGCTGAGGGTGGAATTGAACTCGGGTATCCTAGCTGCGAGGTATGCGCGCTAACCACTTGACCGCTGTGCAGCTATGGACAATTTGTAGTCTCCAATATTGGAATATTGGAATATTCCTTTCTATATACCATTGCTTTCGGAAAGGTCATTCGGAAAGATTCCATTCGGAAAGAGTAAACGTGGCTTTTGCCAAACTTGACACTTTTGTACAAAATGCATCAAAATGGTCACAGCATCCTTTCATGTTCTTGTATCTGAACCCTCACTGGAAAACAGAACAATATCTGACCTTTGTGTCGTGTGTCTTGCAGTGTGAAGCAGGAGATGAAGAAGTTGAAGGCTGCAATAGCGGAGCTCCAATCTACTTTAGATGCTCAACGTTGCCTGGTGGCAGATTTGGAAGCACGTCTGAGAAACACGGAGAGCAGCCGAGATGAAGCTCAGAGACAAAATGAAGAACTTCAAAGGCACATTCAGAAGCTCCTCTCTGGAGAACATCATGCCCCCACTTAACGGTCCCTTGGACCCTCAATAGACATGAAGTGGAAATGTCTAATGTTATTGTTTTATGGCTAACATTCAATAATATTCTGAAAGACTTTCTAGGTGTTTCAGATGGGGACCTGTGATGTTTAGCAGACAGGAAGTGATGTCAGGGTTCAGATTTCAGTTTTGTTATTAATTAGGGAATATTGTGCCTGTTGTGAGATCGTTCAAAACTGCAATAAAAGTGTATAGTTCCGGCGATGGAGTCTGGTGCTTGTGTGTCTTACTGCACATTGCAGAAACATTACTGACAGCTAGAGACCAGTGCGGAATACTACATATCATCACATACATATTTGAATATCCGTATCCAATATCCATTTTAGTTTATTTTGATATTTTTATGCTTGGAAATGCTTCATACAAAATTTGCTATGATATTTGATATGATATGATATATTTGCTTAGATATGATATCACATTCAGTTGCACCCATTGCAAATGACATTTTCCTCCCAAATACACACATTAACCCTAAGCCTAAGCCTAAGCCTAACCCTTTATTTCATCTTTTCTTATTAAAAACACACAACTCATTATTTGAATACCATAAAAACAAACCTAAGATTCATTTATTACAATAGAATAACAAAGGCGACATTAAAAACACACCAAAAAACGAAAAATCCAGATATGGGATTTAACCCGAACCCTAACCCTAACCCTAACCCTTACCCTAACCATAACCCTAACCCTACCCTAACCCTAACCCTAACCCTAACCCTACCCGAACCCGAACCCTACCCTACCCTAACCCTAACCCTAACCCTACCCGAACCCGAACCCTACCCTACCCTAACCCTAACCCTAACCCTAACCCTACCCTAACCCTAACCCTAACCCTAACCCTTACCCTAACCCGAACCCGAACCCGAACCCTAACCCGAACCCTAAACCTAACCCTAACCCTAACCCTAACCCTAACCCTAACCTAACCTAACCTAACCCTACCCGAACCCGAACCCGAACCCGAACCCGAACCCGAACCCGAACCCGAACCCTACCCTAACCCTACCCTAACCCTAACCCTAAACCTAACCCTAACCCTAACCCTAACCCTACCCTAACCCTAACCCTAACCCGAACCCTAAACCTAACCCTAACCCTAACCCTAACCCTAACCCTAACCCTAACCCGAACCCTAAACCTAACCTCAACCCTTACCCTAACCCTAACCCTTACCCTAACCCTAACCCTAACCCTTACCCTTACCCTAACCCTAACCCTACCCTAACCCTACCCGAACCCGAACCCGAACCCGAACCCGAACCCGAACCCGAACCCAAACCCTACCCTAACCCTACCCTAACCCTAACCCTACCCTAACCCAAACCCTAACCCTAACCCTAACCCTAACCCTAACCCTAACCCTAACCCTAACCCTAACCCTACCCTAACCCTACCCTAACCCTAACCCTACCCTAACCCTAACCCTAACCCTAACCCTAACCCTAACCCTAACCCTAACCCTAACCCTAACCCTAACCCTAACCCTAACCCTTACCCTAACCTTTTACAGCCATAAATCATTTAGGCCACTATTTACCACCAATAACACAGACAAAAACACAAATAGTCCAAAAAGTGTTCAGCAAAAGAATGAGGATTTGAAGTAAAAAGCAAAACAATGAGGCAATGTCCTGCCGGGAACAAAAAAAAAAAAGATAAGCCTGAGAAGACAAAGGGAAAAAAGTGCATTGTAGCAAAGTCAACAGCGATCGTAGCCAACATGCTAACACAGGTCAGGTGACCGCCAATCATTTGCGTCGTCATCAAGGGCAGCGTTGTTTTCCTATATACTATACTATACTATATACTACGTATATACTATATACTATATACTATATACTATATACTATATACTATATACTATATACTATATACTATATACTATATACTATATACTATATACTATATACTATATACTATACATTATACTATATTATATTATCACTATATCACATATATCATTACTTCTTTCAATGTGTATTCTTAATGCTTTAAACAGTATATGTATTTTACTTTACTTAGCCATTTTTATGCTTGAAAATGTTTTCCATTCATCAATAATCGATGCCACTTATCCTCACTGAGGTCGTACTTGTATGCTGGAGCCTATCCCAGCTGTCTTCGGGACAGGCGAGAGGCGGGGTACACCCTGGACTGGTGTCCAGCCAATCACAGGGCACATATAGACAAACAACCATTCACACTCACATTCATACCTATGGACAATTTGGAGTCGATAATTAACTTTGCATGTTTTTGGAAGGAAACCGGAATACCCGGAAAAAAAAATACACGGGGAGAACATGGAAACTCCACACAGATATACCCAAATGGAGATTCGAACCCCGATCTACTGACGGTGGCCAACATGCTAACCGCTAAATTAGCAATTAATTAATAAACGTGGTGAGAGATTACTGTATTTCCAAATCTCCCAACCAAATTTCCGATGGAAAACTCGTAGCGAGCAAGCGTGTGTGTGAGTGTATCACTGCAGGCCATTACCAAACCTCTGTTGCGCCAGCAGTGCAACAACGCAGCAGATAAGAGCATGTCTGTCAAGCGTCAGCCTGGCAGATGAGTGGCAGATGCGGGAAAAAGCTCATTCCTTCCCTTCTTGGCGAGGCACCGCAATCACGAGTGTATCTCCGGGTCACACAAAGAAGCTGTGGAATGACGGACTGTTGCAGGGTGGCATGTGAGTTCAGGTGGTGGGCAGGAATGTTATTCCCAACGGGAAAGAGGCCAACCAAAGTCTTTTATCACATCAGGAAACGTCTGAGCAGCAACGGTGACGGCAACAGTGACAATCTGCTTTAACACGAACACGCAATGTTCCATTCACGAGTACAGTAGAGTCAGAGGTCATAGGTCATCCATATGTCATCATTCTCATATATCCACGTCGTCGAATTGATCATAATTGGACTGTTTGTTTGTTTTAGGAGACATTTCACATTTTAGCAGGTTCATGATTAAAGACTAGATAGGACAGCTTTGTTCTGGTAATTAGTTTTAAAGTAGCTTTCAATGCAGATCCAGTAGCTCTGAACTTGGTAATGGCTTAATTTTCATTTGGAGCTGTCCGACCTAGTCTTGAACATGAGACTAAACCAGAGCCGTCCTACCTAGTCTCGAACATGAGACTAAACCAGAGCCGTCCTACCTAGTCTTAAACATGAGACTAAACGAGAGCCGTCCTACCTAGTCTCGAACATGAGACTAAACCAGAGCCGTCCTACCTAGTCTTAAACATGAGACTAAACGAGAGCTGTCCTACCTAGTCTCGAACATGAGACTAAACGAGGGCCGTTCTACCTTGTCTCTCAGACTGGAGATGTCCTACCTAGTCTCAAACATGAGACTAAACCAGAGCCATCCTACCTAGTCTTAAACATGAGACTAAACGAGAGCCGTCCTACCTAGTCTCGAACATGAGACTAAACCAGAGCCGTCCTACCTAGTCTCAAACATGAGACTAAATGAGAGTCGTCCTACCTAGTCTCAAACATGAGACTAAACGAGGGCCGTTCTACCTTGTCTCTCAGACTGGAGATGTCCTACCTAGTCTCGAACATGAGACTAAACCAGAGCCGTCCTACCTAGTCTCAAACATGAGACCAAACGAGAGCCGTTCTACCTAGTCTCTCAGACTGGAGCCGTCCTACTTAGTCTTGAACATGAGACTAAACAAGAGCTGTCCTACCTTGTCTCTCAAATTAGAGCTGTCCTACCTAGTCTCGAACATGAGACTAAACCAGAGCCGTCCTACCTAGTCTCAAACACGAGACTAAATGAGAGCCGTCCTACCTTGTCTCTCAGACTGGAGCTGTCCTACCTAGTCTCGAACATGAGACTAAACCAGAGCCGTCCTACCTAGTCTCAAACATGAGACCAAACGAGAGCCGTCCTACCTAGTCTCTCAGACTGGAGCCGTCCTACTTAGTCTTGAACATGAGACTAAACAAGAGCTGTCCTACCTTGTCTCTCAAATTAGAGCTGTCCTACGTAGTCTCGAACATGATACTAAACGAGGGCCGTTCTACCTTGTCTCTCAGACTGGAGATGTCCTACCTAGTCTCGAACATGAGACTAAACGAGGGCCGTTCTACCTTGTCTCTCAGACTGGAGCTGTCCTACCTAGTCTCGAACATGAGACTAAACCAGAGCCGTCCTACCTAGTCTCAAACATGAGACTAAATGAGAGCCGTCCTACCTTGTCTCTCAGACTGGAGCCGTCCTACCTAGTCATGAACATGAGACTAAACGAGAGCCGTTCCTCCTTGTCTCTCAAATTAGAGCTGTCCTACCTAGTCTCAAACATGAGAATAAACGAGAGCCGTTCTACCTTGTCTCTGAGACTGGAGTGGTCCTATCTAGTCTTGTACATGAAACTAAACAAGAGCCGTTCTACCTTGTTTCTCAGACTGGAGCTGTCCTACCTAGTCGGGAAAATGAGACTAAACGAGAGCCATCTTACTTCGTACTTTGGTATGTGACAAAAATATATATATTTTTCAACTTAAAGTATATTAGGAAAGCAGGAAGTGAACAAATGTAACAGTTACTGATTGTAAAAGTACCAGATGGAGGGGTAGGATTTAATAAGCTTTGCTTCTTCCTACTCCTTTTGGACATGTGGAACTGTGAACTGATTATGGGATGCACTCAATTGAAAAAAAAAATTAAACCATGTTAGGAAAGCAGGAAGTGAACAAATGTAACAGTTACTGATTGTAAAAGTACCAGATGGAGGGGTAGGATTTAATAAGCTTTGCTTCTTCCTACTCCTTTTGGACATGTGGAACTGTGTACTGATTATGTGATGCATTCAATTGTAATCTGATGCATGTTCAAATGAAATAAAACCATTACCATTTTGCCTGATCCTATACTGTACATATACAAAAATATTACACTCATTTACTCTGTTTCAGCTAAGATATGTATATTTTGTTTCAGACAGCTTAGCATATATTGACCTAAATCATATTTAATACATAAAATGCATCAATGTGGCCCCCACATTGCATCATCTTTCTGTTAACGGCCCTCAGCTGAAAACAGGAAATGTGAAAAAAAGGTTAATATTCTTCATTCTTAGTCATTAGGCCTCACAGCTCATTACATTTTAATTCCATTCAGACGACTGATTAATATTTCTGTCCAACGAACAGACGAATCGACAACGGCGAGGAGAACTCCGCCATTTACAAACCAAATAAACAAATGAAGAAAATCAACTCTGGTGCACCCACCCAAACAAAATAGCACTTCCACAAGGAAGAAGCTACAGGACAGTGTTTACAAAATCCTCATTAAGGAAGTTGTGAGATAACACACACACACACACACACACACACACACCATAAGCAGAGCCCCCCGTATCGTAGATAAGAAGCTACGAGAAAAAGCTGGGTCGAGACAGCAAAGCACAGACCGTGCTTAGGACACAACAGAGATGACTTTACGGACATCGAGAAGCCTAAGTCACGCTGCCATTGGACCTGCAGCACAAAAGACATCAAAAGGTGTGCATGGTGAGAACCGTAAGGCGACATAACGCTTAGACGCCATTACTGAGAACCGCAAAGGTCAAGAACACTTTTTTTACTGACTTGGGGCTGCACAAAGCAAATTATTGCATTTTTCGTTCTCCATGGCGAGCATTTTGGTTTATTTATTGGGAACTATTTGCAGCACCAAGACTTTCCTCTTGCTTTTAACCATTCAGTTGCTTCGGGGGCCTTTGTGTGCAAAGAGCACCCCCATAGCTAATACGGATCAGAGACTTCCACCGCACGAACTGGGACGGATCGTGGACTCGACACAGTTGGAACAGGACAACAATCTGAACAGGCAGGGGGTCTTGGAGAGTTTGAAAGAACAGTTTTTGCAGACTTTTAACCTCTCCGGATTGGGTCCACCTCCACTGCCGCCTGGAAGCATACGAGAGGAACCGCCTGAGTACATGATGGAGCTCTACAACCGTTTCGCCAATGACCGCGACTCCGCGCCCAGCGCCAGCATCATCCGCAGCTTCAAAAACGAGGGTACATCTCCTCTCCGTTTTTTTAGTTTTTATTTACGACTTTAATATAGGACAGGATATTTACATTTTAAGGACTTTCAAGATCATTACAGTAGACCCGCACACAATTTACTGATTTTTGGTTGGCCACCAGTAGAAAACATCCCATTCGCTTAAGTTGCTAAGCATTTATAAAAAATTATATAATTTAGATGTCTTTATACCAATGTTTTGTTGTTTTTTGTTTCTAAAAAGGGTTTCAAAAATATCAACAAAAAAAATGTTTAATCGGAATCGGACGAAAGCAAGATGGCAGGAGAATTGTCCAAAATAGATAAAAGATAAATTAAATTAAATTAAATTAAATTAAATTAAATTAAATTAAATTAAATTAAATTAAATTAAATTAAATTAAATTAAATTAAATTAAATTAAATTAAATTAAATTAAATTAAATTAAATTAAATTAAATTAAATTAAACCGTGAACTGATTATGGGATGCATTCAATTGTAATCTGATGCATGTTCAAATGAAATAAAACCATTACCATTACCATTACCATTACCATTACCATTACCATTACCATTACCATTACCATTACCATTACCATTACCATTACCATTACCATTACCATTACCATTACCATTAAACAAGGAGCTGAATGGCAATGTTCACAAAGGTGTGTGATCCAGGAATGGACCAATAAATATCCTGGTATTCAAAAAGTCCATTACATCATGCTGTCCACATTTATAAGACAACAATTGATCAACAAATGCCTCGTCATTCATTGCCAGGAAGTTCTCGGAAGGAACATCATGGCCGCTGAGGATCATCAGCAGGTTGCAACAGAAGTACACTGGAAGAGAGACAATTGTGTACTGAAGTACTGAAAAGTACTTTATTATTATTAAGTCTGGGCTTCCCTACTAAGACTGTGACCCGGACCCGGATAAGCTGAGGAAAATGGATGGATGGATGGATGGGTTTACCATATCCTGGATGACTGAGAACCTACACTTCATTCATTCATTCATTCATTCATTTTCTATGCCGCTTATCCTCATTAGCATCGCGGGCATGCTGGAGCCTATCCCAGCTGTCTTCGGGTGAGAGGCGGGGTACACCCTGGACTGGTGGCCAGCCAATCACAGGACACATATAGACAAACAACCATTCACACTCACATTCATACCTATGGACAATTTGGAGTGGCTAATTAACCTAGCATGTTTTTGGAATGTGGGAGGAAACCGGAGTACCCGGAGAAAACCCACGCATGCACGGGGAGAACATGTGAACTCCACACAGAGATGACCAAAGGTGGAATTGAACCCCCGGTCTCCTAGCTGCAAGGTCTGTGTGCTAACCGCCGTGCAGCCCAACTTTTGACAATTTTTTCCTTTTTCCACAGATTTTTCTGCGAGTGCTTTAGGCGTTGGAGGAGTACGCCGCCACCAACTTCTCTTCAACGTGTCAGTCCCGCAACATGAACGCATCACGGCCGCCGAGCTCCGCCTCTATACGCTCGTCCAGACTGACCGCCGTCTGTACACCGGCGTTGACCGCAGAGTCACTATCTATGAAGTGGTACCCCGTGATGGAGCGCACAATACCACCGGTGAGAACGTTCTCGTAGAGGGACAACTCGACGAGGTGATGGAGCTGGTGGAATTGGCTTCACGGCAAGTTTTTGGCACCGATGACGGCTGGGAAGCATTTGATCTCACTGCTTCCGTTCAGCGGTGGCGTAAATCCGAGCACGGCACCACGCATCGATTGGAAGTGCACATTGACAGCATGGCGGGTGATAGCGACCCTCAAGGGTTCGGAGAGGAAAACGAAATTAAGAATACCGACGACATGAAGATCGATACGAGCATGAAAGAAAAACACAAACCTCTGATGATCGTTTTCTCTGACGACCAAAGCAACGACCATCGAGACGACAAGCAAGAACTCAGCGAAATGATCGACCATGAAACCTCAAACGTCATTTTCCGAAACGACTTGGATAATGACTTAATTCCCACCGACGCAGATTCCGAGCCGGATGAAGCTGACCTGATACAAATGCGCTCAAATCTAATCTACGACACTTCCTCACGTATCCGCCGCAACGCTAAGGGCAACCATTGCAGGAGACAACCTCTGCATGTCGAGTTCAAGGACATCGGATGGGACAGTTGGATTCTCGCGCCCACCAGCTACGACGCTTACGAGTGTTCTGGGATTTGCTCGTTCCCGTTGACAAAACACGTCACACCGACTAAACACGCCATCGTTCAAACATTGGTGAACATCAACAGTCCTCAGAAAGTGGCGCGGGCGTGTTGCGTTCCCACCAAACTGGATCCGATTTCCCTTCTGTACCTGGATGACACAGGCGTCGTCACGTACAAGCACAAGTATGAAGGCATGGCTGTGGCTGAGTGTGGTTGTAGATAGTCGATACTCACATTTACATTATAATACCAAAGACTCTTTGAAAGAGCGATCCAATCGGGTGGGCAGTGCACAGAACCATTGCATCAGGTGCGGTTCAAAGGAAAGCTATGGTCCATCCATCCATCCATTTTCCTCGGCTTATCCGGATCCAGGTCGTGGGGGCAGCAGTCTTAGTACTCTTTGAAAGAGCGATCCAATTGAGTGGGCAGTGCACAGAACCATTGCATCAGGTGCGGTCCAAAGGAAAGCTATGGTCCATCCATCCATCCATTTTCCTCTGCTTGTCCGGATCCGGGTCGCGGGGGCAGCAGTCTTAGTGCTCTTTGAAAGAGCGATCCAATCAGGCGGGAAGTGCACGGAACCATTGCATCAGGTGCGGTCCAAAGGAAAGCTATGGTCCATCCATCCATCCATTTTCCTCCGCTTATCCGGGTCCGGGTCGCGGGGGCAGCAGTCTTAGTAGGGAAGCCCAGACTTCCCGATCCCAGGCCACCTCCTCCAGCTCCACCGGGAGGACACCAAGGCGTTCCCAGGCCAGCTGTGAGACATAATCCCTCCAGCGTGTCCTAGGTCTGCCCCGGGGGCCTTTTCCCGGCTGGGGATGCCCGGAACACCTCACCAGGGAGGCGTCCGGGAGGCATCTGGACTAGATGCCCGACGAGCCACCTCAACTGACTCTTCTCGATGTGAAGGATAAGCGGCTCTACTCTGAGCCTCTCCCGGATGACTGAGCTCCTCACCCTATCTCTTAGGGTGAGTCCAGCTACCCTACGGAGGAAACTCATTTCAGCCGCCTGAATCCGCGATCTCATTCTGTCGGTCATGACCCAAAGCTCATGACCATAGGTGAGGGTGGGAACATAGATGGACCGGTAAATTGAGAGCTTTGCCCTCTGGCTCAACTCTTTTTTCACCACGACGGTCCGGTACAGCGACCGCATTACTGCACCGATCCGTCTGTCGACCTCACGCTCCAAATATCCCTCACTCGTGAACAAGACCCCGAGATACTTAAACTCCTCCACCTGGGGCAGGACCTCATTCCCAACCCGGAGGGAGCACTCCACCCTTTTTTCCGACTGAGAACCATGGCCTCATGGCCTGGGTGCATGGGCGACCTGTTCTTCGAAAGCTATGGTTCATTCATTCATTCATTCATTTTCTACCGCTTTTTCCTCACGGGGGTCGTGGGGGGTGCTGGAGCCTATCCCAGCTGTCTTCGGGCGAGAAGCGGGGTACACCCTGGACTGGTCGCTAAGCCAATCACAGGGCACAGACAGACAAACCGAAAGCTATGGTTTCTCCAGTTATTTATTATCAATAATAGCGGCCAACTTTTTGCTTTAACTAAGCACTTTCTGCACTGTTTGTTCTGTGGGAACCGGTGGACCAGCGGTTTCCCCCCCTTTGCTCAATCCCCGACATGTGTTTCCCTCTACACTTATCTCCGGCCTCACTTCATGCACTAATCAGCACTTCGGTGAAATGGCCTCCTCGAAGGCAATCTCACAACACATGAACTCTCCAAGCCTGTGGCCTCCTGATACGTTAGGCACCACGCGAGGGTCCGACTGGCGAGGTTATCTATCCGAAACCCAGTTTCCCCTACTTCACATGCCTCTTTTCCACTACCCGCCGCCCCCCCCCGACGGCAAAGTCACAGTGATAGCAAGGTGTTTGAAACTGAGAAACATGTATTCCACCGTCATTCCAAGGATGAGGGGGGAAGTGGAACAGAACAAGAAGTAGACCGCATTCTTCGGCGGTCTTAACTCCGTCTTCAGCACCCCGAGTCGAGTCATTTATTCGCTATTTTGGATGAGCGACTGTGGAGCAGAAAAAGAACTACCGTGTTGACTTTTCTTGGTTTAAACCCAAAGGAAAATTTGTTGTTTTTTTTTGTTGTTTTGGCTTTTGATACCTCTGCTGCTTGAAATAAATGACCTGCTATTTATTGCTCTAATTTATTATTTTTTAATAAAATAAATAACTATAAATGGAATTGTTGTTACATAACGATGAGCATGTTTGACTAAAACCTTTGGACCTTTTTACGACCCGATAAGACGAATTAGAATATATGAGCTATTATTAAGTGTGACTGGACACATTTTGATTGTTGTGGTGCCATTTAAGGAAAGTTGATATTTTTAGTTGATGCTTAATGATCATTAGGCCTGCTTCCTTTATTCAACGGTATCAGCACAAAGGTCAGAGTTCTTCCAAACAAAGACCCATGGGAAACTGACTTCGAGGGTCCGTTAATGAACAGGACTGATCATCTGCTGCTTACACTGACACGAAAAGGAAAATGTGAATTAAAAAAAAAAAAACAATAATCTCAATAATGATAGGGAATCTCTGCTGTCAAAGTGTTGGATTCCGATGTTGGATCGCGAATGATGTTGCTCTTTTGATGTACCAAACGTGCAGTAAAGGTTGTAAATAAAGGATGTGATCCATTTCATGCTCTGAAACATTCTGAAAAAAAACTTGTCGTCAGTGCTTTGTTGTAAAAAATTTGAATTAGAATTCAACGTATGTTTTAACTTTATATTTTGACACTCTCAACAGATGCCATCTTTGGCTGTGACAACACGGACAGATTCAAACACATGCAACCATGAACTCACTGAAAAGCCAATAAAGACACATTCACAACATTAGCCACGTTTACATGGACCCGAATATTCCAATTCCATTCGGGTTATTTGCTCAAACGGAAAGAATGTAACCTTTGTATACACCTCATTCCCAAAGAAAAGTGCCAATCCGAATGAATATATAATGGGATTCCCAGAATTGGAATATTCCTTTCCACAATCCGATTGAGGTATCTTGTACCCGCTCAAACGGAAAAGTTGTCAGACTGCGTTCTTCTTCTTCTTCTGTTGTTTATTGGCGGTTGGCAAGCAGCTTTGGTGTGTATTAGCGCCATCTGTGGAACATATAGACACTTCATTCATTCATTCATTCATTCATTCATTTTCTATGCCGCTTATCCTCATTAGCATCGCGGGCATGCTGGAGCCTATCCCAGCTGTCTTCGGACGAGAGGCGGGGTACACCCTGGACTGGTTGCCAGCCAATCACAGGGCACATATAGACAAACAACCATTCACACTCACATTCATACCTATGGACAATTTGGAGTCGCTAATTAACCTAGCATGTTTTTGGAATGTGGGAGGAAACCGGAGTACCCGGAGAAAACCCACGCATGCACGGGGGAGTACACGCAAACTCCACACAGAAATGCCCGAGCGGGGAATTGAACCCGGGTCTCCTAGCTGTGAGACCTGGCAAAACGGCAACAGCAACAGAGTCAACTATAATGGGTAATATGAATGGAAAGATGACTGTAGGGGTGTTATTTCATGTCTAGAGGGCTCTATAAATATTAATTCATTCATTCATTCATTTTCTACCGCTTATCCTCACGAGGGTCGTAGGGGATGCTGGAGCCTATCCCAGCTGTCTTCGGACAAGAGGCGGGGTACACCCTGGACTGGTTGCCAGCCAATTACAGGGCACATATAGACAAACAACCATTCACACTCACATTCATACCTATGGACAATTTGGAGTCGCTAATTAACCTAGCATGTTTTTGGAATGTGGGAGGAAACCGGAGTACCCGGAGAAAAACCATGAATGTACGGGAAGAACATGCAAACTCCACACAGAGGTGGCCGAGGGTGGAATTGAACTTGGGTCTTTTTGCTGTGAGGCCTGCATGCTAACCACTTGGCCCACAAGTCAATATCAAGATGCCCAAGTGGAGATTCAAACCCGGATCTTCTCAATCTCCCGACTGTGAGACATGCTAAACTCAATCAGTCAATACAGTCCAACATAGTACCCAAGTGTAGTATACTGTGTATAATAGAAATAAAAGCAAGCAGTTTGAGTTCTAATGGACTTTTCATGTAGTAGATTGTAATAGTAGGTCAAAGGTCGATGGCTCTAACGAGGCGGTCCGAGCTATGTAAGGCTCACTAATTGAATATTTACAAATGGGGGGTGAAATAGAATCTGGCCTTTGTCAGCGAAGAGCCGACTTTCAGGAAATATGATGAAATGGGAAGTGTTTAGTATTTACTCAAATGATAAGAATTCCTGGAGGATGCTCTGTGCCTTTTCTCTTTCTTGTTTTGACACATCACCGTCCGCTCAAATAGTCTCAAGGTCGCTTTTTTGTGGCGGACTTAGCGTACGTGATCCATGTAGCGCACCTTACAGCAAGTAAACAAGAGGGAGTAGTTCAGGAACATTCCGTAATAATAATAATAATACATGTAGTGACATCATAAAATGGGTTCCCGGGTGCCGACGTGTATTTCGTGTGCACGTGGTACACGACTACAGGACTTGCCCTGAGTCCGACGTGAGGTCTGTAATTGTCGTTTTCCGTTTTGGGTCACGTTTTTATCATCTCATCTCTTGGTAACACCACCCACCACTCCTGCTTTCTCCTCGTTTCCCACAGAAAGCACCGACTCGCTAACTGTATGCATATGTGGGCTCCTACGGGGCGGCCATCTTTGAACACTTTTCATTGACTTTGGCTGTTATGAAATGGCGAAGACAGAAATGAAATCCAGATGATGAGTTGTTTATGCGAGTCGGGAAATAGTGCTGACTCACTTTTTGCATTTCCAGTGCAGTCACAGATTTTTAAAATCAAAACATTGTTTTCATATTTGTATAATATTCACTATTATGTGTTTAATAATTAGGACATTTATTAGTAGAAAAAAAAATCTCATTTCCATTAACACAGAAAGCAGTCAAACACTAATATACATGCATAAAAAATACAATTTCATATACTATTTATAACCTGCAAAGCATTCTGGGTAACTTCCCATTAGTTAATTCTCCATTATGTGTTTAATAATTAGGACATTTATTAGTAGAAAAAAAATTATCTCATTTCCATTAACACAGAAAGCAGTCAAACACTTACACACTAACATACATGCACAAAAATACAATTTTATACTTACTATTTATTACCTGCAAAGCATGCTGGGTAACTTCCCATTAGTTAATTCGCCATTATGTGTTTAATAATTAGGACATTTATTAGTAGAAAAATAAATAATCTCATTTCTATTAACACAGAAAGCAGTCAAACACTTACATACTAACATACATGCACAAAAAATACAATTTCATGTACTATTTATAACCTGCAAAGCATGCTGGGTAACTTCCCACTAGTTAATTCGCCATTATGTGTTTAATAATTAGGACATTTATTAGTAGAAAAAAAATTATCTCATTTCCATTAACACAGAAAGCAGTCAAACACTTACACACTAACATACATGCACAAAAAATACAATTTTATACTTATTTATAACCTGCAAAGCATGCTGGGTAACTTCCCACTAGTTAATTCGCCATTATGTGTTTAATAATTAGGACATTTATTAGTAGAAAAATAAATAATCTCATTTCTATTAACACAGAAAGCAGTCAAACACTTACACACTAACATACATGCACAAAAAATACAATTTTATACTTATTTATAACCTGCAAAGCATTCTGGGTAACTTCCCATTATTATTATTTTTTTGCTATTTGTGGGTGATTTTGTGCACAAATAACAAGGATCTACTAAAAAACTGGACTTTTGTGTTTACCTTGACATTTCAAGGTACTTCAAAGGGGAACTGCACTTTTATTTGAATATTTTGCCCATTATTTAAAATCCTTATATGAAATATGAACACATTTATTTCCCTTTTCTGTGCATTTTGACAAGTAAAAAAAGGAGTGTCCAAAATTGTGGTCTGCAGGTACAAGAGTAAAAGAGTTGAAATATATAAAAAAATATATTATTGTTAAGTCGTAATGTTATAAGTAAAAAATAAAAAAATATATAATTTGTGTCATATTGCTTTGACTGAAAAGTTATAATACAAGTGGGCATAAATTCTAAAAAAAATATATGAAATCACCCAAAAAAATGCACCAAAGTTCTTGAAGGTTCTCTAGTCTGCGTATGGACTGTTTTTCAGTTGCAAAAATGCACAAAATGCTAAATATGTCAACATTTGAGCACACATCTAAATTAGGAAACATGCCTTACTGTGATTTTTTGCATGCTAAATTCCACAGGATTAACTAACATGTATGTATAGCATGTATAAATCTTGCATTATGAATTACATAAAAACTATTAAGTTGACAGTTTTGGGTTTTATATGACTGAGTTTGTGTTGTAAAAATATTGACTCAGGGTACAACTGAAAGATTTCTATCTCTACAACATATGGTTTTGGTTTCTTAATCTTGTCCCTGTGGGTCCATCGGATGGAAAATAGGCTCGTGGGGGTCACAGAGGTCTATAAATAAGACAGATATATGAGCTCCATGCAGACAAGTCTTTGTGTGTTTTTATATCAAGTGAAAACATCAGTGGCGGACAAAGTAAACATAGACTTCATATAATCAGTCATTTACTGTACTTTATGTTACAAAATACATACAGAATATTCCAGAATATTTAAACACAGCAATCATATTTCACATTTTGGATGATTACCGAAACAAGAACACATAGAAACTTAGAAAAACTTATTTAAAAACAAATATTTGGATGGTTGACTGTCTTGTAAAAATAAGAACATTGTGTACATTGTTTTTATGTTCGAGGACTGTTTTTTTGTGTTTGATCTTTTGGATGGTTTTGGCAGGAAGTAGATGATTCTGGAGCTTATAAATGGGTATAAAAGTGCGCCTGTACACCTGGTCATGCTCCAGGGCCACTCAGCTGGGTCTCTTTTTTTCCTATTACTTTTTAATCCTGTTTTTGGTTTCGTGAGCTCCATCCAGGATCCCAGTCCCCAAATTCCCGACCTGAGGTACTAGTGCACATACAGTGCCTCTCCATATATTGCCTCTACATATATTGCATCTCGCAATATGCCTGAGCCCTCAACAGTTATTATTGCACGTACATCAATATGGCTCAATATTAGGGGAAAACCTCATATTCCAAATATACAACATAAGGTGGCTAGAAATATTTCAATATTGAACAAAAGCAAAAATTTGTTCTGAATCAGAAATCACTCCACACTCTTTATTGCTCTCTGGCTCTACCATATCTTACCTATTGTGTGAAAATATGGGCTAATAACTATAAAAAGCAATCTTCACTCGCTAAATGTACTGCAAAAAAAGGCTAGTAAGGATAATTCATAATGCCGCCTACAGAGAACATACTAACTTCTCATTTGTAAAATCACAAATACTTCAACTTGCTGATATAGTTCATCTTCAAACAGATAAAAAAAAATAATAAAAATAAAAATAAAAATAAAAATAAAAATAAAAATAAAAATAAAAATAAAAATAAAAATAAAAATAAAAATAAAAATAAAAATAAAAATAAAAATAAAAATAAAAATAAAAATAATGATAAACCATATTAGGAAAGCAGGAAGTGAACAAATGTAACAGTTATTGATACTCCTTTTGGACATGTGGAACTGGGAACTGATTATGTGATGCATTCAATTGTAATCTGATGCATGTTCAAATGGAATAAAACCATTACCAATATCTGTTTTTAAGGAGAGCTGAGTTCAATTCCACCCTCGGCCATCTCTGTGTGGAGTTTGCATGTTCTCCCCGTGCATGCGTGGGTTTTCTCCGGGTACTCCGGTTTCCTCCTACATTCCAAAAACATGCTAGGTTAATTAGCGACTCCAAATTATCCATAGGTATGAATGTGAGTGTGAATGGTTGTTTGTCTATATGTGCCCTGTAATTGGCTGGCCACCAGTCCAGGGTGTACCCCGCTTCTCACCTGAAGACAGCTGGGATAGGCTCCAGCACCCCCAGCGACCCTCGTGATGATAAGCGGTAGAAAATGAATGAATGAAAGAAAAATGATTCCTTGAAGTCACGTCTGCTTAGGCAGCTACAACCAGCCTCCACCAAAATATCGTAGCAGTTCATTCTTACATAAAAGACCATATATGTTACTCAGAAAATATGCAATAAAAATATTATTTTATTATAAATATCATTCTAAAACACAAACTCCTATTTACAAGTTCAAAAAATTCCCTCTGTCTTCATTAGGAAAAACATGATCTCAATCCCCAGAGTATGAACCAAAGAGGCGGTCCCAGTGCGAGAAATAGGGGGCATAGTTGACCTTGTGCCAGATATGATGAATATGGTGTTGGGGGGCTCCCCCCAGAAGAGGCAGCAACCTGTGCAGACCCCAATTGTAGCCGCAGTGGTCCTCCACTGCCAGCCAGGTGTTAAGAAAGTGAAAGAGGGCCTCACTCATGGGGTGGCAGTCCACCAACCAGGCACTCACGAGTGCTAGTAGCAGCAGGGAGAGCAGCTCGGAGGTGCTGGCGTCTTGGGCCTGGAGGGCGAAGGATATCTGGTGATGGTGGTGCTGCTGGTGGATATTGCGGTAGAGCCAATGAACCCTGATGAGGAAGGAACAAAGCATAGTCAGCATCAGTCTAAAGCAGGGGTCTCAAACACGCGGCCGGCGGGCCAAATGTGCCCCGCAGGACACTAGTTTGAGGCCCCCACCTTGATATGAAAGTTTAATGTTAAAGCGGCCCGTGCAAGTTTGATATGGATGCTGTATGGTATCATGTACCCAGAAAAAAATATTACTTTTGATTAATGTTCATGTTAAAGGTTAAATAACTGTTAATAGTTATTCTCCCTATCCGTGTGGAAGTGGTAAGTTTTTGGCTATTTAAGTTTAAAGGAAATAACTTGAAGGCTACCGTTTAGGTCGCTAGCTCTCTAGTTTGCGAGTTAGCATGTGTCTCAAGACCCTGCAGTTGCGCAATATGTTGTAAATAAAAAGAGTATAAATGTGACTATAGTCGTGTTTTGTCATGTCTACAGGGCTCTAATAATGCTTTGTTCATTTTAATCTGAAAATAATAATTTGTCTACCCACCAACTATATGTGGTTTCTTAAGTTTTTATTATTTGCCCTTTTATTGTAATTATTATATTTATTTATTTATTACTGATTGATTTTCTTTATTCCTGATTTGTTTATTTATTTTTCATCTTATTTTGTGTAGAAAAATAAAAAGTAAGATATTTGAGAACAGTGGAATGTTTTATCAGAGCTTTTATTGTAGAAAATTGGAACCAAAGCGAAGTTTGTTGAATTTTTTTGTTTTTAATAAATGCATTTTTTTTGGAAAACCTGATTGGGGCAGATAATATTGTTGATCTAAATGCGCTTACATGCTAAACAGATTTGCTCTGTGTCAGGAAAGGTGTAAGCTACAACTTCCCTGTACTATTAAATTGTATTTATTAATATTTATTAATATTTTATTAATAATATTAATAATAATATATTATATTATGTTATATATATATAATATATATTTATATATTATATGTATATTTATAATATATTATATAACATATATATATTATATATATAATATATAATATATTATATCTATTATATAATATATTAATATCAATAATAATATCACTTATATAATAATAATTATATATATAATTACAATATCACTGTTTGACATCATTAATACTGTAATAATAGCATACCAATAGCATAAAGACATCAAGGATAAGATGGTAGATTGTGTAAGGAAGCACCCAATGGAGGTGTGTACTTCTGCTGGTGTGCATATTCATATATGCGAATGCGTGTGTGTGAATGTGTAATTGTCACTGAGAACGACAAAAGGAACAGTGTTTCTAAATTATTTTCCGTTACGCTACATTTCCAACTTTCGGGAGACTTCCGTCTCTTCATCCCTGTTAAATATTTTTTTCCATTTTGTCTCTTGAGGGTTTCTTCACTGCATTTCATATATCCTGGTCTGGGTCAGCATGCTGGGTGCATAAAAACACTACACATAGAGCTAATACTACACTGACAATGACAGCACCACTGCCATCTACTGTACTGGATTTGCAATTACACTTCATCCTCATAGGCAAAAAAACCCCAATGATACCCAGGGTATTTCCTGGTGTGAGTCAATGTGTACTGGTAAACACAGTAAGGCCGTATTACACACTGCAAAGACAATGAGTTGACAATGTCTTGAAAGAATAATTGAACCTTGAAAAAAAAAATAATTGAATTGCAATCTTAATATAATTTTTTGGTATTCCTTTTGTGTTGTTTGGGCTCTGTACTGTTCTCTCTGTTTGTGTTCCACAGAGTCGAATTTCCCTGATGTGGGCGGAGCACAGCTGCATCCCATCTACAACTGTACCCCCCCCACCCCCCACCCCCCACACGGTTAATTGGTTCCAGACCTGACCGCAGTAAGTATCATTCAATATAAATAAATGTAATATTTGCATATTTAAGAGTATTAAAAATGCTGTTTTTTTTACCTATTTACCATTAGCCCTGTACACATGAAAATGACACCCCCTGTACCCCCCCAACCTTTACACTATTACAAGAGATGGTTGCCACTCATAGCGAGCTACAGAACTAATTAATTAGCCTTATTTAATTGTTCTAAACTTAGTGTTTCAAACTGAGTGGGGAAAAGAAATAAGCCAAAACTACCACTTCCACATGGAATGGGAGAACTTTTTTCCCACTTTATTTTGTCAGACATGCCATGGCTGACTCTATGCACTGTTAAGATAATGTAATCTAAGGTCATGTCTCATCAATGCAAAATGACTTATACTTCAATGTATGTTTTTTTTAACTAATAGGCCATAATAGTCAACCACAAAACAGCAACAATTTATGAATTAAAAAGTGAAAACCCAAGTTTAAACTGCGATGTAGCGATGTATACAATGTCATTGACATGGAGAGATAGATAAAATAAGTTACTTTTTTTTTTTAACATTATTTACATTATTAGCAGCATAGACAATTCAAGTCACGAGCTCAGTCCTCGGCCTTAATCTCGCGACACATCTCTCGCGATACAAGCACAATACAAAGCTACCCACCTATTGTTTTTTTCTGTGCCTTATCCTCACGAGGTTCGCGGGAGCCTCAGTTGACTTCCGGTAACCGGCAGGGAACTACAAAGCTTATTAAAATCGTAATTTATGGTATATTTGAAGGGTTTTTAAAATAAAGTAGCACAATAACTACTTTCCTTGGTAAGTGTATTTGTGTAGCAATTCCCCCAATACTGGTAATATGTAATAATATGTCGTTAATAATATAATGTCATTTACAAAATGCTAACTGCTACAATGGTGCACGAGCCAGCACGGTCATCCTTTGATGTTTTGTACTCACCTGTGCATACATAAATGCCATAGGAAAAAGAAGGTGTCAAAAAGCAGAAAACAGGCAAAAACCTCCAAAAAAAGCTGCCAACAAGACGGAGCGTGATAAGGGAGAACCGGGGGGTTCCGTAGCGTCTGAAGGAGCGCCGTGACGGGCAGCACGGCGGTCAGGTAGCGGACCACTATCCTCCACAGACACTCCAGCCATTGGCAGACGGGCGACGGCGGCTGCGCGGAGATCCTCCACGAGCGGATGCGCTGACTGACGCCGGCCAGGACATCCAGCATCAGGAAGGGTGTGCAGAACATGACGTGCAACATGAAGGCGCTGCAAGCAGGTAGGTAAGGAGAGAGCAGGACATCTTTGTGTTCGCTCCTCACGTAGTCCCACAGATTTTGGAGAATCGGGTCTCCACTTTGCGAGGAAGACGCGTTCATCTCTTACAATTCCTTCTTCAGTGTGAATTCCCCGGTGAATGCCTTCAGAACACTTTCGTTTTCAGGTGACGTGTTTGCTTATAAAGTTCTTGGCAGAAGAGTGATGCTGCTGCATGTTGCGCCATCATATTGTTCAGCCCACGCAGCACTTGGAGGAGGAGGGGCATCACACCAAAGGGTACGTTTTGTACACTTCAGAAAAGTTCCACAAAAGTCACTCATAGCCTTTTTATGTAATACTTAAAACCAGGTGTGCCGTGGAGGTGTGGGAATAGAACTCCAAGGCGCCTGCCTGACGGAACAAACTACGGAACTTCATCCCTAAATGACCACTCACATAGACAGACTTGTACAATCTAATGGCAGCCATTCCAGAATGTATCCAATAAATGCAAACATACATACAAAAGTGGTACAATGGTACCATAAAAACCTTTACAGACCTCCCATACTGCACGTCTTGGTTGGCCAACAGCACAAGTGAGATCTTCTGTCTTCCACAAGACTTGTTGTGAACTATACAAGCCCGTAAAATGTCTCTCGTAAAAGTGTGTGGGTGTATCAGAGCACATTTTTAAATTCATCGTGCGACACCGAATAGCCAACCATGAATTAAAGCATAAATAGAACACATGTCCAAACATTTTCCATCGAGGACCTTTGCTACATTTTGTTGCAAGGGGCATTTCCCAAGTGACGTCAACGTAGTCTAAAGTCCCAAGAACACAAACATGAGAGAATAATTTGAGCAAAATTTTCAGGGTGGAAGAAACATCTGGAGATGAAATCAAGAACTTCCAGAACATGGAATTAAGCCATATTAGAACCACCGGTGATGGAAGTACTGCGTATGTCTGCGGTATGTTTTTGCAGAAACCACAAAATCCCCAAAAATACAGCGGAATAGGTGCAGATTCTGGAAGAACTAGAACGCTTTCCGTCCTGGTTATTGTGTGTAGTTGCTCTATAGGAGACCAAAGTCAATACAAAGGGCCGAAAAATGAGCATAGTAGGTTCCCTTTAACACACCTCATAGGCACCTGGTCTGCCAGAGAATAAGAAGATGTAGCTGGAGGGATCAGTGTTGAATACGTCACTGTCAATCTGGAAGCCACATCACATGGAGGGATGCCGTATTATAACCACCGGTGATGGAAGTACTGCGTATGTTTTTGCGGCAACCACAAAATAAAAAAAAATACAGCGGAATAGGTGCAGATTCTGGAAGAACTAGAACGCTTTCTGTGCTGGTTATTGTGTGTAGTTGCTCTATAGGAGACCAAAGTCAATACAAAGGGCTGAAAAAGGAGCATAGTAGGTCCCATTTAACACACCTCATGGGCACCTGGTCTGCCAGAGAATAAGAAGATGTAGCTGGAGGGATCAGTGTTTAATACGTCACCGTCAACCTGAAAGCCACATCACATGGAGGGATGCCGTATTAGAACCACCGGTGATGGAAGTACTGCGTATGTCTGCGGTATGTTTTTGCGGCAACCACAAAATAAAAAAAAATACAGCGGAATAGGTGCAGATTCTGGAAGAACTAGAACGCTTTCTCCCAGAGGCCTTTGGTATCCTCAAGATGTTTTCTGGCATAATTGATATAAGCCTTAATGTCCTTTTTCTTGAGTAGTGGTTTTCGTTTGGAACTCCGCCATGTAGGAAATTCTTATCATGAGGTCATGAACACTGACCTTTACTGAGACAAGGGAGGCCTGCAGTTTTTTGGATGTTGTTGTGGGACCTTTTGTGACCTTTTGGATGAGTCGTCGCTGCGGTTTTGGGGTAATTTGATTTAATCCTGGGAAGGGAAGGTTCCCCACTGTTCCATGTTTTCGCTATTTGTGGGTAATGACTCTTACTGTGGTTCTCTGGAGTCTTTAGAAATGGCCTTATAACTGTTTCCAATTAATCTCAGTGATATTATGTTTTAATGGGGCAGCAATCCTTTTTCCACAAAGGGTAAATGTAGGTGTGGAACTGTTTTCTTCCTTAATAATAACAAGTTTCATTCAAAACTGGATTTTGTCTTCACTTGTGTGGTTATTGGCTAATATTTAAATGTGATTATGTGAAACATTTAAGTGTGACAAACATGCAAAAGAGGAAATCTTGGAAGGGACTGACACTTTTTCACACCAGTATACATATCATAAGACTCGGAGGAGCTATATTGGACCTTAAATTAGAAACATTCGTTCATCAAGTTGCTTGTTCCTGTAAGATCACATGCCAACAATTTATTAGACCCATGCTTCCCACTGGGCTGCTTTCAGGACAATTTGACCAGCAAAATTATTTTAATATGTTCCAGTCATTCTCGAACACTCATTCTCGACTCTGTAAGGACACTAATGATGTAATATCATGCAATTCATCTACGACAACACAGCACCCTTGAAGGTTCAGATTTTTGGACATGTATGACACCCCCATAAGCAGTGAAGTCTGTCAACAATGACTCCTAAGCAATGTTCTAAGCAGAGTTCTGGTCGGATTTCGGTAAGTGAGGTACTCTGACCATTCTAGATATTCGTTTTCAAAAAAAGTGACGTGATAAATCTATCCGATTCTTCTGGTTTTACTGGGGAATTTTGGAGTTAACATAAATTAACGGCAAACATTCATTAACTGAACTGGATGATCACAGAAGCCTTTCCTTGGTGAAGGAAAACCCCTTCATAACGTCAAGCTTAAATTTCAACTTAACTTCCAACTTTAACTATTAATTAAAAACAGAATGGTGTGGTCAAGTGGCAACATAACTATTTTGGATTTATGTTAGGGTACACGTGCAAATAGCTGACAGTTCTGTAAGTTCATGGCACGATACTTTAGCTGGGTGCCAACTGTAATTTTGCTAAAACATTAACACTGCAATGACAATAACAGTCTATTCTGTTCTATTCTATTACGCATAAGTCTCCACCATGCCTTTACCAGCATTGTTCATTCAACCATTTTCTCCGACATTTAAAAAAAAACAAGCAACTGTAGCCTACATTTATAAGAACTGATTAGTTTGTTTTTTTTGGGTGACATGGACAGTTCAAAAAATCCACATTACACTGACTGAAAGCATTTGGACAAACATGTATGACGAGGGAATGGAACAGCTCTGGACCCAAAGAATACCACGTCATGGTGGAAACATGTCTGACATTGGTGTGTTTAACTGCTCATGGAACAGTCTTACTTTATTGATGAGGTAACTGTAACACAACGAATGAGGAGGTGTATCGGCTGATGCCAAATGCTACATTCACAGTGCAGATTGATTACTCATTCTAAACATACATCGAAATCAACTAGCATCCGCATCCCAACTGCAATTCATTACGTCTTTTAGCCATTAATTTGTCACACGATTCTTTAAGCCAAAGGGCGTGTGGGAAAAGTTGCGGTTCATAGTCCAGAATTTTAAGTAAATATCCTCTGATTTCAGTTTTTCAATGCAAGTATTATTCATTTCTTGAGTGATCCATGAAAGCAGACTTATTATTGTCTTTATGTTTCAGGTCAAACGAAATATTCACACAATAAGCTTCAGATTAATTGATTAAGCCGTAGTTGAACGTAACCTGTTCATTTCAATAGAGAGATTGTTGATCGTCCAATTCCATGTCATCATTCCAATGTGTGGGCAAAAACTACATTTTTATAAATCGACACAAAAACATCACAATCCCGAACATTTTTTAAAACTTCAGATTTAAATTTCCAGGAGTCTCCCCCAGAATCTCGAAGCTTTTACACGTAAAACATCATCTGTCATTCTATCATAAAATGAAAAAGGCAAAACAAGAGAGAACGGAACGTTTGTTGTGAAGGAACTTATTTAGCAGTACAGGTTTCAACCTGAAGAAATCATTAAGGACTCCAAATATTACATTACTGGAATGGAATTTGAGACAACGACTAACGTGGCATTTAAAGGGCCATATGACGTGACAAAAAAATGTTGATGTAAACATAAAAATGACTTTTTGTCCTTCAAGCGCTAATCCCTATTTGCATCCTGTCAAACATATTGCAGGCGTTCACATTTGGTTGTGCTTAATGCAGTCTCACGCTAGCTGTGTTCATCGTGGCAAAATGAAATACTGGTACACCTAATGCGTATGAATATTTATAAACATCAGGTGTCCAACCCCCCTTGACCTCAGACCCATGATGCCATGCAACATTTTCTTCTTCCACCAATCTAAATGGAGAGCCATCCCAGAAAGGTTTCCATTCTGATGTTTGTTAACAGGTTTCTAGCAGTGATTCTGAGATTCTTATGAAAATAGGGTCTCCGGTCAGGAGAGCGACCTGCCACAGTTTGACTCACTTGGCCTCCAACATTTAGTCCGTGTGTGGTCCTCCCAGTACCTTCTTTTCTAATCCACATCCAAGATCTGCTCGCCCATAAGGTCCATGGCGGCAGAGGCCTTTAGAGAAGTGCCGGCTGAGTCCATGAACATCTGGGGGATGTCGTTTCCGAAATAGATTTTGCTGTTGGCAGCAATGGCCTTGTACTTCATCAGCTGCAGGTATTCTGGAGTTAATTTCATCTGTGAAGAGTGGAAACAGAATCACAATGCTTCACACATTACACACTTGTTGGTTTTAGTCCTCTTGTGTGGTTCGTTTCATCAGGTGTGAACCTTTTCGGGCGCATCGACCAAATTTAAGATTCTTTAAGTTTGTTGGTTCCAAACAAACTTTGGCCAGTTTGATTTGTGGTCAGATAGCAATCAAACCTTAATCCGTTTTACTGGACATGTCTTCGGTTTAAAGTCCATTTGGATGTTTGCTAGTGTAATGTAGCATAACAGATAAATGGCTAGATTAGAGCAGTTTCAATCGCAAGTACTAGCCAAACTTTCAGAATTTCATAATCATGTTTGTTTTGGAGATGGAGTGGGTAACAAATGACTTAATTTACAGTACTGCATTACATGGACTATAAGAGGGGTCTCAAACCCAGTCTTTTGTGGCCCCTTACTAGACATACAAGTTCATACAAGAGTGCGTCCCCCAAAGCCTTGGCGAGTTCATAGGCACTTGCTCAGGCAAGCAATAACCAACAATGAACAATGAACAGGGGGTCAACTAGGCAGAACATGGCTTACAATTACAGGGCTAACATTTGATGATCTGAGACATTTCAATGTGACAAAACGTGAAAAAAATAAGAAATCAGGAAGGGGACAAACACATTCACATCACTAGCCACGTTTACATGAGGAGTTTTTCTCTTTCCGAATGGAATCTTTCCGAAAACTATGGTATACATGGAAAGGAATATTCCAATTTCTTGTCTCCATGCGCCGCTATAATCAACCAGAATAGTCAATGGAGCATGCGCAGTAAAGCGTAAACACCAACATCACGTGATACCGACTTTCATATATTCATTCGGATTGGTACTTTTCTTTTGGAATGAGGTGTATACAAAGGTTACATTCTTTCCGTTTGAGCAAATAACCCGAATGCAATTGGAATATTTGGGTCCATGTATACGTGGCTAATGTGTACACAAGGATTTTGGGCTCCAAAAGGTTGGTGACCACTGATTTATAGAAAAACGAGTGTTTTCCAGAATGTTCTCCAGCATCCTCAAAAAAAACAGTAAATAAGGGCAAGAAATATATATCCTGAAAGGCAAACAATACAAACTTTGCACCAACAAGCAAATATTGAAATTGACCTGAGTAATTGTAATCCGCTCATTCCAATCCACATTCACTCCCTAGCATATAAATGCACAGATTTTATTTCTCTGTTTTAAACTGTAAATATATATTCATTCATTTTCTACCGCTTTTTCCTCATGAGGGTCGCGGGGGTGCTGGAGCCTATCTCAGCTGTCTTTGGGCGAGAGGCGGGGTACACCAATAACAGGGCACATATAGACAAACAACCATTCACACTCACATTCATACCTATGGACAATTTGGAGTCGCCAATTAACCTAGCATGTTTTTGGAATGTGGGAGGAAACCGGAGTACCCGGAGAAAACCCACGCATGCACAGGGAGAACATGAAAACTCCACACAGAGATGCCCGAGGGTGGAATTGAACCCTGGTCTCCTAGCTGTGAGGTCTGCGCACTAGTAAATATATATATATATATTAAATACTAACTTAAATAGACAATGGTTTGATGGCGCCATCTCCAGCGCAGGGCGTGGTCTGACATGTCAATTCAATATTTTCTCGCAGGAAGATGCTTTGACAAGATGTGATGTGAGTAATGCATGCCTGTAATTGTTTCTTAATGACTAAAACTGATTTCAAAATGCATTAAGCCACTCACAATGTATTGCCCACAAATAGCGGGGAGGAGTGGGGGGGGGGGGGGGGGGGATATAGACAACATACTATGGCTTTAAAACTGTCAGAAAGGTTCCAGGACTGTTGACAATTTCGTTTTTTTTCTTACCTTGTTGGCCTCTGCGGCTCTCTGTGCAGTGTAGAACTCGGCATCTGCTTTGGCCTTTTGCCGTGCCAGGAAAGCACCGTCTGTGGATCATTGGAGATACCGACTTTGCTGATTGTATTAATAAACGGATCATAATTGATCATAATTTCTTGACTCGGTTTAGTTGTAGCAAGGAGATTGCATCTTCTAAACTATCACACACTTGTCATGTTTAACAAAAAAAAAAAAAGTGGCGCTGATGAAAGTCATGATAGTACGCTGCATTTGCGCCCCCGCAAATATGGAAGACATTAGACATTACACACGTACACGTCCTGCTGGGACATGCCAAATATGCTCCGTTGTGGAAAAAAAATGATTGACTGTATCGCAATCTAAATCTCTTCCCCTCCAGAATACAAACCCTCAATTTCAGAGATCTTTTTTTCAGTTTCCTTCTCCATGACTTTCTGTCCAAACTTGATTTCTGCCACCTGGGCCACTTTTTCAGCCTCTGTAAAACAAATGATCCAATATCTGTGTTTTTTTTTTTTTTTATAAATGCCTCTTTTTTTTTGTAGATTCTAACATTACTCTTACCGATCACAGCTTTGATCCTTTCTGTCTCTGCTTCTTTCTCCACAACCTTCTGTGTCTGCTGGGAGATCAGCAGTTTTGTCTTCTCACTCTCCCTGTGAGGAAGAACACAACCTTGAACATTGGCGTCGCCTTGATATGGAAGTTTATATGATATGGAAGTTTAATTTGTTTAATTTCTTTAATTTGTTTGTTGATTTGCTTATTTATTTTTCCATCTTATTTTGTGTTGAAAAATAAAAAATAACATTAAACATTTATTTAATAATTTAACAATAAATACAAATTAATTTGTTCATTTGTTTCATTTGTTTTTTGATTTGCTTATTTATTTTTCCATCTTATTTTGTGTCAAAAAATAAAAATTAACATTAAACATTATTTAATAATTTAATAATAAATTAATTCATCATAATTTATAATAATTTAATGTTTTATCAGAGCTTTTCCAAAGAACCAAAGCACTGAAAAAGTGGAGGGTATAGCAGAAGCATTGAAGACTATTATATTATATATATATTTATTAATATTTAATACAATTAATATTTATTAATATTTAATTTTTATTTTTTTCTGTTTATATATATATATATATATATATATATATATATATATATTTTTTTTTTTTTTTTTTTTTTTACCTGATGCGGCCCAGCCTCACCCAGACCCTAGCTCCAGTGGCCCCAAGGTAAATTGAGTTTGAGACGCCCGGTGTAAAGCTATGTCCAAACCTTTCAGCTTATGAATATGAATGACTGAATACTTACATACACACAAATATTTTAAGTATGAGAGAAGAATAATGTCACTTATTTATTTATTTTATGTCACAGACAACAAGGGGCCGCATACAAGTGCTTTTGGATGGGAGAGAGGCCCACAGCAGCACCCGTTGACAGTTAAGAGCAATATATGCCTACCAAAAAATGTCCTATCTCGAGCGGTGTCAATGTAAAAAAATTTTAAGGTCAAATAAATATAACAACAGTAGCACCACTGATCCTGCGGCTGTGTGTTTCTCCAGTCATACCTTATTATTCATTAGGCTATGCTAGTCATACCTACAAACTACTGTATGCGGTGCCTGCTTTAACAATGTGAATGCAACATTATTACCCCATTAGTACTGTAACCTCAGATCTTTAGTTTTAGCCATTCTTTCATTTTGAAAAATGACATGTCTTCTGACAGTTGACAGTGGTAATTTTACTTTGAGTTGTTTAAGACTGTTATGATCAAGCATACACACTTTAGCAGGCCTTGTAATAAGCTTTAATTACCGCCTAGGGAAGAGCGTTTATATTTTATTTGTCTGGTTATGATGGTTGATTGTTAAGCTTTTAAACTAGGTATTCCTATAAAAGTGAACCCCCCCTGTGGACTTCTGGAGTGCAGCGCAACATCTGACAGCCAGGCAGCAAAACCGTGCCTTAAATCTGAAAATCTTCCAACTTCAAACCTCAAATCCAAGTTACACTTTTTCCATCCAAAAGCGCATATGTTCAAGCATACGTATGTTCACAATCACGGATGGAAATGGGGAATGGCGTTAATGGTTAATGGCGTGCATAGGTACATGCGTTCACATACACAAACATGTAGTCTCAGTGATATGTGGGGTGCGGCTTGAATGCTTTCATCATAAAGAGGTTGGGATATACAGTCGTACGTTCGAATGCTAGTATCGTGCTCATGTCAACAAAGCACAAATGTAATTGCACAAGTGCTGGCTTTGTTCCACTCGCACAGTATAATTTGTAGGCGCATAATGTAATAATTCATTCATTCAACCGCTTATCCTCAAGAGGGTCCACAGGGGTGCTGGAGTCTATCCCAGCTGTCTTCGACTGAGAGGCGGGGTACACCCAGCACTGGTCGCCAGCCAATCACATGGCACATATAGACAAACAACCATTCACACTCACATTCATACCTATGGACAATTTGGAGTCGCCGATTAACCTAGCATGTTTTTGGAGAGAACATGCAAACTCCACACAGAGATTGCCAAGGGTGGAAGTGAACCCGAGTCTCCAAGCTGCGAGGCCTGCGCTCTAACCACTCCCACACCGTGCAGCCCAACAGTAATAATTTACAGTAATAATAGGCCGTATTCAACCACGAAACCGCTTGATTTATTATTTTTATTCATTCATTCATTTTCTACCGCTTTTCCTCACAAGAGTCGAGGGGGTGCTGGAGCCTATCCCAGCTGTCTTCGGGCAAGAGGCGGGGTACACCCTGAACTGGTGGCCAGCCAATCACAGGGCACATATAGACAAACAACCATTCACACTCACATTCATACCGATGGACAATTTGGAGTCACCAATTAAGCTAGCTAGCACACTAGCATGTTTTTGGACAGAACATGCAAACTCCACACAGAGATTGCTGAGGCTGGAACTTATCTCGAGTCTCCAAGCTGCAAGACCTGCGCTCTAACCACTCCTCCACCGTGCCGCCCAAAAGTAATAATAGACTGTATCCACGAAACCGCTTGATTTATTATTCTTATGTTTTTGAAAAACGGTGAAGCCATGAAATTGCCAGTGGCCAGTCACAATCGTCATTATGGAGAAGACATCTTGACTGTCGATGCAAATGACGTTGCTACAAACCGCACATGGACAGATAAACATCACCAACATGCATCAATGATGCAGCATGTGTCAATAACAAAAGTATGTGTTTAAAGATTATCAAGTGTTTTATGTTTTTTTTAATGTCCTCCTTGACTGTGTGAGTTGTGCAATTTTACGCTCTCTGTGTGCTCTTATTACATTCTGCTTTGGCCCCGCATGCCCGCATGAATGAAGAATAGATTTGAGAGGCAGTGATCCGTCGTGAGTGTTACGATGACTAAGCAACGCCTGCAGGCTGATACATGTGTCTGTAAAACCTGAAATGTGATCACACGTTGACATTTATCTAGCACTGTATATCTATAAGCTTAAGCATGCTTTTTATAGTTTGTGTGCGAGAGCACATGATGTCAAAGTATAATGATAATAATTATATTGATAATAACAATAATAATATTAGAATGATAATAATAACAACAGGGGAAAAAAAGACTGTGGCATGAGAATGATTATATCTTGCAAAAAGGGGTAGGCATTTATAAGATTTGGCTTCAGCCTACTCCTTTTGGGCTTGTGATGAGATAGTAAATAATGGAAAGTTATATTTTGATTGATGTAAGAAATGCACTGTAATGTTTCATACATTTGCCCAAAAAAAAGTATGATGCTCAAAAACTGACAAAAACCAGCTGTGCTTTCCGCTATTAAGACCTGGCAGTGTGAGTTACAATAACAGTAAGTCCATCCATTGGGGGTGGATGGTTACACAATACATAGTAAGAGGCCAGGGAACATTCCTTGTTGACACAAAAGAGAAAAAAAAAAAAAACTTACATGAGCTCATAATTCCTGCGGATGCTCTCTGGGATGTTGGGCTTTGTGACACGCACGGCCTGCAGAGAGACAAACCAAACACAGAAAGGACTGGTTAGTTTGTAGTCGAGGACCTCAGGTGCAAAATTCCCCCCCAAAAAACTTGGCAAGATTATGGGCTTCCCAGAAAGAGTAGCTATTGTTTCAACTGGTTTTGGTTATTTATAGGAAACTGCAGGCCAGAAGTTGAACAGTCAGCGAAGAAATGTGTGTTTATGATTGGGTTCTTTATTAAAACTTCCTAAAAAAAACAGTCTTGTACTGATGGCTAATCCTGTGGGGATGCTGGGTTTTTGTTTTTTTTTGCAGAGGTTGCAAAAGCTAACTATAAAAAGCCTCCTGGTCTTTCTGTGACACTGTGTATACAATGTTGACATGAAACTCAAGAGGGGTTCAGCTGTTGGTTACTTTAGCCCCCCATACGATTTTTTTCAACTGTTAAACTTTGTGGGAACAGTTTATGGAAGGTCCCTTTCTGTGCAAGGGTGAACAACAGTGAACAAGGGTTCATAAAGGCATAACAGCTCTCACTTGAGCCCCCGTCAAACACCCTTTGGGATAAACCACAACAAAGATTATGAGCTATGCCCTCTCAACCAACGGTGACCTTTGACTTTACAAATGTTCTTCTAGGTGAATGGACTAAATTCCCAAAGCTTGGGGTAGTGAAGGTAGCAAATTCTAGCTTCGACTGTTTTGGTTTCACATTAATATTATGCTGCTCTATTTTATGTTGTTATTTTGCTCCAAAACAACGAGCCACAGGCTGCAAACGGTCCCTTGACCGGACTTTGGACACCCCTGCTTTTGCAGCAACTTTGCGTTTTGATTTGTTTCCTAAGAAATATGCAACCTATTCGTTCAGGAAAATATGGTTTTTTATTGCACCTATAAAATATTTTGTGTCCATTATTCAATTGTATTCAAACAGTAATATTAGTTATAATTAAAGATGCACAATGTTATTTTCAAGACTGATACAGATAACTGATAACATTTCATATCTATTATTTTTTATACTGTAGTTTGTGCACACAAGGTGGCAAGAACGAATTAAAGAAACAGTACCTGTGGAATTGTCCTACCCAAATACTGTATCAAGACATCACAACTATTAAAGGGGACCTATTGTGTTTTTTCCACTTTTTCTGACCTATAAATGTAGTCAGAATGTTGTTTTCAAGTGTTAAATGATGCCAAAGTTTCAGATAATGATGTTTGCACATTTGGAAATGAGCTCTGAAAGAAGTTTGGGATGGCTCAAAACGCTCGGTTTCAAAAGGCGTGGTAAAAATGTTCTTTTGTGATGTCACAGAGGGGCGGACATCCTTATATGGTTCATAAATTAAAACAGACCGTTTTGACAGGAAGCACAATCCTAGATGTAAAACATTTTCTTTGCTAGTTAATGTGTATAGCTGCTTTGTAGGAGACCACAACTCAATACAAAGGGTCGAAAAATTAGCATAGGTCCCCTTTAACAAAACATGTGGACATAATCTTAGCTTGTTAGCTTCGTTTGTTGCGAGTGAACGAGTTAACTAATAGATGGCAATTGAATGAACAATTGATGATAAGCCCTATGAAGGAGCTGTATATAAACAAGAAATAATGTTCTAAAGCCGACCAATCACAGTCAGTTTGAGGATGTTTTTGGGAGGTACGAAAAATGTGTACACATTGGCAGGTCGGCAATCAGAAGGCAGAAATTCAGGTGAAGTGGAACGATAGAAAGATTGAGTAATGAAGTAGCATGGCACTCTTGTACTTTCCGCAGCCTCTGGAGTCACATTAATTCAAAAGTGACGTTCCGTTTGAGTCATCTTTAACAAGGAACAAGTTCTAGCAGATACCAGTGTCTGACTCCCTCGGTGGTTGATTATGCAAGGCTGCTATATACACTACCGCTCAAAAGTTTGGGATCACTTGCAAATTTCTTTGTTTTCCTAAGAAAAACATTTTCATGCATTTCACAAACAATTAATCAGATGATTTTCAAAGAACGATCTACATTTTAGCATAGAGGCCTACTAACAACAACTGTCAGTCCTCTGCATCAATCTCCTGGTATGGCTGCTAATCCAAATTCATCATTTTATAAGCCTAATAGATTATTAGAAAACCCATCTAAAAAAAATCTCCTACCGTGCTGTTAACTACTCTCTTCAGAGATCAGCACAAACTGGGTCTAACAAGGACATAAAAAGGAGTGGGAAGCCCCAGCAAGACAAATATCTAAGAGTGTGTAGCTTAAGACAAAAGCCACGTTTACATGGACCCAAATATTCCAATTGCATTCGGGTTATTTGCTCAAACGGAAAGAATGTAACCTTTGTATACACCTCATTCCCAAAGAAAAGTGCCAATCCGAATGAATATATAATGGGATTCCCAGAATTGGAATATTCCTTTCCCCAATCCGATTGAGGTATCTTGTACCCGCTCAATCGGAAAGTTGTCAGACTGCGTTCTTCTTCTTCTTCTGTTGTTTATTGGCGGTTGGCAAGCAGCTTTGGTGTGCATTAGCGCTATCTGTGGAACAGAATCTAAACCCTTCTATACGCCATTCACAAGTCCACTTTTATTCAAAAAGAAAATACATATCTATATAAAACATGTGCCGAGCTTAATTATAAAATATTAGCAAGATTGAACTTTATCTTTTCCTGTTCCAGGGTGCGTTCTTTCAGCGAATGCTGAGATATGACGTAACACGCAGCTCCAGACGTTCTTCCGTTTAAAAAAAATGGAGGCGAGCAATCGGCACTGGACTGCTAAGGAAAGTTTGTTTTTGATTCAAACTAAATTTCAAGACTGGACGAAGGAAAAACTGGCAATACGGAGTTATTCCAACAAGTGAAAGAAAAACTCCAGGAAGTCGGTATCACGTGATGTTGGTGTTTACGCTTTACTGCGCATGCCCCATTGACTATTCTGGTTCCAAGTGATCCCAAACTTTTGAGCGGTAGTGTATCTTACAGTACAATGCTTACAGCTCTGAAAAATACCGATACATGAAAAATGTTAACCCCCCCCCTCAACAGTTTGATCTTTATTGCAATATTTACATGTCTTTCTATGACTCTTCCAGTATATCTGTTGCAACCTGCTGATGACACACAGTCACTCCAGGCTCCTGTTTGAAGCCTGGCAATGATGAGGTACTGTTGATCAATTGATAGGTGTGGACTTAGTCTCATGATTAATGGATTTATAGTGGTTTTCTTGGGGGGGAATTGAGGAAACTGACATATTGACAAAACACATTAGTGGAATTGATTGTTGGCATGTCAAACAAATATAGTGCATCAAAGTTTTCACAGTACCTGTATGATAAGACCAGGAGCCATGCTTGTTAGATCTTCTTGCAATGTCAGTTTCAGGTTTTCATCAATTTGGTCTGTGGAGAAGAAAGTGGGTGTGCCCTTAAGAATACAATCTTGTCAGACTGACAGGTATCACACACCAGCGACAACATACACTATGTGGTCACGAGTGTTCCTCTGGGTTCCTATTTCACTTTCTGTTTCCTTGGCTTCTCCTCTCCTTAAATGTGCTCTTATATGGCCTCTTTTCACCCTGTCCTGGTGTCGCAATACAGCTCTTCTCCAAAGCAAGAATTCTCATGACACTTTAATCTTGTGACACCCCGAATACTGCATATATATTTTAAAATTCATCCTTTTCAGTACAGGCCATTTTAGACAATTTTTACAGAATATTTTGTTCTATGTCTATATAAATAAGAAACCCACCAAAAGAAAGGTTAGACTCATCTTTCATCAGAAAAAAATAATTTTTTTCTACCTTTTTCCATTATTTAGTAATCAGCAGCAGAACATAGGTAGGTTTCAGGAAACTTCAGTTCCCAACAAAAAAAAAGTAGAACGACCGCTTTTTTGTGAAAATACACATTTCAAGCATAATTATCACTTTGACACAATTGTTTTGCTTCTGTGACAGCTTAAATATCTAAACAACATTACCACAACATAAACAATATAAAAATTGTTTTGCAAATGTTTACACCATGAACTATTTAGTTGTCACATTTGGAAGTAAACTGTGCATGTGCACGTGCACATACGTACATATGCATGCGGAAAAAGATTCCCTACAATGCATAACCTTCTGCACGCTACGCTCCTCCATGCTCTTACACGTTCTTGCTGCTGAGTGAGTAAATAGAGCAGAAAAAAACAACAAGTTTTCCTCAAGCAGATTGGATGTTTCAACGTTTTATCACAAGTCATCATCTCCCAAGGATGGCGCCCACGGCGGACTGGGCCAAAATTAATTAATTAATGAAGACATTAACTTGTGACTGTATGAGCCCCTGGATGTCCTGCATGGAAGTATGGACAGAAGTGGTAGGTTGTGTATAGCTGAAAACCAGTCGGAATAGAATGTGGCCACCATTTGCCTCAAATAATGTACATGATCCAAATCAAGTTTATATTGTTGATGAGTGTACATTAAATTTGATTCAATATGCATAATTCATAATAGAGTGAAACCGCAAAATTCAAAAATGGCGAGGAACGACCACTGACTTTTGTGAGCTAATGTAAGTTGTAGAGTGGATCCATGTTGGTAATGTAGATGTTCCACAAAAGTAGTACTTTGCTCAGTCTGTAACCTACTGTACATACCAAACAAGCCGATGTAGACCTCCTGCAGAGAGTGAACACTGCAGAACTGGTTGAGTTCGTGGTGCACCTTGTTGAATATCAAAGCTTTGTCGTAGTCTGCAGTGAAGTTCTTCACGATGTCAAACACTGCAGCGGGAAAGGAAGGCGTTATGGCGAAAACATGCACTTATAGTAAATGACTTTCTTACCTGCTGAGGGAACAAGGTAGTTGACCACCTCTATGCGATCAAAGTAGATCATCACTCCTCCACTAGAGAGAAAGAGTTTCATTATTTGCAGTCAGTGAAATCAAGCAAACTCAACTAAAAAGCAGTGGGAAAAACATCAGTCCATGGATGAATTGTATATTACAGGTGTCAAACTCAAGATCGGGGGTCAAATCCATGGACCTTATGAAACAAAGTGCTAAAAGCGATCCGAGTAAGTAAGCGAATCCATTCATTCATTTTCCATACCGCTTCTCCTCATTAGGATCGCAGGGTATGCTGGAGCCTATCCCAGCAGTCGCCAATAACGCAACGCAACGCAGCGTAACATAACATAACATAACATATAATGTAACATAACATAACATATAACATATGACATAACATAACATATGACATAACATAACATATGACATAACATAGCATAACGTAACATAACATAACATATGACATAACATATGACATAACATATAACATATGACATAACATAACATAATGTAACATAACATATAATGCAACATATAACATAACATATAGCATAACATATAACATGACATAACATATGACGTAACATAACATAGCGTAACATAATGTAACGTAACATAATGTAGCGTAACATAACGTAACATAACGTAGCGTAACATAACGTAGCGTAACATAACATAACAATAACAACCCAACATGTTTTTGGAATGTGGGAGAAAACCCACTTTGAGAACATGCAAACTCCACACAGCGATGCTCAAGCGGAGATTCGAACCAATGTCTTCCCAATGCCCTGACTGTGTAGCCTACACGCTAACCACCCAACCACTGTGCGTCCGGTAAGCGTATAAACTACTCCTCTGGCATTTCAATTTTAAAAGTAGAAACAATATTGTATAATGCACCAAATTCACAACATTTTTTACATTTAAATAATTAAACAGTACATGACAAAAAACGGCAGCACTTTCACTATTACACCTTGTCTGTACAAAATAACACTTTAAAAAGGCATAAGTGGTAATTTTAACTCCAACAAAGCAGGCTGGAGAATGCATCATTTGCCCATTTTACAGTACAAACACTTCAGGGTTCCACATCTCACAGATTGTGATTTTTTGTGTTGATATATAATACTGTAGCTTTTGTCCAGAAATTGCGAGAATAATGAAGGGGTGGTTGATTAACAATCACTATATCGAAACCAACAACCACACCAAAACTATAGTCGTATATCATAAAGTAGAAAATTCAAGCAGGAATGAATGGACACACAAAAAAAAGCACATTCCCCCCGCTAAAATGTAAAAAATGTCCATTTGGGTGGGAGATATTGTCCAGTTTGGCCCATAACCTAAAGTTGGCCCCTTGTGTGATTGAGTTAGAAACCCTTGCTACAGTGCAACAACATATGATACCACTAATCAAAACAGAAACCTTACCTCGTACCACACGGGACATTCTTGACCTCATCTGTCTGCAGTGTTGTCTACAAGGCAGAAATAATTCATTATTTCCAGATATTACAAATGTCAGGAGCAATTTAATAAACTTCATGACCCATGAAAAGAGAACAATACTGTATCTTACTTGGGTGGTATGATATCACTATCAGCATGTCATGGTTTCATTTGTGCATGGAATAGTTAAGGGAGCTTTTCATTTACAAAATGTATATTACTGTGATCGGGGACCCTTGGTTGTTCACTTGAATCACCTGAACAGATTTGTAGGTGGTGATGAATGGAAGCATGAGATGGAAACCAGGTCCACTAATGGTGGTCAAGAGAGCTCCGCCCCTGTTGTGCAAACAAATTGAACAAGCACATTAGAAATTGGAACAAAAAAATGACAAGAATTAAAGTATTGTAGTATTTGTCAAATGTTCTGAGATGGTCCACTTTTAGAGTTTGACCATAGTTTTGAACGCAGCACTGTGCAGCCGTGTATTGCAGCACAATACAGTAACCCTTTATTTATTGCCGTTAACTGGTTTGAAACCATGATAAATGATGTTCCGCAAAGCACAATTCCTTATTTATAACTATAAATAATACATAATATAAAATGGGGCTGCACGGCGGTCAAGTGGTTAGCGTGCAGACCTCACAGCTAGGAGACCAGGGTTCAATTCCACTCTCTGCCATCTCTGTGTGGACTTTGCATGTTCTCCCCGTGCATGCGTGGGTTTTCTCCTCCCACATTCCAAAAACATGCCTGTTGTTCATTTAAACCTGCAACAAAAGCCTGTTGTTCCAGCCATCGAGTCTGGTGACATTACTGACACTTACTGACCAATGTAGAATACTACAGATCATTACAACGTCTATGCATGTGTCACAATTATGTTGCAATTAGCCTTTTGTATGGTTTAAAATGCTTAATTCTGAAAAAAAAAATGGCATGGGGAGGCACGGCTGCATATTCAATATATCAATATCAATAATCGCTAACATTGGCGTGTGTGTTTGTGTGAGATACGCGAGGCGCGGTTTGCAATAGCAAAGTAAGAAGGAAGAAGGCAGGTTTATAATGCTTAAAGCACATTTGGTAGATTTCCCCCCCATCGTCCCAGCCTGGTCACCACAAATACAAACACTATTATTAACTAAAATGAATACTGTAATACAATTTATGTAACATTCGGCAACCTTGCAAGTTTATAAACTGGTTTATTTTATTGTTGTGAAAAGCCTATATGTTAACAGTGTTATATTTACGTTACTGAGAAATACTGAGGTAAATTTCAACTAAGCGTGCCGCACACTTACCTGTAGTAAACGCCGGTGTGGCCTTCATCGATCTTGTGCACAGAAGCCAAGAGGGCTGCTCCAGCAAGAGCGACAACGATTGAGAATATGGCACCCCACTGTGCCATCCTGGTGAACAAAATAAACGATAATAAAATAGTGACGAGCTAGTTTAAATACGATACAATGTTGACATGATCAGAAACTCTTAGGTCTCAAAATGTAATCTGACCTGCATTCAGTCAGCAGTCTATGTAGTAACACATGTATGCTGGCTTCTTGCTCGCTGGTTATCTCCTCTCAGCTCAAGCTTATCCGGGCATCAGCTGGGACTGACCTTTGTCACCCTTAAAGAGGATTGAGCCTAAAGTGTGAGAATGCGGTCATCTCTGGTCATAAAATATATTGACAGTACTCGTACAAGTGCGTAATTTGCACAGGGAATAAACCCCAATTATAATCACATCATTTCGATTTAATACAAATCTTGCATTAATATCTTGTTGATTTTCTTTATTTATATAATTTACCAGCAAAACTGTTTCATGTTTCATCATCCGGTAATGTAGTGAAGTTATTTTATTGATCAATAACGCGATAGCCTGCACAGAAGCGGAATTTCTGCTGCGGTTGGGGCGGTAATCACGATGATGACAGACGCTCCTTCAAGCGACATTACGTACCAGTCCTGCTGCTTCATGTCGTGAATTTTGACAAGCTTTGGGAAAAGCTTGAATGTTATTTTCTTAAATTCTGCTTTAACGCCACGTCTTATTTTTAATAGTATGTCGTGGTCTAATATGTTGTAACATCCTCCTAAGACCCGAAGGCATGCATTTTTATTTTCTCTTTGATATTTAGGCTAATTGGGACCTGATGAGTGTAAAAAACAAAGAATTATCTTTTTACATGATGTAGTTTCTGAGAAAAAATGATGTCCACATAGGAGGACATTTGTTTTAAATTTGAGTGAACGTTGAGTAATGTTGCCTGAACACAGCAGCATTTTTTCTGAGTGCAAAAACAAAATTCAAAGCAACAACCCCTTTACGCAAGTCATATGAAGTGCTGCTACATCAAGTTTAGCAGAATGGTAAATCGTCAAATTTTCTTAATTTTGCAAAATTCAACTTCCACGACACACATTGAAAACTTCCAAACATATTTACCTGGTCGACTTTTGGATTGGGAGGAGCCATTTGAATGTTTGGGTGGGTTGTCAGCCATCTTGAATTTTACAGGTGCTTTGTTACACTCTTCTTCCACCACTAGGTGGCAGTTTAACATCCTCATAAGTGGACGCCAGGGCCTTGTAGTCCAAAATTTAACACTGTCGTCTTGACAACCAAAAATGTGATGTCCACACATATACAAATATGCCTACTGAACTGGTGATACTTACTAATATGTGAACTCGGTTGGCCATGTTTGAGTGCTTACGTTGGCTGCCAGTACCCGGATGTTGTTGTTGTTTTTGTATTGGATCCTAACCACCCGCAATCATTGCCGTCTTGGATGGACTAACTCGGTTAGTTACGGTTGATGATATCAATTAATAAGGCGAGAACTCGAACGGTTGCTGGAAAAGTGCAGCCAACTGATAAATACTCTAATCGTCATTTCCTGTTTCCGGCAACAACAGTAATGGATTTGGGACAGCACTACTCTATCCAAATCCGCGCCCTTCAAAACCTTTTCTGTAAGGCATGTAAATAGCCAATAACAATACTACATATAGACATAGAAAACAGTATAATAAAAATTAATCTTACAAATACAATAAATACAAATAAGGCTATAATAACTCGGAAACACTCGGATTCGACTACTCAGTGTGGAAGTAAGCACACTCCACATCGGTTTACAATAAGGCTTCAGCAACATAAACTTTACATAGAATCATTACATCGAATGACTGTAATGACTTTAAACATCAGTTCCCATTTAAAGCGGTACGATTAAACGTCAACTTCATCTGCTATCAAACAAATCTGAATAACATTCAATGAGATTCACGTTTCTAAAGCGAGCTGGGATTGTGAGGTTCCAGTTGCTTACATTATAGAGGGAATGTCATTCTTTAATTTGATGTTTTGCTACAATATGAGCTATGTGACTGCCATAAAATTACAGTCAGTTTGGCTAAAGCTAGGTAGCAAACAACGTGAAACATCTGTCTTTTAAACAAGTTGAAACTAAGACCAGACCAGTACCTCTTTTTTCTGTATGCATATTAACAAATGTTGTGTTCTTGATAGAATATCCTTACCTTTTATTTCGTCCAAAACGCCTCCAAACAGAAAAGAGGTACAATGCACCTCAAATCACCTGTCTTCTTCGCAATGTCGCCACCGCAGGTTACTCAGAGTGCTATCGGCCTCTAGTGGACGAGACGTTGTACTACAGGTTGCATGCAAGTCCAACTAAAGTGTTACAGTACTCACGTTACGGATAATAAAATCTATATAGTAGCAGTGATAACAACAACTGAAATCATTGTATTTATTTACAAAAAACTTTCATTATTATTGATTTATTACACCAAGCACAGCACATTCATCATGTCCAAAAATATCGCGACTAAATAAATAAATTACAAAATTATAAATATATTCAGAAAGTATGCATATGAATAAAAACCGCGACACTAGCCACGACAATTGCTAGAAAATTGATAGATGGATGGTATTTGTTTCAACATTTTTTTTCTTAAACCACATGGCAATAAATGTGACGTTTGCCCGGCTCATTAGAAACTGCGTTACTACCTAAAAACACCAGATGTCGACAAAGACCGGACATGTACTATTTCATACTATATTTCATCTATATTGCAATGCTTAATCTTATTTAGAAAGTACATGCTTTTCTTCCACAATTCCATCTGTCTACAGTATCAGTAAATTATATTTAGATTTCTTCTGTTCAGTTTAGGTTTTGCCTCAGAATTAGATACATTTCATTTAATCTCCAATCACCTCCAAAACACAAAGGTTTCTCCACTCAAAATGACTATGGTGGTTTATTTTTAGACATTGGCCTCTTGAGAAATGTACAAGAGGAGCACAGCTAACCCCAAGGTGTGCCAATGGCAGCTGTGTGCTTTGCATTTTAAGCCAGACGGATGGGGTTGGGGGAGAGGGGGGTGGGGGCGAGAGAGGGAACTACAGAGCAAGGGAAAAGAAGTTTGTCAGAGTTCATTAAGTATCAAGGGAACATCGCTGGAACTGGCAGAGTAAGGCGCGCTGGGGCCCTGGTGCCATTAATCACGACTGACATGAAACTAGGGGCTGAGGGAGGAGGCGGAGGGAAGCAGGGAAGGAGGGATGGAGGGAGGAAAGGAGGGAGGACAGCTCTGCCAGAGACTCTGGTAGTGATTATATAGTGTGCAAGGCTATAAAGTTCAGGAACGTTTGCAAAGATGACGCTCGTGCTGATCAATTGAGAACTCAAAGAGTAGAGTGGCTTTGTCTTGGCAGAAATATGCATTTCCATGTTGTAACACTCACAATAATAACCTTAAATGTCATTTTTTTTTCCAACTCGGAATCAGATAATACATATAACTGAACTATTTCCAGGATGGCTTGCAAATTATATGATGAATATTTTTTGTGATAGCGCACCCACAGAAGAAACAGTAGGGAAAATGTGACACAAATATATATCTAAGTCTCCCTAAGACGGACCCCTGGAAGCATTGGGGATAGTGAGGCAACTGCACGCTACCACCCTGGAAGAAGAACTAAATGGAGGCGAGAAAAGAGAGTAGAGAAGATGGAGGCCTCTGTTAAGTGCTGTGCTTGAAAGCCAGTCCGGCCTCATTAGCTGTCAGTTGTAACAATACTGAGCTGGCAGCGAAGACTGCTCCCAGTCTCAGTGCCATAAATCACAGGCTGACAGGGCCCTGACAGGGCTGGGAACTTACACACATGCAGGACTTGCTTTTTCCCTGGCCCTCTTTTCTTTTGCTTTTTTTTTTTTTCCATTGCTCTCACTCTATTTATCCTCCCACTCCCGTCCTCTTTCTTTGTTGGTGCCACTCCCCAGACTTTCTCTTTTTATGTCTTTCCATCTCTGTCTCATTCAGCACATTGTGTCTTGACAATTAGGATATACAGTACTATAAGTCGGCCATCACCGAATAGCCAAAATGGGACCCGGTGATGGCCCATTACAAACCTATGACCTATTCATATATATTCATATAATCACGCTAATTACATAAGGCAGGGGTCTCAAACTCAATTTACTTGGGGGCCACTGGAGTTCGGGTCTGGGTGAGACTGGGCTGCATCAGGTTTTCAAAAAAAAATTAAAAAAAGCATTTATTAAAAAAAAAAAAAAATTAAAAAACTTCGCTTTGGTTCCGATTTTCTACAATAAAAGCTCTGATAAAACATTCCACTGTTCTCAAATATCTTGCTTTTTATTTTTCTACACAAAATAAGATGAAAAATAAATAAACACATCAAGAATAAAGAAAATCAATCAATCAGTAATAAAAAAATAAATATAATAATAACAATAAAACGGCAAATAATAAAAACTTAAGAAACCACATATAGTTGGTGGGTAGACAAATTATTTTTTTCAGATTAAAATGAACAAAGCATTATTAGAGCCCTGTAGACATGACAAAACACGACTATAGTCACATTTATACTCTTTTTATTTACAACATATTGCGCAACTGCAGGGTCTTGAGACACATGCTAACTCGCAAACTAGAGACCTAGCGACCTAAACGGTAGCCTTCAAGTTATTTCCTTTCAACTTAAATAGCCAAAAACTTACCACTTCCACACGGATAGGGAGGATAACTATTAACAGTTATTTAACCTTTAACATGAACATTAATCAAACGTAATAATTTTTTCTGGGTACATGATACCATACAGCATCCATATCAAACTTGCGCGGGGCCGCACTAACATTAAACTTTCATATCAAGGCGGGGGTCTCAAACTAGTGTCCACATTTGGCCCGCGGGCCGCGTGTTTGAGACCCCAGCACCATAACACATTTACAGCAACGCTGTCTTACATGGCTAGTTTCATTTTAATACAGTAATCCCTCATTTATAGGGAAATAATTTCAGATGGACTGTTGTATCAAATGTGTATCAAATATATAGTCTGCCCCCCCCCCTCCGATAATTTTGCAGGCCTGTGAGTCAAAAAGTTTGCCCACCCCTGGTCTAGAGGCATCTAAATGTTAGAAAACTGTATTTTAAAGGTTGTAAACAGGTTTTAAATACTGGAAAACTGCAAAAATATTCCATTTATAAATAAGGCATCCTACTATGCTGAAATTCACTTATTGCTGTGGGTTATCTGTGATAAACGAGGGATTGCTTCATCAAGAAAAGCCTTTAGTACTGCTCTTTGCTCTTCATTCAATGACAAAAAGTAGTTTTTTATTGTAAATGTATGATTGTGGGGCGGCATGGCGGTCTAGTGGTTAGCGCGCAGACCTCACAGCTAGGAGACCATGGTTCGATTCCACCCTCGGCCATGTCTGTGTGGAGTTTGCATGTTCTCCCCGTGCATGCGTGGGTTTTCTCCGGGTACTCCGGTTTCCTCCCACGTTAATTAGCGACTCCAAATTGTCCATAGGTATGAATGTGAGTGTGAATGGTTGTTTGTCTATATGTGCCCTGTGATTGGCTGGCGACCAGTCAAGGGTGTACCCCGCCTCTCGCCCAAAAAGACAGCTGGGATAGGCTCCAGCACCCCCCGCGACCCTCGTTATGTTCCGTTTGCATGCTTGAGTTGCTAAAACTGTCTGCCACCAGATCCAACATGGCGACATGTGTTGATATGCGGGACACAACTGGATCTGAGAGGAAGGAAGCTAAAGCGTGTGAGTCATCAATCATCACTTTTTGACCAATGAGCACACACGCACGTATATATAGTATATCCGTAGCTTTCATACACAGATGGCTATAAATAAAGCTAAGTAACATGTGCTTCCATGCAGTAAGTGTGTATAAATAATGAATATAAACAGAATGGGTGCACAGCTGGGTCCGTTCTTAAATTTAACTTGAGGGGAGGATGTATGGGAACCTCCTCTTCTTAGCATTAACTAGCTTGTAAAATATTCTCCTAATGTACCACAGTCCGCTACAGCACTTTGAATGAGTTGTCGTTAATTGTCATGACACAGAAGTTCCGTAATCCCTCGTTTATTAGGGTTGATCCAGACAATACTTTTTTTTTGGCATTAATTCTAATAAAAGTACAATGAAAAAATATTTTAAAAATATATTGCAATTCACTAATTCAGTTTCAACTGCTGTTCTGCACTCTGTGTGTATGCTACCGGCCCCGCCTCTCCCCACCGAGACAAAGGGACTGTAAAAAGGGCTCACTCCATTCATGTCATGCTGAAACCAATACATTAATTAATATATTTTTGAAAAATAGTGGACCGAGTGGTTAGCGTGCAGGCCACACAGCTAGGAGACCCGAGTTCGATTCCATCCTCGGCCATCTCATTAGCAGCCAAACCTTACCAAATTGTAACAAACATAACTAGGTTAATTGGCTACTCCAAATTGTCCATAGGTATGAATATGAGTGTGAATGGTTGTTTTTCTATATGTGCCCTGTGATTGGCTGGCGACCAATCCAGGGTGTACCCTGCCTCTCGCCTGAAGACAGCTGGGATAGACTCCAGTATAAGCGGCAGAAAATGAATGAATGAATGAATGAATGGTACTTGCTTTGTATATTTTTAGTGTTAAGTTGCTGTGTGATGATCGTAGCACCGTGAGTCAGACTGTTGTATTGAGTAATGACCTCCTGCTATTTAAGCGGTAGAAAATGAATGAATGAATCATCTGGCTATTTATCCGATACCAAGTAAATACAGGACCGGTATCGCCCATGTGCATACCGATACTTTTTAAAAATGATCAATCTAAGTTCATCAATCTAAATCTGAATGTATTTTTATAACCTCTTTTTGTGATTTGCCTTTTAGATGATTAATCTGTTAAAAAACAAAAACAAAAAAAAACTTACATTATATTAGGAAAGCAGGAAGTGAACAAATGTAACAGTTACTAATTGTAAAAGTACCAGATGGAGGGGTAGGATTTAATAAGCTTTGCTTCTTCCTACTCCTTTTGGACATGTGGAACTGGGAACTTATTATGTGATGCATTCAATTGTAATCTGATGCATGTTCAAATGAAATAAAACCAACCATTACCAAAACTAAGAAAATAATTAATACGTTTCTAAGTAAATATAAAATACTATATACTGTATACTATACATTGAAAGTTTTTATTCAGAAATAACACTAAACTACTTGACAACATTACAGGCCTACAAAATGATGGAAATTCTACGATTTTCAGGAAACCAACTGAAACCAACTGAAGCTCAAGTATCGACCTTTTTACATTGGTATCAATCAATATTGATATCAACATTGAAATGGATATTATGGTTATTTGGATGGATCCGCCCACTACTTGTTGCCAGTCAATCCCTGCAGGGCGACCATTCCCACAAAGAAGCAAACACATTAACCGTGTTGTGCTTGTCAAGGGGTCAGTGTTCCTGATATTCCTGATTTCTTGAGCTTCGGCAACTTCAAGTTCTTGCACAAGTTTCTAAAACCGGCCTAGCACTGTGGCGTTATGTTAATCTCCTTGCTGCAGAAATCAACCTTCAACATCTTCCCCATGGGTGTCCGCCTTCTTTTGCTTTGTGAAACAATATTCAAGTATGTGTGTGGGTGGGCAGGCCGAACATAGCCCCGAACGTATGTGCAGTTTTTTCTGAGCTGTGGGGGTGTGGGAAAGTGATTACAGTGGACTTCATAGGCAACTGAGGAAGAATGACGAAATTGCAAAAAGATCGGCTTAATGGTGTTGGGCCAACAGCTGCTAGCCATTCATCAGAAAGCGGTTCCACTGTTCCACCGTACAGGGCCGTTCTGCCATGGAATCATCCGGATCCAGAAGCAAAAGCTAGCATTAGCACTTTGCATTACTGTTACCAACAGTGCTAGAAAGGTTTGCAAGTTTGAATCATAAGCTTCTTATGCTGGAGTTTGAGAACAACATCATGTTCTATAAATTATTATAATTACAATTATAATATTGCAATGGGTAGGAGCCGGCAGGTCCCAAAAAAAAATTCAAAAAATAACCACTCTAAATGGCACATCACCTGCAGAGACCGTTACGTAACTAGTTGCATGATGCAAAACAAAACAAACCAGCTTGGACGGTGAATAAAATCCAAAATTAAAATCAACATTGCCTACTTATACACATAGGAGAATGACGTTACTTGGCATTGCTTTGGTTTGCAAATTCACTGTATTTATAAATGCAAAGTATTATTATTAATGGAAAATATTCCCAGACATGGCTGGTGGTAGGTTGCGTTAATACGCATTCATTTTCAGTGTGAAAATGAATATTAATAATTATTAATATAATTGTTAATATAATAATTTAACATAATATGTAATATATAATATATAATAATATATTAATATATTATATTATAATGTATAATATTATATATATATTAATATAAAATAGTTTAAAGTGATTATTTTTTTAAATAATATATTAAAAATAATATATATATAAAATAAAAATAATATACTAAATTAAAAATATTAATATAATATATAATATATTAATATTAATATATTATATGATAATATATTAATACTATATTATATTAATATAAAATTGTTTAAAGTGATTATTTTTAAATATATATATATAAAAAATAAAAATAATATATATATAAAATAAAAATAATATACTAAATTAAAAATATTAATATAATATATAATAATATATTAATATTAATATATTAATTAATATATATATAATATATATTATATATATATTAATATATTAATATAACATTGTTTAAAGTGATTATTTTTAAAAATAATATATATAAAAAATAATATACTAAATTAAAAATATTACTATAATATGCAATATATAATAATATATTAATATTATATTATATTAACATATTAATATAAAATTGTTTAAAGTGATTGTTTTTTAAAAATAATATATATAAAAAATAAAAATAATATACTAAATTAAAAATATTAATATTTTATGTATTTTATGTTATTTTATATAAATCATTGCCAAGATGTCACTTACAAGGATAAATGGCAGCATGTATTGTAAAAACATGTAAATGACTGTGCCCGCCTTTGGAATAAACCCATTATAACACACTAACACACTATAACAGTGTGCTTTCTCCTTCCTGTTGACCCAGCCCACCACAACACACGTCTTCAACGTATGTGTGTGTGCACACAAACCCACAATTTAGCATCAGCACCTACACACGCAGGCGGCCGTACACATGCACACAATGAAAGCATGCACACACAAACCTACACGCACACACGCTATTAGGTACACACTCACAAACTCACACCCTCTAACCTCACTATGGTCTCACACAGCAGGCCTGCCATAAATCAATGGGCAGGATCGTGTCTGCCAGTTAGACTAAACAAGAGCATTTGTGAGGATTTGCTCTCGCTCATTAATCATCTTGACAGGTTGAAAAACACATTTCCCCTTTAATGACTGTATTTGGATAATCAGCTCTCTTCCCTTCCCGCCCTCCTTTTGCTCTCCTTGGCTGCTATGTGGGGAGGGGATTTGACTTTTTTTTTTCCCCCTTGGCCATAAGCGCCTTCATTACCGTGGGGGCTTTTGGGTAACACACAATTATGGTAGAAAAGGTGAATTAGGGTCTGAAAAGGTGAGGGAGGGGTCTCTGGAGAGCTGACAGGTTCACCAAAAGAGTAAAAATAATCACAATCAGCTGACCAACCCCCCCCCCCCACACACACATAATCCAATAACATATTGACGTGTGTTAACTTGTGGTTCAACTAGTGTTTGCTTTGACACTCATTGATCTTCTTATATTATCATTCAATAGTGGCGAGTAAATTTAAACATTTAAATTTTAGGGCTACCTGGATTATGTTATTGGGAGTGAACAATGGCGATTGAAGAGAGAAGGGGAAGGGTTCTGGAGCTGAATCAAATCTAATAATTGCAACAATCACTTATATTGCAAATGCTGATCCGAAATTGGAGGAGAACATCAACATCACACTAGCAGGATGGATGGATGGATGGATGGAAGGATGAATGGATGAATGGATGGATGGATGGATGGATGGATGGTGGATGGATGGAAGGATGGAAGTATGGAAGGATGGATGGATGGTGGATGGATGGATGGAAGGATGAATGGATGGATGGATGGATGGATGGTGGATGGATGGATGGAAGGATGGATGGATGGTGGATGGTAGATGGTAGATGGTGGATGAATGATGGATGGATGGATGATGGATGGATGGATGGATGGATGGATGGATGGATGGATGGATGGAAGGATGGATGGATGGATGGATGGATGGATGGATGGTGGATGGATGGAAGGATGGAAGGATGGAAGGATGGAAGGATAGATGGATGGTGGATGGATGGATGGAAGGATGAATGGATGGATGGATGGATGGATGGATGGATGGAAGGATGGATGGATGGATGGTGGATGGTGGATGGTGGATGGTGGATGGTGGATGGATGGATGAAGGATGAATGATGGATGGATGGATGATGGATGGATGGATGGATGGATGGATGGATGGAAGGATGGATGGATGGATGGATGGATGGATGGAAGGATGAATGGATGGATGGATGGATGGATGGATGGTGGATGGATGGATGGAAGGATGAATGGATGGATGGTGGATGGAAGGATGGATGAATGGAAGGATGAATGAATGGATGGATGGAAGGATGGAAGGATGGAAGGATGGAAGGATGGAAGGATGGAAGGATGGAAGGATGGAAGGATGGAAGGATGGAAGGATGGAAGGATGGATGGATGGATGGTGGATGGTGGATGGATGATGGAAGGATGAATGGATGGTGGATGGATGGATGGATGGAAGGATGGATGGATGGATGGATGGTGGATGGATGGAAGAATGAATGGATGGATGATGGATGGATGGTGGATGGATGGCTGGATGGTGGATGGATGGATGGAAGGATGCATGGATGGATGGATGGAAAGATAGATAGATGGATGGATGGTGGGTGGATGTATGGATGATGTATGGATGGATGGATGGATGGATGGTGGATGGAAAGATGGATGGATGGATAGATCAATAGATGATTTAACATGAAAACATATAAGAAGAACTGGAAGATAAGATTGTAATCATCCTAAATTATTCTGGAGAGAAGTAAAACTGACGGACACAAAATGAATAAAGCGTTTACATTATGAGTACAAGTTGTTCTAAATTGGAATCCATGCAGTTGTCAGTCAGAGCATGAATCAAGGACAATCTGAACTTCCCCCTCATTTCCTGCCAGGGCATGCTCATTTCCGAAGACTTGTGACATCTCTGCTGCAATCTCTGAGAGCAGCAACAAATGGAGTCCAGATGGATGCACAGTCAAGCCCGATGAGCGGTGCACGAAACTGTGACTTACAGTCCATATTGATTCTGTCACTGGAGAGCCAGGCGGGTATGTCTATTAATGTTGATCACAAACACCACAACAGGTCTCATACTGTATTTGCGGGAATCTACACTATTTTTTTTTATCTGAAAGAGGAGCGCAGCTTTTAGTTGGTACAATTATTTTTATGAATTCCAAAATATTTCCTTTTTTATTTAATTTAGCCAACATTTGGTATACTTTTTTTCTTCTTTATTTCAAACATCCAAAGCACAACAAACCAACCAAAATCAATACAAATAATAAAAATACTTATGTATATACAAACGTACACATGTTCGAAAAGGAGTCAAAAACTTATCTAGTCCCACCCCCCCAACCACCCAGATTCCAACCTCATCCCAACAAAACATATATTATTCCTTGTCTACACAGAATACCGGCTCTCGCCCAAAAACAGCTGGGATAGGCTCCAGCACCCCCCGCGACCCTCGTGAGTATAAGCGGTAGAAAATGAATGAATGGTACTTCATTCATTCATTTTCTACTGCTTTTTCCTCACGAGGGTCGCGGGGGGTGCTGGAACCTATCCCAGCTGTCTTCGAGCGAGAGGCGGGGTACACCCTGGACTGGTCGCCAGCCAATCACAGGGCACATATAGACAAACAACCATTCACACTCACATTCATACCTATGGACAATTTGGAGTCGCTAATTAACCTAGCATGTTTTTTGGAATGTGGGAGGAAACCGGAGTACCCGGAGAAAACCCACGCATGCACGGGGAGAACATGCAAACTCCACACAGAGATGGCCGAGGGTGGAATTGAACTCAGCTCTCCTTAAAAACAGATATTGGTAATGGTTTTATTTCATTTGAACATGCATCAGATTACAATTGAATGCATCCCATAATCAGTTCACAGTTCCACATGTCCAAAAGGAGTAGGAAGAAGCAAAGCTTATTAAATCCTACCCCTCCATCTGGTACTTTTACAATCAATAACTGTTACATTTGTTCACTTCCTGCTTTCCTAATATGGTTTATTTTTATTTTTATTTTTATTTTTATTTTTATTTTTATTTTTATTTTTATTTTTATTTTTATTTTTATTTTTATTTTTATTTTTATTTTTATTTTTATTTTTATTTTTATTTTTATTTTTATTTTTAGTTTTATTTTTAGTTTTATTTTTATTTTTATATAGCACATCATGACTGGTTCAAGACTCTTCATCCTTGTATTTAGCAAACATCAACTGCTTGTATTGTTTCTTGAATTGGCTCATCATTGTGCATTGTTTGATTTCCTTACTCAATCCATTCCATAGTTTGATTCCACATACTGAAATGCTATGGCTTTTTAACGTAGTCCTAGCATAGAAGTGTTTCAAATGTACTTGGTTTGCAGATATTGGTAATGGTAAGGGTTTTATTTCATTTGAACATGCATCAGATTACAATTGAATGCATCACATAATTAGTTCACAGTTCCACATGTCCAAAAGGAGTAGGAAGAAGCAAAGCTTATTAAATCCTACACCTTCCATCTGGTACTTTTACAATCAATAACTGTTACATTTGTTCACTTCCTGCTTTCCTAATATGGTTTATTTTTATTTTTATTTTTATTTTTATTTTTATTTTTATTTTTATTTTTATTTTTATTTTTATTTTTATTTTTATTTTTATTTTTATTTTTATTTTTATTTTTATTTTTATTTTTATTTTTATTTTTATTTTTATTTTTATTTTTATTGCCAAGGACCGCCGTGCCGCCCCAGTGAAATAATAATAAAATAATATTGCACTTTTGCAAGCATAACTCCATTCAAATAATGGCAATCCCCTTAACATGGCGCCTAATAGAATCCCAACCAGCGGTGCAAGAGGCTGATGGGTCGAGGAGGACAGTTGAAACAGTCAGTCTCAGGGTTACAGGGAGACATAGAGCAGACGTTGTGTTTGTGTGACAGGCCCTGACGAGGGATGTGTTCACGCCATCTGGCCTTGCCTTAACACTGCGGTCACTGTTGGATGCCAAAAAGCTCTGTATTGCATCCTGATGTTAAACACAGAGGTGGTAGTCATGGAGTTGAGGTTAACGTTTTGTTTCAGAGACAGAAAAAAAAAAAATAAAAGCCCTCTCGTCTGTATGTGTGTGTGTGTCTTTTTCTCTCTCTTTTTTCTCGCTCTCTCTCTCTCTCTCGCTCTATCCTGGCTGTCAGCAGCAGTGGTGAGCTGAGTAAGAGCTGGCGTCTAATTGAAGAGCAGCTCCACACCCTGTCGTCATTAATCACTAGTTCTGTCAGCTGGCTGCTCAGGACCTCACAGTGGCACTCGGCAGTGTCTGTGCATCACACAGGGAGGAAAATATTAGTCCTCTCCATCACCATCTGTCACAGTTACTTCTTTGATTCCTGCTATCAATCTATTACCGGTGCTGCCGAGCTACTATTCACTTTTTCGGACAGGTAGAGGTCAGTGTATGATTTATTAGATACCCCCTAGTGCGAAAATTATAAGTGTTTTCATTTTGTTCGTTCACAGGCTTGTTAGCGGGGGAAATCTCCATAGCCAATTTGCAGAGCTGGAACCTATTCAATTTTGGTGGGAATACAAAAATGTATTTTTCATTTCATTTTATTCATTCATTCATTTCAGCAAATGAGGGTTGCACCCGCAAACGTAATAACTGCCCACAAACAATGTGGCAATTAAATTAAATTAAATTAAATTAAATTAAATTAAATTAAATTAAATTAAATTAAATTAAATTAAATTAAATTAAATTAAATTAAATTAAATTAAATTAAATTATATTAAATTAAATTAAATTAAATTAAATTAAATTAAATTAAATTAAATTAAATTAAATTAAATTAACAGTTACTTTTACAATCAGTAACTGTTACATTTGTTCACTTCCTGCTTTCTAAATTAAATTAAATTAAATTAAATTAAATTAAATTAAATTAAATTAAATTAAATTAAATTAAATTAAATTAAATTACATTAAATTACATTAAATTACATTAAATTAACAGTTACTTTTACAATCAGTAACTGTTACATTTGTTCACTTCCTGCTTTCTAAATTAAATTAAATTAAATTAAATTAAATTAAATTAAATTAAATTAAATTAAATTAAATTAAATTAAATTAAATTAAATTAAATTAAATTAAATTAAATTAAATTAAATTAAATTAAATTAAATTAAATTAAATTAAATTAAATTAAATTAAATTAAATTAAATTTAGAAAGCAGGAAGTGAACAAATGTAACAGTTACTGATTGTAAAAGTACCAGATGGAGGGGTAGGATTTAATAAGCTTTGCTTCTTCCTACTCCTTTTGGACATGTAGAACAGTGAACTGAGTTTTCACTGTGCCGAAGGGGTAATTTTGGCTGGCCGGTTACATTACACACGTTACACAGTTTAAACATGAGGGCAAAGGACAAAATACAATTGTTTCCAGAGAAAAACAGCAGGGCTGGCAAGTATACCAAATGGGAAAAAAATTTGACTATGAGTACAATAACATAGTATTATTTGCCCATAACTTGCTGCTTTATTCTATTGTACTTATGTGGTAATAAACACGTTTTAGCATTTAAAAGGAAACTGGTAATTTGAGGCTAATTTATAAGAACAGTCAAAAAGTCTTATTATGGTTTTCTTAAAGGTCATTTTGTTTGTTAGTTATGTTTTTAAATGCTCCAGAAAGGCTCTTGTCTCATAATTCAGTCGCTGTGTTACAAAGCATTGAGGTGGAGTGCGCATACTTGCACAAGCACACAGCCTCACATAGGCAACATAAATGAAGTGTGTGGGTGTTGACTCAGCTGCAGAGAAGAGTGTGTGGGGGGAATAGATGGCGGAGACTGATGAGCAAGGGAATAAGGAGGCATTTGATGAACAAGTGCAAACTGGCAACAGTGAAATTAATTCCGCCTCCCAACATGATTGAACGTCCTCCACTCTGTGTGACCTCTGCTGTAAACCCTCTTTGTCTGCTGTACCTGCAATTTGTGACATTCATTCAAAAAACCTTGATAACAATGTTGGCACGATACAGCTGTGATTCCCGACCACTGCGTCGTGCAACATTAGAGTGCTATGGGAAATTATCTGATTTCACTTAATTGGTTAAAAAGTCTTTACAGTGGGACTAGTCGTACAAAACTGGCTGACAGATGTCAACATAAGCAGGTGTCGACATAAGGGTTTGTCAGTATCGTCAGAACTGAAAATGAAACTAACCATTGCTTGTACATTTACTTGTGACTTACTTGTGGAAATGGTTTTCTATAATTTGTGCATATTGGTAATGGTAATGGTTTTATTTCATTTGAACATGCATCAGATTACAATTGAATGCATCCCATAATCAGTTCACAGTTCCACATGTCCAAAAGGAGTAGGAAGAAGCAAAGCTTATTAAATCCTACCCCTCCATCTGGTACTTTTACAGTCAGTAACTGTTACATTTGTTCACTTCCTGCTTTCTAAAATAAAATAAAATAAAATAAAATAAAATAAAATAAAATAAAATAAAATAAAATAAAATGAAATAAAATGAAATAAAATGAAATAAAATGAAATAAAATGAAATAAAATGAAATAAAATAAAATAAAATAAAATAAAATAAAATAAAATAAAATAAAATAAAATAAAATAAAATAAAATAAAATAAAATAAAATTTAGAAAGCAGGAAGTGAACAAATGTAACAGTTACTGATTGTAAAAGTAACTGTTAATTTAATTTAATTTAATTTAATTTAATTTAATTTAATTTAATTTAATTTAATTTAATTTAATTTAATTTAATTTAATTTAATTTAATTTAATTTAATTTAATTTAATTTAATTTAATTTAATTTAGAAAGCAGGAAGTGAACAAATGTAACAGTTACTGATTGTAAAAGTAACTGTTAATTTAATTTAATTTAATTTAATTTAATTTAATTTAATTTAATTTAATTTAATTTAATTTAATTTAATTTAATTTAATTTAATTTAATTTAATTTAATTTAATTTAATTTAATTTAATTTAATTTAGAGAACAGGAAGTGAACAAATGTAACAATTATTGACTGTAAAAGTAATTTAATTTAATTTAATTTAATTTAATTTAATTTAATTTAATTTAATTTAATTTAATTTAATTTAATTTAATTTAATTTAATTTAATTTAATTTAATTTAATTTAGTGTCAATATAGTGATATATAGCACATCATGACTGGTTCAAGACTCTTCATCCTTGTATTTAGCAAACATCAACTGCTTGTATTGTTTCTTGAATTGGCTCATCGTTGTGCATTGTTTGATTTCCTTACTCAATCCATTCCATAGTTTGATTCCACATACTGAAATGCTATGGCTTTTTAACGTAGTCCTAGCATAGAAGTGTTTCAAATGTACTTCTTCCCTGAGATCATATTTCTCCTCTCTTGTAGAGAAGTATTGGATGACATTTTTAGCTAATTGGTTATATTTAGCCTTATGCATTATTTTAGCTGTTTGAAGATTAAGATAAAAATATTAAAAATGAATCATTCTGTTGTACAATCGTGCTATGTTTGGTTACTACCACATGGGACAATCTATCGTATGTACCGCAGGGTTTGCGGTACATTTTGTACATTCTGTGTGTGCATGCATGACAGGCTGGCCAAAAGCCCTCACCACCACGACATAATGTCCCATTTCCAACACCGCTCATATTTCAAGCGAGCAACAGTGTGTCTAAAAGCAGACGAAAAGGCAAGACATTTGGTAACAAAGTATAGGGTGGACTATACTACATATCGGAGAGTGTCTTTGTCTGTGACGCGTAAGGAAAATGGATAAAGATGAGTGCATTGGATGAAAGTAGTGAGATGAGATGAGAATTGCATGATGCAATTATTAACGCTGCTCTTTTTACTAAAAAATAAAATAATCATCACTCTACACTCACTCGTCACATCACTCTTGCAATTGCAGATTTATAAAAAGAAACCAGGGGTATCCAAAGTGTGGCCCGGAAGCCAGTTGGAGTCTGCAACTTGTTCTTTTTTCTTTCTAATTGATTAGTGAGGAATAATATTAGATATTACTCTAATTGGCTTTGCCACCTATAACACAAAGCTCATATAGCCTATAGTAAAATATTCTGACCTATTTTGGATTATTAGAGATTAGCTGCCAGTAGATTGCAGTTTCATTTTTATGCTTCATTTAAAAATAATAACTATAATAATAAAATAAAATAAAATAAAATAAAATAAAATAAAATAAAATAAAATAAAATAAAATAAAATAAAATAAAATAAAATAAAATAAAATAAAATAAAATAAATAATAAATAATATTATAATACTACTACTACTACTACTACTACTACTACTACCACTACTACTACTACTACTACTACTACTAATAATAATAATAATAATAATTTAAGACAATTTGAGTAGAAAAAGGTTGTTTTCTTTACACACAAAACACATTTCAAAACCGAACTGTGAAACCATCCGAAACCATAACTGTGGGTTAGCTGTACACTTTCAACCCAAGTTAAGCCTGCTATGATTTTGATTATGATTTTTAAGCATAACAGAACAGAAAGCCACTTTGCGAGTGCACTCTTGTGTAACTAGAACATACACACATAGAAATAGAAATGACCGCTTTCGGTCTGAAAAGCCGTCGACCATATGTAATAATAACACGCTGCACTGTGACTTAATGGGACTGACTTAGGATTCCAGTATTTACTGCAAATAATGTATCTTTAGTGCCTGGAAGAACATTTAAATGCTCTTCCACTTGATGGCAGAAGGTGTAAAATTAACTTGCATAATTTTTACTTTTAAGGGTTGTGAGTTTTTTCAGGATAAAATATGTGCCTTGGTTCAATAAAGGTTGGGAAACATTACAGTACACTACAGTATTTGGAATTGTGCTGATCCCCACTAACACAATTCACATGGACTTCTGCAGCTCAACTATAGGGGGCAACATAAGCCAGTATAGCAGGGGTCTCAAACTCAATTTACCTGGGGGCCACTGGAGCTAGGGTCTGGGTGAGACTGGGCTGCATCAGGTTTTCCCATAAAAAAAAAACGCATTTATTAAAAACAGAAAAATATACAAACTTTTTCAGTGCTTTGGTTTCGATTTTCTACAAGAAAAGCTCTGATAAAACATTCCACTGTTCTCAAATATTTTAATTTTTATTTTTCTACACAAAATAAAAATAAATAAACAAATATAAAATAAAGAAAATCAATCAATCAGTAATAAATAAATATAATAGTAATAATAATAAAACGGCAAATAATAAAAACTTAAAAAACCACATATAGTTGATGGGTAGACAAATTATTTTTTCAGATTAAAATGAACAAAGCATTATTAGAGCCCTGTAGACATGACAAAACACGACTATAGTCACATTTATACTCTTTTTATTTACAACATATTGCGCAACTGCGGGGTCTTGAGACACATGCTAACTCGCAAACTAGAGAGCTAGCGACCTAAACGGTAGCCTTCAAGTTATTTCCTTTAAACTTAAATAGCCAAAAACTTACCACTTCCACACGGATAGGGAGGATAACTATTAACAGTTACAGTGAAGAAAATAAGTATTTGAACACCCTGCTATTTTGCTATTTCTCCCACTTAGAAATCATGGAGGGGTCTGAAATTTTCATCGTAGGTGCATGTCCACTGTGAGAGAGATAAACTAAAAAGAAAAATCCAGAAATCACAATGCATGATTTTTTAACAATTTATTTGTGTGATACAGCTGCAAATAAGTATTTGAACACCTGAGAAAATGAATGTTAATATTTGGTACAGTAGCCTTTGTTTGCTATTACAGAGGTCAAACGTTTCCTGTAGTTTTTCACCAGGTTTGCACACACTGCAGGAGGGATCTTGGCCCACTCCTCCACACAGATCTTCTCTAGATCAGTCAGGTTTCTGGGCTGTCGCTGAGAAACACGGAGTTTGAGCTCCCTCCAAAGATTTTCGATTGGGTTCAGGTCTGGAGACTGGCTGGGCCATGCTAGAACCTTGATATGCTTCTTACGGAGCCACTCCTTGGTTTTCCTGGCTGTGTGCTTCGGGTCGTTGTCGTGTTGGAAGACCCAGCCACGACCCATCTTCAATGCTCTGACAGAGGGAAGGAGGTTGTTCCCCAAAATCTCACAATACACGGCCCCAGTCATCCTCTCTTTAATGCAGTGCACTCGTCCTGTCCCATGTGCAGAAAAACACCCCCAAAGCATGATGCTACCACCCCCATGCTTCACAGTAGGGATGGTGTTCTTCGGATTGTACTCTTCATTCTTCTTCCTCCAAACACGCTTGTTGGAATTATGACCAAAAAGTTCTATTTTGGTCTCATCTGACCATAAAACTTTCTCCCATGACTCCTCTGTATCATCCAAATGGTCATATGCAAACTTAAGACGGGCCTTGACATGTGCTGGTTTAAGCAGGGGAACCTTTCGTGCCATGCATGATTTCACATCATGACGTCTTAGTGTATTACCTACAGTAACGTTGGAAACGGTGGTCCCAGCTCTTTTCAGGTCATTGACCAAGTCCTGTCGTGTAGTTCTGGGCTGATTCCTCACCTTTCTTAGAATCATTGAGACCCCACGAGGTGATATCTTGCATGGGGCTCCACTCCGATTGAGATTGACCGTCATGTTTAGCTTCTTCCATTTTCTAATGATAGCTCCAACAGTGGACCTTTTTTCACCAAGCTGCTTGGTAATTGCTCCGTAGCCCTTTCCAGCCTTGTGGAGGTGTACAATTTTGTCTCTGGTGTCTTTGGACAGCTCTTTGGTCTTCGCCATGTTACAAGTTAAAGTCTTACTGATTGTATGGGGTGGACAGGTGTCTTTATGCAGCTAACGACCTCAAACAGGTGCATCTGATTCAGGATGATACATGGAGTGCAGGTGGACTTCTAATGGGCAGACTAACAGGTCTTTCAGGGTCAGAATTCTAGATGATACACAGGTGTTCAAATACTTATTTGCAGCTGTATCACACAAATAAATTGTTAAAAAATCATGCATTGTGATTTCTGGATTTTTCTTTTTAGTTTATCTCTCTCACAGTGGACATGCACCTACGATGAAAATTTCAGACCCCTCCATGATTTCTAAGTGGGAGAAATAGCAAAATAGCAGGGTGTTCAAATACTTATTTTCTTCACTGTATTTAACCTTTAACATGAACATTAATCAAACGTAATAATTTTTTCTGGGTACATGATACCATACAGCATCCATATCAAACTTGCATGGGCCGCACTAACATTAAACTTTCATATCAAGACGGGGGCCTCAAACTAGTGTCCTTGTTATTTACAACATATTGCGCAACTGCAGGGTCTTGAGACACATGCTAACTCGCAAACTAGAGCGCTAACGATACTTAACGGTATCCTTCAAGTTATTTCCTTTCAACTTAAATAGCCAAAAAAGTACCACTTCCACACGGATAGGGAGGATAACTATTAACAGTTATTTAACCTTTAACATGAACATGAATCAAACGTAATAATTTTTTCTGGGTACATGATACCATACAGCATCCATATCAAACTTGCGTGGGCCGCACTAACATTAAACTTTCATATCAAGACGGGGGCCTCAAACTAGTGTCCTTGTTATTTACAACATATTGCGCAACTGCAGGGTCTTGAGACACATGCTAACTCGCAAACTAGAGCGCTAACGATACTGAACGGTATCCTTCAAGTTATTTCCTTTCAACTTAAATAGCCAAAAAAGTACCACTTCCACACGGATAGGGAGGATAACTATTAACAGTTATTTAACCTTTAACATGAACATTAATCAAACGTAATAATTTTTTCTGGGTACATGATACCATACAGCATCCATATCAAACTTGCGCGGGGCCGCACTAACATTAAACTTTCATATCAAGGCGGGGGCCTCAAACTAGTGTCCGCGTGATTGAGACCCTGCTGTATAGTCACCCAATGACTTTGAAAAATAAATAAAAATGCACTAAAATGTAAATATCCAAACATATAATCCATCAAGATAAGGCTAGTAGAAGAGAATTCAGATGGACTGTTCTGTTAAAGTGAAGCGGGGGGGGGGGGGGGGGGGCGGCTCCACTCTCTAAATAAGAAAAATAAGTGTGTGTCCACAGAGTGGTGATCAGGGAGCTGTGACCTTGCTGGTGAGGCAGGGACTGGATGTGGTTTGGGAGGGTCATCCATTTTGTTAATGGTCCTGTCAAGTGACACCTGTGCTTGCCTTTCCCCTGTCTGGAGTTGCTAATGAACCGCGAGAGTAGAGGAGTCTGGGAGTCGGGGGGGGGGGGTCAATAGCCAACCATGGAGACTCTTTGCACTGCGCCACAGACAGCATGTCCGCCAAGCCGGAGACAGACAAACGTTATCAGCACCCAAATACTCTTACACCAGATGGACCGACTCCTTCCTGTTAAATTAGTGTCACACAGATTGCTGACTTAAGCAAGAAAATGATGACAACCGCCACGTTTGAGGTTCCCCGCCTCCCTCAGGGGGCGGGGGGGCGAGATACCAGGACTTTGATGAATATTTCTCTATTAACTGCATCCCTTTGTCAGCTATGGCCTTTGTGTTCCAGGCCAATCCGTCACCAGCGTCAGAAGATCCCGGGTCAACACCTCCTTGGAATCATTATTCAAGTCCCAGTGACCCCACTGTACACCCACTATCCACTTCTGCTGAGAACGCCGTTTTCAGGGCTTACAAACAGGAATTGGCAATTAAATTCTACACTCACATCAATGCCGCTCACGGAGAGGGAGGAGATGGGGGGATGGAAGTCCTTTGAGAGCATCTAACGGGGCTAATGTGACCCAGTCTGGCCTCTCTGGGACGGCCCTGTCAACTGATATGAGCTATGAAATATTACACAGAGAACAGCCAAAATGATGGATAGACCTCCGTACTGTAAGTGCAATAGAAAGACTGATTGGTCACCGGCTGCTGCATTGCATGATATATTGCAATGTTTCCCAACTTTTATTGAGCCAAGGCACATATTTTACATAATAAACATCACACCATCAAACAAAAATGTTTTATGACTGGCAACAGGTTCATTATGTATCTTGTGTATCTTTTAGCAGAAGCCTGTCAACAAGAATTATTGACATATTTGCAGCAAATACACAATAATTATTTTGACGTGCCACAGCACAGTGGTTGGGAATCATTGTTTTATTGTATATATTCATTACTAATATATACGTAAATGAGAGAAAACATGTTCAATATGCAATCATCGTTTATTTAATAAAATAAGACTTTGCCCTGTTGGTTGGATAGTACAGTCCTTATTAACAGATTTGACCTATGAACTTATTTTTTGTACCATCATGGAACCCGACACGACCCATACACGACATAGGCTTGAAAAAATATTACATCTTTGCATATTTACAAATAAAAATAATAGCAATTGTTCAAGATCATTCTCACCGACATGCACTACTTCTCCGGTCTGATTAAGCCTTAAAAAAAAAAAAAAAAAATGACAATAAACGATCAGAAATTAATAACAAAAGAAGTTGCTGTGACATAGGCATTATGGTAATTAATATAATTAAATTGTTCTGTTTATTTGAACGGTTAAAAAAAAAAACACCCCAGAGTTGAATAGCAAGCGCTTATGTGAAAAAAATAAATACAGACTTTTGTGTTCTGATTATTGGTGTCATTAATAGCTTCAAGTCCTTTGACAATGTGGCGTTAAAATCCATCCTGTAGCCTTTTTTTTTTTTTTTGCCTTTTTGCAGCACCAGTCCCGGTCCTGAGGCTATGAAAGGTGGTATTCCAAAGCATGAAGCTAAAGACACATCTCCATTAAATCTATCTTCAGGGTTGCTGTGAAGAGGTCAAGCTGGTGGTGCCTTCAGTCTGTGAAGATATTTATGACATCACTGGTACCCAAGAGCTGACGCAGAGCCCAGTCTCTGGCTATACAGAGCGTAGGGGGAGTAGTAAGCCGATGAGGACGGTAGAGATGGTATCGGAAGTCCGGGGGCTCCAGGGAGGTGGGATTTGCTGTAAGGGTGGTAGCGGGCCAGGCCCAAACCAGGGGATCCGCGGAGAGAGAAGGAGTTGGGTACGGACCCAGGGCTGCTGGGCGGTGGGAGATGAAGATGGCAGGAAGCTGTGGATGAAATGGATGAAGGGTACGCTGACAAGAGCTTACTGTCCACCATGCCGGGTAGAGCCGTGTGGGTACGCAAGTGGGCGAGCAGCTCCTCTGACGTGGCGAACCTCTTATCACAGGGGCCTCCGACGGACACCCAGTTACACGAATGGGGTAGCGATTCATTGGGGACCATGAAACCATACGTATAAAGGGGGTGCGAGAGGGACGGGGTGGTGCTGGAAGATAAGGAGTTAGAGTGCAAAGAGTGCAGATGGTGGGAAGGGTACACTAAGGGGAAACCAGACTTGAGACTGGAGGGGTCATGGACACAAGTGGAACAGTTACTCCCCCCTAAGTGATGTGCGTTGGGGTAAGTCAGACAATAAGGGTCCCGACATAAGCCCTGCATCAACGACGGCGGAGACGCTCCAGTGAGCGGACTAGAACTGGGGTGTTTACTCGGAAGTCCTAACCCCAAACTAGACTTGGTAGGATCCAAAGCAGGAACAAACTGTGACGGGTAACCGGCATAGGCTCCAACTATGGAGCCATGGTAGCCCATCGACGCCGGAGGCAACGGGAAGACAGAATGTCCTGGTTTAAAAGGGGACACGGGGGCAATGTGACCGGAGACCAGGTTAGCTTGAGACGAGGCCGGTGTGTCAGACTTGCTCTCAGGCCTCGGACTGCTAGCAGCGCTAGCATTGCTGGAGTTGGCGCTGGCGCGTACGTGACTGGAGTTGGCTAAGTGAGCCCCGTCCATCGCCGGTTTTGCTGCGTCTGAGTCTTTTTTATCAGCGCCATTGCTAACATCCGAACACGGTTGCTCCAAATTCGCGGGTTTGCTGTCCATATGCGGGGCCTGCGGTTGTGTAGCCGGGGAATGGCTTTGTCTTTGAGGTTGGTTCTGGGTGTGCGGCGGAGGGGAGCTTGGTGATTTGGAATGTGGCGGAAACGATGTACAAGAACTCGAGTTTCCGTTAGCCACTCCTCTGAATGCTTTCTCTGAAGTCCCCTTCGACACTTGGACGTCTTTACGGGAGTCGACTGATGACTTGGAGTAAGGTTTGAAACTGGACTTGTCATCTGAGGACTGGTGCTGATCTCCTGGCTTGGAGGACCGACTTGTGGCATCCTTGTCTCCTAAAGTGCCTGACGAGAGGGAGGCCAGCTTGGAAGAGGACGGAGGCTCCGGTTTGCCAATTTGAGAGCAGGTCTGAGCCAGCAAAGCTAAAGGACTCTTCTTGGCATCCAGCTATAAGGAAGAAAACAGGTGAATAGTTTAGTTGTTTGGAATATGCAACACAATTTACATAACACCACATCACATGTAACTGAAACGGAATAGAAACAATTAATGTTTTTCATAATCAATTAATGTATGCCCACCTGTATTTAACATATGTACTACTTTTCTAAGGCAAATTAAAATGTCTCATAGTGCTGATATAACTGCAAAGATGAAAAGTAATTTGTTGCTAATAATAAAATTATAAAAAAATTCTAAAAAATAAGACAGATGACGGAATATATAATTAGCAATTAAATACGTAACAGAAAATAAATTTAAAAAAATTAAACAAGGGAATAAAAGGTACCTACACATAACATTGTACAGTAATAAACAATAAATAATGCATTCGGTAAATAAGAAATAAGTCTGCAATAAATATACACGTCAATATGATGGAAGAATTCAGTGAAAGCAGGCGATGGTTAATAATTAAGTAAAGAAATAATAATAATTAAACGACTTAGCAATCTCATAGTTTAAGCGCCATTACGCACGTATCTCACAATTATGACCTCCGAAAAAAAGCACTTAACTATTATATGTTGTTTTTTTTAAAAAATCTTGGAATAAATAAAATCGTGTTGAGGTTTTACAATATGGACCAACTTTTTTTATTTTATTTATGTGCTTCTTCTCACCTCGATGCTAACAGGAGCGGACTGGAGAGGTTGAAGGTACTCCGGGTGGAGCAAATGGCCGCTGTGCGCCGTCAACATCTTTACAATCCTGATGGGGAGCCTTTTGTCCTGGCGTGACGGCTCTAGCGGTGACGAACAAGACTCAAGTCTGGGACTGTGCACTCCCGAGCGGCGTGGACCGGTGACACCCACACGGACGTTACTATCCGGGGACTGGCTGCGTAAAAATCTGGATCCACTTGCGAGATCTCTCATCGGGGGTCCAGAAGTGTGAAGGAATGGCGGTGGAGAACTTGTGGAATGAAAATTTATTTACCAGAACAGCTCATAATGATAAAAACAAAAAAAAAAAAAACAGAAATGTGAGATAATCCAAATACGGCTTGTGCGCAATGCGGAACAAGTAAATCTACAAGGAAACAAACGACATCCTTTCAAAGACTATAATTCTGGCATCCCGGATCCGGTGTTAAAAAAAGAAAGCCACCATGTCTAGACACTTGTGTCAAGAATATTCCCGAAGAGGAAGAAAAGAAAAGAGATGTGCTCCAACGTCCGATTCTCCGTCTGACTACTGCAGTTTGTCCCTTTTCCCCCCACTTCTATCACGTCTCCAAAGGGGCGGGGCGGTGTATTTAAGTACGCAGCCGTCATCCAATCAGAGGCGTTATTTTTTTTTACAAAGAGGGCGCGTCTACAAAAAAGGGGGCGGGGATAACCCCATGGCCTCTCCCTCATGCATGTGTGACCTCAACATGCTTCATGCATCATTTACACACAATACACTCTATACCAGTGGTGTCCAAAGGGTGGCCTGGGGGCCATTTGTAATTTGGTGGCCCCGTCGCGCATTGAAAAATATAATTCAACAAGAAAACTAAAAAAAGATCGATAGATAGGAGATCATTTTAATGTATCATGAGGACCGTGAGTACATCCCTGCTGGGGAGGAACACATAAAACTTTTTAGTGTATTTTCACACCGCAACTTCATTATTGCATTCAAAGTTTAATAAAAAAAACTAATAAAATAATACATATATCTGTATTTTGTGGTGGCAGGTCATGTAAAAAATATTTTAAAATTCTCCCCTAAATAAGGTAGAGAAATATTTAATTTATTCACATATATATTATATATATATACTTTTTTTATTGTTTATTTTATTGTATTATATATATATATAATTTATATTTATAATATATAATTTTTTTATTTGTATATATATATAATTTATTTATATAGATATATATATATATTTATATATTTATTATTTAGTTATAAAAGAACAACACATGAGAGGTTCAATGGTCTGCTTAATCACATTATATTTAGTGAAGTAAGAATGGAACCATTTTGAATTTATATGTATATAATTTATATATATATATATAATATATAATTTTTTATATATAAGTTTTATATATATATATATAATTTATTTATTTATATATATATATTTTTTATTTATAATTTATTTATAAAAGAACAACACGTGAGAGGTTCAATGGTCTGCTTAATCATATTATATTTAGTGAAGTAAAAATGGAACCATTTTGAATTTATATATATATAATTTATATATATATAATATATAATTTTTTTATATATATTTTTATATTTATATATATATAATTTATTTATTCATATATATTTTTTTATTTATAATTTATTTATAAAAGAACAACACGTGAGAGGTTCAATGGTCTGCTTAATCACATTATATTTAGTGAAGTAAGAATGTAACCATTTTGAAAAAAAAAAAAATATATATATATATATGTATATATATATATATATTTAATATATATTTTTTATATATAATTTTATATGTATATATATATATAATTTATTTATTTATATATATATTTTTTATTTATAATTTATTTATAAAAGAACAACACGTGAGAGGTTCAATGGTCTGCTTAATCATATTATATTTAATGAAGTAAGAATGGAACCATTTTGAAGTCATTGACACGTCATTCAGAATTTTTTTCTTCTTCTTTATTAGAACATGAAAAACATCCAAAGCACAACAAACCAACCAAAATCAATACAAATAAAAAATACCCATGTACATATAAATGTACACATGTTCAAAACGGAGTAGGGAGAAGTCAAAACTTATCTAGTCCCACCCCCCCTTAATTAAACAAATTAAAAATGTCGTGGAATATTTATATCAAAGGAAGCCATCACAATCTATTTAAACCACTCATTACATTCACAGTTTATAGTAGTACCTTGTGTATTTTCAGAGTCAGCGATTTTTTTCCATGACTCTAAAGAGTACCATAACCACAAGAGCCAAAGTAGAAGTTATTGATACACACATTAAAACATTAACGACTGCACATAAGAGCTATATAAATCTAAATTATTCATTTGACCTGTCAGCTTCAGTGTTGCCAGATAGGAACTAATAAATTGTGCCAGTGTAAAACTATGGTATTTTGAAGAAAAGTATTGCACATACATGATTTAACGTTACTCAGAAGCGACTAGTACAGTAAAACACTACCACAGGCCGTGTATAGTATAGCTTCTAATGTACATTCACATGTAAATAAATGATGTGGGTCAAGAAACTGCCAGTGGGAGAACAAACTTCTCCCCAACGCGATCAAGTGCAACATCAGGCGTAGTGCAGGACGTGTTTGCTACTAGCCATGTATTATTATTATGGGTCAAATTATCATACATTATGAGAACTTTCCATCAATTGAACTTCCTCGAATGGGCTGCAGATAGTCTTCACTCAGTAAACTAGGACCTTCTATATCCGGAAGTCCTCTTGAGCGCTTGGGAGTGTGACCAATCACAGCGAAGTGGGCGTACCGACAGGAGTAAATTAAACAGACACAAACACAAAAACAGAATTTGGTTAATGGTAATGGTTTTATTTCATTTGAACATGCATCAGATTACAATTGAATGCATCCCATAATCAGTTCACAGTTCCACATGTCCAAAAAGGAGTAGGAAGAAGCAAAGCTTATTAAATCCTACCCCTCCATCTGGTACTTTTACAATCAGTAACTGTTACATTTGTTCACTTCCTGCTTTCCTAACACAGTTTAAGTTTTTTATTTTGTATTTTGTATTTTGTATTTTGTATTTTGTATTTTGTATTTTGTATTTTGTATTTTTCATTTTTTATTTTTTATTTTTTATTTTTTATTTTTTATTTTTTTTATTTTTATTTTTTTGTTTTTGTTTTTGTTTTTGTTTTTGTTTTAATTTTATTTTTTGTCACGTACCGAAGTAGGAGGTGATATGAGCATCCGATGACATAATGGGTACCATAATAAGTGTCAATATAAAAAATAAAACTAAAACTAAAACTAAAAATAAAAAATAAAAATAAAAATAAAAATAAAAATAAAAATAAAAATAAAAATAAAAATAAAAATAAAAATAAAAATAAAAATAAAAATAAAAATAAAAATAAAAATAAAAATAAAAATAAAAATAAAAATAAAAATAAAAAATACAAAATACAAAATACAAAATACAAAATACAAAATAAAAAATACAAAATAAAAAATACAAAATACAAAATACAAAATAAAAAATACAAAATAAAAAACTTAAACTGTGTTAGGAAAGCAGGAAGTGAACAAATGTAACAGTTACTGATTGTAAAAGTACCAGATGGAGGGATAGGATTTAATAAGCTTTGCTTCTTCCTACTCCTTTTCCTTTTGGACATGTGGAACTCTGAACTGATTATGTGTTGCATTCAATTGTAATCTGATGCATGTTCAAATGAAATAAAACCATTACCATTACCATTACCAAGGTTTCAATGTATAATAAAGATTATATCTGATTTCCTTTCTGACATATCTGGGATGTCCCAAGTGTTTTTTGGGCCATTCATTTCATGATTCAGCTTTAACTCTCAATTTTTCGAAAGCCTGCACTCACATACTCCCAGATATTTTACCTTTCATCACGTCTATATTTAAATATACATAATGAAGTTACCTTCAAGAACAAACAAGCAGATCTTCGACTGGCGTTGTGTTCTTCTTTCACCTGCACGTCTATTATGAATCATCATCTTGCTTTTGAGTTTTAACAGATAAACTTGTCTGTTTGACAGCCCGGCCTTCACATCATCGACAATCAGTTTAAGCCAACGTCTTTATCATAAAAGCTGAGTGACTGTTTATCTGCAGCTGAAAGCAGAGACGCGGTGACTCGGTTGTCACTCAACGGCGTCACTGTTTGACCTGTCATCGTTGGGCTTAGCGTTCATTCATCACCCGCACGTTGCCACTCATGCCTCGGCGGCCTGCAGAGATCCGAAGAACTGCGAGCACGGAACACGCATGCCGGATTTAGTGTCGGCATTGTCTGTCGGTGTCCCCTTGGTTGAGACACGTAAACAGGTGACGCACGTAACCGTAGCTGCTTTGTCACGCTGAGATTTACGCTGAAAGCTTATTGTCAATTTCAAACAAAGCGTTTTTACAATGCAGGACCGTTGGGGTTCATGTGTGAGCTTTTCCGACTCATGCAGTCAACCCCCTTGTTAAAAGGGTGAGCGGCTGCCGTGTGGGTGGGGTTGCACATGGAAGGGACGGGTGGGGGGTATTTAAAAGTAGACCAAAGAGGAGGGGATTGGCAAAAGCCAGACAAAGGCAGTGAGAGAATGAAACAAGGGGTGGGCTCAAACAACAGGGAGCAACTTCTTTCATGTGGCTGCTAACAGCTGTTTCAGCGTGTTGATGACGGATGGCTGTTTCCTGTTGTGGATATTTTAAAGGGGACAGCTTTTTCCGTTAAAGAGGATTCTCAGCATGTCCAGGTCCTTGCCGGCCCTCGAGGCATTTCCTTGCCTTTCTTTAGGCCGAATCAAAGCAATGTGTTAGGTTGGGGCAGCGACCGACAAAACCCCCAGGATGAGACTGATTGAGGCCCAGGAGGAGTGAGGAGGACCCTCCGTGTCCCTGTGATCCTGAGATTTATAGAGCCGCCGAGGCTTGTAATGGACGCCATAGCTCTGTGGTGGGCCCTAATTCATCCTGGTGTTGAAAGGCTGCTGTTTGCCTGACCCCACTCAGTACGTTTACACGCACGCATTAATCGGATTACTGACATAGTTGTGATACTAGTGGTGGTACTTCTTGACAAAGTCCCAGATTGGCTCTATTTACATTGTTGGTCAAACTGTGTTCCGCCGAAACCCTAGAGGGCGACTGAAGTCATTTCAGCTCATTTAGCTAGTTGTGATATTAGTTGTGGTACTTCTCGACAAAGTCCCAGATTGGCTCGAATTACATTGTGTTCCGCCAAAACCCAAGAGGGCGACTGAAGTCATTTCAGCTCATTTAGCTAGTTGTGATACTAGTTGTGGTAGTGCTCGACAAAATCCCAGATTGGCTCTAATTATATCGTTGGTCAAAGTGTGTTCCACCAAAACCCTAGAGGGCGACTGAAGTCATTTCAGCACATTTAGCTAGTTGTGATACTAGTTGTGGTACTTCTCGACAAAGTCCCAGATTGGCTCTATTTACATTGTTGGTCAAACTGTGTTCCACCGAAACCCTAGAGGGCGACTGAAGTCATTTCAGCTCATTTAGCTAGTTGTGATACTAGTTGTGGTACTTCTCGACAAAGTCCCAGATTGGCTCTAATTACATCGTGTTCTGCCGAAACCCTAGAGGGCGACTGAAGTCATTTCAGCTCATTTAGCTAGTTGTGATACTAGTTGTGGTACTTCTCGACAAAGTCCCAGATTGGCTCTAATTACATCGTGTTCCGCCGAAACCCTAGAGGGCGACTGAGGTCATTTCAGCTCATTTAGCTAGTTGTGATATTAGTTGTGGTACTTCTCGACAAAGTCCCAGATTGGCTCGAATTACATTGTGTTCCGCCAAAACCCAAGAGGGCGACTGAAGTCATTTCAGCTCATTTAGCTAGTTGTGATATTAGTTGTGGTACTTCTCGACAAAATCCCAGATTGGCTCTAATTATATCGTTGGTCAAAGTGTGTTCCGCCAAAACCCAAGAGGGCGACTGAAGTCATTTTAGCTCATTTAGCTAGTTGTGATACTAGTTTGTGGTACTTCTCGACAAAGTCCTAGATTGGCTCTAATTACATCATTGGTCAAAGTGTTTTCCACCAAAACCCTAGAGGGCGACTGAAGTCATTTCAGCACATTTAGCTAGTTGTGATACTAGTTGTGGTAGTGCTCGACAAAATCCCAGATTGGCTCTAATTATATCGTTGGTCAAAGTGTGTTCCACCAAAACCCTAGAGGGCGACTGAAGTCATTTCAGCACATTTAGCTAGTTGTGATACTAGTTGTGGTACTTCTCGACAAAGTCCCAGATTGGCTCTATTTACATTGTTGGTCAAACTGTGTTCCACCGAAACCCTAGAGGGCGACTGAAGTCATTTCAGCTCATTTAGCTAGTTGTGATACTAGTTGTGGTACTTCTCGACAAAGTCCCAGATTGGCTCTAATTACATCGTGTTCCGCCGAAACCCTAGAGGGCGACTGAGGTCATTTCAGCACATTTAGCTAGTTGTGATACTAGTTGTGGTACTTCTCGACAAAGTCCCAGATTGGCTCTAATTACATCGTGTTCCGCCGAAATCCTAGAGGGCGACTGAGGTCATTTCAGCTCATTTAGCTAGTTGTGATACTAGTTGTGGTACTTCTCGACAAAGTCCCAGATTGGCTCTAATTACATCGTGTTCCGCCGAAACCCTAGAGGGCGACTGAGGTCATTTCAGCTCATTTAGCTAGTTGTGATACTAGTTGTGGTACTTCTCGACAAAGTCCCAGATTGGCTCGAATTACATTGTGTTCCACCGAAACCCAAGAGGGCGACTGAAGTCATTTCAGCTCATTTAGCTAGTTGTGATACTAGTTTGTGGTACTTCTCGACAAAATCCCAGATTGGCTCTAATTACATCGTTGGTCAAAGTGTTTTCCACCAAAACCCTAGAGGGCGACTGAAGTCATTTCAGCTCATTTAGCTAGTTGTGATACTAGTTGTGGTACTTCTCGACAAAGTCCCAGATTGGCTCTAATTACATCGTTGGTCAAACTGTGTTCCACCGAAACCCTAGAGGGCGACTGAAGTCATTTCAGCTCATTTAGCTGTGTGGGTTCCTCAACAAGGAAGATGCCGCGTGCTAGTCGGTAACTGAAACTTTCCAATTTTCGACTGATTTTTGAGTCCCAGCTGTCTTTGGGTGAGAGGCGGGGTCCGACCTGGACTGATCGCCAGCCAATCACAGAGCACATATAGACAAACAACCATTCACACTCACATTCATACTTTCATACAGGGAAAGGAAGGGTGTTTTTTTTTTGCAGCTGCGCTGTAATAAGACACGCTTACTTGTAGGCATACAGGGACTGCAGATAAGCCTGGACGTCTGTATTAGGTATTGTTGCCAGGAATAAACAATCTGGTTCTCATTCTATGATTTGGTTCTTTAAGATTCATACCTACATTCATACCTATGGACAATTTGGAGTCGCCAATTAACCTAGCATGTTTTTGGAATGTGGGAGGAAACCGGAGTACCCGGAGAAAACCTGCGCATGCGCGGGGATAACATGCAAACTCCACACAGAGATAGCCGAGGGTGGAATTGAACTTTGGTGTTTAACTGTACTGACTGATATTTGACAAGTCCGTCTCATGAAATTCTGCTTATCGTGTTTGGTCATGCTGAGACACTGTTTACCGCACATGGGGATTAGTGTTGTCTGTCATTAGTCCGTGTGATTGCTCAGCAATACAAACTCATAATAGTCCAGTCTTTTTTCTTTTTGCAGCCATTATACTTTTACAGGCATTCACTGGTGTCAGCCAGACACAGTCAGGGTCTGGTTGAATGTAGTACTGTACAAAGAGAAGGAGAGCAAAATGATAAAAGGCAGAGAAGGGAAAACGAGTGTAAATAACTCCTATTTAATTATCTGTGACTGACTTATGGGGTGTGTGGAATGGGGATAGAGGCTCGAGGCTGGGGCCTGTTCGAGTCCTCGTGTTTCTCCAGCGGCAATAAAACCAAGGGGGAAAAAGTGGATTAAGACAGTTTCATGGGGTGTAGCAGACATGGCATTTAGACCCAAACACTTAAAAGGAGCCTTGCAGGCAATGTTCCAGCAAAGACAGTTGAAACAAGGATTTCCTTGAGCTAAAAGGTCTGCAAACAATATCTACACAGTGTACTTAATGCATTCTCGCTTCCTCGTTTTTGTCTTGCACGGAATAATCCTTGCACAGAGCATGAACTCACAGCCTGTGCAGACAACAACAACCACAAAGTAGTAGAATATCGTCATGTGTGTGTGTGTGTGTGTGTGTGTGCGTCAAGGCCAGAGTTTCACCTGACAACCTTATCTCGTCACTTTAGTAAGGAGATTGTCTTTCTTGTCAGCTTGTCACTTCTCACAAGCTAACACTCTTATCCAGCCTGCCTCCCGTCGTCTATCTGTCTGCAATATAATCACGCCCGGGATAATCGCTTCCCCTCCGTGTTCAAAGAATGGAACTTATATTTCCGAATCCTACACGACGGCTGCACCTGAGACACACTTACAGTCACATTGCTCAAACCATGCGCAACTTTTTTTTTAAATCTTCAACAAAAGCCACCATTGTCCTCAGCATGGAAAAGTTATCTAGAGCACAGAGAGAGGAGAAGGAGGAGTCAGGGTGGGGAGAAGGGATTTCGTTTGTTCTGCCAGACGGTGTCTGCCTCAAATCAGATTGCACAACAATCTGCAATTGTTGTGTGAAATTTAAGATGACATTAAAAGATGTTTTTTTTTTTTTTTTTAGAGGAGTTCATTTTGGGAGAAGCACAATTTATGCAATTACAAAAGCGGTGTCCAAACTTTTTCCACTGAGGGCATGAAATTGAAATATTTTTCTGTAGATATGTATACATTGGGAGTGACCATGATGGATAAGATCAGGAAGGAGAACATCAACATAAAGTCAGAGAGGCCAGACTGAGATGATTCGAACATGTCCAGAGGAGAGATAGTGAATATATTGGTAGAAGGATGCAAAAAAACTAGTCTGGCGGCACGGCGGTTGAGTGGTTAGACCTCACAGCTAGAAGACAAGGGTTCAATTCCACCCTCGGCCATCTCTGTGTGGAGTTTGCATGTTCTCCCCGTGCATGCGTGGGTTTTCTCCGGGTACTCCGGTTTCCTCCCACATTCCAAAAACATGCTAGGTTAATTAGCGACTCCAAATTGTCCATAGGTATGAATGTGAGTGTGAATGGTTGTTTGTCTATATGTGCCCTGTGATTGGCTGGCCACCAGTCCAGGGTGTACCCCGCCTCTCGCCTGAAGACAGCTGGGATAGGCTCCAGCATCCCCCGCGACCCTCATGAGGATAAGCGGTAGAAAATGAATAGAAATCCTCCCCCTGAGGACTCTAAGTGGGTTTCGAATAGAGGATAAGGGAATCTTAAAGAACCAAATCATAGAATGAGAACCAGATCGTTTATTCCTGGCAACAATACCTAATACAGACATCCAGGCTTATCTGCAGTCTCTGTATGCCTGCAAGTAAGCGGGTCTTATTACAGCGCAGCTGCAAAAAACGCACCCTTCCTTTCCCTGTATGAAAGTATGAATGTGAGTGTGAATGGTTGTTTGTCTATATGTGCCCCGTGATTGGCTAGCGACCAGTCCAGGGTGTACCCCGCCTTTCGCCTAAAAACAGCTGGGATAGGCTCCAGCACCCCCTGCGACCCTCATGAGGATAAGTGGTAGAAAATGAATAGAAATCCTCCCCCTGAGGACTCTAAGTGGGTTTCGAATAGAGGATAAGGGAATCTTAAAGAACCAAATCATAGAATGAACAACAATACCTAATACAGACGTCCAGGCTTATCTGCAGTCCCTGTATGCCTGCAAGTAAGCGGGTCTTATTACAGTGCAGATGCAAAAAAAACACTCTTCCTTTCCCTGTATGAAAGTATAAATGTGAGTGTGAATGGTTGTTTGTCTATATGTGCCCTGTGATTGGCTGGCCACCAGTCCAGGGTGTACCCCGCCTCTCGCCCAAAGACAGCTGGGATAGGCTCCAGCACCCCTGCGACCCTAGTGAGGAAAAAGCGGTAGGAAAAGATTGAATGAATGCTAAGAAGACGTATCAATCTCAAATTTGTGCCAAAATTTGCAGCATCACCGACTCCGACAAACAACTCAGTCAGTCAACAGCAGCCTGAAATGAAACCCGGTGAGTCTTTAAAGCCTCAATCAATTAAAAAAAAAACAATCAATGTCAGTAAAGGAGTGGATTCCAAACTTGACACATCAAACATTTATTGAAGCCGCCCACCTGCGTCGTTAACCTCTCTGTGGGTGAATGAAAGCCTGTATCGGACAAAGTGAACCTGACAAAGGCAATGCATAAAACTGCCTTGCCGGCTGACTGAAAAACAACACATTAAGTGGATTTTTAAAACCTTCTCTTTGTTAAATGAAGTTCGGCTTTATTTTCAGAAATCCACCTTCCATAAAAAAAAAAAAAAAAAATTAAGAATTGGCAGCCATTAATAATACATTCCACATTCTCTGGCCAAAATATTTTCCTCAACCGGGTCCTTGTGATGACAAAGCACTGTGCTTGTCCCTGGCAGTAATTCACCGGCTCAGATGGATACATGAAAGCGAGGTAATATATCAAACGACTCTCCTGTGACATGCACACAGACTGCATTAGCCCCGGCAAAGTCGCATACAGCTGTTTGTTATATGACCGTGTATTGTCATACAGGATACAAGCCAAGCTGACACTTATGAAATATTTTCCTTGCTGACCTTAGCTACCGCCTCGGCGAGGGAGATTAATCCTCTGTCGGCAGACACTGCAAGACACGCATATACACACACACACACCAGCGCACATACATGACATATTTTCTTACCTGTGGTGACTGCAAAACAGCGGCTTTGTTCTGGTTGTAATGACTATAGCTGCTTTTGATTTATTTTAGTGGCCCTTGATAAGTGTGGCCCTCGGGAGTAGGAGAAATATATGAATGTAAATGCGAAAAGGTGTAGACTAGGGTTGGCCAAATTTTACCACCAAATATAACCCAAAAAATATAACCAATTAGCTAAAAATGTCATTCAATACTTCTCTACAAGAGAGGAGAAATATGATCTCAGGGAAGAAGTACATTTGAAACACTTCTATGCTAGGACTATGTTAAAAAGCCATAGCATTTCAGTATGTGGAATCAAACTATGGAATGGATTGAGTAAGGAAATCAAACAATGCACAACGATGAGCCAATTCAAGAAACAATACAAGCAGTTGATGTTTGCTAAATACAAGGATGAAGGATATTGACACTTACTATGGTACCCTTTATGTCATTGGATGGTCATATCACCTTGTACTTCAGTACATGACAAAAAATTAAATTAAATTAAATTAAATTAAATTAAATTAAATTAAATTAAATTAAATTAAATTAAATTTTATTTTATTTTATTTTATTTTATTTTATTTTATTTTATTTTATTTTATTTTATTTTATTTTATTTTATTTTATTTTATTTTATTTTATTTATTAAAGGGTTCCTCCTGACTGTGTCAAATTTAATTTAATTTAATTTAATTTAATTTAATTTAATTTAATTTAATTTAATTTAATTTAATTTAATTTAATTTAATTTAAACTATATTAGGAAAGCAGGAAGTGAACAAATGTAACAGTTACTGATAAGTGAAAAGTACCAGATGGAGGGGTAGGATTTAATAAGCTTTGCTTCTTCCTACTCCTTTTGGACATGGGCCTTGGGCCTGTCAACATCTCCACATAGCTAACTGCCATTTGACGCCCCTGCACAATCTGAAGCTCTTTTTTTTTTTTCAAGGAAAAAGCACTTCAGGTCATGATGGTTCCTCTTGACTGTGTCATATGGAAAACATCTCAGGTGGTACCTCCTGATTCAGGTCTAATAGGTCATGGAAGAAACAAACAGAATCTCTTAATGCTCTAAATGGGCAGAACAGATTCATAATGACCGACCACTTCATGACCAACAATTACATTATACTCACAAAGAGTCCCAGATATAAAATTAGAATAAAAGTACTATAGTCCGCAGAATATGACGTTGCCAAGTCAAGAGTTTTATTGTATGTTTTTAAGTTACCGGAGAGGGAAAGCAGACTTGGCTTTTTAGTTCCCTGCCAGAAGGTTGCAAAATAAATGGCTTGAGACAGTGTAGAAAGAAGGGGTGAGGAGGGTTAGAGGGGGTGAGGCTGGAGGGACTGGAGAGGAAGAAGAGAGCAAAAGAGTAAGTGCAGTTTTCCTCTTCATCCACGGTGATGAATGAGTTTTTCGAACAAGGCAGAATATACATCATATCACCCTTAATGGGCGCACATTTCTCCAGTCATAACTCAGTGTTTGGAAATAGAGAGGGGAGGTTGAAATACGACATCGTATATTCCTCCCAGCGACACTTTTACGAGGCCTCCCTGCAGTATAAAGGCATTGATTGCTATTTCAAAGCTCTGTGTCAGTCTCTGAGCTGAGTACCTCCAGCTGCCTGTGAAAGGGAAGCCAGAAAGTTCTTTCCCACATGGAGCCTCCAAAGATGCTTGGTTCTATCAGGTAAACATGAGAGATCTGGATACTGGAAAGAATGCCTGAGGGTACATTTGACATGGCAATGATAAAAAAAAAAAAAAAAAATGTTTTTAGTGTTTTAGAAGACTTGCACCAACAAATGACACGAGTGTCAAAAAATTCCAAGGTCACACAGAAGTGCAAAAAAAAAAACCATCACAATATGCACACAGAATGCAAACGTGCACTAAAATGCGAAATGTATACTTTTTTGTAGGCGTGTCATTGCTGACTCAGATCTGTACTGAACACTTGACATGCATGCACATGTCCTCGTTTTTGCACACACGGTTTCCAGCGTTTACACAGCAACAACAATGTTATTATTCTCACATATTCAAACTCACGGAAATATAAAAAAAAAATAATTTCCGACTCTAAAATTTTAGTTAAAAACTATTAAATGCCACTTCTGTTCAGTACAGTCCCAAATATGTTTTTTTGGTATTTTGAAAGACAAACTTTGAGTAGAGTCGAGGTCCAAATTTTCATTCATTTTCTGTACCGCTAGTCCTGAGAGTTATTCCAGCTGACATTCACATGCACACCTATAGACAATTTTGAGTCTGCGATTCGCCGAAAGTGCATGTTTTTCTTGAATGTTGATGAATATATACACTGTAAACTCGAATAAGTTAGCAGAACTTGAGTTCATAAACTCAAACATTTTAGTATATCAGAGCTTTAATATTTGGAGTTGATATTAGATATTCGCTTTTCCTCACGAGGGTCGCATGGGGTGCTGGAGCCTATCCCAGCTGTCTTCAGACGAGAGGCGGGGTCCACTCTGGACTGGTGGCCAGCCAATCACAGGGCACATATAGACAAACAACCATTCACACTCACATTCATACTTTCATACAGGGAAAGGAAGAGTGCTTTTTTTTTGCAGCTGCGCTGTAATAAGAACCGCTTACTTGCAGGCATACAGGGACTGCAGATAAGTCTAGATGTCTGTATTAGGTATTGTTGCCAGGAATAAACAATCTGGTTGTCATTCTATGATTTGGTTCTTTAAGATTCCCTTATCCTCTATTCGAAACCCACTTAGAGTCCTCAGGGGGAGGTTTTCTACAATATAGACAAACAACCATTCACACTCACATTCATACCTATGGACAAATTGGAGTCGCTAATTAACCTAGCATTTTTTTGGAATGTGGGAGGAAACTGGAGTACCCGGAGAAAACCCATGCATGCACGGGGAAACTCCACACAGAGATGGCCGAGGGTGGAATTGAACCCTGGTCTCCTAGCTGTGAGGTCTGCGCGCTAACCACTCGTCCGCCGTCCCGCCCTGTAAAAAGTTCATATTAATAAAAAATTACAAGTTAAATAAACTGAAATGACAGAGAATGCGACTGACAATCAACATTTATAAGTAGAACTTATAAGAAACTTTTAAGTTAATTATACTTATACCAATTAATTATTTTGAGCATTCGGTGTCTTAAGTTGTATGTAAACTATGTTTTTAAGTTAATCTTACTTATATAGTTCAATTTAATCAAAACATATTAGTTAAAAGTACTCAAAATGTTAAATGAACTTGACATAATTAAGTTATTAGAACTTTGAGTATGCATAACTTCATTTATTTAAGTACTTTGAACATTCGGGTTTATAGTGTACAATACAGTTTAGATACAGAAAGGGCTCTTCTAATTTGAGGCTAAAATATGAGTGAAAAAAGAAGTGAAATGACCTATTCCATCACTTTTTCGTCCAATAAAATGATGGAACCATGAAGTCAAATTCACTTCCTGAGAGATTTGGCATGATGGAGCGTCAGACTCCTGATGGTTTTGGCCAATATGAGGTTCTTTTGAGTGAGTGATTCCCTGCTGTGTAGTTACAATGTTCATGTGAGCTGCCATTAAAAACCAAATCCATGGTCGAGCCAAGGTCATTCATTTCACTGCCTGCGGGGAGGAATTCCTCTGAAAGACAGGAAAAAATGTAAGCATCTCCATTTGTGTCTATATATATATATATATATATATAAGTAGGTCTGCTGATGAAATTTACAGTTATAGATCCAAAATGTGATTTGGAGTCTGGGTGAAAAGGGAAGAAACACTAGTTTGGCAGTCAATAAAGAGTTTGCTTGTCACCTTCACCGACATTTACGATCAACCAATGTTTTCACTTAATAGAATGTGCAACTAGGAGCTTCTGAGAATGTGATAGACCTCATCTGTCACTGGTTATCGGCAGTGCAGGAACACACTAGGGATGTTCTGCTGCCGATGCCGGTCCCGATCATCCATGAGTGAAATTGACCAATACCCATACCAATATCGTCCACATATGTGAAATATGCTTATTTCCAGCCAAACAAAGCCACTTATTTCTAGTTTTCTCACATTATTAACTGAAAACCTGAATGAAAAGCAGGTTTGTCCATCTCTGCTGGGTCCTTCCAGCCGCATCCGCTGCCTTCTGAACCGCAAATGCAGCCGACCCCCTCCCTTTGTGCTCTCGGCATCCCGGAGAGGAGACAAAACACCGGCAGTCGTCCGTCAGCTTGGGACCATGCTGTCTTCTGCGTGCATTGTATTTTTGCATTTGTATATTTCGACACTTTAATGCTTGCAAATGATTAATTTAGGCAACAAATACAAACAATTTTCTTAAATATACATTTTACCATAATATACGTTTTACCAATAACAGCCCATATTCAACCACAAAACAGCATGGTTAGGGTTAGGGTTAGGGTTGGGGCTGGGGCTGGGGCTGGGGCTGGGGTTAGGGTTAGGGTTAGGGTTAGGGTTAGGGTTAGGGTTAGGGTTAGGGTTAGGGTTAGGGTTAGGGTTAGGGTTAGGGTTAGGGTTCGGGTTCGGGTTAGGGTTAGGGTTAGGGTTAGGGTTAGGGTTCAGGTTCGGGTTCGGGTTGGGATTCGGGTTGGGGTTAGGGTTAGGGTTAGGGTTAGGGGTTAGGGGTTAGGGGTTAGGGGTTAGGGTTCACACTCCCCCCGCTGAGAACGGTAACAACGGTAACAACGGTAACTGCTTGACGATTAATCAAAGATTTGAAATTTGCATGCATCAACTTCTTGTTGATTCTTGTAAGTAACAACGCTCAACGCTGCCATCTGTTGGCATCTAAACAAACTACACACATCGATCCCGGGCGCAGTAATATACCATCGATCGTGATCCATCGTTAGCGCACAAATCGATCGATTTCTGCGCTAACGATGGATCCATCTCGGGCGCAGCGCTATCGATCGATCGCACAGATCCATCGTTAGCGCGTAAGATACGTAATGACAACATCAGTATATGAGATATCAATAAGAAAGGAAAAATATGTTTTTACAAAGGCCTTACTCTTAAAATAAACAGATCATTGAGTTAAGCCTTATATACAACAGACACTATACATTAAGAGGTAAAGAGACACAGCACAGAGGAGATTTGTGGTGTAGAAACCCCCCCCCCCCTCCCTGGGTGTTTCAGTATCCAACAGTATATTTAAAACCTCATCTGGACAACTGCCACAAGCACCTCATTTATTCAAGCTGAGGCCATGTTGTGTAAAAGCCCAAAGTCTTTTAAAAGATCAAAGTTCCAGGATATAAATTCTAGGATAAGTTTCCCTGCTGAGCCCACTCGGTTCCCCTTTCTCTGACTTTCTCCTCGTACTGTACTTTAATGCCACATAAATCAAACAAGGGCACACACAAAGATCTTACTCCTAAAATATTATGCAAACCTTCATTTTGTGCCAAATCCACACCCGACCATTCAAATTGCAATTTTTCAACATCTAAGTCTTCATATTCCTACAGGGAGAGTCATTATTTGACGCAAGTTTGAGTACAAAAAGGAAAGATTGAGACTCTGACCTTTGATTTCACCCTCCTTGATGTTTAACGCTGAATACAAGAAAGAAGTTTATCCCTCAGGCCAACCATTTAGTGTGACATTAATTGCTCACATTAGTCTCCCGACACAAGTATTGGGCATGTGACGTTTTAAGGGCGTTGCTGTCTTTGATGACAGGATGTTGTGCCATGTGCTGCATGACTGACATGGAGAAATCACAGTTCTTGTACAATTTGTAATTACGTAGCCTTTTCACACAATTGTCTATGCCTTTCATGGAAATAATTACTGCTTGTGACGGATAAATCGTACGAGGTGTTGTTCACATACTGACGTGACTGTCACAGTACATGTAAGGTGATGGCACTCACATGGGACAAAGACAATGAATGTCCCTTTTATATTTTCATGTGGTTGTATATCATATAGTATTTACATAGACCACAGATACACACAATTATAACCATTGGGCATATCTAAAGGTACAGATGTTATTGCTAGGGCCCAATGAGTCATTCATTCCCAGCTGTCTTCGGGCGAGAGGCGGGGTACACCCTGGACTGGTGGCCAGCCAATCACAGGGCACATATAGACAAACAACCATTCACACTCACATTCATACCTATGGACAATTTGGAGTCGCCATAATGACATAATGTGTCATCGTGAGGACACGTGAGGACACATGCAAAACCCGAAGGTGGTTTCATCAAGACAATCACTATTGACTGCAAGAAATAACTCATTGCAAAACCCGAAGGTGGTTTCATCAAGACAATCACTATTGACTACAAGAAATAACTCATTGCAAAACCCGAAGGTGGTTTCATCAAGACAATCACTATTGACTACAAGAAATAACTCATCGCAAAACCTGAAGGTGGTTTCATCAAGACAATCACTATTGACTGCAAGAAATAACTCATTGCAAAACCCAAAGGTGGTTTCATCAAAACAGTCACTATTGACTACAAGAAAGAATTCATCGCAAAAACCGAAGGTGGTTTCATCAAGACAATCACTATTGACTACAAGAAATAACTCATCGCAAAACCCGAAGGTGGTTTCATCAAGACAATCACTATTGACTACAAGAAATAACTCATCGCAAAACCCAAAGGTGGTTTCATCAAGACAATCAATATTGACTACAAGAAATAACTCATTGCAAAACCCGAAGGTGGTTTCATCAAAACAGTCACTATTGACTACAAGAAAGAATTCATCGCAAAACCCGAAGGTGGTTTCATCAGGACAATCACTATTGTCGACAAGAAATAACTCATCGCAAAACCTGAAGGTGCTTTCATCAAGACAATCACTATAGACTACAAGAAATAACTCATTGCAAAACCTGAAGGTGGTTTCATCAAGACAATCACTATTGACTGCAAGAAATAACTCATCGCAAAACCCGAAGGTGGTTTCATCAAGACAATCACTATTGACTACAAGAAATAACTCATCGCAAAACCCGAAGGTGGTTTTATCAAGACAATCACTATTGACTACAAGAAATAACTCATTGCAAAACCTGAAGGTGGTTTCATCAAGACAATCACTATTGACTGCAAGAAATAACTCATTGCAAAACCTGAAGGTGGTTTCATCAAAACAGTCACTATTGACTACAAGAAAGAATTAATCGCAAAAACCGAAGGTGGTTTCATCAGGACAATCACTATTGACGACAAGAAATAACTCATCGCAAAACCCGAAGGTGGTTTCATCAAGACAATCACTATTGACTACAAGAAATAACTCATCGCAAAACCCGAAGGTGGTTTCATCAAAACAGTCACTATTGACTACAAGAAAGAATTCATCGCAAAAACCGAAGGTGGTTTCATCAGGACAATCACTATTGACGACAAGAAATAACTCATCGCAAAACCCGAAGGTGGTTTCATCAAGACAATCACTATTGACTACAAGAAATAACTCATCGCAAAACCCAAAGGTGGTGTCCATGTTGATCTCGCTGCCACATTGTGTCTTTGAACAAGAGCAACATTTTGGGCATTCGGGAATGGATTAGTTGGATTTACATTATTTGTTATGAAAAAAAACATATTTTTGTTAGCATCCACTGTATTCATATTAACGGTAGTTCCTTTACAAAGTGAGAGAAAATATGCTACAACTGGCAGCATCGTAGAAACTTTACAACTGACGTGTGCCATCCCAATTTGTGTCATGGAAAGGTCGTCTTTGAGGTTGAATTGATGAAGAAAACAAATCTGTTTGTCAAGTTTGTGATCGAATTGAAATAATAAATAAGCAATATTATTCTACGTATGTGATGTTCTGTTCTGTTCCCAGTCATCTGCCACCACCCGCATTGGCTGGCAGATCGTATCAGCCAACACAGCAGCTGTACGTACTCTACATGCTGCGAGACAAAATAGGAAGAAGAGGCTTTAGTGATAAAACTGTGAAGGATTATCTGTCATTTGGCAAGCCCGTGCTGATTTACTATCAAAACGGATTTCGCTGGAAAAAGAAATGACAGGGATGGAAAGACGACAGAAAAGAGGCAACAAAAGTGGAGGCGGGAGAGGACTGACGAAGCAGAGGGATGGGGGAGTTGTCATGCTGGGATGGATTTTGTTTTCTGTTTAATTTCATGCCCACTCAGCCCCCCTCCGGTCCTGCCTCCCCCTCAATCAAATGAGCTGAATGTCAGTCACACATACATTTTGAAAATTGCCACGCAAACACAGTGTAATGATTGGAGTTGTCAGTCACAGAAATGTGCTTGTCTGCCAGTGGAGAAACTGGGAAAGAGTTGAAAGAAGATACTTCGGTGAATAAATTACGTTGTACGGGATCGCATACAAATATTTTGCGTCTCATTTGACAAAAAGCTCAATTTTGAACAGGTGTAAGAGTCAGCCTACATCTCTAATACCACTTATACAATATGCAATATTGTCACTCAACAACTTCCTCTCGAGCAAATATTGAAAAAGCTTGCATGCATAAGTTCATTTCAAAACCCGAAGGTGGTTTCATCAAGACAATCACTATTGCCTACAAGAAATAACTAATTGCAAAACCCGAAGTTGGTTTCATCAAGACAATCACTATTGACTACAAGAAATAACTCATTGCAAAACCCGAAGGTGGTTTCATCAAGACAATCACTATTGACTACAAGAAATAACTCATTGCAAAACCCGAAGGTGGTTTCATCAAGACAATCACTATTGACTACAAGAAATAACTAATTGCAAAACCTGAAGTGGGTTTCGTCAAGGCAATCACTATTGACTACAAGAAATAACTCATTGCAAAACCCGAAGGTGGTTTCATCAAGACAATCACTATTGACTACAAGAAATAACTCATTGCAAAACCTGAAGGGGGTTTCATCAAGGCAATCACTATTGACTACAAGAAATAACTCATTGCAAAACCCGAAGGTGGTTTCATCAAGACAATCACTATTGCCTACAAGAAATAACTCATTGCAAAACCCGAAGGTGGTTTCATCAAGACAATCACTATTGACTACAAGAAATAACTCATTGCAAAACCTGAAGGGGGTTTCATCAAGGCAATCACTATTGACTACAAGAAATAACTCATTGCAAAACCCGAAGGTGGTTTCATCAAGACAATCACTATTGCCTACAAAAAATAACTCATTGCAAAACCCGAATGTGGTTTCATCAAGACAATCCCTTTTGATTACAAGAAATAACTCATTGCAAAACCCGAAGGTGGTTTCATCAAGACAATCACTATTGACTACAAGAAATAACTCATTGCAAAACCCGAAGTTGGTTTCATCAAGACAGTCACTATTGACTACAACTTACTTCCTCTCGAGTAAATATTGAAAAAGCTTGCATGCATAAGTTCATTTCAGAACATATTTTTAGAGTTTGAACAAATCCTTCTTTGTGAGACTGAATCGTGCTCGATAAATTTCCCAGTATAAGATTAACGACATAGGATTGGCACTGTCCGACCTTTTGACTGAGCCGGCATACCCACTCCTACCAAATGCCCCCTTTGTGCTAAATTTGTCACCCCACTGACAAGCTAACATCCCTGTTCCTGGGAGCTGAGTGGCTGTCTGTTGAAGTTTTAATGGAGGTGTTAGATAAGGCACATTTGACCATCAAAGGGGGGAAACGGTCATCTTTTGAAGCCATGACAGCAAGCACACAAATTTTTACTAGTGCTTGAGGTGATTTTATAGCGCCCGGTTGACTGCCTATTGGGTGGGACCCATTCTGGGGGGGGGGTGTACAGAGGCAATGGTGGATCTCTCATGCAATGGAATTTCACTGGGTTTTTGAGGGGATTTTTCTGGCGGGATGAAAAAAAAATGGATCGGATCAGAAAATAGTCATGACACACAGACAGAACCATGTGACACAACAAAATATAGTATAAGACCAAAAAATATATTAAGAAAATAGTAGTCTTTTCAGCAGCAGCACGCATTAGTCACTTATGGTTATGTGAAGGGGCTGCACGGTGGACGAGTGGTTAGCACGCAGGCCACACAGCTAGAAGACCAGGGTTCGATTCCACCCTCGGGCATCTCTGTGTGGAGTTTGCATGTTCTACCCGTGCATGCGTGGGTTTTCTCCGGGTACTCCGTTTTCCTCCCACATTCCAAAAACTTGCTAGGTTAATTGGCGACTCCAAATTGTCCATAGGTATGAATGTGAGTGTGAATGGTTGTTTGTCTATATGTGCTGGGATAGGCTCCAGCACCCCCGCGACCCTTGTGAGGATAAGCGGTAGAAAATGAATGAATGAATGAATATCATTTCATGAAAACAAATACTAGTATCTAAGCTGTAAATATAGGTCTGCGCTTCTGATAGTGTTTAGGCCAGCAGAGAAGGCTTTGCTGGCCCTGACTACATACCACTGACAATACTACAACACAAAATGACATTTTAGACATTTGTCAAGTGTCAACTACTGGCCTAGCATTCGTATTAAAGTGTTGCTATTCTTGCAGATCCATTCTGACAATACAGTCAGATATAAAATATATAAAAATAAATGTTCTTTACAAGCAATACAAGATGTAATCTACATGGGTCGCATGTCCAGAAAACATTCATTCATTCATTTTCTACCGCTTATCCTCACAAGGGTTGCGGGGGTGCTGGAGCCTATCCCAGCTGTCTTCGGGCGAGAGGCGGGGTACACCCTGGACTGGTCGCCAATGAGTTATTTCTTGTAGTCAATAGTGATTGTCTTGATGAAACCACATTCGGGTTTTGCAATGAGTTATTTCTCGTAGTCAATAGTGATTGTCTTGATGAAACCACATTCGGGTTTTGCAATGAGTTATTTCTTGTAGTCAATAGTGATTGTCTTGATGAAACCACATTCGGGTTTTGCAATGAGTTATTTCTCGTAGTCAATAGTGATTGTCTTGATGAAACCACCTTCAGGTTTTGCAATGAGTTATTTCTTGTAGTCAATAGTGATTGTTTTGATGAAAGCACCTTTGGGTTTTGCAATGAGTTATTTCTTGTAGTCAATAGTGATTGTCTTGATGAAACCATCTTCGGGTTTTGCAATGAGTTATTTCTTGTAATCAATAGTGATTGTCATGATGAAACCATCTTCGGGTTTTGCAATGAGTTATTTCCTGTAGTCAATAGTGATTGTCTTGATGAAACCGTCTTCGGGTTTTGCAATGAGTTATTTCTTGTAGTCAATAGTGATTGTCTTGATGAAACCGTCTTCGGGTTTTGCAATGAGTTATTTCTTGTAGTCAATAGTGATTGTCTTGATGAAACCATCTTCGGGTTTTGCAATGAGTTATTTCTTGTAGTCAATAGTGATTGTCTTGATAAACACTATCATGAACTGAGTGTCTGTGTTCATTTGACTACAAGAAATAACTCATTGCAAAACCCGAAGGTGACCATGTTGATCTCGCTGCCAGACTTTGTCTTTGTCAACACGCCATCACATCCTTAATGAAGGTAAACGTAACCTTAAATGTTCATTTATCACTGACAGTTAATCACTTATGATGCGATAGACGTGGTTTCGGTTTCTGTTTTCATGTATTAGCAAGCTGCTAACAAGGGCCTTTGGTGATAAACACAACACAGTTGGACAAATTCATACCTATGGACAATTTGGAGTCGCCAATTAAGCTAGCATGTTTTTTGGAATGTGGGAGAAAACCCACGCATGCACAATATTTTGTGCTTCCTCAAAACATCAGAATAATTCTTCCACTTGCCAATAACTTCCCGTGAGGAACAAATGAAGTTATTCGCCTGCTCCGAGCTGCCTGAGCTCAACTCAAAAGAAGACAGATAGGCAAGAGGTGGGTGGAGGGGAGGTGTAATTAACGTTTCACAAACTCAATCCCTTTAGGCAAACTCTCGCTCCTCGTAGCACCTCTCGTCTTCCTCTTTGCCCCTCTTGTCACCTGGGTATCTTCCTTATGAACTTTAAGGGATTAGGCTTGCGAGGGCTGGCTGGTAGTTATGGCTGCCAGCAGGACTCCTCAGGTTTCACTCAGGGCTGTGTGTCTCCCCGAGGCGACAGGGGAGATGTCAGCGTCTGTCAGCTTGTGTCTGTCATCTAAGCCCTGTCAGCGCCGGTTCTGCCAACGCTCCATCACGGGGCTCTGTCGCTCCGTGTTTCCTTCTGGCTTATGATCTGAGACACCCAGACACCGCAACTGGATTCACAGCTCCAAAGCGTTCCTCCCGTCAACTACGTTCTTTTGTTTAGTGGGATGCTTTTACTTGACATAACAAAACACAAGGTCAAGGTGTGTGTCATGTTTAAGTGCATGAGTCTGAGTATGAGTGCGGCGTCGCATTGTTACGGGTCGCTGGGTGTGTCGCGTTGCTTGTAAATGTGAGTGAGCATGTGTGTGTGTGTGTGTGTGTGTGTGTGTGTGTGAGGGCAAGTCAAGCTTTGAGTGACAGTGTGAGTGAGGTGAAGCCAGGCGGCGGCTCTTTGTAAAAGTGCACCTACCTTCTCTTCTCACAAGTCCCTCCTGGCAACAAACTGTCACAGCTGACAGGCCTCACAAAAGAAGGAGAGGGAAAGAAGGCAGGGGGTAACGGGGATTTAAAAAAAAAAAAAAAAAAAAGTTTAAGAGATGAAATTAAAGCAAAGAAGGGAACCTGACAGCACCTTGAGAAAAAGGCATTGTCTGTGTGGGGAAATCTATCTGAGTGAGCGGGCTTTGATCAGTGGAGGATGAGAGTAGAGAAGAGCTTGTAAAGCTTCCTCCTGAAGCCCATTGAAAAGACAAGCGAGAAGAAAGTCCCACAATTACATACGATTCAGAAGATAATCGCGCTCTTGTTTTTGGAAAAATACTTTTTTTTCCCAGTGGCCATCATTGGAAAGGGAAGACTTTTCCTTTGAGAACTTTCACTTGATGTTTTTTCCCCTTGCAAACTATGCCAAAGTGCAAAGAAGTACACTTTAGTGTAATGTTGCAAGAGAAGAACAGTTAAATACATGAAGGAGGACACATAGTAAGTCTGCAGTCCACACAGTAACGCTTGTCGAAATGTTCAGATATTATGCTAGCTCGCTTCTAGTCATGTTGCTGACGGGTCGGGTCGCCAAGGTAACAAACATGAACAACAAGTACAAGTTGAAAACATTATTTTTTTGCCAAAAACTAAAGTGATCAGTCTAAAAAATTTTACAGAATTAAATTAAATTAAATTAAATTAAATTAAATTAAATTAAATTAAATTAAATTAAATTAAATTAAATTAAATTAAATTAAATTAAATTAAATTAAATTAAATTAAATTAAATTAAATTAAATTAAATTAAATTAAATTAAATTAAATTAAATTAAATTAAATTAAATTAAATTAAATTAAATTAAATTAAATTAGCCCTGTGATTGGCTGGCGACCAGTCCAGGGTGTACCCCGCCTCTCGCCCGAAGACAGCTGGGATAGGCTCCAGCACCCCCGCGACCCTCGTGAGGAAAAAGCGGTAGAAAATGAATGAATAAATTAAATTAAATTAAATTAAATTAAATTAAATTAAATTAAATTAAATTAAATTAAATTAAATTAAATTAAATTAAATTAAATTAAATTAAATTAAATTAAATTAAATTAAATTAAATTCACTAATCACTATATTGACACTTACTATGGTACCCATTATGTCATTGGATGGTCATATCACCTCCTACTTCGGTATGTGACAAAAAATTAAATAAAAGTAAAATAAAGTAAAAAAAAAACAACTTAAATTATATTAAGAGAGCAGGAAGTGAACAAATGTAACTGTTCCTCATTGTGATCTGATTCTTCTTCTTTTGTTCTTTAAATTATCGTGCACAGCGGACATGTGGTTAGCACGCAGGCCACACAGCAAGGAGACCCGAGTTCAATTCCACCCTCGGCCATCTCTGTGTGGAGTTTGCATGTTCTCCCCGTGCATGCGTGGGTTTTCTCCGGGTACTCCGGTTTCTTCCCATATTCCAAAAACATGCTAGGTTAATTAGCGACTCCAAATTGTCCATAGGTATGAATGTGAGTGTGAATGGTTGTTTGTCTATATGTGCCCTGTGATTGGCTGGCCACCAGTCCAGGGTGTACCCCGCCTCGAAGTCAGCTGGGATAGGCTCCAGACCCTCGTGAGGAAAAGCGGTAGAAAATGAATGAATTAATGAATCAATAATTTAACAATATAAACACAAAAACATAGATATTTTCGAAAATAAACAAAATAGAACCGGAAAAACAGCGATACAATCATGCTATTTATTATCAGCTCTATGGTTGGTGTGATAGATGGATCCGTCTACCGCTAGTCCTGGACGGTGAGGTTGGGGGAGTGAAGTGGTGAGGAGTGCTGCTCCAGTGCCCCTCCCTATGCATGCAGCAACCACTTTGACAGACAAAGCAGCACGCTGAAGGGGAACCTCCTGCTGGCAGGATCTGAGCAGCCTGTTTACAGAGGAGCTTGTCTGATCTGAAGCCCTGCTTTTGCCCTCTTGTATGGAAAACACTCGGCCTTTGATGTCTTCTCCGCCGCTATCTACATTTCTTTCTTACGCTTATTTTGTTCTCTCACAGCTGACACATATCAAGCTCTGCTTTGCATTATCAAGCTTCAACCTCCAGACATCTTGCATTCTACTCAAACTTTTAGGAGCCTCACATTTCACTCTTGCTAAGTCAAAGTGTGCACGCATGCATCCTGACAAGGTCACACAGGGCTTGTCAACAGGCGGTCTACTTTAATGTGACATATTAATGTGGCCTGCCAGTGCCAATAACTCTACACAAGCAACACATGTGTGCATATTTATTCAAGTCCATAACATTTTCCCCACTGTGAAATATTAAACCCCTTACGTGAGCTGGGAGCTGCTGAGTTTGTTCATAAAACAGAAAACATGCTGGTTTTCAGTTCTCTCCTGTAGGTACTGGACTAAATAGGTTTGTCTGGTTTGGGAATCTTCCTGGAAATGTGTGTTTTATTCTGATATTCTACCATCGTGTGTGTAATGTTAAGGTGCTTGACCTTCAGTCATGGACTGTAAATTAAATGGTATCGGATCACTTACACACATATTACACATATAGCTAGGGGTGCTGGAGCCTATCCCAGCTGTCTTCGAGGCGGAGTACACCCTGGACTGGTCGCCAGTCAATCACAGGGCACATATAGACAAACAACCATTCACACTCACATTCATACCTATGGACAATTTGGAGTCGATAATTAACCTAGCATGTTTTTTGGAATGTGGGAGGAAACCGGAGTACCCGGAGAAAACCCACGCATGCATGGGGAGAACATGCAAACTCCACTCAGAGATGGCCCGAGGGTGGAATTGAACCCTGGTCTCCTAGCTGTGAGGTCTGCACGCTGTTGTCGAGTCATTTCAAGAAAAAAAGATTCTATTGCTAGAAACATCCATCCATTCATTTTCTATACCGCTTAACCTCACGAGGGTCGCAGGGGGTGCTGGAGCCTATCCCAGCTGTCTTCGAAGCGGGGTACACCCTGGACTGGTGGCCAGCCAATCACAGTGCACATATAGACAAACAACCATTCACACTCACATTCATACCTATGGACAATTTGGAGTTGATAATTAACCTAGCATGTTTTCGGAATGTGGGAGGAAACCGGAGTACCCGGAGAGAGAACAGGGGGAGAACATGCAAACTCCACACAGAGATGGCCGAGGTTGGGATTGAACTCGGGTCTGTGAAGTCTGCCCACTAACCACTCGACTGCTGTGCAGAGCATGGCTTACATTGGTACATTATTTTATTTTACATGGATTGATCAGAAGTTTATTATGTGTATATTTATTATGTATATATATATATATATATAGTATATATTTATATGTGCTGTGTATGTGTATAAGTGGGTACTCCGGTTTCCTCCAACATTCCAAAAACACGCTAGGTTAATTAGCGACTCCAAATTGTCCATAGGTATGAATGTGAGTGTGAATGGTTGTTTGTCTATATGTGCCCTGTGATTGGCTGGCCACCAGACATTCCAAGTCATGTCTTCAATTTTAATATCCTAAAAATCCCAAACTCAAACATTAAACTTAGCATGTGAAACATAAAACTTTTACCGTGTTTATTGCGCTCTTTGAAATAGTTTCCGTCATGATTGGATCAATAATTAGCAATAAGTTGAGGTCAAGTGTATTATTACTTCCACATGTCCCGACAGTTTGGACTAACCTCATGATTGATGTTATTATGTTCTTCTATACATCAGAGCCCTTCACAGTCCATTGACTGTGGCCATATTGCAAAAGCATTTCCATTCAGATTTGTTCCCCCAGCGTGTCCCACGCTTCTGTTTTTTTCAGTCCGTTTGTTGGTCATGCACAACTTATCCTTTGAAAAACCATGCGCCCATCTGTCATCAACATTAGCCGTGCTTCTTTACAGTGTGGCATTGGTCAAATAACAAAGAGAAAAGGAAAATATATCAAACTGCATAATAAGCCAATAACCCAAATGCAGTGGCCAAGCCAAGCCATGAGTGCAAGTAGCTCGTCATGCTGTGTGAGTGTTTCATCTGATGTGATTTATTATGCCTCATTTATGTTCCATCTTCTTGTGGAGCTAATGGTCCATAAAACCTGTGTAGATAATGTCCATAGATGAAAGTGAAGCAAAAGGCAGTATGAATCAATCCCAAAACATAGTGATCTGTTGTTGGAATAATGTGCATCATTAATTTCAAAAGCAGACACGGAACACGCATGCATTAGGATTGAGTCAACTTCATTCCTCTTGTTGTCTTGTTCCTCTTGTTCTCTCTCTATTACACAGAGCACCTCAAATGTGATCAACTGGATCCAAGGGATCGTTTGCATGAGACAATACATGCAAGATACGACCATGATGTGTTGGAGGCAATTATTCATTCATTCATTTTCGACCGCTTATCCTCATGAGGGTCGCAGGGGGTGCTGGAGCCTATCCCAGTTGTCTTCGGGCGAGACTGGTCGCCAGCCAATCACAGGGCACATATAGACAAACAACCATTCACACTCACATTCATACCTATGGACAATTTGGAGTCGCTAATTAACCTAGCATGTTTTTGGAATGTGGGAGGAAACCGGAGTACCCGGAGAAAACCCACACATGCACGGGGAGAACATGCAAACTCCACACAGAGATGCCAAAGGATGGAATCGAACTCGGGTCTCCTAGCTGTGAGGTCTGCGCGCTAACCACTCGACTGCCGTGCCGCCCCAGCAGATCATTCATTCATTCATTTTCTACCGCTTATACTCACAAGGGTCGCAGGGGGTGCTGGAGCCTATCCCAGCTGCCTTTGGTCGAGCCAGCCAATCACAGGGCACATATAGACAAACAACCATTCACACTCACATTCATACCTATGGACAATTTGGAGTCGCTAATTAACCTAGCATGTTTTTGGAATGTGGGAGGAAACCGGAGTACCCGGAAAAAACCCACGCATGCACGGGGAGAACATGCAAACTCCACACAGAGATGCCAAAGGATGGAATCGAACTCGGGTTTCCTAGCTGTGAGGTCTGCGCGCTAACCACTCGACCGCCGTGCCACCCCAGCAGATCATTCATTCATTCATTTTCTACCGCTTATCCTCACGAGGGTCGCAGAGGGCGCTGGAGTCTATCCCAGCTGTCTTTGGTCGAGCCAGCCAATCACAGGGCACATATAGACAAACAACCATTCACACTCACACCTATGGACAATTTGGAGTCGCCAATTAACCTAGCATGTTTTTGGAATGTGGGAGGAAACCGGAGTACCCGGGGAAAACCCATACTCAAACACAGAAACGTGAGGGTGGGATTGAACTTGGGTCTCCTAGCTGTGAGGTCTGCGCGCCAACCACTTGTCCACCGTGCAGCAGATAAACCTATTTTAAAAAATCCAGATTCTGTCCCAAAAGTCAACACACTCAACCTAAGGACAATTGGGTTTGAGTAAACTCACACCCTACTCCTTCCATTCCTTTTCTCTCTTGTCACTTGCTATCTTCTCTCTCTCCCTGCTAATCGAGTTGAGCGACTCTGCAGGCATTCCTGTGTCCTCTCCTTCGCCCTTACCTTTAGACATGCTTTCAACGTCAACCACTGTGACGGATTGGATGATGAGACACATGACATCGGTTCAAATGGGAGACAAAAAATAAGATTAGACATGTGATGCAGTGTGAAGAGGTCAGTGGAATCATTTGCCCCCCCCCCAAGCACCGCACACACACTCATATACACCCATATGGAATTTGCAACCAGTACTAATTGTAAACATATGACGGGCTCGTTTCAAACGCCGATCTTTCCCCTGCAACCCGCGCTAGCCTCGCCACTTATCAAGCCCCAATCAAAAAAAAAAAAACATGGGATATGAATAAAAATTCAGGGCCCCGTCGCTGCAGAGTGGTGGCTCAAATTGAAAGTGACAGCTTGACACGTAATATGGCACCCGTAATGTGATTAGGCCAGCGTGGCACCTTCTTCTTTAAACTCCCACATCCCAAAGAGCGAGCCTCACGTCCAACTCCGCCAAAAAAAAAAAAGGGGGAGCATAGCGGGCTGTCTTGTCTCCCACTTGCTTTGAGACGAATTGAGATGATGCCGCTGTTGAATCATAACCCCCTGGAGGGGAATTGCAAACACATGTAGAGGGGGGGGTGAGAGAAGGAGCCTTTTTGGGTCGGGAGATGTCCATGCCAAGAACAGAGGAGCTGAGTGGGAGAAAGTGAGCAGTGGTATGCATTAAATCAGCCATTATCAGGAGAAGAGCTGGCCTGGCTCCTCCTGTCAATCCCAATGATGTAAATAAGTAGTGACATGTCAATGATATCACCCACAGCTACTCATGACAGAGTCGAAGGGTGACATGCAAAGACGTATGAAGGAAAGTAATGAGAAAACAGTAAAAGAACAAATTCAAGACGGGAAAGATTGCAGTTTTTAAAGGGGCCATATTGTACATTTCCAACTTTTTAGACGTATGCTAGGTTTAAATTGTTGTACATGATATGTCGTGAGGATGGTGTGTTTTCAATTGATCCATGCAACTCCGGTTGGGTACGGAACCTTCATAAGATTTACACAAGATCTGGTGCTGAAGAACCCTTCAGACTTCTCTTGCCTACTCATTAGCCACGTTAACATGAGGAATTTTTCCGACCTTTCCGAAAGCAATGGTATACATGGAAAGGAATATTCCAATGGCGTGTCTACATGCGGCGCTATAATCAACCAGAATAGTCAATGGGGCATGCCCAGTAAAGCGTAAACACCAACATCACGTGATACCGACTTCCTGGACTTTTTCTTTCACTTGTTGGAATAACTCCGTATTGCCATTTTTTTCCTTCGTCCAGTCTTGGAATTTAGTTTGAATCAAAAACAAACGTTCCTTAGCAGTCCAGTGCTGATTGCTCGCCTCCATTTTTAAAACTGAAGAACGTCTGGAGCTGCGTGTTACGTCATATCTCAGCATTCGCTGAAAGAACACACCCGGGAACAGGAAAAGATAAAGTTCAATCTTGCTAATATTTTATAATTAAGCTCGTAATTAAATTTGGTTCATAGTTGTAGATACGTACTTAGTTAGCTAGCTCATATTAACTTGTTTTCTGACAGTGCAGTTTCTGCAAAAAAAAAAAAGTTAGAAAAAAAAAATATAAACACAAAGTGAGAACTAAGTCCAGCAGGAGAATCAAAAGAAACTTCAAAAGACTGAAGTTGACACGGACAAATTGTGAAACTTGAAAAAGTACATAAATTGGCCGCATCACTGAATAAGCCGCAGGGTTGAAAGTTTGGGAAAAAAGTAGCGGCTTATAGTCCGGAATTTACGGTATATCAAATGATTGTTCAAGTTTCTTTTTTTTTTTTAGGGTTCATAGTCATAGGTATGTACTTAGTTAGCTAGCTCATATTAACTTGTTTTCTGCCAGTACATTCATTCATTCATTCATTCATTCATTTTCTACCGCTTTTCCTCACGAGGGTCACGGGGGTGCTGGAGCCTATCCCAGCTGGACTGGTCGCCAGCCAATAACAGGGCACATATAGACAAACAACCATTCACACTCACATTCATACCTATGGACAATTTGGAGTCGCTAATTAACCTAGCATGTTTTTGGAATGTGGGAGGAAACCGGAGTACCCGGAGAAAACCCACGCATGCACGGGAAGAACATGCAAACTCCGCACAGAGATGGCCGAGGGTGGAATTGAACTCGGGTCTCCTAGCTGTGAGGTCTGCGCGCTAACCACTTGGCCGGCGTACAGCCCGACGCATATTCATTCATTCATTCATTTTCTACTGCTTTTCCTCACGAAGGTCGCGGGGGTGCTGGAGCCTAAACCAAGCTGTCTTCGGGCGAGAGGCGGGGTACACCCTGGACTGGTGGCCAGCCAATCACAGGGCACATATAGACAAACAACCATTCACACTCACATTCATACCTATGGACAATTTGGAGTCGCTAATTAACCTAGCATGTTTTTGGAATGTGGGAGGAAACCGGAGTACCCGGAGAAAACCCACGCATACACGGGAAGAACATGCAAACTCCACACAGAGATGGCCGAGGGTGGAATTGAACTCGGGTTTCCTAGCTGTGAGGTCTGCGCACTAACCACTCGGACACTGTGCAGCCCTGGTCGTTTTATCAATTTTGTAATTTGATGCGGTCTGCAGTTTACTAAGTGCTCCTGAAAAAAGGGACGCAAGCACATATAGCAGGTTGCATGACCCCTTTTTGGGTCTGTGTAAAATATATAGTCTGACCCCCCTGTCAATTTACATGTTCATATGCTAATCCCAATTGTTTACTTTTATCTATATCGTTGAGACAGTAGTTGTGTAGTGATGGTTCACAAAGGTGATTATTCTGCAGTTAGTGTGACACGGATTCATTACCAGTTCACTCACACACGGCATCCATTCTGGTAAAGAAGCTACCCCAGGGTCAGCCCCCTTTTTTCCACCACCAGTATATCTAAAATCCAAGCCAAGACACGTTATGTCTGCTGCTGTATCGCATATGTTACTGTATGTTTGCATATATAATTTCATTCTTACTGAGGGTCATGCGATGATCCATCCATAAGCAAGCATTTCCCTGGGGAGCTATCACCCACAGGCATAGCATACTGTATGCAAGGCTACAAAACCACACATTGCACACTCCGGGAATGGGAGACGCAGTTAACATGCTGTCCCTGGGCGATGTGAGGTCACCCGGTTCTCTATTTCAAAGAAGGCAGGGTCGCTGTCGTGCCATCCGAGGCCCTCTGGAAGCAACCAGTCATGTGCGATTTTCCAGTCCAGTGCTCAGTGATGAGCAGCTCTGGCTGTGGCTCAGCACCTTAGGGGCCCGGGGCCCCCACACAAGGGGGGGGGGGGGGGGGGGATGGCAGGCTTAGAGCTTGTCCACCTTCTGCTCCGGCCTTGTCGTATCACGGGGGGAATGAAGACTCATCATTGCCTGCCAGCTCACACTCCGGTCATCATTCTGTGCATTCTTTGGCTCTCTGGGGGCCCCCCCGGCTCAAGTAAATTATGCTTACACACACCATTATTAGACTCATTATAGAGCCATTTGAGTGGCTTTCAGGCTGTCACGGGTGCTCAACTATGTCTTTGGTTTGACTTGATTTCCTTTGACAGGCTTTTCTTGAACTAAAAGGCAAAGGAGGGCAGATGGAGAGATTGAAGAGAGGGAAGAAAATATGTCTTGAAGGAGTCAAGTGAGGGCTAATGTATGACATTCGTTTGCTTTTATGATTAGGCACACATTTCTGGTTTTGGCAGGGCTTCCCATTGAATCATTATGTTTTCGACTTTGAGGTCTATTGGTCTAAATGGTTTACGGGGCAATGAAACTGGCAGCTTGAGTCCATCTTGCTGCTTGTTGACACATTTTTCCAACACAGTTGAGAAATGACCCTTATTTTTTTTTTTTGGAAAAACTACCACCATTTAATTTTACTGTGCTTAGCCAACCAGTGCTACTTTCTTGGATTCCCAAACGCGGATTCTCTGCCATTCATTCATTTTCCATGTTGTGCCACCGCGAAGGTCTCTGTTCCATTTTTCATCCTGTCATCAGTAACATGATAGTGAAATCCCTCAGGAGAAAAGGGAACCTTGACTTCACAAAGATTCAAAAAAAAGTGTGTACTATAGCGCCACACTCTATGCTAAACCGGGACACAGCCAAGATCAATCCGCAACGCTTCATTTGGAAATATGTCCATGGGCTGTGGTTCTCACTCATCACGCGTTAAAGCCAAATACAATACTTCTTTTTTCATTTTGCAGATATGTTATTCAAGTTTCATAATTTGTCCGTGTCAACTTCAGTCTTTTGAAGTTTTTTTTGAGTTCTCACTTTGTGTTTATATATATTTTTTTTTTGCAGAAACTGCACTGGCAGAAGGGCGGCACGGCGGTCTAGTGGTTAGCACACAGACCTCACAGCTAGAAGACCAGGGTTCAATTCCACCCTGGAGTTTGCATGTTCTCCCCGTGCATGCGTGGGTTTTCTCCGGGTACTCCGGTTTCCTCCCACATTCCAAAAAAACATGCTAGGTTAATTAGCGACTCCAAATTGTCCATAGGTATGAATGTGAGTGTGAATGGTTGTTTGTCTATATGTGCCCTGTGATTGGCTGGCCACTAGTCCAGGGTGTACCCCACCTCTCGCCCGATGACAGCTGGGATAGGCTCCAGCACCCCCCGCGACCCTCGTGAGGAAAAGAGGTAAAAAATTAATGAATGAATGAATATGCGTCAGGCTGTACGGCGAACGAGTGGTTAGCTCGCTGGCTTCACAGCTAGGAGACCCGAGTTCAATTCCACCGTCGGGCATCTCTGTGTGGAGTTTGCATGTTCTCCCTGTGTGTGGGTTTCCTTCCACATTCCAAAAACATGCTAGGTTAATTAGCGACCCCAAATTGTCCATAGGTATGAATGTGAGTGTGAATGGTTGTTTGAATCAAATCATGGTTGCAGGCAAGAATTCTGAATGGTTGTTTGTCTATATGTGCCCTGTGATTGGCTGGCGACCAGTCCAGGGTGTACCCCGCCTTTTGCCTGAAGACAGCTGGGATAGGCTCCAGCACCCCCGCAACCCTTGTGAGTATAAGCGGTAGAAAATGAATGAATGAATAATTATGCCGCTAGTTAATCTGATTTGCAAGAGTCATGCATACATTAAGCAAAATGGAGTTAGTCTAGCGACCTGCTTGGGTTTTGTGTGATTTTCGTAATTCTGATGTTCAGGAGTCCATCTCATCGTTCATCTCACTGTTGTGTTTCTTGCATGGACAGTGATAGCGATATGTGTGTGTGATTGTTACAATATCTAATTTTTGCCTCATTTAAAATGAGATCACGTCTGACAGCGGTGCCATTTCGATTGTTTGGACCATATCACTCCTATCCACGGTTCTTTGACGTGTACCCTGGATCTTCTCAGCACCTGTCCCTGATAGGTTCCTCCAAACACATCCCTCTATCTTGATTTTTCTCTGTTACCATTTGTCACTGTCCGCCCCCTTTGTCTGAGGACGAGTGTGTTAGCACTCACACAGAGATGTCTAAACAGAGGTGACAGGCTACTGACAGCTTATGTGCAGGGGTGGAGCATGCCAATAAGGGAGATTTGTGGAAATATCAGCTGTGTCATTTCCTCTCGTAAGTAAGTCAGTTAATAATCTAGAAAGCACACACACAAAAAGAAATAGAATGTTGGATTCTCATGTTAAACCATGCCAAAGTTTCATATAATAGGTTTGAGTATTTGGAACTGAGCGCTGAAAAACTCTCAGAACCAGGGGTCTCAAACATGCGGCTCACGGGCCAAATGTGGCCCGCAGGACACTAGTTTGAGGCCCCGCCTTGATATGAAAGTTTAATGTTAGTGCGGACCGCGCAAGTTTGATATGGATGCTGTATGGTATCATGTACCCAGAAAAAATTATTACGTTTGATTAATGTTCATGTTAAAGGTTAAATAACTGTTAATAGTTATCCTCCCTATCTGTGTGGAAGTGGTAGGTTTTTGGCTATTTAAGTTGAAAGGAAATAACTTGAAGGCTACCGTTTAGGTCGCTAGCTCTCTAGTTTGCGAGTTAGCATGTGTCTCAAGACCCTGCAGTTGCGCAATATGTTGTAAATAAAAAGAGTATAAATGTGACTATAGTCGTGTTTTGTCATGTCTACAGGGCTCTAATAATGCTTTGTTCATTTTAATCTGAAAAAAATAATTTGTCTACCCACCAACTATATGTGGTTTCTTAAGTTTTTATTATTTGCTGTTTTATTATTATTATTATTATTATTATATTTATTTATTTATTACTGATTGATTGATTTTCTTTATTCTTGATTTGTTTATTTATTTTTCATCTTATTTTGTGCAGAAAAATAAAAATTAAGATATTTGAGAACAGTGGAATGAGCTTTTCTTGTAGAAAATTGGAACCAAAGCTTTTTCAAAATGTTTTGTTTTTAATAAATGCATTTTTTTTAAATAATAAAAACTTAAGAAACCACATATAGTTGGTGGGTAGACAAATTATTTTTTTCAGATTAAAATGAACAAAGCATTATTAGAGCCCTGTAGACATGACAAAACACGACTATAGTCACATTTATACTCTTTTTATTTACAACATATTGCGCAACTGCAGAGTCTTGAGACACATGCTAACTCGCAAACTAGAGAGCTAGCGACCTAAACGGTAGCCTTCAAGTTATTTCCTTTCAACTTAAATAGCCAAAAACCTACCACTTCCACACGGATAGGGAGGATAACTATTAACAGTTATTTAATCTTTAACATGAACATTAATCAAACGTAATAATTTTTTCTGGGTACATGATACCATACAGCATCCATATCAAACTTGCGCGGGCCGCACTAACATTAAACTTTCATATCAACGCGGGGGCCTCAAACTAGTGTCCTGCGTGCCACATTTGGCCCACGGGCCACGTGTTTGAGACCCCTGCTTTAAGGCTAGCCTGATGACAAGGTAGAAGGCTCCAGCGTGGGTCTGATTCCATTTGTTCTTGATCAACGGCAATTGAAGATTATACACGTTGATCCAAAATAAAACAAGGAGAAATTCTGGGAATTCTGTGTTTGTGTTTGCGGCATAAAATGTCCCAAACTTTATGTGAGTGGGGAATGTGATATACGTCTGAGTGTATCAGAGGCACACAGTGACAGCTGAAGAAGTCTTCAAAATTTGTCAAAGTGATGAGATTGCCGTGCACGGCATTTTATGAATTGCGCTTCAAGAGTCACGCGTTTTGATCCCACACTTTTGCTTTTGGTGAGCTCAACCTTCAAACAGCTCCTCAAATCTACCCTGAATTTCACGTTTGATCCCTCCTGTTGGAAAGCAGGCTGAAAAGATAACATTTCAAGGGAAGTCAAGCGAAAGAAAACAGCCTGCAGAAAGCCAGGGCATTGAACATGCTCGCTGTCAGCTTCTTTCGTTTATAATTTGATGCCTCTGTCTCTACCGCCGGCAGTTGAGACTAATCTCATTGAACGCCAGAAATGAGTGTTGGTGACAGGGATGTCAACAGTGGTTTGTTTCGAGCTCGGCAGGAGAACAGTACCTGCCTATGTGTCTCTGTTACACAAGCACCAGCCCCCCCCTCTAGCCTTCCCTCCCCTGTGTGTCCAAGTCATTTGGCGTTACTGTCAATCCCACAGGCCAACTGTGACGTGCGTAATCACTCTACACCGCCGCTTTTGCACTCACACACATTTGGGCATGTTCTTTTTTTCCTGACAGGTTAAATAGGATCCCAACCACTCGCCAAAATCTTTTGTTTTTCTGTTTTCCTTACTTGGAATAAATGAGGTGCGCTCCCAACAGGTGTGTGTTGAAGAACATTCCAGGGTAAATTATTGTCAGCGATAGAAGTCGAGTTTTAATATACACAAAATAATTCCTTGTTTGTTGCTGTTAATTGGTTCCAGACCCGACAGTGATAAGTGAATTTCTGCAACCGTACAGTAACATTACTGACACCTAGTGACCAGTGTACGATATTACATACAGACCCTCTTTGAATGCGTCTTTTAAACACCTTTTGTATTTTAGTTAAATCGAGACATTTTTGTGCTATATAAATGCTTAATTTTGCATTTTGCATCAGTATGCATACATTTTCACGAGAGCTGTCAATCGATTAAAATATTTTAATCGTGATTAATCGCATCTGTCCGTAGTTAACTCAGAATTAATCACATCGAAATAGGTAGAAATAGTTATTTATAGTTTGAATAGTTTTTTTTATCTATAATAAATAGAGAAAATCTCTTTGCAATGTACAACGACAACGATATTTACATAAAATTGTATGTAAAAGGATATCAATTTTGGATAAAACAATACATAACAATACAATACATATATTTTAAAACAATACAGTCAGCAGGCATATTTTGTATTGCTATTTGTCTTTGTTTTATATTGTTTTTTATATTGTATATTGTTTTGTTCTATTGTTTTTATTGCCATATTAGCTCTTAAACTCGCCTGCAGGGATGTCAATCAATTAAAATATTTGATCGTGATTAATCTCATTTGTCCGTAGTTGAAATTAAAATATTTGATCGTGATTAATCTCATCTGTCCATAGTTAACTCAGCATTAATCACATCAAATCGGAGGTAGAAATAGTTTTTTTTAGCTACGTATAATATATAGGGAAACTCTATTTGTGATGTACAACTACAACGATAATTACATAATATTTTATGTAAAAGGATATTAATTTCGGAACTATGGGTAATAGTAGTAATGGGTAAAAATAGTAATATCGATTTAAAACAATACAGTCAGCAGGCATATTTTTGTATTGCCATTTGTCTTTGTTATTATGATGGGCTGTCAATCGATTAAAATGTTTGATCATGATTAATCGCATCTGTCCCTAGTTAACTCAGAATTAATCACATCGAATTGCAGGTAAAAATTGTTTTTTTAATCTATAATAAATAGGGAAAATCTCTTTGCCATGTACAACGACAACAATAATTACATAAAATTTCATGTAAAAGGATATCAATTTCGGAACTATGAGCCATTATTTTAAAAAATTTTCAGCGAATGCTGAGATATGACGTAACACGCAGCTCCAGACGTCCTTCCATTTATAAAAATGGAGGCGAGCAATCGGTACTGGACTGCTAAGGAAAGTTTGTTTTTGATTCAAACTAAATTCCAAGACCAGACGAAGGAAAAACTGGCAATACGGAGTTATTCCAACAAGTGAAAGAAAAACTCCAGGAAGTCGGTATCACGTGATGTTGGTGTTTACGCTTTACTGGGCATGCCCCATTGACTATTCTGGTTGATTATAGCGGCGCATGTAGACACGCCATTGGAATATTCCTTTTCCATGTATACCATTGTTTTCGGAAAGGTCATTCGGAAAGAGAAAAATTCCTCATGTAATCGTGGCTATTGTGTCTGTTTTGGTCTTTCTTCTTGTTGCTGGATATCTCCCCCCATGCTTGTCAGTCACCCAAAGAGGCCTGCTCGAAAGACATCCTGCCGAGAGACGGGGGAGGCGGGGAGTGTTAACCAAGGTCGCAAGTTCAGTGTAAACTGATGAGAAGAGTCTTGCTTTGAGTGTAGGAAGGACGTGTGTGTGTTTGTTGAGGTGTGGATAGAGGGGGGGGGGGGGGGGGTCTCAGCACACGTGTGCGTGCTGAAAGCGAATGAGCAGAAATCCTTGTGACGGCTGAAGCAGCAACAGTGCAGGGCAGATCCCGGGGTGCAGCAGTGAGAAAGGGAATCGGATTCATCTTGATCAAAGGCTTGCGTCAGTGACAAAGGAGCGTTTGTTTAGCCTAAGCATGACATGTATCTGAGAGCCATAAATTACAGGGGGAATTAGAGGAGTTCTGCTGGATTTCATGCTCGTGCGCCTGTCTGTCTGTCTGTCTGTCTGTCTGTTTGGGTGCAGCGCAGTGCACACGTACGTGCACGTACGTGCACAATCACACAGACCACACACATGACAGCGGTTGGGGAAGGGAACGTCAATGTGACATGATAAGTGGGAGTGGAGTGCTGTGAGCGTCGCCGTGTTTTTGTTTTTCACTGTTCAAATGTGCAATTCCTTTGCAGTACATGCGTCATTTCTGAAATTGCTTCATTTAAAAATATTTTCAGGTGTTTATTAAGAAGCCGTTACATATTAGTAAATATTCGCATTCATACAAGTCATTCAATCGAACTGTTCAAGACATTTTGCCTCTCATGAGCAGGCTTTATAAGTTTATGCTTAACGACTAGATAGGACAGACCGCTCTACTCTGAGGGGATGTGTTGTAAGGCCAACATGTGGTAGTTGCAGTGTAATAATAAAGCAGTCACAATTACAAGCTGCGCCTACATGGTGCAGAGAGCACAGAGCAGGAAGGAGACACAGAGCATGAAATTGTTCATTGTTCTGCGCGCAAGCAAATGAGTCAGAAAGTCTAGTTTTAAAAAAGGCAGACTAGACTCTGGTACTGGTTGACAATCAAGTTTGTGTTGGATCTCATCAAACTTTAACTGAGTATTCATTAAAAATAAGTAGAAATTATTAAAAATCTTAATAATTATAACTGAATGCTGGATTGTATATTCATTCATTCATTTTCTAGCGTTTATCCTCACAAGAATCGTGGGCGGTGCTGGAGTCTATCCCAGCTGTATTCGATGGAGAGGCGGGGGACACACTGGACTGGTGGCCAGCCAATCACAGGGCGCATATAGACAAACAACCATTCACACTCACATTCATACCTATGGACAATTTGGAGTCGCTAATTAACCTAGCATGTTTTTGGAATGTGGGAGGAAACCGGAGTACCCGGAGAAAACCCACGCATGCACGGGGAGAACATGCAAACTCCACACAGAGATGGCCAAGGGTGGAATTGAATCCTGGTCTGCACGCTAACCACTTCTGCACCGCGCAGCTCGCTTACCAACTCAATCAAGCCAAATGAATGTCATGTATTTGTAAGTAATTTGTATGTATTTGGGGGCCAGCCCATTTTCTACCGCTTTTTCTTCATGAGGGTCGGACGAGAGGCGGGGTACACCCTGGACTGGTCGCCAGCCAATCACAGGGCACATATAGACAAACAACCATTCACACTCACATTCATACTTTCATACAGGGAAAGAAACTTGTTTTTTTGCAGCTGTGCTGTAATAAGACCCGCTTACTTGCAGGCATACAGGGACTGCAGATAAGCCTGGATGTTTGTATTAGGTATTGTTGTTCATTCTATGATTTGGTTCTTTAAGATTCCATTATCCTCTATTCGAAACCCCTTAGAGTCGTCAGGGGGAGGATGTCTAGAATATAGACGAACAACCATTCACACTCACATTCATACCTATGGACAATTTGGAGTGGCCAATTAACCTAGCATGTTTTTGGAATGTGGGAGGAAACCGGAGTACCTGGAGAAAACCCACGCATGCACAGGGAGAACATGCAAACTCCACGCAGACATGGCCGAGGGTGGAATTGAACTCGGGTCTCCGACCTGCGAGGCCTGCGCACTAGCCTCAGGTCATTTTTGTACTGTTCTACTACCCAAAGAGCTCGGTCTCACACCCAAAGTGTACATATTATGCCGAGTCAAATGCAATTAGTTGCTGGGAAAGTTACAGCGTACTTGGGCTTACTTATGCAACCTTCCTGTCTGTCTGGATTAGATGACATTTGTTTGTTTGAAGTTCCATGCCAAAGCCATCATCTGTGTTTACTTTGCGCTGGCATGTTTGGCAAAAATGTTTCAATAGCAATTATCCGGCAATCAAAAAGTGACAGCTGAATTAAGAAAAAATAGTTGCTTAGTTGATGAGCCGTGACGCTTGATCTGATGCCTGTGGATTCTTCCAAAACCCCACCCCGAGTGTCAGTAACTCACGTTGATGAAAAGTAATGAGTGGGTATTAATTCAACCTATATATATATGTATATATATATATATATATATATATATATATATATATATATATATATATATATATATATATATATATATATATTTATTTATATTTATATTTATATTTATATTTATATTTATATTTATATTTATATTTATATTTATATTTATATTTATATTTGTTTTTGTATAGTAGGTGCAGACACATCTATTAAAAAAGAATATTATATTTATAATATATATATATAATATTATAATATATATTTATATATATATTTATTTATAATATATTCATAAATATAATATAATAATATTATATATGATAATATATATATAATATATTATATATATATATTATATATAATTACTATTATATATAATTCTGATATATAATATATATATATTTATAAATATATTCATATTTTGTACTTTTCATTCTTTTTAATAATAATAATAATAATAATAATAATAATAATAATATTATATATGATAATATATATATAATATTATATATATTATATATCATTATTATATATAATTATGATATATAATATATATATTATAAATATATATTAATATTTTTTACATTTCATTCTTTTTTAATAGACATGTCTGCACCTACTATATTATTATTATATTATTTATATATTATATATATATAATTTATTATTATTATATATAATATATACATAATGTTATTATATTATATATATTATTTATAAATATATTCATATTTTGTACTTTTCATTCTTTTTTAATAGATGTGTCTGCACCTACTATACTAAAACAATTTCCTAGTATGTGTTTGATCATACCTGGCAATAAACCTTTTCTGATTCTGATTCAGATTCAGATTCAGATTCAGATTCTGATTCTATAAGTCAGAACATTGCTGGGTTTGGGTTGCTGACCAATCCAAAGTGTTTTCAAGTGGCTTTTAAAATAATCTTCTTCTTTTACTGGCAGGTTGAAGAAAAGAAAAAACAAAAAAAAGTATAATGAATTTAAAAATGTGTAGCCAAGATTTTGACAAATAGTTTGAACACTTTTGACTGTCAAGCTGTTAATTTATGACCGTCCAAACTTCCAAGTGTTTACCTTGGAAGCTTAACACAGAGAGGCCCACAGCTCTCGGAGGTTGACGGTTCAATGAAATATGATGGCAAGCTGCGCTATTTATTTATTTATTTCTTTCCATGCCTGGCGCTTTCACAGCCCTATTTGTTTTAATCCTCGTGAGTGTTGTAGAAGAAACTGATTCCTGTTCACATTAATAAAAATAATATTTTGCACAGCCAGCCCTAATGGTCAAAATGTCACATCTATGACTCTTTTCTTTGTCCAAAGCCACAGACATAAAACTCAACAAGCTGCTCTTATATTTGCTTCACTCAGAGCAGCCAAGGACAAAGCTTTATTTAGTTAGTCCTGCCTTGACTCACTGGTGGACGCTACTATATTTTGGACTTACAGTCAGTGCCATAACATGAACACACTTGGATTAATGCCATCATACTTTCTCCTTACAATATTTTTATATTATTAAAAAGGACCGCTTTTCCTACTTTTCTGACCTTTAAATGTAGTTAGAATGTTGTTAAATGATGCCAAAGTTTCAGATAATGAGGTTTCTTTATTTGGAAGTGAGTCCTGAAAAAAGATTGAGATGGCTCAAAATGCTTGGTTTCAGTAGGCGGGGTCAAAGTGTTGTTTTGTGATGTCACAGAGGGCCAGGCTTCCATATGGGTGTGGCTGTAGGCTTTAAAAAACAAGGCTTTGGAGGGAATGGCTTATATTTGGTATGTATTTGTTCTCTCATCTGACACTCGGGGGGCGGCACGACGATCGAGTGGTTAGCGCACAGACCTCACAGCTAGGATACCAGGGTTCAATTCCACCCTCTCTGTGTGGAGTTTGTATGTTCTCCCCGCGCATGCGTGGGTTTTCTCCGGGTACTCCGGTTTCCTCCCACATTCCAAAAACATGCTAGGTTAATTGGTGACTCCAAATTGTCCATAGGTATGAATGTGAGTGTGAATGGTTGTTTGTCTATATGTGCCCTGGCTGGCCACCAGTCCAGGGTGTGCCCCGCCTCTCGCCCAAAGACAGCTGGGATAGGCTCCAGCACCCCCTGCGACCCTAGTGAGGATAAGCGGTAGAAAATTAATGAATGAGTCGGAAAAGATTGTAATGGATACGTTTACCAGAGCACGCTTGTGTATGAGTGTGTTTAAACCGTGTTGTCTTTTACATGTTTTTCTCAGCCAATCACAGGGCACATATAGACAAACAACCATTCACACTCACATTCATACCTATGGACAATGTGGGAGTAAACCGGAGTACTCGGAGAAAACCCACGCATGCACAGGGAGAACATGCAAACTCCACACAGAGATGGCCGAGGGTGGAATTGAACCCTGGTCTCCTAGCTGTAAGGTCTGCATGCTAACCACTCAACCACCGCGCAGCCCTTTATAAATTATTGTCTATGTAAAAATTTGCTGTCTCTTCGGGATCTCTGTGTAAAAAAAATGTGATTACAAAAAAAAATCATGCAACTACTTCTTAAAGTCATAGATGCTTTTCATTGACCAATGTGCCCATTTCAATGACGCAACAACTTTCAATCTCTGGATGACATTAATGCACAATGTCTGCACAAAAAACATCCCCAGTCTGACTTTAAAGCAGCGGTCTCAAACATGCGGCCCGCGGGTCAAATGTAGCCCGCAGGACACTAGTTTGAGGCCCCCACCTTGATATGAAAGTTTAATGTTAGTGCGGCCCGCGCAAGTTTGATATGGATGCTGTATGGTATCATGTACCCAGAAAAAATTATTACGTTTGATTCATGTTCATGTTAAAGGTTAAATAACTGTTAATAGTTATCCTCCCTATCCGTGTGGAAGTGGTAAGTTTTTGGCTATTTAAGTTTAAAGGAAATAACTTGAAGGCTACCGTTTAGGTCGCTAGCTCTCTAGTTTGCGAGTTAGCATGTGTCTCAAGACCCTGCAGTTGCGCAATATGTTGTAAATAAAAAGAGTATAAATGTGACTATAGTCGTGTTTTGTCATGTCTACAGGGCTCTAATAATGCTTTGTTCATTTTAATCTGAAAAAAATAATTTGTCTACCCACCAACTATATGTGGTTTCTTAAGTTTTTATTATTATTATTATATTTATTTATTACTGATTGATTGATTTTCTTTATTCTTGATTTGTTTATTTTTTTTCATTTTATTTTGTGTAGAAAAATAAAAATTAAGATATTTGAGAACAGTGGAATGTTTTATCAGAGCTTTTATTGTAGAAAATTGGAACCAAAGCGAAGTTTTTTTAATTTTTTTGTTTTTAATAAATGCGTTTTTTGGTTGTTTTTTTTTGGAAAACCTGATGCGGCCCAGTCTCACCCAGACCCGAGCTCCAGTGGCCCCCAAGTTAAATTGAGTTTGAGACCCCTGCTTTAAAGAGACATTCACAGACAGGAAATCCCACAAACTTCACTTTTGTGATTTTGGAAATACTGAAATTCTTTTCTTCTTCATCTGTGAAAAAAAAGCCTCAGAAGCTCTTTATCTCGCCGTTTTGCTCACATCGCATCGCTCTCTCCCCCTTCCGTCCTATTCTTTTTCTGGGATCAGTCCCCTCTGAAGCGTTTGACTGAAAACATGTGCTCCTTAATCACCACGGTGACAGTCCCTTGCCCTCTGCGTTTGTTGCCTCTGCGCCACGGCAACAATAAAGGCAAGGTCATGCTTGGTGTCAGCTTCGGGTGCGATGCTGGAAGGAGACGACTGAAAGGAAGACGGCAAGAAAAAAAACAGATTTTTATGTACTTATTCTTCAACCTAAGAGATATCGTGCATGTGTTTATTTCATCAGGATTGAGGTTAGCAGGGCAGTCCCATGACCCTTTGACCCTGGGGGACCCTGTGCTTCTGTTTGTCTGGTAGATTGACAAATGAAGGAGTAGGCAGCAGGGGGTTGTGTGTGTTTACTTGTGGAAGAGTGAGATGGAGTTTTTGCATTTATTTGTATGTGTGAGTGTGCTTTTTTTTTGGAAGAGTCCACTTTGGTTTGGATTGTTTAAAAATGGAACAAACAGGTGTAGGCCTGTCGGTTACAATAGTCACATTTCAGCATGTGATGGCATGCTTTGTTGTATGCGTGTGTGTGTGTGTGTGTGTGTGTGTGTGTGTGATTTGGAATTCTTGCGGAGTTCACGGTAAGGCCAGGCCCCATGGCGCAATGCGGGGGAGAGCCCATTAATTACAGAGCGGTGACACTGGGACAGCCGGGGCCTGTAATTGATGCCTCCTTTGCGGCAGGAGAGGCGCTCAGTCAGGCAGCAAAGGGAAAGGGGGGTCATACCATGCAGACAGGCCAGGAAGGTTGATGGTGGTTTGGAATTGGGTAATAGTACACGTAAGAAGGCGTGTATCTTAAAATATTGTGCTGTGATTAGGTGGCACATAAAAAAACACAATTACTTTAAAGGGGATCTGTTATGCTCATTTTTTGTCACTTTGTATTGAGTTGTGGACTATAGATCTTCCACAACCTGCACCTATTCCATTGTATTTTATCTGATTTCATTGTTCCTGCTAAAATGGTCTTGGAGCCCGCCCCCCCAAGCATGCCCACTCAGCTGTGGTTGGTCACACTCCCAAGTGCTCATGGAGACTTCCGGATAGTTGCCAAACCCAACTTTATCGGAGTTGCTAAAAGGTACAGGACTTGATAATAAACGGCACTTTGTATTGAGTTGTGGACTATACATAGATCTTCCACAATCTGCACCTATTCCAACAGTATTTTATCTGATTTCGTTGTTCCCGCTAAAATGGTCTTGGAGCCCGCCCCCCAAGCATGACCACTCCGCTTTGGTTGGTCACACTCCCAAGTGCTCATGAGGACTTCTGGATAGTTGCCAAACCCAGTCTTTGTTTTGGTATTTCTTGCCAAAATAAATGCCACTTTTCAAGCGGGGATATACCAAAAATTCACACTTTGTAATGTTTTTTTGTTTTTTAAAAAGATAATAACCCCAATCAGAGTAAAACAACAACAAAAAACAGTAGTGGAAGCTTTGATATTACTGTTTTTTAATATTCCACTGGTCAAAATGGCGCTGAGAGTCAAAAAGCAATAGCAGTTGTTGAGATGAATTTTTTTCTCCCGAAATAAGCGCCTTTTTTCAAGGAGGGATATACCAAAAATTCACACTTTGTAATGTTTTTTTGTTTTTTAAAAAGATAATAACCCCAATCAGAGTAAAACAACAACAAAAAAACAGTAGTAGAAGCTTTGATATTACTGTTTTTTAATGTTTCCTCCGGTCAAAATGGCGCTGAGAGTCAAAAAGCAAAAGCAGTTGTTAATACAAATTTTTTTTTCCCGAAATAAGTGCCCTTTTTTCAAGGAGGGATATACCAAAAATTCACACTTTGTAAAGTTTTTTTGTTTTTTAAACAGATAATAACCCCAATCAAAGTAAAACAACAAAAAAAAAACAGTAGTAGAAGCTTTGATATTACTGTTTTTTAATGTTTCCTCCGGTCAAAATGGCGCTGAGAGTCAAAAAGCAAAAGCAGTTGTTAATACAAATTTTTTTTTCCCGAAATAAGTGCCCTTTTTTCAAGGAGGGATATACCAAAAATTCACACTTTGTAAAGTTTTTTTGTTTTTTAAACAGATAACAACCCCAATCAGAGTAAAACAACAACAAAAAACAGTAGTGGAAGCTTTGATATTACTGTTTTTTAATATTTTCTCTGATCAAAATGGCGCTGAGAGTCAAAAAGCAAAAGCAGCTGTTAATACAAATTTTTTTTTTCCGAAATAAGTGCAGTTTTTTCAAGGAGGGATATACCAAAAATTCACACTTTCTAATGTTTTGTTTTGTTTTTTAAAAAAGATAATAACCCCCAATCAGTAAAACAACAAAAAAAACAGTAGTAGAAACTTTGATATTACTGTTTTTTAATATTTTTTCTGATCAAAATGGCGCTGAGAGTCAAAAAGCAAAAGCAGTTGTTAAGAAATTTTTTTTTTCCCCCGAAATAAGCGCCTTTTTTCAAGGAGGGATATACCAAAAATTCACACTTAGTAAAGTTTTTTTGTTTTTTAAACAGATAATAACCCCAATCAGAGTAAAACAACAACAAAAAACAGTAGTGGAAGCTTTGATATTACTGTTTTTTAATATTTTCTCTGGTCAAAATGGCGCTGAGAGTCAAAAAGCAATAGCAGTTGTTGAGATGAATTTTTTTCTCCCGAAATAAGTGCCTTTTTTCAAGGAGGGATATACCAAAAAATCACACTTTCTAATGTTTTTTTTTGTTTTTTAAAAAGATAATAACCCCAAATCAGAGTAAAACAACAACAAAAAAACAGTAGCTTTGATATTACTGTTTTTGAATGTTCCCTCAGGTCAAAATGGCGCTGAGCGTCAAAAAGCAAAAGCAGTTGTCGAGACAAATGTTCTATGACATTTGGTTAAAGCTTTTGCTACTTTGAGCTCTCCTGTCTTCTCTACCCACACTACATCGCTTACAGTTGATTGATGATCACACATGTATTATCCACCATGACCCCCTTCACTGGTGGAACATCTGTTCAAATATTCCCTGTGACGAATGAAGTAGTTCCATCAACTATTGAGGGCATTTCATCACACTGCAGGGGATATATATTGTGATTTTTTGAACACTACCTTATATTATATAATGGTATTCTATATATTACTTGAATCTATGTAGCATTTTCAGTACATTTGGCAACTGCTTCATTGTACCTGCCTCACCAGATACTATAATATTCTATTCACCTTTATTATTATTATTATTTATAGAATTTCAATATACAATCCAGAATTCAGTTATAATTATTAAGATTTTTAATAATTTATATTTATTTTTAATGAATACTCAGTTAAAGGTTGATGAGATCCAAAAAAAAAAAAAACTTGATTGTTAACCAATACAGGGTCTAGTCTGCTTTTTGTCACCTGGGATAGGCTCCAGCTCATCCATGACACTAAACAACATAAGCAGTAAAAAAAAAGGAATGGATTATGCGTTCTTATAAGTCTGCTGTTTGTATTAAAAATAATTTAGTAAATTAACAACATATCAGACAAAAGCTTTAATCCAAGTGTACCAATGTTCATTCTACAGGGCCTTTTAAAAAATTAAAAAAAAATTTTTTTACATAAAATAAATCATTAAATTAAAGATTTTACAGGCTTCAAAGGCCCTCTGCTTATTGTAAAAAAAAATTTTTTTTTTTAGATATTACACTAATTTGCACAAAGCTAATATGTGGATGTTTGATTTCGATGGTTTAGAATATATTAACCTGCACTGGATGAATAAAATTTATGAAAGTTGCCCCCCCTCAGCCTTCAATTTTTTTTTTATGCGGCCGTCCCTGGCAAAAGTTTGGACACCCTTGCTTTAAGGGTCAGTCAAATGAAGAGTGCGTCCTGCTGTCAGCATGAAGAAGAGCAATGGGCTGCCAGACAGATGGACCCCTCCTTGCCAGGGTCCTTTCACTTCCTGTGGTTGTCCTTTGATCCGCCTGATGACTAATGACCGCCTTGTGAAGAGCAAGGCAAGGCAGACACGGGATCCCTCTGTATGTGTTTGTGTATGTATGAGAGCGGGCTTTTACATGCAGCACAGGGGGGTGGGGGTGGGGGGGGGGTCTCTTTAGAGGCTTTCAGTGGCCCCTCCATCCCCCACCCTGTAGCAGCAGAAGATGAAGAGGAGGAGAAGAGGTGTCTGAGGAGACAGGGGTGATTGAGAGAGGACAGAGAGGGAGGTCAGACATGGGGCAACAGGAGACAAATGTCAGTAACCCACACACTGTGACGGCATACACAAATACCCCGTAGGTGAACTGTGATATCCACTAAAAAGGAAGTTTAAACCGTACTATGAAAAGAATGAAGAGTTAAAAATCTAAATGAACAATTTACATAAAATACTGGTCAGAGGAAAGGACATAGGTAGAACAACTAAGGAATAAAAACAATAACATTCATTCATTCATTCATTTTCTACTGCTTTTCCTCACGAGGGTCGCATAGGGTGCTGGAGCCTATCCCAGCTGTCTTTGGACGAGAGGCGGGGTACACCCTGGACTGGTTGCCAGCCAATCACAGGGCACATATAGACAAACAACCATTCACACTCACATTCATACTTTCATACAGGTAAAGGAAGGGTCATTTTTTGCAGCTGTGCTGTAATAAGACCCGCTTACTTGCAGGCATACAGGGACTGCAGATAAGCCTGGACGTCTGTATTAGGTATTAACGATCTGGTTCTCATTGTATGATTTGGTTCTTTAAGATTCCCTTATCCTCTATTCGAAACCCACTTAGAGTCGTCAGGGGGAGGATTTCTACAATATAGACAAACAACCATTCACACTCACATTCATACCTAATTCCCAGGTGGCTCATATTAAAAGAAAAGGCAGTGAAATGTTTCTTTCATCATATATTTACTGTTTAATCCTCAAAAGGCTTTCCACCGGATCGCATCTTCTAAAGCCGTTGTGTGTGTGCACCACTGTGGAAGCCTGTTTCCAGTCTTTGCTTGTAGCGGAGGTCATTTAATGATAGTACTATGAAAACACAGTACGGACACACTTGTTAACATGACCCCCTTTCCAAAGATTACTTTATTTTGTTTTGTTTGTTTATCATAATATTATGAAATAAAAAGTAATGTATTTTCACTTTAATATTTTAACGCTATGCAACTAAAATGACAAAATTTTATTTTTATTAATTAATTTTAATATTAATTAAATTTAAATAAAACAAATTCTTTTTTCTTGTAATATTTGTAATTGATTTTTGTACAGTTTTTTGAAAAGGTCATTTGAAAAAAAAAATTCAGTTAAAATTCAGACTCTATTTAGAATGCACAGAGTTGTGTTCACGTCTGATATAAGGACTGTAGATGATGTGAAAAATTCCAAGTTTTTGTTTGTTTCTCATAATATTATGCAATAAAAAGTAATGTATTTTCAGTTTAATATTTTATCACTATTGTTTTATTTAAATAATATTTTTATTATAATATATATTTTTATATATAAAATAATATATTATATTATATTAATATAATATATATAATAATATATATAAAATTATTTTTTAATTAATTAATTTTAATATTAATTATTTTTAAATAAAACAATTTCTTGTTAGAATATGACTTTTTTCTCTTAATGTTTTTAAGTGATTTTTGTACAGTTTTTTGTGATTTGCATGGTATTAACAATGGTCATTTGAAAAAAAAAAAGTTAAAAAAGTTAAAAAGGACTAGTACATGATGTGCAAAATTCCAAGCTGAGAGTGGACATGTTTTTTTAACTAACCTAATTTTCCAAAGATTACAACTTTATTTTGTTTTGTTTGTTTCTCATAATATTATGGAATAAAAAGTAATGTATTTTCACTTTAATATTTTAAGACTATTATTTTATTTAAATAATATTTTTATTATAGTATTTTAATTTAAATAATATATATTTAAATAATATATATGTAATTATTTTTAATTAAACAAATTCTTGTTAGAATGTGATTTTTTTCTCTTCATGTTTTTAAGTGATTTTTGTACATTTTTTTGTGATTTGCATGGAATCGACAATGGTCATTTGAAAAAAAAAATTCATGGAAGTTTTTAATGGTGTTTTTTTTTTAAGTGTGTGTACACGTTCCGTTTGCAAAGAATACAGAAGTATGGAGTCCCTGTGAAAAAGTGAAATGTGAGAAAAAAGAAATGAGAACCAGGTGTGTGAAGAATGGGGCTAAGGTGGAACTGACGGAAAGCGTAGGCGGTTGGTGACGGCTGACCTAAGCAAAAGGCTAACAGGTCAGTCAGAGGTCAGAGTGTACAAGTGGGGAAGGGGGGTAGTGAAGGTGAGACGGTGAATCTAGCGTACAGAGGGAAGGGGGGGGGTGGTGCAGTGTGATTTATTAGTTTAAACAGGTCACCTCTCAGCTAGTTGCCAAGGGGAAGTGACCCCATGCTTGCCTCTGATTGGCTGACCGTTCAGCCAGCGATCCGCTTTAGCCACTTTCTCTTTGGTTAACTGCTGTGTTTCATGTGGATTCATCGCTCTGGAACCAAATGAGTGACAGTGCTGCTTTGGTGGGATGTCTTTATCTCGCCAATTACTGTAGCCGGGCCTTTTGTTGCCTTCCTGCCAGCCCTTGGGAGAGATCACACGGGCTGTCAGTCAGAGGCGCCTTCCCACAGAGACACAGAGTGATTGACAAGCGCACCGATTGACAGATTGCTGCTGTGGCTATGAGTGTAGTGTAAATGACGGTTGCTGTTTCAGCATGGGGCATTTTGTTATATATTCACGATCCTGAAAATAAGGCTTTGAAACTGGCCTCCTGACTGTTTGACCAACATGCCAACCACTGTAACACCGTGCGGCGGGGCTTTAAATTTAATGGTGACAAAAGTGGTCGACCATGTATGTCCACGGTGACTTAAGTGGGTATTTTTTAGTAGTAACTTTTTTCTAGCGAGAGCCACATGCTGAAAAATAAAAGGAAATAAAAAGAGCCACTTTGATGTGAACCAACATACTGGATATAGATATGCTCAGAAGTCATATACTATATATTTCAAGAAAAACACTGCTTCTCAGCTTTTTGTTGGAGGTGAAAACGTGTATTATTCGTATTCGTATAATTTGCCTTTTTTTTTTTTTTTTACCATTTTTACTGTTTTTTTTCCTCCAAAATATTTCAACTTTTTTCTTAAATAAACTTCAGAAATTTTCTTCTCGTAATAGTTGACTGAATATTTGAATATTCACACTTTATACCCATAATATTATAACATTTTCTTCAACCTAATTTTCCAAAGATTAAAACTTTATTTTGTTTTGTTTGTTACACTCTAATATTTTAGCACTATGCAACTAAAATGAATAAAAATCATTTAAATTAATTAATTTTAATATTATTTTGTATTTATTTATTTAATTTTATTTTTTATTATTTATTTCAATTGTATTTTTTATGGTTTTTATTTTTAAATTTTTATTTTTTAATTTTTAATTTTTAATTTTTAATTTTTAATTTTTAATTTTTAATTTTTAATTTTTAATTTTTAATTTTTACACACAAGCACATAATAATAATAATAATAATAATAATAATAATAATAATAATAATAATAATTATTATTATTATTATTATTATATTATTATAATTATTATTAGAACTATTATGATTATTATAATTATTATATTAATGCTAATTATTATGTTAATTATATATAATATTATTGTTATATTTGCATATTTTACATAATAATAATATAATAATTATTATAATATTTTATTATTTTTAAAATATTTAAATATAAATATAAAATAATAAATAATAATAGCAGATTGCATGACAATTTTACAGATACAATAATACCAGGTGGACTGTTACGTGTAAAATATATAGTCTGCCCCCCCCCCCCCTGTAAATTTTGTCATATCAATGCGGCCCGCGAGTCAAAAAGTTTGCCCACCCCTGCCCTAAACCCCTTTAACCCTTCACTGACTGTATCTTTTGTAAATCTTTTGTCTTAATTGTTACTTACTTAAACTCGTAACTCATTTACACCACTTCCCAAAATGTTTTCAACCTGAATCAAATACATTTTTTACGAACTTTGAGGTGCAGTGCAAATATCAGGCAAAAATAAGCTAACAAAAGTTCCTGGAAATGTTGCTGGAAAAGGGGATAATCGTTTTGCAAAGAAAGTGGAGCACCTCAACTCTTTGACTAAACAGTCAGTGAATGATGGCTTTGCACCAGGAGGGTCCCAACCCTTCCTACAAAAGCCACACCTTTTGACATTCAAATCAATAAACTCAGCCTGCAATTTGTCCCCAGGACTGGAGTGAACTTTTAACACTGACAACTGTGCTTTGAAGAAAGCAAATATGATCCACCCCTCTTAAAACGTTTATCGGGAAGGCAGCGGCAGCAGCACAGTGTCTAAACACTTGCAGATGATTTATCACCCACAGGGTCCTCCGGCGTGGGTTAAAAGCAGATGAGGAGCAAACTAGTCTGGATCAAAGATAAACACAAATAAATCTTGTGGAAAAAAAAAAAAAAAAGTGGGAGAGAAGCGGGCAGCGGGCCTGGAAGGATGTGGAAATGGGAGGCGGAGGCTAAGAAGGGGAGTGGTGGTTATTTGATTTATGAGCCTTTTGGTATTTAAATCACCCACCATACAACAGCCCTTTTTTTGTGAAACCATGTGCCGTGTTCCTGCTTTGGTTTAACCCCTGGATGGTCACTCTGATATTCTGGGTTGCATTTTTAACCTTGAATAGCCAATCAAATGCTTTCCCTTCATTTCCTCCGAGCGGGAATCATGTTAGAAAAAGACAACTTATGGTTTGAAGCCCTTTTGTACTGGTACCAGAAGGTTTAGTGCATTTTATTTTAATATATACATTAGCCACGTTTACATGAGGAGTTTTTCTCTTTCCGAATGACCTTTCCGAAAGCAATGGTATCCATGGAAAGGAATATTCCAATGGCGTGTCTACATGCGCCGCTATAATCAACCAGAATAGTCAATAGGGCATGCCCAGTAAAACGTAAACATCAACATCACGTGATACCGACTTCCTGGAGTTTTTCTTTCACTTGTTGGAATAACTCCGTATTTCCAGTTTTTCCTTCGTCCGGTCTTGGAATTTAGTTTGAATCAAAAACAAACTTTCCTTAGCAGTTCAGTGCTGATTGCTCGCCTCCATTTTTTAAAACTGAAGAACGTCTGGAGCTGCGTGTTACGTCATATCTCAGCATTCGTTGAAAGAACGCACCCGGGAACAAAAAAAAAAAGATAAAGTTCAATCTTGCTAATATTTTATAATTAAGCTCGGCACATGTTTTTATATAGATATGTATTTTCTTTTTGAATAAAAGTGGACTTGTGAATGGCGTATAGAAGGGTTTAGATTCTGTTCCACAGATGGCGCTAATGCACACCAAAGCTGCTTGCCAACCGCCAATAAACAACAGAAGAAGAAGAAGAACGCAGTCTGACAACTTTTCCGTTTGAGCGGGTACAAGATACCTCAATCGAACACACTGACACCTAGTGACCAGTGTCGAAAATTACATACCACAATTTGAATGCATCTTCTGAATGCCTTGTATTGGTATTTTACTTCATGTAGCAACTTTGTATGTTGACGGAAGTTTATGGTTAAAAATATGTAAATGATGCTTAAATATGCTCCGGGTACTTCGGCTTACTCCCACATTCCAAAAACATGCTAGGCTAAAATTGGCGACACCAAATTGTCTAAATTGTCTAAATTTAGATTCTGTTCCACAGATGGCGCTAATGCACACCAAAGCTGCTTGCCAACCGCCAATAAACAACAGAAGAAGAAGAAGAACGCAGTCTGACAACTTTTCCGTTTGAGCGGGTACAAGATACCTCAATCGGATTGGGGAAAGGAATATTCCACAACCTGGGAATCCCATTATATATTCATTCGGATTGGCACTTTTTTTTTCGGAATGTGGTGTATACAAAGGTTACATTCTTTCCGTTTGAGCAAATAACCTGAATGGAATTGGAATATTTGGGTCCATGTAAACGTGACTAATGAATCCCATGGGAAGGACTTATTTGTGTTCTGAACTGTTATTAATAAAGTTTAGATCAGTTGTACTTCTTGAAAATTTCAAACCCTTTATTTTTGGAATACTTGGTACAGCCCGTACTGCACCTACATAGACCCCCAAGTGAGTTTCAGTTTGAGACCCCTGGGTTACAGGGTGTCAAAAATGATGTCACGATGACCGCCAAGCCATGAAAGAACGGCTATGTTTAATTTTCTTGAAGTGTGAGAGAACAGAAGGAAGGAAAGAGACGTCTGGAAGGCAACAAGGGAGGGAGGGAAGGCGGTGAATGAGCAATATATGAGTGTTGAGAGAGAGAGAGAGGGAAAAAAAAAAAAGGAAAGAACGCCAAGGCTTCAGGTTTGATGTGGGCGTTTTTTTTTTTTTTTGACAGCTATAATTCTCCAGCCTACAGAATTTCATCAACACAAGTTGTGTTAAAGCCGTGCCGCAGGGGCTGCGGCCCTTTCAAGTTCCCAATCTCTGACAGGTAGATTTATTAGTCCTGAAATTTGTACAGATCAGGCATCACTCATGGCAAACTGTCAAAGTGTCAAGGCTGAAATGTTCCTGCAGGGGCCCTTTTTGCTTTTTTTTTTTTCGAGGCTTTTTTTTCTGTGGGACAGAAGGTTTCTACCCAGCAATCCAGCATGAAACATTATCGCTGTGTGAGCCAGAGAATTCAGAACCCACTTAAGTCATCTTATCCAAACATTTTTGACATCAAGAGGAAATAAAGAGTGGCATAAATCATGAAGAAGAACATTTGTCAAAGATAAGCTGCAAAAAAAATGACTTTTTTTTAGCACGCATATGTCTACCAGCTATTGCTCGGTTACATTTTTCTGGTTATTCTCCAAACTTTAGCAAGCTCGAGTCACAAAAGTAAGCTCTACAGAGGAGGGTGGAGAAGGCATAAATTAGGTGGAGGTGCTGAGTGACACACGCGGAAAAAAGGAGGAGGTAAACAGGGCATGTGGAGGTTAACGCCACACTGCTAGATTTATGACCTGCTGCTCAACAAAACAAAAGAAGTCAAAATGGAGGAGAGCAGGAACAGGTTGGATGGAGGAAGAGCCGGGGCCTGGTCCGGTGCTGAGTGGACTCTCTTGGCTGCCTTCAGCTGCGACATCTGGATCTGATACTTCAGAGTTAATTAGTCATATTGAGGTTGTCTGAAGATAAATCCATCATCCGCCAAAGAACACAAACATTTTGAGAAATGAAAGGAAGTGAGGTGACGCGTCGCCTCATGTTAAAATAAATCATTTCAACATGATTTAAAAATGAGCGGTCAGTGTTAGTGGAGTGGATACCTTGTCTCTGCATTTTAAGTGGGAGACGTTCCACTCCGGTATGTTGGAAAAGTAAAGAACATTTTGAGGCTGCGTGCTAGTAACTCTAGTAATTTTTGTAGTTAGAGCATGGAAAACCTGTTTGCAACCTTATACTGTTACATTATTAAAGCCGGGCTGCACGGTGGGCATGTGGTTAGCACACAGACCTCAAAGCTAGGAGACCAATTCCACCCTCTGCCATTTCTGTGTGGAGTTTGTTCTCCCCATGCATGCGTGAGTTTCCTCCCTTATTCAAAAAACATGCTCGGTTAATTGGCGACTCCATATTGTCCATAGGTATGAATGTGAGTGTGAATGGTTGTTTGTCTATATTGTAGAAATCCTCCCCCTGAGGACTCTTAGTGGGTTTCGAATAGAGGAATCTTAAAGAAACAAATCATAGAATGAGAACCAGATCGTTTATTCCTGGCAACAACACCTAATACAGTCTGCAGTCCCTGTATGCCTACAAGTAAGCGGGTCTTATTACAGCGCAGCTGCAAAAAAAAAGCACCCTTCCTTTCCCTGTTCGGCCTTTTATACATTCAAGATTGTGTAAGAGACTGGAGTCCTGGACCAGATTGTTTATTCCTGGCAACAACACCTAATACAGTCTGCAGTCCCTGTATGCCTACAAGTAAGCGGGTCTTATTACAGCACAGCTGCAAAAAAAAGCACCCTTCCTTTCCCTGCCCGGCCTTTTATACATTCAAGATTGTGTAAGAGACTGGAGTCCTGGACCAGATCATTTATTCCTGGCAACAACACCTAATACAGTCTGCAGTCCCTGTATGCCTACAAGTAAGCGGGTCTTATTACAGCGCAGCTGCAAAAAAAAGCACCCTTCCTTTCCCAGCCTGGCCTTTTATACATTCAAGATTGTGTAAGAGACTGGAGTCCTGGACCAGATCAGCTTTCGCCACTGCCCTGTGATTGGCTGGTCACCAGTCCAGGGTGTACCCCACCTCTTGCCTGAAGACAGCTGGGATAGGCTCCAGCACCCCCGCGACCCTCGTGAGGATAAGCTGTAGAAAATAAATAAATGAATGAATTATTAAAGCCATCTGGACATTACATAACACCCCTACAGTTACCTGTATGCTCATATTACCCAAAAAAAGTATCCATAATAAGACTCTTGTGCTCATGTGTGTTCCAATAAATGTGTTCCAAATGCGTGGACGGAATTGGTCTTAAGTCTCGTCTTGGGCACCACAAGTTGGATCTGGCCCTCGGACCTCAGTGACCACGCTGGAGAGTAAATTTGGATGAGGTCCGAGATGTATTTGGGGGCCAGCCCATTTTCTATCGCTTTTTCCCCATGAGGGTCGGACAAGAGGCGGGGCCACCCTGGACTGGTTGCCAGCCAATCAAAGGGCACAAACAACCATTCACACTCACATTCATACTTTCATACAGGTAAAGGAAAGGTCCTTTTTTGCAGCTGCGCTGTAATAAGACCCGCTTACTTGCAGGCCTACAGGGACTGCAGATAAGCCTGGATGTCTGTATTAGGTATTGTTGCCAGGAATAAACAATCTGGTTCTCATTCTATGATTTGGTTCTTTAAGATTCCCTTATTCTCTTTTCGAAACCCACTTAGAGTCGTCAGGAGGAGGATTTCTACAATATAGACAAACAACCATTCACACTCACATTCATACCTATGGACAATTTGGAGTCGCCAATTAACCTAGCATGTTTTTGGAATGTGGGAGGAAACCGGAGTACCCGCCGAAAACCCACGTATGCACGGGGAGAACATGTAAACTCCACACAGATATGACCGAGCGTGGAATTGAACCCTGGTCTCCTAGCTGTGAGGTCTGCGCGCTAACCACTCGACCCGATATTACCCAAAATAGTATCCATAATCAGACACTTGTGCTCATGTGTGTTCCAATAAATGTGTTCCGGAATTGTAGTTCAGATTTTAGTTGTCTGGATTCCATAACGCGAACAGCAACTCATGACATTTGAGATGTCATTGAATGCATCAGCGTGAATCATCCTTTGAAACATCGTTGAAATGGTCACTTTAACGTCCGAGCTGTAAGGTCTGCGCGCTAACCACTCGACCACCGTGCAGCCCATTTTTTTGTACATTGTACTCTAAAATAAATTATGCACATTTTCACTTCTTCTCAAATTTTTCAAAAAATGACAAAACCAATGATCATATCTGAAAAGATAATTTAAGATACAAAAAGGAGGTTTGAAAAAGACCAATTACCCTCTTGGGAATGGGAGTTCAGATTTTAGTTATCTGGATTTTATAAAGCGAACAGCAATTTGAGATTTGATTTGAGATGTCATTGAATGCATCCTTTGAAACATCGTTGACATGGTCACTTTAACGTCTACATTTTCTTATTAATGCACACTGAAATTGTATCAAAGAGCAGTTCAGGTGAAGTACATAATACAATGGATTAAGTCAGCCTAGTGGTGAGGATTGAGTAAAAAAAAAAAAAAAAAAAAAAAACTATGACTGGCAACCAAAAATGGTGTCTGTCAAAAAGAAAAAAGGAAAGATGAAAGAACATGTCAAAGGAGCGATGATATCTCTTCTAAGCCTGGGGCAAATACAGGAACATGCACATCCACACATGAGCTCACTCACGCACACCAACACACCCTATGACAGCGTTTTAATAAAACCTGTCCGACACCCCCTCCTTGGGTAAGGTGTGAGTGATGGCCTGGGTAGATTCCAAGCTGAGATGCGTATGAAACACACACAAAGGTGAACACAGACAGACAGACAATAGCCAGGATGGGTGACACCCATGCCATTTATACACGTGTGGATAGTAGAGATGTGTCAAAACTTGTGAGGGATCTACTGAATCGTCACTCGAGTGTACTCATCTGGTTCACATGTAATTAATTTCACAACTGTTATTCTAACATTGAATTTCGGTAAATACTCTTGTGTCACTGACTCACGAGTACTTGATAAAAACTCTTTCGTCACTGAGTCACAGGTACTCAACAAAGACTATTTTATCACTAAATCATGGGTACTTGACAAAGACTGTTCTTTCACTGACTCATGGGTGCTAGACAAAAAACTCTTGTGTCACAGACTCTCTTGTACTTGACAAAGACTTCAGTTTCTTTGATTCACGGGTACTCAACAAAGACTCGTGTTTCACTGACTCATGAGTACCTAATGAAGACCCCAGCTTCATGTATTCAAGAACTCGTGTTTCACTGACTCACGGGTACTCAACAAAGATTTCAATTTCACTGATCCATGGGTACTTGAAAAAGATTTGTGTTTCACAGACTCACAAGTGCTCGACAAAAACTCAAGTTTCTTTGATTCACGGGTGCTCAACAAAGACTCGTGTTTCACTGACTCATGAGTACTTGATGAAGTCTCCAGCTTCATGTATTCAAAGATGCGAGATTTACCGACTCACGGGTACTGAACCAAGATGTTAATTTCACAGAGTCATGGGTACTTGAAAAAGATTTGTGTTCACAGACTCACGGGTCCTCGACAAAGACTCAAGTTTCATTGATTCACAAGTGCTCAGCGAAGACTGATCTTTCACTGACTCATGGGTGCTAGACAAAAACTCTTGTGTCACAGACTCTCTTGTACTTGTTGACAATGAGTTCAGTTTCTTTGATTCACAGGTGCTCAACAAAGACTCGTGTTTCACTGACTCATGAGTACCTAATGAAGACCCCAGCTTCATGTATTCAAGAGCTCGTGTTTCACTGACTCACGGGTACTCAACAAAGATTTCAATTTCACTGATCCATGGGTACTTGAAAAAGATTTGTGTTTCACAGACTCACAAGTGCTCGACAAAAACTCAAGTTTCTTTGATTCATGGGTGCTCAACAAAGACTCGTGTTTCACTGACTTATGAGTACTTGATGAAGTCTCCAGCTTCATGTATTCAAAGATGCGAGATTTACCGACTCACGGGTACTGAACCAAGATGTTAATTTCACAGAGTCATGTGTTTCACTGACTCATGAGTACTTGATGAAGACCCCAGCTTCGTGTATTCAAGAACTTGTGTTTCACTGACTCATGAGTACTTGATGAAGACTCCAGCTTCATATATTCAAAGATGCATGTTTCACCGACTCACGGGTACTGAACCAAGATTTTAAAGTCATGGGTACTTGAAAAAGATTTGTGTTTCACAGACTCACAAGTGCTCGACAAAAACTCAAGTTTCTTTGACTCACGGGTGCTCAACAAAGACTCATGTTTCACTGACTCATGAGTACTCGATGAAGACTCCAGCTTCATATATTCAAAGATGCATGTTTCACCGATTCACGGGTACTGAACCAAGATTTTAAAGTCATGGGTACTTGAAAAAGATTTGTGTTTCACAGACTCACGAGTGCTCGACAAAAACTCAAGTTTCTTTGACTCACGGGTGCTCAACAAAGACTCGTGTTTCACTGACTCATGAGTACTTGATGAAGACTCCAGCTTCATGTATTCAAAGATGCATGTTTCACCGACTCACGGGTACTGAACCAAGATTTTAAAGTCATGGGTACTTGAAAAAGATTTGTGTTTCACAGACTCATGAGTGCTCGACAAAAACTCAAGTTTCTTTGACTCACGGGTGCTCAACAATGACTTGTGTTTCACTGACTCATGAGTACCTGATGAAGTCCCCAGCTTCATGTATTCAAGAACTCGTGTTTCACTGACTCACAGGTACTGAACCAAGATTTTAAAGTCATGGGTACTTGAAAATGATTTGTGTTTCACAGACTCACGAGTGCTCGACAAAAACTCAAGTTTCTTTGACTCACGGGTGCTCAACAAAGACTCGTGTTACACTGACTCATGAGTACTTGATGAAGACTTCATGTATTCAAGAACTCGTGTTTCACTGACTCACGAGTACTCAACAAAATTTTAATTTCACTGAGTCATGGGTACCTGAAAAAGATTTGTGTTCACAGACTCACGAGTCATCGACAAAGACTCAAGTTTCATTGATTCACAAGTGCTCAACGAAGGCTGTTCTTTCAAAATAAATGCACATTTGTTCAAATCTGACACCAGCAAAATGTACCAAAAAACACACTTTGGGTGTACAGACAAGGCACAAAGACGTACAAAGTGCATACATTTATAAAATTTGAAACTTAAAAAAAACCCTCAGCACCAATAGAGTTTGTTCGACATGACAAAGAACCTCTGTGGCTTCTGCAGGAATCTACGGCTCTTAAATCAGCATGTCACACTCCGCGCCTGCCACGCATTTTGTTGCAGTTTTTAGCACATAGCAGTTGTGACCATAACATATGTTCAATGCCGGTGGTGGAATTTTGTTAAATATATGCACCTAAACTTACAGTTAAATCCAGTTAGTGCATTAAAGCCATTTAGAAATTGGATCGTTTTACTCTACTGATGATGTGTTGTTGCAATATTAACTGTATTCATATGTATTCTTGTACTTTATGGTAATACACCATGTAAATGTTAAGACATTACAGTTTATGCCAGTTTTTCAAGGCGGCGAAAAACTCTTCTGCGATTGAAATGATGAGTAAACACAGTTTTACTTGTTTTGCACTGCACCGCATTCCTGCGGTCCACTTCTCCGCCCCTGTTTGTGTGGACTCAAGCCCACGTGCGCTGGTATGCAGTCTGAGTGTCTCAGCTGTGCTGCCTGTCACTCAAGAAGAGGCTTGATGAAAGGAGCCCCAATTCCTCCACCTCCCACAACCGTCACCTCCCCGGTTCCCTCTTGGCCCTGACAGCATGGCTGACCCTTTTCCCTCATGTCAGCACTCGTGTATAATGTGAAATGTCACCCAGGTCTATTCTACCCCAGGCAGAAGCCTGCAGCTGGTTGGCTGTTGTGATGACCTATAAGTAAGAAGGAAGTTCACTTAGTTCACAAGGTGGTAAAATTCATCATTACAATAATAATGCATAATGTACGCCTGCATCAACCACCATTATTCATTCATTCATTCATTTTATACCGCTTGTCCTCACTAAGATAGGTGCTGGAGCCTATCCCAGCTGTCTTTGGGCGAGAGGCGGGGTACACCCTGGACTGGTGGCCAGCCAATCACAGGGCACATATAGACAAACAACCATTCACACTCACATTCATACCTATGGACAATTTGGAGTCGCTAATTAACCTAGCATGTTTTTGGAATGTGGGAGGAAATCGACCGGAGTACCCGGAGAAAACCCACGCATGCACGGGGAGAACATGCAAACTCCACACAGAGATGGTCGAGGGTGGAATTGAACCCTGGTCTTCTAACTGTGAGGTCTGCGCGCTAACCGCCATGCAGCCCTACCACAATTATTAAAACAAAAATAACTTAGCATTAGCCATGTTAGCATGGTCTCCCCTGTTTTCTCCGGGTACTCCGGTTTCCTCCCACATTCCAAAAACATGCTAGGTTAATTGCAGACTCCAAATTGTCCATAGGTATGAGTCCAGGGTGTACCCTGCCTCTCGCCTGAAGACAGCTGGGATAGGCTCCAGCACCCCCGCGACCCTCGTGAGGAAAAAGCGGTAGAAAATGAATGAATGAATGTTGTGATAGTACTAGAAAAATAGGCAAGTAAGTTGTTTTTCAAGAGAAAAATTACAGTATATATATGACAAGAAATATTTTTTTCAGAACAGATGTGTAATATAGTAAAGTCTCGTTATATCGATATCGGTTATAACGAATTACTACTTATTACGATACTGTTTTCATTTCCCGGCAAATTTCTAGTCTTTTATGATATAATTAGTTCCGTTAGTACGATACCCGGTTATTATGATAATCCGGTTACTACGATGCCCTTTTCATCTCCCGCCAGCCAATTTGGTCTGCTTATATCGATACAAAAGCAGCTTAAATCAATCTTTGCTTAAGGATTTCAATACCAAAAAAGAACATGGCGAACGGCTGCTTCCAGTCAACTTTATTTTTCACACTTCCACCACCAGAGCACAGCACACACACACCGATTCCCGCACTTCCTGGTTCACAGGTCATGCTCAACCCGCCCCACATAGCTGGCCAAACACATGCCTGCAACAGAAGAACCAACTGACATAGCATACACACCTATTCCAACGAAGACACAAGCGTACAAATACATGTATTTAATTGTGTTGTATTCAGATATCTTTTTATCGTATAGAACAATGTCAAGTGCATTATTGCCCACTTTTAATGCAGTTCGGCGCAGGATCGGATATATGGATAGTCCGGTTATATCGATATTTTTTCCGACTCCCGAGAATATCGATATAACGAGACTTTACTGTATTATAAACAGTATTATGAACTGACTGTAAATGCAAACTGACTTCTTGTTACTAGCAAGAAATAAGAGCCAGTTTTCTTCTTCTTCTGCACCTGGGGCCTGTCACGCAAAAACCATGACGTGCTTTTCTGAGTGGGAACATTGTTGCCTGACATATGACTGTTTACAAGTAATGGTGTGTATTCACTTCAGCATTTAATAAAGCCTTTACCCTATGTGTTGGTCCGCCCGCCAGCAGCGTTTGCGTCATGTGAACTTAATCTGACCCGACCTTCCACAGTTATGCCGTCAAGCTTTACGATATAGGGCCTGACAGTATAGTGTTGTTTTTTTAACATATGTTTTTTTGTCCCCAATTTGAGGAACTCTTTCAGATTAACTAGACTCAATTTAATTAATGTCTGACTCGTTTATCGTATTTTGCATTTTCAGGCATAAAAATGAACTAAAATACAAATAAAATGCATTCAAAAGACACAAAAGTCAGTAGTGTTTTTTGAGACACACAAGCACCAGACTTGATTGCCAGAACAACATACGCTTAATGGTTATAAGGTTTGAATTATCTCACAACAGACACAATAATCCCTCATAAAAAAAAACACTGACTACTGTTGTGGATGTAACCCACGTCTAACTGAAACTCAACCCTGAACCTTTGACCCCATTTCCAGTCTGCCTTACACTCCGTTTCCCTAGGGAGCGCATTTACAGCAAGACACATGACTCTTGTTTATGTACAATACATTGCAGAGTATTACAAGAGTTTGCTTTTGCACTGTTAGATCTTAACGCGGTTCTAAGTGGCGCTTCCAAAAATATGAGTGAGACAAAAAAATATTTTGAGTCAGCAATTTATTGCAAACAAGCATTAAAGTAGCTGTTTATGAGCTAGTGTAAGATCACAGTTTTTTAAAGCTAAAATCCTAGCAAAAATATGGCATTGATATCATTTTCTGTAAGGTATTCACATTAGCCACGTTTACATGGACCCAAATATTCCAATTCCAATCGGGTTATTTGCTCAAAGGTAAAGAATGTAACCTTTGTATACACCTCATTCCCAAAGAAAAGTGTCAATCCGAATGAATATATAATGAGATTCCCAGGGGTGGAATATTCCTTTCCCCAATCCGATTGAGGTATCTTGTACCCGCTCAAACGGAAAAGTTGTCAGACTGCGTTCTTTGAGTCGAGGAAGTCTGTATCACGTGATGTTGGTGTTTACGCTTTACTGGGCATGCCCCATTGACTATTCTGGATGATTATAGCGGCGCATGTCGACACGCCATTGGAATATTCCTTTCCATGTATACCATTGCTTTCGGAAAGGTCATTCGGAAAGATTCCATTCGGAAAGACTCGGAAAAACTCATGTAAACGTGGCTACTGTCATTATCTCTTAATGGCAAAGGCAAAACAACTTTCTGTCATTGCTGCTGAGTGGCAGACCCAAGAAAATGTCCCTGAACTTGAGGATCTAATTAATTGTCCATCAAGACAAGGGACCATCGTCCGCCCAAACGGAGGTTGTTACTGGTGGGTTTTAAGAAGAAAACCACTTCTTCAAAGCACTCATTTCCTTCAATGTCACTAAGTTGCCCTTTTGAAATTTGCATGGGACATTGAAAGGTGGATGAGAAAAAAATCTCACCTTGACGGTCCTGATGGCTTCCAACGTTACTAACATGATAAGGAGAACCCACCTGATATGTTTTCCACACATCAGCCAGCCAATCACAGTGCACATATAGACAAACAACCATTCACACTCACATTCATACCTATGGACAATTTGGAGTCGCTAATTAACCTAGCATGTTTTTGGAATGTGGGAGGAAACCGGAGTACCCGGAGAAAACCCACACATGTACAAGGAGAAGAACATGCAAACTCCACACAGAGATGGCCCGGGATTGAACCCGGGGTCTCCTAGCTGTGAGGTCCGCGCGCTCCCAAAAAACGAATTTAAAGTAATTCTACCAATAGGATTGGCCAAAAATCCAGCCAGAATTATGCCAGCATGCTTTTTTTTTTGCATGCTCTAAATCGTTAACACCGAACAATGTGACACTCGTGATCATGATGAGCGTATGCAAATATTTGACCAGAACTGTAACCAGTGTATTTTACGTTAAAAGACTGCAATTCTGTGTTTTTTTAGGCTTTGAAACGACCGACCCCCATTAGGTGCAAGGAGGGTTATTGGCCCTGCTGTGGCCTGGGTTGCTCACTCACTCGCAGGATAATTTACAGCCCCTTCATTGTAGCGGAATGTGTTTGTAGCCAAGCATAATGGAGGCCATCCATTCTGCCTGTCAGAGTATGAAAAGAAATTCTAAAACATTTGAAAGCGAGAAGACAAGAAAGGGAAGAAAGGAAGAAAAGGAGTTTGATCAAATCTAACTCTGTATTAATGGAGTCAATTATAATAATAAATAATAATAGCAATAATAACTGGGAGTAAGGAGATGTGTTTGAAACCAATTTACCGCTTAAGTCCTGTGTAGTCAGAACACTGCAGAAAACCTTATTTGATTTATTTTAAGTCAACAATAATTCATATATATATATATGTGATAATAAAGCATTCAGTGTACATACACTGAATACATCTGACTTGCATGCTTAATACGACATAACTGTGTCTCATCGCCAGTGAACAATGGCAATCGAAGAGAGATGGGAAGGGTTCTAATCTAATAGCAGTCACTTTTATTGCAAATGTTGATCCAAAATGGGATCAACGTCAAGTTAGCTGAAGGGTTTTGAGATATATTTTTACATTTTTATGTGTGGTCTCAGAAAATATAAAATATATAATATATTATTGCTATTATTAATGTACTCCTTCCTGATCCTATCCATCCTGGTCACTCCCAATGAGAACCTCAGCATCCTCATCTCTGCTACTTCCAGTTCTGCTTCCTGTCTCGAGAACATCGCTGGTCTCACCACAGTTTTGTATACCTATGATGGTATATATATGATTTAGGCATAACAATAATAATAATAATAATAATAATAATAATAATAATAATAATAATAATAATAATAATAATAATAATAATAATAATAATAATAATAATAATCTGCGTCTTTTTTTAGCAGTTTGTATATCTTTATAACACACAGAAAAGTGAAAAACATATTTAAGAAAGTGTTGTAGATGATGGGTAATTAAAAAAAAAAGTGAAATTGGAAAAAAGATCTGAAAGAAAAGGTCATTTAAATGACAATTTAGTAAAAGAGACGAGGCCGGCATTGAACAGTCCTGACATGAAATCTCCCAAGCTTGTCTGGCCTTCATTTCACAATCTTTTCAAAGCCAAAGTGAAGGGAAGTGATGGGAGTCAGCATATCACACTTAACATTATTCCAAGACCTCTATGTTGAGTTTGTCAGCCCCCTGGGAATCTTCATGCCTCGGGCAGATTTGGAAAGGAAAAATTGGTGTGAAACTTTTCCCTCTATCCCCCCACTAGAACTGTCACGTCGACCTTCACTGAGAGCCACAGGAGAGGATCTAGGCTTGGAGGAAGTTGGAGTGCAAAGGGATATAAATCAAACGTATTATTTTTTCGTAGAGTTACAGCTGTTTATTTCAGTTTATTTTGAACATAGATAGATAGATATAATAATAGAACTAGTACATTGCACAGTAAATAATAGTACAGTAAATTGCACAAATAATTTAAATAAATAAATAATAATAAATAAATAATAATAATAATATATAATAATAAATAAAATTATATTATAATTTTTTTTGGTAGAGTTACAGCTGTTTATTTAATTTTTTTCAACTATTTCAACTTGGATGGATGGATAGATAGATATTGTCATTGCACAATAACACAGCAGTGAACTTGCCAACGAAACATCGTTGCCTGGCTCCTGTGTAGTAATAAATAATAATAATAATAATAATTCATTTTTGTTATTACAAAATTTCCACAAAAAAACATATTTTTTGAACTATGGTACATTATTTTCCTCATAACATTATGATATTATTCTCATAAAATTCCAAAGAAATCTCATTAGATTACAATTTTTTCTATGTATATTTTTTTACTTTATTCTTGTAGAATTATTGCTATTTTTATGATATTTTTACAACGTGGCACATACTAAAAAAAAAAAAGGAAAAAATGATGAACTTGCCAATAATAATAATAATAATGTGTGCCCAAAAAACAAACTTTATTTTTTGTTATTACAAAATTTCCACAAAAAAAAACATATTTTTTGAACTATGGTACATTATTTTCCTCATAACATTATGACATTATTCTCATAAAATTCCAAAGAAATCTCATTAGATTAAAATTGTTTCTATGTATATTTTTTTACTTTATTCTTGTAGAATTACTGCTATTTTTATGATATTTTTACAACGTGGCACATACTAAAAAAAAAAAAAAGGAAAAAATGATGAACTTGCCAATAATAATAATAATAATGTGTGCCCAAAAAACAAACTTTATTTTTTGTTATTACAAAATTTCCACAAAAAAAACATATTTTTTGAACTATGGTACATTATTTTCCTCATAACATTATGACATTATTTTCATAAAATTCCAATGAAATCTCATTAGATTATTATTATTTTTTCTATGTATATTTTTTTACTTTATTCTTGTAGAATTACTGCTATTTTTTATGATATTTTTACAATGTGGCACATACCAAAAAAAAAAAAAAAAAAGGAAAAAATGATGGCAAATGGCCCCCAGGCCTCACTTTGGACACCAAAAATCAAACATACAACTCTACTTTTATGTTGTTTGAATTCCTCTGTCATGACGCATGTGCATGGCGACTGCCACTTTATTTAATTCCCACATCGTATCCTGCTGGTAGGTCCTTCTTACCCTTGTGCGCTTTGGCAGGTTACGCTTGTTAGCTGCATAGCGAGAGAGGAAGTGGCCATGTCTGATAATGTCATTTACATTGTCTATAGAGAGCAATCGCAGCACAGCAGCCTTATTTATGCCACATTAGGGGATTTGCTTGCGCTGCCTTCTCCAGGTCCCATCTATCAGATGGCTGTTTTCCAATTCCACTTTATTGGAACATGCCCTTGAGAGTGCGGAATGGCCAAGTGTGTTTATCTCGGTGCACAATACTTTATGGCTGCGCACAGGAGGGTGTAAGGTTGTTTTCTGGCTATTGTGAAGCATGTTTGAGTGGTATTGTACTCGTGTGTTCATTTAGTAACCTAATCTCATTCATTCATTCATTTTCTACCGCTTTTTCCTCACAAGGGTCGCAGGGGGTGTTGGAGCCTATCCCAGCCAATCACAGGGCACATATAGTCAAACAACTAGCATGTTTTTTGGAATGGCCGAGGGTGGAATTGAACCTTGGTCTCCTCGCTGTGAGGTCTGCGCGCTAACCACTCGACCACCGTGCCGCCCAGTAACCTAATCTATCAAGTAAAAAATCTGAAATGATTTATTTGATTTAATTAGGCCAAAATACAGTTTTGGCCGTGGAATAAGGTGCAACACTTACCATTCTTCTTCATCTCCTATTGATGTTTTTTCCATTGTCACAATCAGGTACCTTTTTTAATTTATCTATCCATTAATATTAATTAATAGATATTAATAGATAAATTATTCAACTTACTATTACTTACTATTACGATTACTATTGATAGATGGATGGATGGATGGATGGATAAATAGTAATAGTGAATAATAATAGAACTAGTAAATTGCACAGTAAATAATAGTACAGTAACACAAATAATTGCACAAATAATTAAAATGAATACATAATAATATATAATAATAAATAAAATTCTATTGTTTATTTATTATTTATTATTTTTTGTAGAGTTACAGCTGTTTATTTAATTTTTTTTTTCAACTATTTCAACAGATAGATAGATAGATAGATAGATAGATAGATAGATAGATAGATAGATAGATAGATAGATAGATAGATAGATAGATAGATAGATAGATAGATAGATAGATAGATAGATAGATAGATAGATCAGTTAATAGTAAATAATACAACAAGTACATTGCACAGTAAATAATAGTACAGTAAATTGCACAAATATTTTAAATAAATAAATAATAATATATATTAATAAATAAAATTAAATAGTTTTTTTTATGATTTATTATTATTTTTTGTAGAGTTACAGTTGTTTATTTCAGTTTTTTTTCAACTATTTCCACTTAGATAGATAGATAGATAGATAGATAGATAGATAGATAGATAGATAGATAGATAGATAGATAGATAGATAGATAGATAGATAGATAGATAGATAGATAGATAGATAGATAGATAGATAGATAGATAGATAGATAGATAGATAGATAGATAGATAGATAGATAGATAGATAGATAGATAGATAGATAGATAGATAGATAGATAGATAGATAGATAGATAGATAGATAGATAGATAGATAGATAGATAGATAGATGATATTTGATATGATATGATATTTTTACAACGTGGCACATACCAAAAAACAAAAAAAAAAGGAAAAAATGATGCAAATGGCCCCCAGGCCTCACTTTGGACACCCCTGGACTAGATGCTGTAGGACAACCATCCAGAAGAACATCGGTGAGGTAACATGCTAACATTTTGCTTTTACCAATTTTCGCCACTGTAGTGTAGACGCACCCCTTCAGTGACACCCTGGACCGGTGGCCAGCCAATCACAGGGCACATATAGACAAACAACCATTCACACTCACATTCATACCTATGGACAATTTGGAGTCGCTAATTAACCTAGCATGTTAAATTGACCAAAAATGAACGCTAATGTGTGGGGATCCACTGGACTCCACCAGCAGACATTGTTGACTTGTGTTGTTACAGTCGAGTCATTTCTTTGCATGCATTTTACTGTATCGGTGTCTGGATAAGTGAGCTAGATACAAAGTGACACGGACACCCACATGCGGTGCAAGCCTGACAGACGCTCGGTGTGCAAAATGCATGGGAGCGGTTCTGGCAGTGGAACGGCGTAAATGAACGACATCGAGGAGCTCATTTTTCACAGAGAATATAAAATGTCTGATCCAGAAATACACGTCAGAGTTCCGTGGCGACATGTGCGGCTCCAAATGCTGTTCATTAATCACGTGAGATGGAACAGAAAAAAAAAATGGACCCGCATCCATCTGTAGCTTTCCTATGAGCGCATAAACCTACAATACGGCTGCTTTGACTGAGGGAGTAAACAACGATGGGGCGTGTCTGCCCTTACAAGGACACGCAGCTTGCAGCACCTGTTGGGGAACACTATGTGGTCTATGGGTCACATGACCTACAATATGGCCATGCAAATAAACTCAGAACTAGGTCAAAGCTTATCTTTTCTGGACCTATGTAAAAGTTCCTCTTTAACATAAGTCAAAAGGCAGCTGGGATAGGCTCCAGCAACCCTAGTGAGGTTAAGTGATATAGAAAATGGATGGATGGATGGACTCATGGTGTTATTTTACAAAGAACACTTTAATACTTGTCACACAGCAACATAACACTCAGAAGGTATACCCGATAAATACTGTTTATAAACCTAAAACAATGCAAGTTAAAAATTAAAAAAAAAATTAAATTTTAAGTTTTCCTATAATTTTTTTCTGAGCAAAACATTTTTTTTGGAGCTCAAGCGTCATAGAAAATGAATGAATGGATGCCGCTGCAATGCTTCACCAATTCTGTCCACCAGAGGAAGTCAGAGTAGCCCAGAGAGGGAGGCTGACGTCATTGCAGTGCCTTGGCACTAGACGCAATGCACTAGAGTTATTTTTTTTCCTTTACCCATATTGGTACATGTTTGTATACATATTTCTCAGGTATACAGTTTGAGTGTTAAGTTGCTGTGTGATGAGTTTAGTGTAAGTCAGACTGTTTGTGATTGGTTCCTGCCCAAAGAAGAGCTACTGTTTTCTCACCGACTCACGGGCAGCACAGTAGTTCATCAATTACTAGTTCTGAAGTAAAGAAGATATCACATGATGAGAAGTTAGCCATAAATTAGCCTCACCGCTGTATAATCTATAGGTGATATACCGGAAATTACGGTAATTGAGGCTGTAAAAAGACAATAAATGACCGGAGGATGTGGGTTGGATGGCTATGTCCGTGTGCATAATGACTGTACAGGACTGTGGCGGTAGGGGGCTTGATAAATTAGGCAGTGAACTTAACCCCCCCCCCCCCCCCCTGCTTCCTAGTCGGAGTGAAAAGGAAGAATAAGAAGTGGGCTTGAAGAGAAAGTGGATCCCTTAAAGAAGCAATGTGATGAAATGGTTAGCATTTATTTGCACATTTGGAAAAGTCCGTGTTCATCAACATCAAGAATCATGCAACCATTTAAAAAATACTATATCGGTCTATTCTGCTAAAGCAGGGGTCTCAAACATGCGGCCCGCGGGCCAAATGTGGCACGCAGGACACTAGTTTGAGGCCCTCGCCTTGATATGAAAGTTTAATGTGGATGATATGGATGCTGTATGGTATCATGTACCCAGAAAAAATTATTACGTTTGATTAATGTTCATGTTAAAGGTTAAATAACTGTTAATAGTTATCCTCCCTATCCGTGTGGAAGTGGTACGTTTTTGGCTATTTAAGTTTAAGGGAAATAACTTGAAGGCTACCGTTTAGGTCGCTAGCGCTCTAGTTTGCGAGTTAGCATGTGTCTCAAGACCCTGCAGTTGCGCAATATGTTGTAAATAAAAAAAGTATAAATATGACTATAGTCGTGTTTTGTCATGTCTACAGGGCTCTAATAATGCTTTGTTCATTTTAATGTGAAAAAAATAATTTGTCTACCCACTAACTATATGTGGTTTCTTAATTTTTTTATTATTTGCTGTTTTTTTATTATTATTATATTTATTTATTACTGATTGATTGATTTTCTTTTTTCTTTATTTATTTATTTTTCATCTTATTTTGTGCAGAAAAATAAAAATTAAGATATTTGAGAACAGTGGAATGTTTTATCAGAGCTTTTATTGTAGAAAATCGTAACCGAAGCACTGAAAAAGTTTGTATATTTTTCTGTTTTTAATAAAAATTTTTATTTTTTTTTTGGAAAACCTGATGCGGCCCAGCCTTGCCCAGACCCTAGCTCCAGTGGCCCCCAAGTAAATTGAGTTTGAGACCCCTGTTCTAATGGATAAGACTTACTGACTTACACCCGCATGCACACACAAACACGGCACTGTTGTCAAATCAGTTAATTACGGCAGCGCGGATGATATGTGTTGCGAGGAGCTCATAAAATTGTTTGTGGGGCTACGGCACCGCACAGAGGGTGGTACCTGAGGAGTAAAGGGCACACACAGCTGGCGTGAGTGTATGTAGAAAAGCGATGACATGAACAAATTTGACTGTGTTTTGGTTGGAGACAACAACAAAAAAAAAACAATGACGTACAGTCGTCCCTCGTTTATTGCGGTTACTTGGTCCCAGACCTGACCACGATAAGTGAATTTAAGTAGGATTCAATACACGTCATAATAGTTAGATCATACAGAAACTGCTTATGATGTTCCTAATACAGGTTTGGGTTATTAGAGCCTTGTAGACATGAACTAACACCCCAACAGCCATATTGTCTGCCACAACATTACTATACTGGTTCTAACGCATGATGACATAAACTGATTCAACATTAGCCACGTATACATGGAACCAAATATTCCAATTCCATTCGGGTTATTTGCTCAAACGGAAAGAATGTAACCTTTGTATACACCTCATTCCCAAAGAAAAGTGCCAATCCCAATGAATATATAATGGGATTCCCAGGTTTGGAATATTCGTTTCCCCAATCCGATTGAGGTATCTTGTACCCGCTCAAACGGAAAAGTTGTCAGACTGCGTTCTTCTTCTTCTTCTGTTGTTTATTGGCGGTTGGCAAGCAGCTTTGGTGTGCATTAGCGCCATCTGTGGAACAGAATCTAAACCCTTCTATACGCCATTCACAAGTCCACTTTTATTCAAAAAGAAAATACATATCTATATAAAACATGTGCCGAGCTTAATTATAAAATATTAGCAAGATTGAGCTTTATCTTTTCCTGTTCCCGGGTGCGTTCTTTCAGCGAATACTGAGATATGACGTAACACGCAGCTCCAGACGTTCTTCCGTTTAAAAAAATGGAGGCGAGGAATCGGCACTGGACTGCTAAGGAAAGTTTGTTTTTGATTCAAACTAAATTCCAAGACCGGACGAAGGAAAAACTGGCAATACGGAGTTATTCCAACAAGTGAAAGAAAAACTCCAGGAAGTCGGTATCACGTGATGTTGGTGTTTACGATTTACTGGGCATGCCCCATTGACTATTCTGGTTGATTATAGCGCCGCATGTAGACACATGATTGGAATATTCCTTTCCATGTATACCATTGCTTTCGGAAAAGTCATTCGGAAAGATCCCATTCGGAAAGAAAAAAACTCCTCATGTAAACGTGGATATTGTGGACCTGAACAGGTTCCACCATAACTTCTAGTATTTGCATCAACAGTTACAAACAGTTTTATGTTCACAAGATGTGTCTTGTGTTGCTGTTTGAATGGAAACTTATTCCCTAAATTGGCGTACAGGAACAGGTTTGCCGTATATGACTTCTAGTCCTAAATATTCTAGACTTCCAGACTTCCTCTAAGTCCTTGCAGCAGAAGAACCAGATTTTCCAGTGATGGGAAATGTACAGAACACGGAACTGTATTTCACATGATTTATGACTCCTGTCTTTATAATGAGCAATCTAACTACAGGCACTATTAAAATTACATGCAGCCAAAGCAATTAAGTTGTCTGGCTCGCAGGGTGTGTTCTCTATGCGGGCATTCGAAGTTCATCAGGAGTTACAGAGCATTTATTGAGATATGTATGAATCATAAATACTGAAACTTTACAGGACAGTGGAAATGTATTTACTCGTATGTCACACATATCTTGTCATGCTTCCAAGATACTAGTCATTTTTATTCATTTTCTACAGCTGATCCTCATGGGGGATGCTGGGGGGTGCTATCCCAGCTGTCTTCACCCTGGACTGGTGGCCAGCCAATCACAGGGCACATATAGACAAACAACCATTCACACTCACATTCATACCTATGGACAATTTGGAGTCGCTAATTAACCTAGCATGTTTTTGGAATGTGGGAGGAAACCGGAGTACCCCGAGAAAACCCACGCATGCACGGGGGGAGAACATGCAAACTCCACACAGAGATGCCCGAGTGGGGAATCGAACCCGGGCCTCCTAGCTGTGAGACCTGGCAAAACGACAACAGCAACAGAGTCAACTATAATGGGTAATATGAATGGAAAGATGACTGTAGGGGTGTTATTTCATGTCTAGAGGGCTCTATAAATATTCATTCAACCAATCACAGGGCACATATAGACAAACAACCATTCACACTCACATTCATACCTATGGACAATTTGGAGTCGCTAATTAACCTAGCATGTTTTTGGAATGTGGGAGGAAACTGGAGTACCCGGAGAAAACCCACGCATGCACGGGGAGAACATGCAAACTCCACACCGAGATAGCCAAGGGTGGGATTGAACCCGGGTCTCCGAGCTGTGAGACATGGCAAAACTGCAACAGAGTCAACTATAATGGGTAATATGAATGAAAAGATGACTGTAGGGGTGTTATAAATAAATATTCATTCATTCAACATGGAAACGCCACACAGAGATGGCCGAGGGTGGTAATTGAACACGGGTCTTCTAGCTGCGAGGTCTGCACGCTAACCACTTGTACACCGTGCAGCCGAGTAGTCATTTTCTTGTTGTGAGTTTGTTTTTGTGGTCATATTATTCATATATTATATATTATTATTATATATATTATTCATATATATAATAATATTATCATATTATTATGCTTTTGCCCCAGTCTTTGCTAGCAGTGTTTTACTTACATAAAAACTGTTTGGTGTATGTGCTGCATGATTTAGAGTTGTTTTTCACATGGAAATATATATTTCCTGATATGGACATAAAAAAAAAACACTTAATGAATAATAATATGATGAGGTAAGGTTTTATATGTGAATGTTGCTGTGTGAAGATAAAGCTATTCGCTACTAAGGAAGGATGGGTGTGGCGTAAAAGGAGGGGGAGCCACAGAGGAACGTATAGGTTAATCCATCACAACCACGCAGAACTGACACAACAAAAGATGGAGTACGAAGAGGAGCTGGGGAACCCGAAACAATATTTTTTGGCGCCTGTCAGCCTGTCCAATAAAAGGCGGCCGATATATGAACTATCTAGCACTGATGTAATGTGCCTCATAAATCTGCTTTAATTACTCGGTGCAGGGGACAACCGTTGGAAGCCCGAGTCAGGATTTATAGCTTCTACACTTGGCATCCTAACGACTCTGTGCTTTTAATATCATTACCCTGTAATGTATTATGCTGCCAGGGTGAACACCCAAACTGTCAACATAACTCTTGTTTATTTATATTCCTTTAAAGGCCACTTCAGTGACACAGGCATTTAGCACATTTCAGTCGGGCTTTAATCATTTGTCCTAATGAGGCCATTTTGCAGCAGTGTCCCCCTTGGTTGGCTCCAGCTGTGTCTAGCTGGTTCAGGCCGAGTCACTTATGTGCGGTAAGATGGTTTGCTAAGTCATGATCACTGCTCCAGATTCGGAGCCGCTCTGAAAAACTGTATTTAGCAAAAAAAAGATTTGCCCACAAATGTGGCCCGCAGGACACTACTTTGAGGCCCCCGCCTTGATATGAAAGTTTAATGTTTAGTGCGGCCCGCGCAAGTTTGATATGGATGCTGTATGGTATCATGTACCCAGAAAAAATTATTACGTTTGATTAATGTTCATGTTAAAGGTTAAATAACTGTTAATAGTTATCCTCCCTATCCGTGTGGAAGTGGTAAGTTTTTGGCTATTTACGTTTAAAGGAAATAACTTGAAGGCTACTGTTTAGGTCGCTAGCTCGCTAGTTTGCGAGTTAGCATGTGTCTCAAGACCCTGCAGTTGCGCAATATGTTGGAAATAACAAGGACACTAGTTTGAGGCCCCCGCCTTGATATGAAAGTTTAATGTTAGTGCGGGCCCGCGCAAGTTTGATATGGATGCTGTATGGTATCATGTACCCGGAAAAAATTATTACGTTTGATTAATGTTCATGTTAAAGGTTAAATAACTGTTAATAGTTATCCTCCCTATCCGTGTGGAAGTGGTAAGTTTTTGGCTATTTAAGTTTAAAGGAAATAACTTGAAGGCTACCGTTTAGGTCGCTAGCGCTCTAGTTTGCGAGTTAGCATGTGTCTCAAGACCCTGCAGTTGCGCAATATGTTGTAAATAAAAAGAGTATAAATGTGACTATAGTCGTGTTTTGTCATGTCTACAGGGCTCTAATAATGCTTTGTTCATTTTAATCTGAAAAAAATAATTTGTCTACCCATCAACTATATGTGGTTTCTTAAGTTTTTATTATTTGCCGTTTTATTATTATTATTATATTTATTTATTACTGATTGATTGATTTTCTTTATTCTTGATTTGTTTATTTATTTTTCATCTTATTTTGTGTAGAAAAATAAAAATTAAGATATTTGAGAACAGTGGAATGTTTTATCAGAGCTTTTCTTGTAGAAAATCGGAACAAAAGCAAAGTTTATTCATTTCTCTCCCATAGACTTATTGATGCACGTGTGAGGTCGTGGTGACATTTTGTAACATTTTTTTGTTAGTGGTGTGCAACAAGATTTTTCCAATGTAAAAAAATGTGCCGTTGCTCAAAAAAGATTGAAAATCACAGCTCTAATTCATAACACTTTCCGCCGCTATTGTCTCACTATTGAAAAGAACGTATAACTGGAGGGAGGATAGAGTGTAGTGATGAGGAAGAGTTAGTTATAAAAAGGTTGAGTACGGGGTTTGAGTTCCTGCTGCCACCGTCAAAGCTAATGTTTTCCAGAGTCAGCTCGATATTACACCCACTCGTCTTGTTTCTCTTTAATACCGGCCCGCTAAATGCCGACATCGCCGCCTGTGACAGTGACATATTAGTTTCGTGTCCCTCTGCAATCTGATACCTCTGAACCTGCCATCATGCTAAAGATTTGATTAATGTCGTTCCATTTGGACTCCGTAATTGGCCGCGACTGGGGCGCCGTATAATCAGGCGCTCTTATTCGGAGCCAGCCAGCCAGTAAAGAGGGATGAATGGCGAGGAAAAGGGGGCAGCGGTGCTAAAGAGCACACTAGTTAATTTAACCAGAAGCACCGGAAGCCATCTTGCTTTCGTCTCTTCTTCCTTTTCTCCATTTTGTCCCTAATTTAGCGAACGTATCATGTCACTGTGGTCATGTGTTTAAAATGTACCCTTGTTCGACATCCCAACTTTTTTCACTGACTGAACAATGAAAGGATGCAAACAAAACATTTTGGTATTTTGCAAAGCAACATGTATATATGCTAAAAAAAAAATATATTTTTTTATAATTCAAGAAGTATGTATTTGGTTCCTGATCCTATCCATCACGGTCACTCCCAATGAGAACCTCAGCATCCCCATCTCTGCTACCTCCAGTTCTGCTTCCTGCCTTTCTTATAAAAACATAGAAATAATATCAAAATATTATTTTTATATGCTCAGAAAGGAAGACTGCAACAAAAACTGGTTAGCACACAGACCTCACAGCTAGGAGACTAGGGTTCAATTCCACCCTCGGCATGTTCTCCCCGTGCATGTGTGCGTTTTGGTATTGGTTCCTGATCCTATCCATCACGGTCACTCCCAACGAGAACCTCAGCATCCTCATCTCTGCTACCTCCAGTTCTGCTTCCTGTCTTTCTTATAAAAAAAACATATAATTAATATCAAAATATTATTTTTATATGCTCAGAAAGGAAGATTGCAACAAAAACTGGTTAGCACACAGACCTCACAGCTACGAGACCAGGGTTCAATTCCACCCTCAGCGTGTTCTCCCCGGGTTTTGGTATTGGTTCCTGATCCTATCCATCACGGTCACTCCCAACGAGAACCTCAGCATCCTCATCTCTGCTACCTCCAGTTCTGCTTCCTGTCTTTCTTATAAAAAACATATAAATAATATCAAAATATTATTTTTATATGCTCAGAAAGGAAGATTGCAATAAAAACTGGTTAGCACACAGACCTCACAGCTACGAGACCAGGGTTCAATTCCACCCTCAGCGTGTTCTCCCCGGGTTTTGGTATTGGTTCCTGATCCTATCCATCACGGTCACTCCCAATGAGAACCTCAGCATCCTCATCTCTGCTACCTCCAGTTCTGCTTCCTGTCTTTCTTATAAAAAACATATAAATAATATCAAAATATTATTTTTATATGCTCAGAAAGGAAGATTGCAATAAAAACTGGTTAGCACACAGACCTCACAGCTACGAGACCAGGGTTCAATTCCACCCTCAGCGTGTTCTCCCCGGGTTTTGGTATTGGTTCCTGATCCTATCCATCACGGTCACTCCCAATGAGAACCTCAGCATCCTCATCTCTGCTACCTCCAGTTCTGCTTCCTGTCTTTCTTATAAAAACATAGAAATAATATCAAAATATTATTTTTATATGCTCAGAAAGGAAGATTGCAACAAAAACCAGTTAGCACACAGACATCACAGCTAGGAGACCAGGGTTCAATTCCACCCTCGGCATGTTCTCCCTGTGCATGCGTGGGTTTTGGTATTGGTTCCTGATCCTATCCATCACGGTCACTCCCAATGAGAACCTCAGCATCCTCATCTCTGCTACCTCCGGTTCTGCTTCCTGTCTTTCTTATAAAAAAACATATGAATAATATCAAAATATTATTTTTATATGCTCAGAAAGGAAGATTGCAACAAAAACTGGTTAGCACACAGACCTCACAGCTAGGAGACCAGGGTTCAATTCCACCCTCGGCCATCTCTGTGTGGAGTTTGCATGTGCATGGAATTTCCTCCCACATTCCAAAAACATGCTAGGTTAATTGGCAACCCCAAATTGTCCATAGGTATGAATGTGAGTGTGAATGGTTGTTTGTCTATATGTTCCCTGTGATTGGCTGGCGGTAGAAAATGAATGAATATATTTAATCTTTGTTATTTAGGTGAAAAAAACGTATTATGAGGATTATTAGCTTATTATAAGTATTCCAATTTTTGATGTTTTTTCAACCATGTATTTGCAGAAGAAAGCCTGCCAGCACGATACCAATAAAATAAAACTAAAATATGCATAAATAATAATACCCGATAAACTTTAAAAACAGAAATTGCCGCTGAAAACTAAGCAGGTACTACCATTAGCCTTTGCATTAGCATCAAGATTGCTGCTGGAAGAACCCAAGCACGTAATATAGTCACAAAACCGTATGTAAAGCTAATAATAAACAAGGGAAATACAAGGTATGTAGGCAGGTTTGCTGATGGGCGACAAAGGAACAATCTGGCACTAAACAGCTGCCTTCTACCATCTTAAGAAGCTCCATCTCTGCGGACAGTATGCAGTACAATAGAAGGCAGATAGGTGGCAGCAGAGCGACAATACAGATCATGATAAAACAACATAAAAAATGGGAAAAAGAATTAAAGTTTATATTAATAATAACCTTTTTTCACCTATATCACATGCTAGCAACATAAACAGAAGGGCAGAGCTTGGAGAGGGAGTTTATCTTTCTTACAGACATGCCCATATAAGGAAATGTGCTCCTTTGTGACATCACAAAGAGGTAGTTTTACCACGCCCTTTGAAACCAAGCATTTTCAGCCATCCTAAACTTCTTTCAGGGTTCACTTCCAAGCCTCCAAACCTCATTATCTGACAAAAGAAACATGTAGATGGCATAATAGGTCCAAATTTAATCTTTATATTTTGCTTGTTAAGATTTGGGCGCTAAAAGTGTGAGAGTTTAGTGAGTGTTGTTTGGACAAAGCTTAGCAAGAATTTAAAAAAAATCCCTGTTTGTCTACATGCCGGCACCTGGTGTTTGGACTAGATAGTTCTCTTATAATTAGAATGGAAATCCATGTAATAAATCATTTTTTATGACCATAACAACCTTGTGCCATAAAACTTATTCTTTGGGTGGGAGGGCGTGGCTAGTATATACACTCAAGTAATTAATGGCTATGTGTGTGTGCAACCCCAATGCACCAATGACAAGACAAACAGCGGCTAATTTTGTCTCTTTTGCTACCTATGTTTGTGTGTTGAAAGCTACTTGACAGCTGTGACATTACTGAACAGCAAGTGTGTGTGTGTGTGTGTGTGTGTGTGTGTGTGTGAGACAGATGACAGCAAACCGAGAAAAACAGCATGTGCAGCCCGGGAGAGGAGGACAAGGGGAGGAGAGAAATGATTCATGTGTTGAGGAGGAGGAGAGGATGAAGACGGCTGGACCCAACAGCTTTTTGAACTGAAGCCGACCTTAGAATAACCTCTCTCATCTCTGTTTGACCTCACCGCCCTGAAATGGGCCCAGCAGGTTGAAGAGTGCACCGTAGGGATGTACTTTACAAATCACACCTTGCCTGACAGCTGACTTTTTTGTTGGTATTTAAAAAAAAAAAAAATGCTAATCGGTTGTACCATTGGCAACCTTGGTTCCGTTTGCTGACTTGAGTCAACTACGAATATGAATAGGGAACAGAATTGCATGTACACAACAAGTTAAGGCGATGAATCCCGAGTCGTTGTCAAAAATCTGTGACTTTGGTGACACTGGAGTCTTCAATGAGCATCAGTAAAACTTGAGTCTTGAGACAATAAAAAAAACAGCCGTGGGCCGTACCTTGGACATCTTCGAATTAGAATAGCAGTTGCACAATCAACGATATGTTACTTGCTTTCGTTTTTAAATATAGCTAACAGTAGCAGAACTGAGTACAAGAATCAGTTAACGGGAACAAGTGCCGTTTCCGTTCCGTTCCGTTCCGTTCCGTTCCGTTCCGTTCCGTTCCGTTCCGTTCCGTTCCGTTCCGTTCCGTTCCGTTCCGTTCCGTTCCGTTCCGTTCAGTTCAGTTCAGTTCAGTTCAGTTCAGTTCAGTTCAGTTCAGTTCAGTTCAGTTCAGTTCAGTTCAGTTCAGTTCAGTTCAGTTCAGTTCAGTTCAGTTCAGTTCAGTTCAGTTCAGTTCAGTTCAGTTCAGTTCAGTTCAGTTCAGTTCAGTTCAGTTCAGTTCAGTTCCGTTCCGTTCCGTTCCGTTCCGTTCCGTTCCGTTCCGTTCCGTTCCGTTCCGTTCCGTTCCGTTCCGTTCCGTTCCGTTCCGTTCCGTTCCGTTCCGTTCCGTTCCGTTCAGTTCAGTTCAGTTCAGTTCAGTTCAGTTCAGTTCAGTTCAGTTCAGTTCAGTTCAGTTCAGTTCAGTTCAGTTCAGTTCAGTTCAGTTCAGTTCAGTTCAGTTCAGTTCAGTTCAGTTCAGTTCAGTTCAGTTCAGTTCAGTTCCGTTCCGTTCAGTTCAGTTCAGTTCAGTTCAGTTCAGTTCAGTTCAGTTCAGTTCAGTTCAGTTCAGTTCAGTTCAGTTCAGTTCAGTTCAGTTCAGTTCAGTTCAGTTCAGTTCAGTTCAGTTCAGTTCAGTTCAGTTCAGTTCAGTTCCGTTCCGTTCCGTTCCGTTCCGTTCCGTTCCGTTCCGTTCCGTTCCGTTCCGTTCCGTTCCGTTCCGTTCCGTTCCGTTCCGTTCCGTTCCGTTCCGTTCCGTTCCGTTCCGTTCCGTTCCGTTCCGTTCCGTTCCGTTCCGTTCCGTTCCGTTCAGTTCAGTTCAGTTCAGTTCAGTTCAGTTCAGTTCAGTTCAGTTCAGTTCAGTTCAGTTCAGTTCAGTTCAGTTCAGTTCCGTTCCGTTCCGTTCCGTTCCGTTCCGTTCCGTTCCGTTCCGTTCCGTTCAGTTCAGTTCAGTTCAGTTCAGTTCAGTTCAGTTCAGTTCAGTTCAGTTCAGTTCAGTTCAGTTCAGTTCAGTTCAGTTCAGTTCAGTTCAGTTCCGTTCCGTTCCGTTCCGTTCCGTTCCGTTCCGTTCCGTTCCGTTCCGTTCAGTTCAGTTTTGTTTCGATCTCTACCGCTTATCCTCACAAGGGTCACAGGGGGTGCTGGAGCCTATCCCACCCTGGACTGGTCGCAAGCCAATCACAAGGCACATATAGACAAACAACCATTCACACTCACATTCATACGTTCATACAGGGAAAGGAAAAGTGCTTTTTTGCAGCTGAGCTGTAATAAGACATGCTAACTTGCAGGCATACAGGGACTGCAGATAAGCCTGGACGTCTGTATTAGGTATTGTTGCCATTAATAAATGATCTGGTTCTCATTCTATGATTTGGTTCTTTAAGATTCCCTTATTCTCTATTCGAAACCCACTTAGAGTCCTCAGGGGGAGGATTTCTACAATATAGACAAACAACCATTCACACTCACATTCATACCTATGGAAAATTTGATCCTCACAAGGGTGCTGGAGCCTATCCCAGCTGTCTTCGGGCGACAGGCGGGGTACACCCTGGACTGGTCGCAAGCCAATCACAGGGCACATATAGACAAACAACCATTCACACTCATATTCATACTTTCATACAGGGAAAGGAAAGGTGCTTTTTTGCAGCTGAGCTGTAATAAGACCCGCTTACTTGCAGGTATACAGGGACTGCAGATAAGCCTGGAAGTCTGTATTAGGTATTGTTGCCATTAATAAATGATCTGGTTCTCATTCTATGATTTGGTTCTTTAAGATTCCCTTATCCTTTATTCAAAACCCACTTAGAGTCACACATTCATACCTATGGAAAATTTGGAGTCGCCAATTAACCTAGCATGTTTTTGGAATGTGGGAGGAAACCGGAGTACCCGGAGAAAACCCACGCATGCACGGGGAGAACATGCAAACTCCACACAGAGATGGCCTAGGGTGGAATTGAACCCGAGTCTCCTAGCTGTGAGGTCTGCGCGCTAACTACACGACCGCCGTGCAGCCCGTTGATTAATTTGATTTACCTTATTTCTTATGCAGAAGATGTTTTCGGTTAGAGTACGTTTCGGTTAGGATTAATGCTAACCAAGTAAACTTTCAACTAAACCACCATCTTTAAAATGCCGTCAATATATTTTCCATATTTACTCCTTCAAAAAACTCTTCCTCGCTACTTGCGCTATTCACTCTTTTGGTCGACACTTGGCCACTCAGGTTTTCATTGTTCCCATGCATTCTAAGTCACTAGGCTTCGCCCGACTTGTTTCAGTTGATTTATGAGTCTGGGATCCGCAAAGAAATAGATTGTGAGAGACCAACCTCGAGACAGCGTGGATGAATAGACCTTGATCGCTTGTCTCTTGGCCTTCCTGCCAGTGTGCCTGCTCGGTTGTGTCTCTGCAGTGTGCCCGCCCTCCCCTGCTATAATTACACTTTATGACTTGCTCCACAGTAAATGCTACATAAATCTTCTGACACCCTCCCGATTACATCCTCTGCCCTGCCTATACTAATACACACATACACACACAAAGCCCTTATCATGCAAACATCGTAATCCCTGCCCGCTATTTCCTCCCTTTATTGGCAGTCACTTCTGATTTAATGGCGCTTTGATGATTGCAGTAAAATGCTACATGGGGTGCGATTGGTCAAGATTGTGTAGTGACTGACTGTGTGTGTGTGTGTGTGTCGGCGTCAGTGTGTGTGCTGACAGTGTCCAGGCCTTGCTAGCTTTGGGTTGACATTCCTAAATAGAGGCCTGTGCAGCCTGACCAAAGCTGTGTAGCCATGCTGTTTTTCTGTTTTAAATCACTGTAAACACCCGTCCCCTGTTGGCTCTTTGGCACCAAAGGAACATAAAGGAAGTCCAGGCATCGTTGGCAAGTATGCTTTCGGTGCCAATGGTTTCTCGTGAATCATGTGGTGTGATGTTGAACTCTGGTTACTTGAAGTGATTCCGTAGTTAAAATATGTAGCTTGGACTCTGCATATTGTAGCTATTGAGATTTTTCAAAATGACTGCAGCCCACACATGTTTGTGTTTGCTTGTGTCTCCTGATGGTGTCTTCTTCTGTGGTTGTGTTCATCAGTCAGTCGCCTGACTTCTTTTGTCACACCTCTGTCATCGTTCGTCATGGACAGCTGGGCCACGGGGTCATGCTGTGGGTTCAACGGGAGGGGAATGGATGGGTGGCGCGGAGGAAGGGTCACGGGGGATCACTTTCTGTCACGGTCTCCAGAAGGCGGTATTCGCCCTTTATTGTACACACTCAATGAAAGGTGACTTTTTAGCAGATTTATTTTCATGACAAGATTGTAAAAAGATTTAAATGATCATTAAAATTGGAGTACTTCAATATTTTCATAAAGGTCTCTGGGATAATCAAGACGTTTTCCCGGCAAAACTGATAGCTGCCTTCGTGTTATTTTTGTCTAGCAGTTGTTTTGGTCTCGGAACTCTGACATCCTTCTGATGGTGGAGTCATAAATACTGACCTTAACTGCGTCAAGTGAGGCCTGCAGTTATTTGGATGCTGTTGTGGGGTCTTTTGTGACCTCTTGGATAAATCATTGCTGTGGAGTAATTTTGGTTGGCTGGTTCACTACTGTTCCATACGTTCGCCATTTGTGTATAATGGCTCCCGCTGTGGTTTGCTGAAGTCCCTATGCCGTTCTCCAGACTGACACACCTCAATGTCTTTTCAATAAATCCAGCTTCAAAACTGGATTACAACAAGCAAGCAGTGTAGATTATGTACAGGGGTACTCTCTAGCACTGCAGAGTGGGCGTGCATGGACGTGGGCTGTGGGTGGAATACATTAAAACAGGAACCACGAAATCCAAAGAAATACAGCTGAATAGGTGCAGATTCTGGAAAAACTAGAAGACTTTCTGTGATTGTTATTGTGTGTAGCTGCTCTATAGGAGTCCACAACTCAATACAAAAATGAGCATGATCTTGTATTGAGAATTAACAATGGCAATTGAGCTCAAGCTAACCTAATAATTACAACATTCACTTTTATTGCAAATGTTGATTTAAGAATGTCAGCATCAAGCTAGCAGGAGAGTTTGGAGTGTCAGATATTTATCAGCCTATTGCATAATAATTGTATTATTGATAGTATTATTGCACTGCACCATAGGCATTCTATGACTCTTGGTTACATTTGAAAAATAACATTTGTCATCATTTCCCAATAATAACGTGTTAATGGTAGCAGCGAGTAGCATATTTCGAATATGAACCGAGGTGCCATGTTAGAAAAGTCAAGCTGTCGTGCCGTCTCGGTTGTAATTTGTGTGTGGTAAACAGCAGCGTGCCACCATATTGTCTGGCAGCAGATCGTATTTTAGTGTGTTAACACGCCATCTGTTTACCCTTATAAGCATACATTATACAAAAAGGAGTGCATGCACAGACTGCCACATCGGAGAGCGGTAGCAAACACATACCAGCACTGTCTTAAAAATGCATTTCCATAGGGGGACACACATGCATAATGTATGACTATCACACACTCATCAGAAGATCCCAAATAGCAGGAGTGTCCAAACTAAAAATAATAATAATAATAATGACTTCTAAGTAAATTAACAGGAAAACTCCAAAAAGAAAAAAAAAACTACAGAAATTGAAAAAAGTTTGACATAAATTCACATAAAAATTGAAATTTTACAAGAATAGTATAGTATAATGCTATTTTCTATGCCACTTATCCTCACTAGGGTCTTGGGTATGCTGGAGCCTATCCCAACTTGGGCAAGAGGCAGGGTATAACCTGGACTGGTCAATACCATGAGGTTAAAAAACACAATTTTAGTAGCATAGAGTTGAAATATTAGAGAAAAAAATAAATATGTCATTTAAAAAAAAAGCCATAAACTATAAGAAACCAAAAAATAAAGTTGTAATTTTCAAAATTTTGAGAAAGAAAACCCTTGAAGTTCATCCTATATCCCAAATATCAATATGGTCCTTGTATGTTTTAATTTTTCAGTAGTCGGCCTATGGTGGAAATTATTTGGGCACCTTTGCCACATATAGAGTTTATGGCAGGGGTCTCAAACACGCGGCCCACGGGCCAAATGTGGCCCGCAGGACACTAGTTTGAGGCCCTTGCCTTGATATGAAAGTTTAATGTTAGTGCGGCCCCGCGCAAGTTTGATATGGATGCTGTATGGTATCATGTACCCAGAAAAAAATTATTACTTTTGATTAATGTTCATGTTAAAGGTTAAATAACTGTTAATAGTTATCCTCCCTATCCGTGTGGAAGTGGTACGTTTTTGGCGATTTAAGTTTAAAGGAAATAACTTGAAGGCTACCGTTTAGGTCGCTAGCTCTCCAGTTTGCGAGTTAGCATGTGTCTCAAGACCCTGCAGTTGCGCAATATGTTGTAAATAAAAAGAGTATAAATGTGACTATAGTCGTGTTTTGTCATGTCTACAGGGCTCTAAGAATGCTTTGTTAATTTTAAATCAGAAAAAAATAATTTGTCTACCCACCAACTATATGTGGTTTCTTAAGTTTTTATTATTTGCCGTTTTATTATTATTATTATAATATTTATTTATTTATTACTGATTGATTGATTTTCTTTATTCTTGATTTGTTTATTTATTTTTCATCTTATTTTGTGTAGAAAAATAAAAAGTAAGATATTTGAGAACAGTGGAATGTTTTATCAGAGCTTTTCTTGTAGAAAATCGAAACCAAAACAAAGTTTATTCATTTTTCTGTTTTTAATAAATGCGTTTTTTTTTGTTTTTTTTTTTAAAACCTGATGCAGCCCAGTCTCGCCCAGACCCTAGCTCCAGTGGCCCCCAAGTATTTTGAGTTTGAGACCCCTGCACTATAGGGTTGTTATTTCGTGCCTAGAGGGCTCTAATAATGTTTAGGTTTTCTGTGCTCTACTACAATATTTTAGTAAAACGAAAAATGTTTTGAAAATCGAAACCAAAGCAAAGTTTTTAAAAAAAATTTTGTTTTTAATAAATGCGTTTTTTGGTTTTTTTGGGGGGGGGGGAAAAGTCTCATCCAGACCCAAACTCCAGTTGCCCCCAAGTAAATTGAGTTTGAGACCCCTGCTTTATGGTCTTTATGACATTCTAATCATAATCAGTTACAATAAACAGCTTAGCATCAATCAATTAAGACAGTTCAGTAGTAAAGTTTAGCTTAAAATTTTAAAGTTTGCCGCATATAGATGGGAAAAAAAATGTCTATTTGAGTATCATAAATTTGATAAAGTCTGTGGCTGTGAGACAAAAAAGTCACCGCTGATTATCCATAGGTTGCACCTTAAACGTGTTCAATAACTGTATGAGGTATGTTAAAGGTTAAAACCTGGAGTGTCAGGGATGCGGCTGTTTGCTAATGACAAAATGGCATCAGTATAAAAGTGAATACGGATACACGGAATGGTAAGTGAAAAAGGCAGGACTGGGTGTAATAGGTGGAGGGAAAAGGGGAAGAGTAAAGGCTCTGGCTGGGTTGACAGAGGTCCATTCATCCTCCATGCTAGAGCAGACAGCGATCTGGCACCAGAGACTACAGCCCATAAATCAAAGACATCACACCCTGCTGACACACGCAAACACAAGCATACACAAGTACCCTCCACAAGTCTTGCCACATTTACACACACGTTTATGAACATGAAAAAAGATCATTCATCCTATGCTGCAGTATCATTGTAAAAAAAAATATATACTTCTCATAATTCTCATATACCGCATTGTCTGTCTTTTGCATTCTTTATTTTAGTCCGGAGCCCCGATAGAGGATGCACTCTAACAAGCTAATGATTGCCTTACCCAGAGGTTATTGATCACACACATGATTGATCTGACGATCCCTCCGATTATTGGGTCATTAATCAGGCCTGGATTACCCTATCAATGGAGCTGCCACAGACTGGTCCATGTCTGGTGATGGATGACCGGGGGTGAAGAGGTGGAGGAGAAGGGAAGAAGGGAGCAGTATATGATCACTGAGAGGGTGGGGGTACAATTCTGTGATCACCTAAAGACATAGGATATGTTCACATACCGTAAAATATGGATACATTGGAGTAGACCCTGTTTATGTTGACTATCTCAGCAAGTCCTGGTGTATCGTACATCTTCTAAGACAACCCTAACAGTCAGTTCGATTAATTAATCGATTAATTTTACTACTAATACTATTCGATCTACATTTTATGTAGCTAGTACCTTGATATCATCCTGTAGTGCCTTGGTATCATTGAGCAGTGCTCTATTTTTCCAAGTTTATGACCTTATCAAAGGTCATAGAGAAGCACCTCTTGAGGTTGTTATTCTGTGATTTTACATTTCCAATCTGTGTTTGCGGGCCTCTTAGAGTTTGCTTTATTTGTGCTGTTTCCTGATCCATCCATCCATTTTCCTCCGCTTATCCAGGTCCGGGTCACGGAGGCAGTAGTCTCAGTAAGGAAGCCCAGACTTCCCGGTCCCCAGCCACCTCCTCCGGCTCCACCGGGAGGACACCAAGGCAGTCCCAGGCCTGGACAAGCACCTTCCCTCACACCCGATCATCAGTACTGCAAGCGTCTCCCGTATGACATCTCTGTCTATTTTACTGTCCAATTAGTTCGAATAATGACATCACACTTACATCAAAGACACTACACAGACTGTAGAAGGTCATGGTGTGTAAAAAAAAATATATATATATATATATCTGCAATATTATATTTTTTGGCAGCATGCTGACAAACAGAAAGTGGCAGCCGCCATGATTGAACTCAGTGTGCACTCACTGAATGCACTCAGGCGATAGGCAGGCCTTTGCGTACTAAGCCGAGACGAGACGCTGCAGGCATCTTAGGTTTCCGCCCTGTGTTAAATCCGGAAATGTGTCAATTTAGTTTAGTCTTAAAACCATAGGAATCATACAGGAAATACATATATGATACAGTTCAATGGCTTTTTTGATAATAACTTGAATAAATACCTTATACAGTCTATGATAAATGCCTAAAAATATCCATATCATACTTTTTAATATCGATACAGTATTGTGGAACGAAGTATCGCGATATATAGCCGAAACGATATTTTCTTACACCCCTAATCATTATTGAGTATTAGGTAAGAAGACATCGGTAAGGTGAGGCGGCACTGCGGTCGAGTGGTTAGCGAGCAGACCTCACAGCTAGGAAACCAGGGTTCAATAGGGTTCAATTCCACCCTCGGCCATCTCTGTGTGGAGTTTGCATGTTCTCCCCGTGCATGCGTGGGTTTTCTCCGGGTACTCCGGTTTCCTCCCACATTCCCAAAACCTGCTAGGTTAATTGGCGACTCCAAATTGTCCATAGGTATGAATGTGAGTGTGAATGGTTGTTTGTCTATAATGTAGAAATCCTCCCCCTGAGGACTCTAAGTGGGTTTCGAATAGGGAATAAGGGAATCTTAAAGAACCAAATCATAGAATGAGAACCAGATAGTGGCAACAATACCTAATACAGACGTCCAGGCTTATCTGCAGTCCCTGTATGCCTGCAAGTAAGCGGGTCTTATTACAGCGCAGCTGCAAAAAAGCACCCTTCCTTTCCCTGTATGAAAGTATGAATGTGAGTGTGAATGGTTGTTTGTCTATATGTGCCCTGTGATTGGCTGGCGACCAGTCCAGGGTGGGATAGGCTCCAGCACCCCCTGTGACCCCTGTGAGCATAAGCGGTAGAGAACGAAACGAAACGTAAAGTAAAGTAAAGTAAAGTAAAGTAAAGTAAAGTAAAGTAAAGTAAAGTAAAGTAAAGTAAAGTAAAGTAAAGTAAAGTAAAGTAAAGTAAAGTAAAGTAAAGTAAAGTAAAGTAAAGTAAAGTAAAGAACCAAATCACAGAATGAGAACCAGATAGTTTATTCCTGGCAACAATACCTAATACAGACATCCAGGCTTATTTGGAGTCCCTGTATACCTGCAAGTAAGCGGGTCTTATTAAAAAGCACCCTTCATTTCCCTGTATGAAAGTATGAATGTGAGTGTGAATGGTTGTTTGTCTATATGTGCCCTTGTGATTAGCTGGCGACCATTCCGGGGTGTACCCTGCCTTTGCCCGCAGACAGCTGGGATAGACTCCAGCACCCCCTTCGACCCTTGTGAGGAAAAAGTGGTAGAAAATAATAATCGGTAAGGTTACTTAACATACTATACTATAACTTGTTGTAATGAGAATTAAATAAAATCTACTTCATAATATTGCAATTGCTAGTCTAGCATTATGTATGTTTTGCTGGAATATTGAGTTTTACTTGATTTTAAGCAGTAAAATTGGTAAAGAATTTTTTTTTACATTATATCGTTTCTGGAACTCAGACTTCTAATATCAGTGTGTTTTCTTATTCCATTTGGAGTATCCACCCACTGTTTCCATACAGAATGGAAGAATAATAGTTTCTCAGCAGTGAGTATGTGTAATGGTCCCCTCTGCGTCCAATCCAAGTGTGTCGCTTTGTGGTTCCTGTATGGCAGTCCCTTGCTGAGAGACACACTATATGTGTGTATGTGTGTGTGTGTGTGTGTTTGTGTGTTAGAAAGAGTTCCTTGGAAAAAAAATGATCAAAAATACACCAGACAGTCCTGCCAGGACAATCAATCACTCGAGCTATGAAATGTGTGTGAGAGAGCGAGACAGAGATCGTGTAAGGAGAAGGAGGGTAAAAAAAAAAAAAAAAAAAAAACACAGAGAGAGGAGTAAGAAGGAGCGAAGGAGCGAGTGTATGCAGTAAGGGGAGCAGGGGGAGAGGAGGGGTGCTGAAATACATACATATAGTAAATGTAGCGGCACTGGGGAATTGGAGTCATAAATCAAACAGGCTGTCAGGAGCGGTACGGGGGTTTGTTGAAGTACAAGAAGTGGGGGGGCTGGGGGGGGGGTGTAAAGGAAGGATCGGGCGGCGGTCGGGTACTCTGTCGTTCACACAGTGAGCCCAAAGCAATTTCCCCTGAATGTCAGCGAAAGATGCAAGGTGGGGCAGATAAGGAAACTGTGTGCATGTCTGTGTGTGTAAGCATGTGTGTGTGTGTGTGTGTGTGTTCCTGTCCCTGTCCTCGACCCCGGGACACGAGACACAGGCCCAAATCTCATTATGCCGACATGATAGAATTTGCTCTCTGTGTAACCTTATTATCCTCACCTAGATAAGGAGATGTAATTGCTCACAGCAACAACAACCTTACAGCAATGCCTGCATCTATGTGTGTGTGTGTGTGTGTGTGTGTGTGTGTGTGTTACAATGTCCAAGAGAACTTTATTCCATACCTGAACAGTACAAATAATGCGCTCCTTTTTGAGCTAATCCCTTGAAGACCCATCTTCAGTGTTCTGGTAGATGTTCTCATCAAATATTCTATGCAACATCGTCCTGTTTATCATTAGCCACGATTTTTTCCTCTTTCCGAATGACCTTTTTCCGAAAGCAATGGTATCCATGGAAAGGAATATTCCAATGTCGTGTCTACATGCGCCGCTATAATCAACCAGAATAGTCAATGGGGCATGCCCAGTAAAGCGTAAACACTAACATCACGTGATACCGACTTCCTGGAGTTTTTCTTTCACTTGTTGTTGGAATAACTCCGTATTGCCAGTTTTTCCAAAAACAAACTTTCCTTAGCAATCCAGTGCCGATTGCTCGCCTCCATTTTTTTATTTTCCTTATATTACCTCTCTACCCATCAATGACATAAACCTCATTTATGAATTATTAAAAGTCAAGGGTTAGGCAAGCACAAAACACATTTATTATTTATTTGTATATTATATTTCTACTTATTATATTTATATTTATATAAATTATATTTTAATTTATATTATTATTATTATTATTAAATTATATTTTATAAATTATATTTTATAAATTATATTTATATTATATTTATACTTATATTTCTACATTATTGTTGACATGTTCTCCTCGTGCGTGGGTTATCTCCGAGTATTCCGGTTTCCCCATAGGTATGAATGTGAGTGTGAATGGTTGTTTGACTATATGTGCCCTGTGATTGGCTGGAGACCAGTCCAGGGTGTACCCCGCCTCTCACCCGGCAGGCTCCAGCACACCCGCAACCCTCGTGAGGATAAGCGGTATAGAAAATGGATAATTAAAATCATAATAAAACCCAGGACAAAGATTTTAGGCAAAAAGAAAAATACATATTTGTACAGTCACACTTATATAATTGTTTAAGCAAAATGAAGTCAATAGTAAATATTATTACTGTATTTTATGTCCTTTGTGTGTTTTGTGGACGGTGTGAGTGACTTTGCATGAAGGACTTTATCATGTGTGCTTCACTCACAGGCTGGATTTTGCTCACTGATTCAAATTAGGTCAACTTTATTGATCCCGAAAGAAATTCCTGCATGTTTGGGTATGTAACGAGACCTGTTTCTCACAAGAATCAAACAGAAAATACATACATGATACAGTTCAATTACTTTTTTGATGTTATCATGAAAGGTAAGGTATACAAAAAATGTGGTGAGACCAGCCCAGCCATGTTGTTTGGTCTAGAGACAATACCACTGAGGAAAAGACAGGAAGCAGAAGTGGAGTTAGGCGGTATTGGCGGCATATAACCCAGATCGGAACATCCCTAATTTAAATATTTCCACTTTCCTTTCCGCTTGACCCAAAATCAATTTGGTAGGATGCAGTGTAACCCAGAGATGAGGATGCTGAGGTTCTCATTGGGAGTGACCAGGATGGATAGGATCAGGAAGGAGTACATGAGAGTGACATTACATGTTAGAGACCTTGGAGATAAAGTCAGAGAGGCCAGACTGAGATGTTTGGGACATGTCCAGAGAAGAGATAGTGAATATATTGGAAGACCAAAGAGGAGGTTTTATGGATGTAGTGAGGGAGGAAATGAGGGTGAGAGAGACAGATGAAGATAACAGGGATTGATTTGCCGGGGCAAAACCCGAAAGAGAAAGATTTGATGTAATCATTATTAAGTATTAGGTTCCACATCAGTACTATAACTTGTTGTAATGAGAATTGAGTAAAATCTACTTCATAATATTGCAATTGCTAAGTCTAGCATTACGTATGTTTTGCTGGAATATTGACTTTTACTTTATTTTGAAGCAGTAAAATTCATTCATTCATTTTCTACCTCTTTCTCCTCACAAGGGTCGCGGGGGTGCTGGAGCCTATCCCAGCTGTCTTTGGGCGAGAGGCGGGGTACACCCTGGACTGGTTGCCAGCCAATCACAGGGCACATATAGACAAACAACCATTCACACTCACATTCATACTTTCATACAGGGAAAGGAAGGGTGCTTTTTTTTGCAGCTGTGCTGTAATAAGACCCGCTTACTTGCAGGTATACAGGGACTGCAAATAAGCCTGGACGTCTGTATTAGGTATTGTTGCCGGGAATAAACTATCTGGTTCTCATTCTATGATTTGGTTCTTTAAGATTCCCTTATTCTCTATTCGAAACCCACTTAGAGTCCTCAGGGGGAGGATTTCTACAATATAGACAAACAACCATTCAAACTCACATTCATACCTATGGAAAATTTGGAGTCACCAATTAACCTAGCATGTTTTTTGGAATGTCGGAGGAAACCGGAGTACCCGGAGAAAACCCACGCATGCACGAATTGAACCCTGGTCTCCTAGCTGTGAGGTCTGCGTGCTAACCACTAGACAGCAGTAAAATTGGTAAAGAATTATTATTTTTTTTACATTATATCGTTTCTGGAACTCAGGCTTCTATTATCAGTGTGTTTTGTTATTCTATTTGAAGTATTAGTATTAGGTAAGACATAAGTAAGGTTACTAAACATACTATACTATAACTTGTTGTAATGAGAATTGAGTAAAATCGACTTCATAATATTGCAATTGCTAAGTTGAGCATTACGTATGTTTTGCTGGAATATTGAGTTTTACGGATACTCCGGTGCATTAGCTCACAATCATGGCAGACACAAACTGAAATGTGCAGCACAAGCAGAAACCGTTTCAGGAAGCGCCGATATCCCAGTTATGCTCTACATCGCTAGCATTTATTCAGCTGAAGAGCAAAAAAGCTGCAGATGTTGCATTCTGGTAATTTGGTGGTTGAACCCGGTGAAACAGAATAGTGTTTGGTGTTTGTCTGCGTCAACGTGCATTGGTTCATACACCCTTTTGACCACCCACAATGCACCTCACCGGGAATCTCATTGACTCGGCTTGCCAAAATCAGCACGGAAACGCTCACTTTATGTGCTTGTGGGCAGCAGAGGAGGAAAAAGGGGAAATGTAGATGATTTGTCGGCGGCCATAATGGAAACAGATGATCCCGCAATGATTCCACTTGACTGTTGAATCAGCTCTGCCACCCAGGCGGGTTTGTGTGCATTCTCTGGCCCGGGTTCACTGTCTCTGTTATTTCTGTTTTTATGCCACTCTTTTAGACCTCCACGGCAGTTGTTTTTAGCTTTATCCAAAACCACACTGAACACGCTGTCTTTACGTACACGCAACAAAAATATAAAAGCAACACTTTTGTTTTTATCCCCATCTCTCATGAGCTGAACTCAAAGATGTAAATCTTAAAAATGCCCGTTTTTGTCAAATATTGAACAATCTGTCTGAATCAGTGTCAGTCAACACTTCTCTTTTCCAAGAATAATCCATCCATCTCACAGGGGTGGCATGATTTGTACCTTAAAGGGGACCTATCATACTTTTTCCACTTTTCTGACCTATAAAAGTAGTTAGAATGTTGTATTTTTGTGTTAAACGATGCCAAAGTTTCAGATAATGAGGTTTGCGCATTTGTAAGTGAGCCCTGAAACCCTCAAACCGCTGGGTTTTGTGGCTGTAGGCATGGTACGTTCGCTTGCCCTCGCCCAAGCGCTGGGCTTCTGAGCTCCACGGCACTAGCGGTGCTTGTGACAAAGTGTGTCCGACAATGAGTGCTCCTCCTTGGGCAGATGAAGTGGATGCAACGTCCTTGCGTCTCGATTCTCCTGAGCTCCACGGCACCACAGGTGCTACTGACAAAGTGTGTCCGACAATGAGTGCTCCTCCTTGGGCAGATGAAGTGGCCCCAACGCCCTTACGTCTCGATTCTCCTAAGCGCCATGGCACCACTGGTGCTACTGACAAAGTGTGTCCGACAATGAGTACACCTCCTTGGACAGATGAAGTGGCCGCAACACCCTTGCGTCTCGATTCTCCTGAACGCCACGGCACCACTGGTGCTCCTGACAAAGTGTGTCCGACAATGAGTACACCTCCTTGGGCAGATGAAGTGGCCGCAACACCTTTGCGTCTCGATTCTCCTGAGCTCCACGGCACCACAGGTGCTTGTGACAAAGTGTGTCCGACAATGAGTGCTCCTCCTTGGGCAGAGGAAATGGCCACAACACCCTTGCGTCTCGATTCTCCTGAGCGCCATGACACCACTGGTGCTACTGACAAAGTGTGTCCGACAATGAGTGCTCCTCCTTGGGCAGATGAAGTGGCCACAACGCCCTTGCGTCTCGATTCTCCTGAGCTCCACGGCACCACTGGTGCTACTGACAAAGTGTGTCCGACAGATGAAGTGGCCGCAACACCCTTGCGTCTCGATTCTTCTGAGCGCCACGGCACCACTGGTGGTACTGACAAAGTGTGTCCGACAATGAGTACACCTCCTTGGGCAGATGAAGTGGCCGCAACACCCTTGCGTCTCGATTCTCCTGAACGCCACGGCACCACTGGTGCTTCTGACAAAGTGTGTCCGACAATGAGTGCTCCTCTTCGGGCAAGCAAAAGTTCTCCAGCCAGTAGCCAATGAGCTGCCAGTAGCTCCTAAACACTTTTCAATTCGCTCTCCAAAGACTTTATTCATTTATTATCAACTCCTATACTCACTAAAGTAGAAAGTGTTGTTTTATAATAGTCAGGAAGTAGTTTAGGAGTCTGACCAATCACAGAACAGAGGAGTGTGCGGAATGACTTAAAACCGTTTTGGCGGGAAGCACAAATCCAAGTGCAGATACTTTTTTGAGAGATCAAAAAAAAAAATTTCAATGCGAGTTATTGTGTGTAGCTGCTCCATAGGAGTCCACAACCCCTTTAAGCATTTCACAATAAAAGCAGCAAAATGTGCAGTTTCATCATATAAGTTTTGATTAAACTGAAATTAAAACATTAAAAAATGGAAAATAAATAAACATGAATGGAAATAGAACACTGTGCTTCAGTGAAGTGAAACATTTGTGTGTGTGCTGGGGTGATATGGTGGGAGGACACGCTGTCTGGCAAATAGTTGAACATTCTCACATCAGGGTGACTGACAATTGGACAGGCCAGCTGCTGTCCCCTCTGCAAAGATGGCAGAGGAACGGGAAGAGAGAATGACAAGTGTGTGTGTTGCCTGTGCGTGTATGTGTGTGTGTTGCATGTGTGCCTTTTTTTTGCCAGCATGCTTAAGATTTTGAAGTCACTGTGTTGCCGTCAGCTCCTTTTGTGCGCTTCCACATTCTGCTGCCCTTTGTGGCTGACTCTTGCAAGCGGGTTGGCTGACAGGCTGTGAATAGACGACCCCGCTGTGCGGTGGCGGCCCGCCGCGTGGAGTCAAACCCTCAGCAGCCCTTATTAGTGTCACTGCATCGTACATGTAAGGATGAGAGTACTTGTGCCGATATTCACTCCTTTTAGGGAATCATTTTTCTTCAATACATTTAATTTCTATGCTGTTTATTCTGCTTGGTGATCAATGGGGGGGCTGGAGTGTACCCCAGCTGACACGGGGGCTCACAGTGGGCTGATCAAACAGTCAGTCACAAGGCTTCTTCAATTCTTGTTGCATAGTTTGGGAAGAAAAAAAAAAAAGCTTATTTCCCAAGAGGCGTAACTGAATTGAAAAGTGCGGAGATGTGTAAAAAAATGTGGGTGCGTGTGCATCCTAGCATGTCAAACACCAACCCCTCCTCCTCCTCCTCTTCTTCTTCTTCGTCTTCACTGATCTGCTTTCAGGTCTGACATGATTAATGATCCTCAGCTGTCATGTTCATGCCTCACTCCTCCCATCACTTTCTCTTTGCAGGTTTGGACTCTATTGAGTATAGAAAACACCACAAGTTGATCGTAAAATGGAGGACCTTCCCATATTTCATATATCTTCTTCGGCGGTTCACTGGGTCGACAAAAGGATAATAGTGGAATTTCATATTTTCATTTTTAGACCATAAAAAAACCTGTTTGTGGCCATCTAAACACAGTTTTTAACATTATTAGAGCCCTCCAGATATGAAATAACACCCCTACACTCAGTGTCACACTCATGTTAAACATTAAAAAATGTAGTTATTGAAAATGTGTACTCTAGGAATAAAATACATTGAAGAAATGTTTAAATATGCATATTTTTAAACTAATAATAGGCGGGATTCAACCATGAAACAATATGATTTATTAATTGGTTCACTGGGTCAACAAAAGGATAATAGTGGAATTTAATATTTTCATTTTTAGACCATAAAAAAACCTGTTTGTGGCCATCTAAACACAGTTTTTAACATTATTAGAGCCCTCCAGATATGACATAACACCCCTACACTCAGTGTCACACTCATGTTAAACATTAAAAAATTTAGTTATTGAAAATGTGTACTCTAGGAATAAAATACATTTAAGAAATGTTTAAATATGTATATTTTTAAACTAATAATAGGCGGGATTCAACCATGAAACAGTATGATTTATTAATTGGTTCACTGGGTCAACAAAAGGATAATAGTAGAATTTAATATTTTCATTTTTAGACCATAAAAAACTGTTTGTGGCCATCTAAACACAGTTTTTAACATTATTAGAGCCCTCCAGATATGAAATAACACCCCTACACTCAGTGTCACACTCATGTTAAACATTAAAAAATGTAGTTATTGAAAATGTGTACTCTAGGAATAAAATACATTGAAGAAATGTTTAAATATGCATATTTTTAAACTAATAATAGGCAGTATTCAACCATGAAACAGTGTGATTTATTAATTGGTTCACTGGGTCAACAAAAGGATAATAGTGGAATTTAATATTTTCATTTTTAGACCATAAAAAAACTGTTTGTGGCCATCTAAACACAGTTTTTAACATTATTAGAGCCCTACAGATATGAAATAACACCCCTACACTCAGTGTCACACTCATGTTAAACATTAAAAAATGTAGTTATTGAAAATGTGTACTCTAGGAATAAAATACATTTAAGAAATGTTAAAATATGCATATTTTTAAACTAATAATTGGCAGTATTCAACCATGAAACAGTGTGATTTATTAATTGGTTCACTGGGTCAACAAAAGGATAATAGTGGAATTTAATATTTTCATTTTTAGACCATAAAAAAACCTGTTTGTGGCCATCTAAACACAGTTTTTAACATTATTAGAGCCCTCCAGATATGAAATAACACCCCTACACTCAGTGTCACACTCATGTTAAACATTAAAAAATGTAGTTATTGAAAATGTGTACTCTAGGAATAAAATACATTGAAGAAATGTTTAAATATGCATATTTTTAAACTAATAATAGGCAGTATTCAACCATGAAACAGTGTGATTTATTAATTGGTTCACTGGGTCAACAAAAGGATAATAGTGGAATTTAATATTTTCATTTTTAGACCATAAAAAAACTGTTTGTGGCCATCTAAACACAGTTTTTAACATTATTAGAGCCCTACAGATATGAAATAACACCCCTACACTCAGTGTCACACTCATGTTAAACATTAAAAAATGTAGTTATTGAAAATGTGTACTCTAGGAATAAAATACATTTAAGAAATGTTAAAATATGCATATTTTTAAACTAATAATTGGCAGTATTCAACCATGAAACAGTGTGATTTATTAATTGGTTCACTGGGTCAACAAAAGGATAATAGTGGAATTTAATATTTTCATTTTTAGACCATAAAAAAACCTGTTTGTGGCCATCTAAACACAGTTTTTAACATTATTAGAGCCCTACAGATATGAAATAACACCCCTACACTCAGTGTCACACTCATGTTAAACATTAAAAAATTTAGTTATTGAAAATGTGTACTCTAGGAATAAAATACATTTAAGAAATGTTTAAATATGTATATTTTTAAACTAATAATAGGTGGGATTCAACCATGAAACAGTATGATTTATTAATTGGTTCACTGGGTCAACAAAAGGATAATAGTAGAATTTAATATTTTCATTTTTAGACCATAAAAAAACTGTTTGTGGCCATCTAAACACAGTTTTTAACATTATTAGAGACCTCCAGATATGAAATAACACCCCTACACTAAGTGTCACACTCATGTTAAACATTAAAAAATGTAGTTATTGAAAATGTGTAATGTAGGAATAAAATACATTAAAGAAATTTTTAAATATGCACATTTTTAAACTAATAATGGACGGGATTCAACCATGAAACAGTATGATTTATTAATTGGTTCACTGGGTCAACAAAGGGATAATAGTGGAATTTAATATTTTCATTTTTGGACCATAAAAAAACCTGTTTGTGGCCATCTAAACACAGTTTTTAACATTATTAGAGCCCTCCAGATATGAAATAACACCCCTACACTCAGTGTCCTACTTTAATTAATTCATCATGATCAGGTCTGAAACCAATTTAACCACAATAAACCAGGTAGTACTTTAATTACACAATGGAAAACACACATATTTTATTTAAAAACAATAGTTTTTATTTTCACAGAATTTTGTCATATACACGTTGAACAGAATAGTATTTTAAATACTTCATAAAATTATAACTAAGTAATAAATTATTATTATTAACTATAAATTATCAAAATTAAATTATCACAGCAAAACCAGCAGCAAATATGTATTTTTTAACTTCATCTGTCTTGTTCACGTGTTTATGCCAAAATCGATTAAAAAAACCAACCAACTTGTCAGCCATTTTTTCATGCATCATTTCACAAGAAAATACACTCATTTAAATTTTGCAAAACAAACCTGTATTATCGCTTATGTCGACAACAGGCGGGTTTGTTTTCATAAAACATGGTTTTCATAAAGGTTGTTCTTGCTTTCTCTTAGAATAAAGTCCTCACAACGACAAGCAAGAGACACTTGCAGATGTGTGTGTGTGTATATGTGTGTGTGTGTGTGTTTGCCAAAAAAAAAGCCCAGCCTTTGTGCATGTGTTTTAACATACAAGCATGTGTGCCTGAGTGGAAGCCATGAATGTGCCATGTGAAGAAGTTTGAAAGAGGCCAGACGCTGGGTGTCAAAAGTGCCTGCTCCCCCAGCCGAGCAAGATGATGGATGACAGCGAATAAGAAGTTTCCTCTCTTGGACTGCAGAAAGCTGCCATCAGATGATCGGCCAGCTGCTTTCCATTGGAGGGGCCGGAGGCTACAGAGGCAGTCAGGCCTTAAGACAGGGAGGGCTGCCGAGGAATGAACAACCCACTTAAAACGAGGAATCGTAAGGATTAAAATTGGAATCTGGACAAGATAGTACAAAACGTGCTGGCGTGAAAATGTACCTTTACCTTTGGGATATCGGTATAATAATAATAATAATAATAATAATAATAATAATAATAATAATAATAATAATAATAATAATAATAATAATAATAATAATAATAATAATAATACATTTTATTTGTATAGCGCTTTTCAAAATACTCAAAGACACTTTACAAAAGAATGAAGTTGAATAAAGCAAGTAAACAGAATAAAAGACACACCAAAATACAACATTGGTTAATACACAGTTAAAACATGAGTAAAAGCGGGGCGGGGCACATAGGTATATCTCTTTACTGCAAGAGCATCTACAACAGAAACCCAAAATATAATATCAATTTTAATGTTGGTAATGGGGCGTGGAGTGGTTAGCGCGCAGACCTCACAGCTAGGAGACCAGACTTCAATTCCACCCTCGGTCATCTCTGTGTGGAGTTTGTTTTAATTTTTTATTTAATTTTTTTATTTATTTAATTTATTTTTTTTTATTTTTTTTTTTATTTTTTTTTTTATTTTATTTTTTTATTTTTTTTTTTTATTTTTCAAAAAATTTTCTACCACTTTTTCCTCACGAGGGTTGCTGGGGGTGCTGGAGCCTATCCCAGCTGTCTTCGGGCGAGAGGCGGGGTACACCCTGGACTGGTCGCCAGCCAATCACAGGGCACATATAGACAAACAACCATTCACACTCACATTCATACCTATGGACAATTTGGAGTCACCAATTAACCTAGCATGTTTTTGGAATGTGGGAGGAAACCGGAGTACCCGGAGAAAACCCACGCGTGCACGAGGAGAACATGCAAACTCCACACAGAGATGCCCGAGGGTGGAATTGAACCCTGGTCTCCTCGCTGTGAGGTCTGCGCACTAACCACTAGACCGCCGTGCCGCCCATTTTTTATTTTTATTTTTATTTTTATTTTTATTTTTATTTTTATTTTTATTTTTATTTTTATTTTTATTTTTATTTTTATTTTTTATTTTTTATTTTTTTATTTTTACTTTTGTTTGCCACCAGCTGCTTATAATTATCTGCCTTACAGTTTCCAAGAAAAAAGTCAATTTTTGCGACCAAAATTTATCTGCATTTTGTCCACTTCCAAGAGAGATTTCTGCAAATAAAAACAAAAAATGTTAGAGGCTGATAGTCTTTCAGATAGAATTGGTTCCTTGTAAACAACCTTGTTTTGATAAACTACCATTTTTTTTTCTTTGTTTTGCTTAAATTTCCCATTTTGATGGAATACTGTATCTTGGAAACTGCATTTCTGACCTAAACCAAGACAAATTTTATTGTTGTTTAATGTTTATTCAAAATACTTTTCTTAAAATAAGACGTTTTCTCTTAATATTTTGACTTTATTTACTTTATATTTTTAATTGTCCAATTTTTAATTTTCCTCTGGTAAATTTTCTTGTCATAATATTATTTATAACTTTATTCCCACAGCATTACAACTTAACTTAGTCTTCGGACTGGAGTCCACAATCATACGAATGTTCTAGTGTGAGTTTGCCTTCAGTAAAGTTACACGATATATAATAATAATAATAATAATAATCACATTCCCCTTTGTCAGTTAATGGCATTTTTGATCTATCACATATTTCCTGTGCCCTCTTAAGTTTGCATTCTTTGGTTAAACTTTAGACAAAGTAAAATAATACATGGTAATGTGAATTCCATCCCTCATAAAAACTTAAGGCCAACATCTGCTCAGATAGCATAACACTGTACTGAGTATTCCTCTGATCAGCAGTGTCTCGGTAGATATATTGGGAAGGTCCAAACATAAATCCTGTAGAGCACAGCTAAGAGATCATTTTCATCTTTACTCATCTGTCTCACTATTTCCATTTTGGCTTCAGAAGCGCCAATAGTCATCTTCATCTCTTTCCCAAGCAACCTCCATGGTCGATAAATCAGACCTGACGCTCAAGAGGTGGCTTGGCTCTCACAATGTTCGCCATCTTTTTTAAACTTTATGACATAGCCTTACAAACAGCTTTACACAAAACATGAATTTATCATTTCTGAGCATTTTTTTAACATACTTAGAGTGAGCAGTTAATGAATAGAAGAGCCGTTCCACCTCTTATACTTACATTTATTTCCTATTATATGTGCTCATCTATATGTAAACATATATGTATATGTAAAATTGAGCCTCATAATACTGAGGCCAGGTTCTCTGTGCAACAAAATAGAGTATTATTTGATGATATAAAGTTTTTTACAGGATGTATCAAGGAGTTAAAAACCTATGGAATTAAAAAAAAAACATTATGCAATAATATCACGGTTCTACATGATATAAAGGCACTATTGGAAGATAATGCTGCCTTGAGCGTTGCTCTAAAGAAAGTTAAAAACCATATGGAATAAAAAAAATAGCATTATGGAATGATATCAGAGTTGGACAGGGTGATACAAGGCACTATTGAAGTTAATGCGGAGGTTCTCAAGAAGGTTAAAAACCCCAAAATGGAATAAAAAAGTATTATGCAATGATATCAAGGTTCTACATAATGATATCAAGGCACTATGGAAGATAATGTGGCCTTGCTTGTTGCTCTCAAGAAAATTAAAAACCCTAAAATGGAATAAAGAAGCATTATGCAATGATATCAAGGTTCTACATAATGATATCAAGGCACTATTAGAAGATAATGCTGCCTTGCTCGTTGCTCTCAAGAAGGTTAAAAACCCTAAAATGGAATAAAAAAGCATTATGCAATGATATCAAGGTTCTACATAATGATATCAAGGCACTATGGAAGATAATGCGGCCTTGCTTGTTGCTCTCAAGAAGGTTAAAAACCCTAAAATGGAATAAAAAAGTATTATGCAATGATATCAAGGTTCTACATAATGATATCAAGGCACTATTAGAAGATAATGCTGCCTTGCTCGTTGCTCTCAAAAAGGTTAAAAACCCTAAAATGGAATAAAAAAGCATTATGCAATGATATCAAGGTTCTACATAATGATATCAAGGCACTATTAGAAGATAATGCGGCCTTGCTCGTTGCTTTCAAGCAGGTTAAAAACCCTAGTGAACACAAAAAATACCATTAGGCAATGATACCAAGGTTCTACAGCAGTGGTCTCAAACACGTGGCCCGCGGGCCAAATGTGGCCCGCAGGACACTGGTTTGAGGCCCCCGCCTTGATATGAAAGTTTAATGTTAGTGCGGCCCGCGCAAGTTTGATATGGATGCTGTATGGTATCATGTACCCAGAAAAAATTATTACGTTTGATTAATGTTCATGTTAAAGGTTAAATAACTGTTAATAGTTATCCTCCCTATCCGTGTGGAAGTGGTAAGTTTTTGGCTATTTAAGTTTAAAGGAAATAACTTGAAGGCTACCGTTTAGGTCGCTAGCTCTCTAGTTTGCGAGTTAGCATGTGTCTCAAGACCCTGCAGTTGCGCAATATGTTGTAAATAAAAAGAGTATAAATGTGACTATAGTCGTGTTTTGTCATGTCTACAGGGCTCTAATAATGCTTTGTTCATTTTAATCTGAAAAAAATAATTTGTCCCCCACCAACTATATGTGGTTTCTTAAGTTTTTATTATTTGCAGTTTTATTATTATTATTATATTTATTTATTACTGATTGATTGATTTTCTTTATTCTTGATTTGTTTATTTATTTTTCATCTTATTTTGTGCAGAAAAATAAAAATGAAGATATTTGAGAACAGTGGAATGTTTTATCAGAGCTTTTATTGTAGAAAATCGGAACCAAAGCACTGAAAAAGTTTGTATATTTTTCTGTTTTAATAAATGCGTTTAGTTTTTTTTGTTTTTTTTGGAAAACCTGATGTCTCACCCAGACCCTAGCTCCAGTGGCCCCCAAGTAAATTGAGTTTGAGACCCCTGTTCTACAGGGTGATATCAAGGCACTATTGGAAGATAATGCTACCTTGCTGAGGCACCACAATATAACAGCCCATATTTTTCTAGTACTTACGTATGCTCACTTATTTTGTGCTTACTTTCCCCAACAATATTAATAGCATAATATACCCGTCTGTCCAACCATCCATCCATCCATTCATCCATTCATCTGCTCCAGGTAAAACCTCCACCTTTATGTAGACCATCAATCATCATCCCAACCCACTCCTTTCATCCTCCACTCCTACCCACATCCTTTGCTGCCTCTCTCTCTCTCTTTGTGTCACCCACTCAACACTCCCATGTACTTTGCTTTTTAAGGTGAGTGGGCTTGAAACTTCCCTTTTGCTTTTGTTCTCCTTGAGCTGCCATGACTGTAGGCAAAGTTCATTGTTCATGTAAGAAGACATCCTGGCTGTGGAGAATGGAACCACACCATTGTTGCCGTTCAATGTAAGAAAAAACATTTATAGACATTTTTTATAAAATCTATAAATATTTGCTCTGTTGATTTATACACACTTGAATACGACCGAACGACTCAATTATCCTTGCTCGGTGTACCGGATTTTATGTTGCAGGTCAGCGGTATGCGAGTGTGAGCGGGTCACTGACTGATAAGTCAAGGGTTTTTTTCGTGCACTCATCAGCCACGCGTCACTTCTCTGACACCTTCCACTGTTTGCTTCTTCACTCCTGACTCTAACACTGACACCTGTCTTTCATCAAGATTAACGGCTCTGTGTGAGTGTGTATGTATGTGTGTGTGTGTGTGTGTGTGTGTGTGTAAGAGATCTCCAGACTTTGAGTGTTTAGTTTCTGTCAATCCCCATGCAAGTTGTGTTTGCAAGTGTATTTATATGAAGAGCTTGCAACCAAAAGGCGCTAAATCCATTTTGACTGATTTCGAGAAAATCAATGATTTTTAACGACGCACATATCAATCTATTTGGTCATCAAGTCTATATTGCAAATGAAAGAGCTATCAATATAGGTCATAAAAATGTATGCTATAAAAATCCTGCACACACCATGTGTTTTATATATTTTTTTTAATTTTTTTTTTTTTTTGGATTTAGCGCCTTTTGGCTGAAATGATGGATTTAGCGCCTTTTGGTTGAAATAAATTTGAAGTCACCTTTAACTTCTTCAATGGCATGCAAGTATGCAAGTTGTGTTTGCAAGTGTATTTATATGAAGAGCTTGCAACCAAAAGGCGCTAAATCCATTTTGACTGATTTCGAGAAAATCAATGATTTTTAACTACGCACATATCAATCTATTTGGTCATCAAGTCTATATTGCAAATGAAAGAGATATCAATATAGGTCATAAAAATGTATGCTATAAAAATCCTGCACACACCATGTGTTTTATATATTTTTTTTAATTTTTTTTTTTTTCGGATTTAGCGCCTTTTGGCTGAAATGATGGATTTAGCGCCTTTTGGTTGAAATAAATTTGAAGTCACCTTTAACTTCTTCAATGGCATTGTTGTCAAAGAATGTAAGGTGCTTTAATGTGCTATGCTAATAAAATAATTACAACACAGAAGCCATTCTCAACAACGCGCAGACCTCACAGCTAGTAGTAGACCCGAGTTCAATTCCACCCTCGGCCATGTCTACATGGAGTTTGCATGTTCTTCCCGTGCATGCGTGGGTTTTCTCCGGGTACTCCGGTTTCCTCCCACATTCCAAAAAACATGCTAGGTTAATTAGCGACTCCAAATTGTCCATAGGTATGAATGTGAGTGTGAATGGTTGTTTGTCTATCAACGAACATAGGTACCGGATGTTTAAAAAAAAGGAACGATTCCGTGAAAATCTGAACTTCGGAATCGATGCTCGATGGCAAAATGTAACAATAACGCTATGAAAACCATTTAAGACATAAATAAGACTCATGCTGGGCTGCACGGCGGTCGAGTGGTTAGCACGTAGATCTCACAGCTAGGAGACTAGGGTTCAATTCCACCCTCGGCCATGTCTGTGTGGAGTTTGCATGTTCTTCCCGTGCATGCATGGGTTTTCTTCGGGTACTCCGGTTTCCTCCCACATTCCAAAAAACATGCTAGGTTAATTAGCGACTCCAAATTGTCCATAGGTATGAATGTGAGTGTGAATGGTTGTTTGTCTATATGTGTCCTGTGATTGGCTGGCCACCAGTCCAGGGTGTACCTTGGACCTTCTTACCGGAAGACAGCTGGGATAGGCTCCAGCATGCCCCCTGACCCTCGTGAGGATAAGCAGTACAGAAAAACGGTTTCATTGGATTTACATTATTTCTCACGGACAAAAAGTCTGACCTTCTGGAATGAATTAATAACGCTAACCAAGGTTCTACTGTACCACACAGTCCAAACAACTACAATACTCCAACATAAACAATAGTTATCTTTACTCCAAAAGGGTGTTGTGTCAGATAACATTCCTGTCCTGTGCACCCGGGCCCCCGGTTTACCCTTCAGGACAAAGCTACTTTATAAATATGTATTACATGTATTCATAAAGGATTGAGATCTTTCCTTTCATCCGCACTGCCTTCCCTTTTCTCGCTCTATGTCTTTGCTTTCAGCTGTTCAAATATTGTTTTTCTATTTAAACTGAGCTTGGGGAAATATTTACTCTGGGCCACCGAATGAATGGACATCATCTCCTCTTGTCAAATTAGCCGCCGCTCGCTGCCTACTAATGTGTGTGAGTAATTGGAAAGACTGTCTGGGACTCGAGTCTTTGTGTGGGCGTCACATGATGTTTGGGGTCCTCTTATGAAGGTACTTGTACCGATTCACAATTACCTGTACTGTTGTGAAGAACTGCGATATACGGAAGTGAGATTTGAGTTTTGTTTGGATGAAAACGCAAATTAAAAGAAGGTAATGATGTAATGTTGGCTTGTATCGTCTGCCAAATGCTGTGTCATTTCAAAAACATGGCTGTTCATTAGTGTGGAAAATATATCACAGCGGTTATATGTTGTTGTTTTTTTTTAATTTTTATTTTATTTGGGCAAATATATGAAACATTACAGTGCATTTCTTACATCAATCAATATATAAATTTCCATTATTTACATTTTTATTCAACTATCTGATCACAAGCCCAAAAGTAGTAGGCTGAAGCAAAAGCTTATAAATGCCTACCCCTTATATATATATATATATATATATATATATATATATATAAATTATATATATAAATTAAATTATTAAATATATATTAAATTATATATATATATATAATTAATATAATAAATTAATATATATATATATATATATATATATAAATTATATATATATTTAATAATTTAATTTATATATAATATATATATATGAACATGATTTTTTGTATTTCATATGTATATGCACCAAACATGTCAAAATCAATCAATCAATCAGTAAATATAATAGGCAAGGGCCTCAAACTAGTGTCCTGCGGGCCACATTTGGCCCGCGGGCCGCATGTTTGAGACCGCTGCCATAAACTGTATATGTGGCAAAGGTGCCCAAATAATTTCCACCATAGGCCGACTACTGAAAAATGTAAACACTTTGATATTTGTGATATAGGATGAACTTCCAGGGTTTTTCTTCCAAATACTTAAACTTTCTTCTTTTAGTATTATTTCTTTCATAATACTTTGACTTTATTTACATAGTAATATAACTTTTTCCTTTCTCAAAATGTGTGTGTTATATATAAGCATGTTCATGCCACAGTCTTGTTTTCCCCTGTTATTATTATCATTGTAATATTATTATTGTTATTATCATTATTGTTATAATCTTTATCATTATTATTGTTATTATTATCACCATTATTATAATCATCATTAATATTACCATTTTCATCATTATAGTTGTAACAATTTTGGGATTTTTTTTTCATTATTTAATCTTACAGACTTATTGCTTCTTGTAGAGCAGGGGTCTCAAACACGCGGCCCGCGGGCCAAATGCGGCCCGCTTGGACACTAGTTTGAGGCCCCCGCCTTGATATGAAAGTTTAATGTTAGTGCGGGCTCGCGCAAGTTTGATATGGATGCTGTATGGTATCATGTACCCAGAAAAAATTATTACGTTTGATTCATGTTCATGTTAAAGGTTAAATAACTGTTAATAGTTATCCTCCCTATCCGTGTGGAAGTGGTAAGTTTTTGGCAATTTAAGTTTAAAGGAAATAACTTGGAGGCTACCGTTTAGGTCGCTAGCTCGCTAGTTTGCGAGTTAGCATGTGTCTCAAGACCCTGCAGTTGCGCAATATGTTGTAAATAAAAAGAGTATAAATGTGACTATAGTCGTGTTTTGTCATGTCTACAGGGCTCTAATAATGCTTTGTTCATTTTAATCTGAAAAAAATAATTTGTCTACCCTACTGCAAAATAGGAGCAAATAAATAAATTTAATGTTTTCATAACATACAAAACATGTTTATGGCCTTCTCAATATGTTTTTTTTACCATTATTATAGCCCTGTAGACAGCACATTACACAACATTATTGTGCAAGCTATGTGATCACCGCGGGGATGTTTGCCACTGATAGCATATGGCTAGCTACCGAGCTAACTAGTTAGCCTCCTTTGCATTTCATCTTTAAGAAAAGTTCAAACAGAGGGGGCACAGAGGACAAAATAAGAATCCAAAACGTACCACTTCCACACAGAATGGGAGGACAACTTTGTTTTACTTCACACACAAGTCATATCTTCTAAGTTATTGTATTATCAATGTAATGTAACTGATTCCTAGTGACCAGAATACTACTTTGGAGTTGCCTTTGAATATTTTTTGACTTGTCAACCACAAATGAATTAATTATGAATGAATTAAGTTTTAAACAGTTACACGATTCTATAAGGCATTCGGAAGACACATTTAAAGATGATATGTTTATATTTAGTATTGCTTCTGATTTTTTGGGGGGAATATGACAAATAAAAAACGACTACTACTGCAGGCCGTATATTGCCCACTGCACTTTGGATACTGTACACGACTGTAATATATCATGCATGCTTTACATTTTTGGTGCATATACGTATGGAATACAAAAAAACCTAAATACTGAAACCCCTCTGAGACAGTAAAGCAGCGATAGAAGTGTTAAAGAGCAGACGGTAAGCTAATGGAACGCTACATTCTACTGGAACGGATGAGATGGGGCCTGGAAGTGAGAAGAGCTCGAGCAGAGAGACAGAGAGGAAGAAAAGCGGCCGCTGTGCTGATATTGATCTTCTGTCAAGAAGATTGATAGAGCAATAAGGAGCTGAGGAGAGGAGCGATGAGAAGTGGAGTCAAGGGGGGGGGGGAAGGAGGAGGGCAAGGTGAGAGGGAGGATTGCGGCGTGTAAGATGAATGGATGGCGGGCGGGAGCCAGAATGAGGGTGAAGAAAAGACAGGAACAGGAGGGGGGTGAGAAAGTGGCAGCCAGTGGAAAAGATGCAGACGGGGGGGGGGGGGGGGGGGGGGGATTCTGATGGAGTTGCCCGTGAGAAGCATCATTTGAAAGGTGAAGGATCAGGTGTCTTGCTTAATTAGATCAAGGAATGCAAGGAGATGGGTTCATGGATTATTTTCAGCATAGGAGACGTGAGAGACAAGGAATAGGAAAGAATGAAACCTAAATTGTATGTTCGATTCCCAAGACACTAAAGGTGACCTCCTACCTTCTAATGATACCATACATATTATTTAATGAAGTCACCAGCACTTCAGCTTCTATATGTGAAGCTATGGGACTATGTGTGTGTTTGTGCAGCATCAGTATGACACCTGATGCCTTGCACGGGAATCAATCTTCTACTACTGTGTGTGTGCAAGACAACCAATGCAGCCATCACTCAGGTCCAAGGCCTAATGGAGAGTCTTGCCAGACAGCAAGCTGATAGATGGGCTTATTCCACCACCACACACACACAAATGCCCTTCAGGATCTGCCAATGTGTGTGTGTATGTCGGTGTCCAAGTGTTTGCATTGTGAGTCATTGTGTATATGTGTTTGCCGATATGATCTCAATTTCTTGCTTTCTTGCTCCTCACTTGATCAGAAGTCGTTAACTCCAGAAAAGTCTAACTTTCTTCAACACATAATTAAACTTGCATGCATATTATTATAAAATATGCTCACATATTTAATTGTGCCAATGCCGCCAATCAATCGAGAGTGACAAGCATGGATACCATTGGTCTCAAACTCAATTTACTTAGGGGCCACTGGAGCTCGGTCGGGTCTGGGTGAGACTGGGCCGCATCAGGTTTTCCCAAAAAAAAAAAAAAGAATTTATTAAAAACAAAAAAATAAAAAAAAATAATAAAAATTACTTTTTATTTTTCTACACAAAATAAAATGAAAAATAAATAAACAAATCAAGAAGAAAGAAAATCAATCAATCAGTAATAAATAAATAAATATAATAATAATAATAAAACAGCGAATAATAAAACCTTAAGAAACCACATATAGTTGGTGGGTAGACAAATTATTTTTTTCATATTAAAATGAACAAAGCATTATTAGAGCCCTGTAGACATGACAAAACACGACTATAGTCACATTTATACTCTTTTTATTTACAACATATTGCGCAACTGCAGGGTCTTGAGACACATGCTAACTCGCAAACTAGACAGCTAGCGACCTAAACGGTAGCCTTCAAGTTATTTCCTTTAAACTTAAATAGCTAAAAACTTACCACTTCCACACGGATCAGGAGGATAACTATTAACAGTTATTTAACCTTTAACATGAACATGAATCAAACGTAATAATTTTTTCTGGGTACATGATACCATACAGCATCCATATCAAACTTGCACGGGCCGCACTAACATTAAACTTTCATATCAAGGCGGGGACCTCAAAGTAGTGTCCTGCGGGCCACATTTGGCCCCTGATGTATACACAAGCAAACACCCCTAACTCCACATGTGCTTTGAATTGCCACGAGCAGCAGAAAATGACCCGGCTTCACTCCTCATTAGTTTCTATTTGAACGCAATGTCAGCAGACGTTTAGATAATGTTACATGTCAATAAAGTTTTTAAAGGCCTCAGTTGCCTCTGCAGCCACGAGTAGGCAGAGTATGGTGGGAGCTGGTTCTTTTGGCTCAGCTCCCCAAAAAAAAAAACAGGCACTTTCAGCTCCCAAAATGGCTCCTCTGATGTTTTTTTGTTGCTTATATTGATTTCTTACCAAAACTTTTTCTTTATATTTGGTCTGTTCCTTTCTGGGGTCGCCACAGCAAATCAATCTGTCGCTCTCACACCAACTACCCTCATGTCCTCCTTCACTACATCCATAAACCTCCTCTTTGGTCTTCCTCTACATCTCCTACCTGGAAGCATCCTTCTACCAATATATTCGCTATCTCGCTTCTGGACATGTCCCAACCATCTCAGCTTAAAGGACTTTATCTCCAAGGCCTCTAACATGTAATGTCCCTCTGATGTATTCCTTTCTGATCCTATCCATCCTGGTCACTCCCAAAGAGAACCTCAGCATCCTCATCTCTGCTACCAACAGTTCTGCTTTCTGTCTTTCTTACCAAAACATATGAATAATTAATTTAAGATTTATTATTAAAATATCAAATAATATATAATAGAATATTAATATTAAAATAAAATAATCATTATAATTGTTAATAATAATATAAAAGATATTTTATAAATAGTTATAAATAATTTATAATTATTAATGTAATATTTAATGATATTATAAAAATTATTTTATTTGCTCAGAAAGGAAGATTGCAACAAAAACTAATTATATAAGCATATAAAAACATATAAATAATGAATTTAATATTTATTATTAAAATAATATATTAGATAATATATAATTTAATATTAATATTAAAATAAAGTAATCATTATAATATTTAATAATATTGTAAAAATATTTTATTAATAATTATATAATATTTAATACTATTATAAAAATTATTCTATATGCTCAGAAAGGAAGATTGCAACAAAAACGAGTGGTTAGCACACAGACCTCACAGCTAGTAGATCCGAGTTCAATCCCACCTTCGGCCATCTCTGTGTGGAGTTCACATGTTCTCCCCGTGCATGCGTGGGTTTTCTCCGGGTACTCCGGTTTCTTCCCACATTCCAGAAACATGCTAGGTTAATTAGCGACTCCAAATTGTCCATAGGTATGAATGTGAGTGTGAATGGTTGTTTGTCTATATGTGCCCTGCGATTGGCTGGCGACCAGTCCAGTGTGTACCCCGCCTCTCGCCCGAAGACAGCTGGGATAAGCGGTAGAAAATAATTGAATGAAAGCATATAAATAAAAATGCAGTTTTAAACTTAAATGACTGCAAAGACATCAGCAATAGAGTTTGCTTTGTGGACTACGGTACAGTCCCACTCCATTGATTGCTTTTATCGTACTCCATCGATGCCTAATGCCCCCTTTAGATCCTGCCACAGTCTGAATTATTTAGCAGCAGCGTTTAGTTTTAATGTCAAGGCAACTCGAGATTGGTGATATTTGATGATCTACTGCAGGAGTAAAATGTCTGTTCCCAGGGTAGCGGGGACTGTTTTCCAATAGCGTATCTGATTTGTGTCAGCTCATGTAGAGCGGTCGTATCAGGTTGAGGAAGGTCTCTGACAGTGGTCTTTAACATCTGGCCTCATTCCGGTATTGTCTCAGAGAGCATGAATGTTATTTTGCTTCGAACGTGGAAGATCGATGGTAAAAGAGATGGCCTACTTCGAAGTATCATCTGGGAATCAAAACTGACTAATTACACGGATGATACTACCATTGAATACCAAGAAGAAAGGGAAAGGTGAGGGTAGTGAGCTTCAGTTGAGATCGACGAATCCAAATTTTGTGTTGATGTTTCACCGAAGGATTGGGAATGATCAGTCCGGCCTCTCTAACTTTATCTCCCTCTCATGTACTCCTTCCTGATCCTATCCATCCTGGTCACTCCCAATGAGAACCTCAGCATTCTCATCTCTGGGTTACACTGCATCCTACCAAATTGATTTTGAGTCAAGCGGAAAGTAGAAATATTTAAATTAGGGATGTTCCGATCTGGGTTATATGCCGCCAATACCGATCCCGATCCCAATCGTCCATGTGTGTGAAATCGGCCAATACCGATACCAATCACATACATGCAGTGTAAATGTTTAAATGTACTACTGGCTATATTAGGGGTCACCAAAGTGTTTTGTAACATCTATTTTGCTAAATACTGGTATCCATAACTCAGCTTTTGTATTTCACGATGCATTTATTTCTAGTCTACTCACATTATTAACTGAAAACCTGACTGAAACGCAGGTTTGTCCACCTCTGCTGGGTCCCTCCAGCCCCATCCGCTGCCTTCTGAACTGCAGATTGCCACCGCTGCTGAAATCACCCACTGTTTTCGTGCTCACCGAGTCAGAAGTGGTTGCAGAGGGCACATTTGCGTCACATGTCATCGGTAGCACAACAGCCCCGCACACAACGAAAGTTCCTCCTGCACTAAAAGTGCTACATAGGGTTATAATGCATGCTGCCAAATCCGTATCCGTACGGGATCGGGATTGTAAAGCAAGTATATATTAATAGCGTGCTTTTTCACAGACCGATATCGATCGGTACACCCCTAATTTCAATGTTATCAAGTATATCTTGTCCATCAGCCTTGGATCGACCTTGGACCGGCCTTGCTTTGACTTGGACTTGCAGGTCAGTTACAAAACACTGAGTTTCCCTGCATTTACTCGGTATTAGTGATACCACAATGCGCAGTATCACTGACCCGTATTGTAAAGACATCATTTTTGATACCTCATTGACACAGCATCTACAAATGTACCGTATAGCAAATGCATTGAACCTAACACTAAAAGCCTATTCTGGTCCAACACCTTACTAGGACAATGCAGGGAGAGAAAAGATACAGAGAGAGAGGAAGAGAAGTGAGAGGACAAAAAAGGAAGAGAGGACAAAAGTGTGTTGGTTAAGATTCAGGGCAGGCGGTGGAGCGAGGCTATCATTACCATACATCAGGGCAATAAATGAGGCTTTCAGCAGACCGTAATAAGAGTTTGATAAATCATCCGGGCCAGAATTAACTAGACGTCAAAACAATGTGAGGACTCTGACGGATGGCAGAGGAGGAGCCAATAGCACAGATTAGTGTGGCTGGAAATGATAGAGCGCTAAAAGGGGGTGGAGTGCCTCTGCAGTAGCACAGGGAGGAGGAATAAAGGTGAGGCGCACAAGGACGCAGACTGGTGAACTGTAAAAGAGGGGGATGCTCTTTCATTTTTTTATGTACATTTACACGAGGAATGCGTGCCAAAGCTTTGTATTATCAAGGCAAATAGCGTGAAGAAAAAAAGGTCGCTATCGTTTTGATGTAATGTTAATACAGACTCAAGTGCTTACTCAACAACTGCTTGAAGGTCACATTGCGAAATTAACGTCTTGTCCAATACACATAAAAATGTATGCTAAAATGTGCCTACTCACATTATTAACTGAAAACCTGAATGAAACGCAGGTTTGCCCACCTCTGCTGGGTCCCTTCTGACGCATCCGCTGCCTTCTGAACCGCAGATTGCCGGCACTTGTCCATCGACTTGGCACCACTGCTGAAATCACCCACCGCTTACGTGCTCACCGAGTCAAAAGTGGTTGCAGAGGGCATATTTGCGTCACATGTCATCGGTAGCACAACAGCCCCGCGCACAACGAAAGTTCCTCCTGCACTAAAAGTGTCCATCGACTTGGCACCACTGCTGAAATCACCCGCCGCTTGTGTGCTCACCGAGTCAGAAGTGGTTGCAACGGGCACATTTGCGTCACATGTCATCGGTAGCACAAGTCTACTCACATTATTAACTGAAAACCATAATGAAACGCAGGTTTGCCCACCTCTGCTGGGTCCCTTCTGACGCATCCGCTGCCTTCTGAACCGCAGATTGCCGGCACTTGTCCATCGACTTGGCACCACTGCTGAAATCACCCACCGCTTATGTGCTCACCGAGTCAGAAAGGGTTGCAGAGGGCACGTTTGCGTCACATGTCATCGGTAGCACGGCGGCCCCGCACACAACAAAAGTTCCTTAATGTTAATACAGACTCAAGTGCTTACTCAACAAGTGCTTGAAGGTCACATTGCGAAATTAACGTCTTGCCCAATACCCAACCACCTTTTGTATTTCACAATACATTTATTTCTAGTCTACTCACATTATTAACTGAAAACCTGAACAAAACGCAGGTTTGCCCACCTCTGCTGGGTCCCTCCTGCCGTATCCGCTGCCTTCTGAACCGCAGATTGCTTGAAGGTCACATTGCAAAAGTAACGTCTTGCCCAATACACATAAAAATTTATGCTTTTGAACGTGTCTCCAGCATGTCCGAACTACAATGACTTTGCTGACGGATATTCATCAATTACCTCTGTGTGTATAACGGTCATGACGAGAGGCTATGCATTTCTGCATGTGTACCCATTCTCAGCCCCCCCCCCACACACACCTTTTGTATTTCACAATACATTTACTTCTAGTCTACTCACATTATTAACTGAAAACCTGAACAAAACGCAGGTTTGCCCACCTCTGCTGGGTCCCCACTGCCGCATCCGCTGCCTTCTGAACCGCACATTGCCGGCATTATGCATTTCTGCATGTGTACCCATTCTCAGCCCCCCTCCACCCCCCTCCTCCGCCCAGAGGCTCGCTTTAATTGCCAGCCTGTAACCTTTACTGAGCGCCAGTGACAAGGCCTGTCTGTGGTGGTGGGAGGTGGTAGCAACTCGATTATCTGTGACAGCAGATCCGGGCGATGGGACCGAAGAGAGAGAGAGAGAGAGAGAGAGAGAGAGAGAGAGAGAGAGAGAGGAAGTGGGGGAGCTGGACGCAAAAAAAAAAAACCAGGGCGAGCACAGGCCCATTACGGCCTAATTGGAGGCGCTCGTCCTCGGAGCAGTGAGCTGGAGAGCGGTTGCATCATTCGCATGCATCACGAGCCGTGCTTGTGTACATCTACAAGAGGAGGCCAAAAGGGGAAGTCAAATCTACTCTGCTCAGCATGCCAGTGTATGTATACGCTTGGAGCGATACATTACTTTAATACTTGTGTTTATTCATCACCAGACTACTTTAGTTAGATACTGTATCTGTTCGGCAAGTATGCTAAATATATTTATGCAAAAAGGAAAGTGTTTTGGTTTAGGTCAGAGAAGAAATACCGCTAATCCTCACGAGGGTCGCGGGGGTGCACCCAGCCAATCACAGGGCACATATAGACAAACAACCATTCACACTCACATTCATACCTATGGACAATTTGGAGTCGCTAATTAACCTAGCATGTTTTTGGAATGTGGGAGGAAACCGGAGTACCCGGAGAAAACCCACGCATGCATGGGAAGAACATGCAAACTCTACACAGAAATAGCTGAGGGTGGAATCGAACCCTGGTTTTCGAGCTGTGAGGTCTGCATACTAACCAATTTGGAGTCGCTAATTAACCTAGCATGTTTTTGGAATGTGGGAGGAAACCGGAGTACCCGGAGAAAACCTACGCATGCACAGGGAGAACATGCACACTCCACACAGAAATAGCCGAGAGTGGAATCGAACCCTGGTTTTCTAGCTGTGAGGTCTGCGCACTAACCAATTTGGAGTCGGCAATTAACCTAGCATGTTTTTGGAATGTGGGAGGAAACCGGAGTACCCGGAGAAAACCCACGCATGCACGGGGAGAACATGCAAACTCCACACAGAAATAGCTGAGGGTGGAATCGAACCCTGGTTTTCTAGCTGTGAGGTCTGCATACTAACCAATTTGGAGTCGCTAATTAACCTAGCATGTTTTTGGAATGTGGGAGAAAACCGGAGTACCCGGTACAAGAAGAATATGTTCACACAGCGAGCAATGTCCGAGCAGGGAATCGAACCGGGGTCTCCTAGCTGCGTGGCCTAAGAATATTGAATGCAAGAATTGGGATGTCCGATGATTGTTGGCACTCATAATGATCGCGCCGATATCAGCAAAAAAATGCAAAAAAATCAGCTGATATTTGTTCCCGATCATGAAAACCGATATCAAAAATTCATTGTGTTCATTCCACCACAGGAGATATGTCATGTTGGTATTGGTATCGGCTGATATCGGTATCGGAAATTGAGAATTGGAGAATATCGGCATATAAGTTTTTGGCAAAAAAAAAAAAAAAAAAAGCCAATATCAGACATCTCTAAAAAAGAAATCAACTTCTTATTCACTCCCATGAAATATTGTTTTTATCGCCATCAAAGGATGTTAGCACAATTATGGCCTCACAATATCTTTCTCTCTCAAATGTAACTAAAGAGTCACAGGAGAACAAAAAAAAATCATCAGATATTCATCTCTCAGTGTGTACATGAGATTAGAATGATTCAGTTCAGGAAGTCATAAAAATTTGATCCCTGCAAGATCCCAACGCTCAATAATTCTTTCTCGTCAAAAAGACCTTGAGACGCCATGTCCCTTTGTTCTTTAGTTATTATGCTATTAAAATGAAATGGTATTCTACATTGCAAATTACATAAACATAAAGAGCTGAATGAGACAACCACAATAAATAAATAATAAAATTAACATATAAGTTTTATGTATTTTTTTTCAATTCCACTTATTGCTCTATTATATTATTTTGCGTCGTTTTAGTTACAGTACATAGAAGTTACAATATCACCAGGCAATTTTTATACACTTAAAAATAAAACTTAGTATTTTGTAGGTTAAATATAGAAATATTAAGTTAATCTAACAAAAAAAAACAATTTTAGGACACTGCTTGGCAATAAATTCAATATTTGTAAAACTGATTATAAACTATCTGGTTTGCGTAATTGGCGTGACGCATGTGCATGTCATGTTTATGGACACCGTGGTAGACAAATGTAAACAAATAGCATAAATACCATCAATTCTTTCATCAAGTGTCCAATAAAAACGGAATAAATGTCAGAATCTACAATCTAGAATAGACCGAATGCGCTGCAACACTGATCCTTCCTGCAACGTCTTCTTATTCATGAGGTGTGTTAACAAATTGCGCCTGTTGTGAGATCGTTCAAACCTGCCATATTCCATCAATCAAGACAGGTGCTTGTGTGTCTAACCAAACGTTACAATAACATTACTGACACCTAGTGACCAGTGTACAATATGACATGAATGAGTCTTCTGAATGCATGTATTTTGGTTTATGTATCCATTATGTGTCTGTTTTGGTCAAATAGTTCAAATTAATTACCTGCAAAAAATGTGACTTATACTCCAGTGTGACTTATGTATTTTTTTTTCTACCTAATTATGCATTTTTGGCCTTGTGTGACTCATACGCCAGTACGACTTATATGTGTTTTTTTCTACCTAATTATGCATTTTTGGCTTTGTGCGACTTATACTCCGGTGCGACTTATGTACGTTATTTTCTACCTAATTATGCAATTTTGGCCTTGTGCGACTTATACTCCAGTGCAACTTATGTATGTTTTTTTTCTACCTAATTGTGCATTTTTGGCCTTGTGCAACTTATACTCCAGTGCAACTTATGTATGTTTTTTTTCTACCTAATTATGCATTTTTGGCCTTGTGCAACTTATACTGCAGTGCGACTTATGTATGTTTTTTTTCTACCTAATGATGCATTTTTGGCCTTCTGCGACTTATACTCCAGTGCGACTTATGTATGTTTTTTTTCTACCTAATTATGCATTTGTGGCCTTGTGCGACTTATACTCCAGTGCGACTTATGTATGTTTTTTTTCTACCTAATGATGCATTTTTGGCCTTCTGCGACTTATACTCCAGTGCGACTTATGTATGTTTTTTTTCTACCTAATTATGCATTTTTGGCCTTCTGCGACTTATACTCCAGTGCGACTTATGTATGTTTTTTTTCTACCTAATTATGCATTTTTGGCCTTGTGCGACTTATACTCCGGTGCGACTTATGTATGTTTTTTCTACTTAATTATGCATTTCTGGCCTTGTGTGACTTATATTCCAGTGCGACTTATGTATGTTTTTTTCTACATAATTATGCATTTCTGGCCTTGTGCGACTTATACTCCAGAGCGACTTATGTATGTTTTTTTTCTACCTAATTATGCATTTTTGGCCTTGTGTGACTTATACTCCAATGCGACTTATATATGTTTTTTTTCTACCTAATTATGCATTTTTGGCCTTGTGTGACGTATACTCCAATGCGACTTATATATGTTTTTTTTCTAACTAATTATGCATTTTTGGCCTTGTGAGACTTATACTCCAGTGCGACTTATATATGTTTTTTTCTACATAATTATGCATTTCTGGCCTTGTGCAACTTATGTATGTTTTTATTATACCTAATTATGCATTTCTGGCCTTGTGTGACTTATACTCCAGTGCAACTTATGTATGTTTTTTTCCCCCTAATTATGCATTTTTTGGCTTTGTGCGACTTATACTCCAGTGCGACTTATTTATGTTTTTTTCTACCTAATTATGCATTTTTGGCCTTGTGCGACTTATACTCCAGAGCGACTTATGTATGTTTTTTTTCTACCTAATTATGCATTTTTGGCCTTGTGTGACTTATACTCCAATGCGACTTATATATGTTTTTTTTCTAACTAATTATGCATTTTTGGCCTTGTGCGACTTATACTCCAGTGCAACTTATGTATGTTTTTTTCTACCTAATTATGCATTTTTGGCCTTGTGCGACTTATACTCCGGTGCGACTTATGTATGTTTTTTTTCTACCTAATGATGCATTTTTGGCCTTGTGTGACTTATGTATGTTTTTATTCTACCTAATTATGCTTTTTTGGCCTTGTGCGACTTATACTCCAGTGCAACTTATGTATGTTTTTTTCTACCTAATTATGCATTTCTGGCCTTGTGTGACTTATGTATGTTTTTATTCTACCTAATTATGCATTTTTTGGCTTTGTGCGACTTATACTTCAGTGCAACTTATGTATGTTTTTGTGGTCCAAATTTATTTTGCAGCAAGGAGCCGTGGAAAGAAGAAGATCACATAAATATTCACTATTTAGTTCTTTACTTCTTTTTTGGGTAAATCTATTATTTTGTATGACTTTATTCGTATTTGACTTCCCTGTACTTTTGTAAAAAGAAAAAAAAAGAAAAATTCCCAGCACTTCCTTTGCTGTGTTAGCGATATGAACGAACCGGTTATGATTGTGTGATGTCATGACTGACAAACAGCAGCGTAATGACAACCATCTGGCGGAATAATGAAAGCAGCAGTGGGAATGAGATGTTTTAATTAATGAAAGACACTCCATTAGCTCTGATGAGTGACTTATCAGCGTTGGCTCATTATGCAAATGATATTAAGGGAGCTGTGCAGGCTGTGTCATTGATAACAGAGATGTTTAGTCATTTTGTGGGACAGATTTAAAAAAAAAAAAAAAAAAAAAAAAACGGTCCACCTGCTGCTGCTCCGAAAATATTAACTTTTTATGAGGATATGGATATAACTTGGATATAAATGAAATTATTATACCAAGCTAATTCAGAAACGTCATCCTTCATGGTGTACCGTTCTGCAATATTCAACGTGGAAAAAATTTATACTGGAAAGAAAAATCTATGAATCCATTCATTTATTATTGCCCGTTTTTAACCATATGCCTCTGGACAAAGTCACAAGTGTGCAAGTTTCAATTACAGTTTTGTTGACAACCACTTATGCCGACATTTGTTATGTCGTCAACATAAACGGGTGCCACTGTAGTTTTGGTTTTTTGGTGGAAAACCCAAAAAAAGAAGGCAAAAGTGGACCTTGTCTGTCACACTGTGTGCATGCAAGTGTGTGTGTGTGTGTGTGTGTGTGTGTTCTCACTGGGTGGGGTTGTGTGCTTCTGACCCTGTGATCATTAATCTCACTTGCTGTCAGGGTAATGGACACTGATGGACAGTATTGTGTTTGTTCGCTCACACACTCTCTCCCACACACAGACATGTATAGAAAGGCAAACCAACCCTCAACCAAATATAGATTCACACACTTTGGTGGTCATCCGCTAAATAGTTCCTTGGTTCTTTCTGGTGGATGAGTGGGTGTGCTCCATGTTAGGGTTGGGTGCATATTTTGGTATTTATCCAAGTCAATACAGGGACAGTATTGCAGATACCAATTCTGATACTTTTTTACTGACTATTTTTAACCAAAATAATACAATTACAGTAGCTACGTGCATAAACTGCTACCTTGACATTGACATTCTCTTAAATTGCCATTGTTCACTCGTGGCACAATACTGGTTTAATCCCGAAATCCCTTCCGTAGCTCAAAAAAAAAAAGTGTTTGCGTTTTAATGTATAGAACTATGGTGCGTTCGAGAACTGCCAAAATGCAAATAACCATATACGTATATATGTATTATTATAGCTACACGGTGGCCGAGTGGTTAGCGCGCAGGCCTCACAGCTTGGAGACCTAGGAGAATCATGCTAGGTTAATTGGCGACTCCAAATTGTCCATAGGTATGAATGTGAGTGTGAATGGTTGTTTGTCTATATGTGCCCTGTGATTGGCTGGCGACTAGTCCAGGGTGCATTCTGTCACACCAAAGTCACTAAGTGCTACATTGTAAAAATATTATTAAAAAATAGCAGTAATTTTACAAGAATAAAGTCAAAAAAATATATAGAAAAATTGTAATCTGATGAGATTTCTTTGGAATTTAATGAGAATAATGTCGTAATGTTATGAGGAAAAAAATTACGTACCATAGTTAAAAAAAAATTGTGGAAATTTTGTAATAACAAAAAATAAACTTTGTTTTTTATTTACAATGTACTTGTTTTTTACAAGTCTATTCTCGTGAAATTTTCACTTTTTTTACTTAATATTTTTGCCTTTGTTCTTGTATAATTCAATTTTTCAAATATTTCAGCTTTCTTCTTGTAAATTGTCCTAATTTTTTTCATTTTCTTCATAATAGTATAATTTTTGTCCAACCTAATTTTCTCCCCAAAAAACAAACTTTATTTTTTGTTATTACAAAATTTCCACAAAAAAACATATTTTAAGTAACATAAAAGTATGGTATATTATTTTTTCCTCATAACAATCATCTTCATAATAGTATAACTTTTTGTGCTAACTTTTTGTCCAACCTAATTTTCCCCCCAAAAAAACAAACTTTATTTTTTGTTATTACAAAATTTCTACAAAATTTTTTTTGAACTATGGTACATTATTTTTTTCCTCATAACATTATGACATTATTCTCATAAAATTCCAAAGAAATCTCATTAGATTAAAATTTTTTCTATGTATATTTTGACTTTATTCTTGTAAAATTACTGCTATTTTTTATGATATTTAACGTGGCACATACCAAAAAAAAAAGTAAAAAATTATGCAAATGACCCCCAAGCCTCATTTTGGACACCCCTGGACTAGATGTTGTAGATTGTGGGAATTTTTGCCCAATCATCCAGAAGAACATCGGTGAGGTCAAATGCTAACATTTTGATTTCACCAATTTTCACCACTGTAGTTAACCTTAACTACCTAGCATGTTTTAACCTAGCATGTTTTTGGAATGTAGGAGGAAAAGTATGGTATATTATTTTTTCCTCATAGCAATATTACATTATTCTCATAAAATTCCAAAGAAATCTCATTAGATTAAAATTTTTTCTATGTATATTTTGACGTTATTCTTGTAAAATTACTGCTATTTTTCATGATATTTAACGTGGCACATACCAAAAAAAAAGTAAAAAATTATGCAAATGACCCCCAAGCCTCATTTTGGACACCCCTGGACTAGATGTTGTAGATTGTGGGAATTTTCGCCCAATCATCCAGAAGAACATCGGTGAGGTCAAATGCTAACATTTTGATTTCACCAATTTTCGCCACTGTAGTTAACCTTAACTACCAAGCATGTTTTAACCTAGCATGTTTTTGGAATGTGGGAGGAAAAGTATGGTATATTATTTTTTCCTCATAACAATCATCTTCATAATAGTATAACTTTTTGTGCCAACTTTTTGTCCAACCTAATTTTCCCCCCAAAAAAACTAACTTTATTTTTTGTTATTACAAAATTTCTACAAAATTTTTTTTGAACTATGGTACATTATTTTTTTCCTCATAACATTATGACATTATTCTCATAAAATTCCAAAGAAATCTCATTAGATTAAAATTTTTTCTATGTATATTTTGACTTTATTCTTGTAAAATTACTGCTATTTTTTATGATGTTTAACGTGGCACATACCAAAAAAAAGTAAAAAATTATGCAAATGACCCCCAAGCCTCACTTTGGACACCCCTGGACTAGATGTTGTAGATTGTGGGAATTTTTGCCCAATCATCCAGAAGAACATCGGTGAGGTCAAATGCTAACATTTTGATTTCACCAATTTTCGCCACTGTAGTTAACCTTAACTACCTAGCATGTTTTAACCTAGCATGTTTTTGGAATGTGGGAGGAAAAGTATGGTATATTATTTTTTCCTCATAACAATCATCTTCATAATAGTATAACTTTTTGTGCTAACTTTTTGTCCAACCTAATTTTCCCCCCAAAAAAACAAACTTTATTTTTTGTTATTACAAAATTTCTACAAAATTCTTTTTGAACTATGGTACATTATTTTTTTCCTCATAACATTATGACATTATTCTCATAAAATTCCAAAGAAATCTCATTAGATTAAAATTTTTCTATGTATATTTTGACTTTATTCTTGTAAAATTACTGCTATTTTTTATGATGTTTAACGTGGCACATACCAAAAAAAAAGGTAAAAATGGTGCAAATGGCCCCCGGGCCTCACTTTGGACACCCCTGGACTAGATGTTGTAGATTGTGAGAATTTTCGCCCAATCATCCAGAAGAACATCGATGAGGTCAAATGCTAACATTTTGCTTTCACCAATTTTCGCCACTGTAGTTAACCTTAACTACCTAGCATGTTTTAACCTAGCATGTTTTTGGAATGTGGGAGGAAAAGTATGGTATATTATTTTTTCCTCATAACAATCATCTTCATAATAGTATAACTTTTTGTGCTAACTTTTTGTCCAACCTAATTTTCCCCCCAAAAAAACAAACTTTATTTTTTGTTATTACAAAATTTCTACAAATTTTTTTTGAACTATGGTACATTATTTTTTTCCTCATAACATTATGACATTATTCTCATAATATTCCAAAGAAATTTCATTAGATTAAAATTTTTTCTATGTATATTTTGACTTTATTCTTGTAAAATTACTGCTATTTTTTATGATGTTTAACGTGGCACATACCAAAAAAAAAGTAAAAGATTATGCAAATGACCCCCAAGCCTCATTTTGGACACCCCTGGACTAGATGTTGTAGATTGTGGGAATTTTCGCCCAATCATCCAGAAGAACATCGGTGAGGTCAAATGCTAACATTTTGCTTTCACCACTGTAGTTAACCTTAACTACCTAGCATGTTTTAACCTAGCATGTTTTTGGAATATGGGAGGAAACACAGAGATGGCCGAGAGTGGAATTGAACCGTGGTCTCCCAGCTGTGAGGTCTGTGTGCTAACCACTCAACCACCGTGCAGCCCTCGACACAACCACTTGCATGGATCCACCCACCCGAACTCCACAGTCTACCGCCGGTCCCCATAGCGATCAGTCAAAACAAGCACCCCCTCACCTGCCTTAGCCATTAGCTTGCCCCCCCCCCCCCGATGTGTGTGTTACATTTCCAGAGTCACATCGAGGTTAGCAACACAAGCCCTTTCTGACCGCACGGTTTCATCCACCCTGCCGGCGCACTTCCTCCACTATTTCAAAGCAATTACTCTATGTTGATTTAGCTGTCAGTGAGGGCATGTTGTTCCACTGTGATTTATAGAGCACCCGTCTGGTGCCAGTTGACTTGCGATAAATTGCACAATATTCCAAAAGGCTCATTTGCTTAGCGCTACATTAGGGTGAGGGGTAGGGGGGATAGGGGGGGGGCGATGATTGCTACACAAAAGCCATGTAAATGAGTTCTGAGAGGGGGCCCCGTCACTCAACATGTCATGTAGGCAATCCCATTATTATTTATGACTGGAGCTGGGCCGTGTTCCCTTAGAGGCTAGGCCGGGCTCATATGTGTGCTTTGACAGCTCCACTCCCACTTTGTGTGTGTGTATATGTGTGTGTATATATGTATGTGTGTGTGTTATACTAGTGTCCATCTGAGTGTTGAGCAGGAAGGAGCCAGACAGTCTGCGTTATCTTCTGGAGGATGAAGATGAAAAGATGGCAGCTAACTATCTTTCCTTTGCTGTTTTTGTCTCTTCGTATGCACAAGTCTCTAAATGCAAAGGTGTCCCCAACAAAAGGCTCTTCGGGGAACAGACAAAGGAACAAAGTACAGTCCATTGCCTTTATTCCCTGTTATCTGCGGGGGCCTACACCGGTTGGCCTTTTTCTCAGACGTGTCATAACATTGCTACTGACATTCACTGCTGTCAAACATGTCAGCTACTCAAACCAAAACAAAGATAACACACTCGCTCTGCTCTCAAAAGCCATCCCTCACACAGTCAAGTGTGTGTGTGTGTGTGTGTGTGTGTGTGTGTGTGTTGACATCATATCTGAGTTATTTGATCCGCATGGTGATCTAAGTGTCTGTGGTGATTAGGTGTAATCTGGTTTCCAGGAGTGTAATCTACAGTATGGTGTACAGTTCTGTGTATTTGTGTGTATTTGTGTGTATTTGTGTGTGTAGGGAGAAGAAAGAAAGTAGATTGACAGTAGAGATTTGTGTTCCTGTCCTGTTTAGCATGCTAACAAAATGGAAGCCGTCATGAGTCATGATTGCCGCTTGTCTACGATGTCATCAGTGGTTGGCTGTAGTTATTTCCTAGCTAATACAGTTACACCACACAAGTCTCTGCTTTTGTTATTGAATGTGACTGATGAATTATAATAAAGTAAATAAATAATAAAAATAAATAATAAATATTTATTATTATATTGCATATATATATAATATTATTATATTATATTATTATTCTATTATATTATTATTATATTGTATTATTATTATATTTATATTATTATTATATTGTTATTATATTATATATATATAAATAAACAATAAAAAATAATAAGTAAGTAAATAAATAAATAAATAAATAAATAAATAAATAAATAAATAAATAAATAAATAAATAAATAAATAAATAAATAAATTATGCATTTTTTACCTTGTGCGACTTATACTCCGGTGCGACTTATGTATGTTTTTTTCTACCTAATTATGCATTTTTGGCCTTGTGCGACTTATACTCCGGTGCGACTTATGTATGTTTTTTTCTACCTAATTATGCATTTCTGGCCTTGTGCGACTTATACTCCGGTGCGACTTATGTATGTTTTTTTCTACATAATTATGCATTTTTGACCTTTGTGCGACTTATACTGCAGTGCGACTTATGTATGTTTTTTTCTACACAATTATGCGTTTTTTACCTTGTGCGACTTATACTCCGGTGCGACTTATGTATGTTTTTTTCTACATAATTATGCATTTTTGACCTTGTGCGACTTATACTCCAGTGTGACTTATGTATGTTTTTTTCTACACAATTATGCGTTTTTTACCTTGTGCGACTTATACTCCGGTGTGACTTATGTATGTTTTTTTCGACATAATTATGCATTTTTGACCTTGTGCGACTTACACTCCAGTGCGACTTATGTATGTTTTTTTCTACCTAATTATGCATTTTTTACCTTGTGCAACTTATACTCCAGTGCGACTTATGTATGTTTTTTTCTACCTAATTATGCATTTCTGGCCTTGTGCGACTTATACTCCGGTGCGACTTATGTATGTTTTTTTCTACATAATTATGCATTTTTGACCTTTGTGCGACTTATACTGCAGTGCGACTTATGTATGTTTTTTTCTACACAATTATGCGTTTTTTACCTTGTGCGACTTATACTCCGGTGTGACTTATGTATGTTTTTTTCGACATAATTATGCATTTTTGACCTTGTGCGACTTACACTCCAGTGCGACTTATGTATGTTTTTTTCTACCTAATTATGCATTTTTTACCTTGTGCAACTTATACTCCAGTGCGACTTATGTATGTTTTTTTCTACCTAATTATGCATTTCTGGCCTTGTGCGACTTATACTCCGGTGCGACTTATGTATGTTTTTTTCTACATAATTATGCATTTTTGACCTTTGTGCGACTTATACTGCAGTGCGACTTATGTATGTTTTTTTCTACACAATTATGCGTTTTTTACCTTGTGCGACTTATACTCCGGTGCGACTTATGTATGTTTTTTTCGACATAATTATGCATTTTTGACCTTGTGCGATTTACACTCCAGTGCGACTTATGTATGGTTTTTTTCGACCTAATTATGCATTTCTGGCCTTGTGCGACTTATACTCCAGTGCGACTTATGTATGTTTTTTTCTACCTAATTATGCATTTTTGGCCTTGTGCGACTCATACTCCAGTGCAACTTATGTATGTTTTTTTTGACATAATTATGCATTTTTGGCCTTGTGCGACTTATACTCCGGTGCGACTTATGTATGTTTTTTTCTACATAATTATGCATTTTTGACCTTTGTGCGACTTATACTGCAGTGCGACTTATGTATGTTTTTTTCTACCTAATTATGCATTTTTGACCTTGTGCAACTTATACTCCAGTGCGACTTATGTATGTTTTTTTCTACCTAATTATGCATTTCTGGCCTTGTGCGACTTATACTCCGGTGCGACTTATGTATGTTTTTTTCGACATAATTATGCATTTTTGACCTTGTGCGACTTACACTCCAGTGCGACTTATGTATGGTTTTTTTCGACCTAATTATGCATTTCTGGCCTTGTGCAACTTATACTCCAGTGCGACTTATGTATGTTTTTTTCTACCTAATTATGCATTTCTGGCCTTGTGCGACTTATACTCCGGTGCGACTTATGTATGTTTTTTTCTACATAATTATGCATTTTTGACCTTTGTGCGACTTATACTGCAGTGCGACTTATGTATGTTTTTTTCTACACAATTATGCGTTTTTTACCTTGTGCGACTTATACTCCGGTGCGACTTATGTATGTTTTTTTCGACATAATTATGCATTTTTGACCTTGTGCGACTTACACTCCAGTGCGACTTATGTATGGTTTTTTCGACCTAATTATGCATTTTTGGCCTTGTGCGAGTCATACTCCAGTGCAACTTATGTATGTTTTTTTTGACATAATTATGCATTTTTGGCCTTGTGCAACTTATACTCCAGTGCGACTTATGTATGTTTTTTCTACATAATTATGCATTTCTGGCCTTGTGCGACTTATACTCCGGTGCGACTTATGTATGTTTTTTTCTACATAATTATGCATTTTTAGCCTCGTGAGACTTATACTCTGGAGCGACTTATAGTCCAGAAAATACAGTAATTTATCAATTAATATATGTGTTTATGAGCGAGGGTGACCGGGGCGATATAGATCTATACATGGTGGTCCAAATTTACAGTACAGTACATCATCAGTAGGGTAAAACCTGTGATGAAACAAATGATCACGGCTTTGTGGTAGACTATGTTTTATTATTAGTCAAAAAATACTGAAAAACAACTGATACGTAGTATTCTGGAAATGACACAAAACGTTGACTCGGGGTTCTCTGATCAATCGGCCACAGATCGGTGAAAAAGGATGGCATCGACATCGTCAAAACGCCAACCCCTCCAGAGCGTCCTGAACAATCATGTCTGCCGTGTGTGGAACTAACTAAATAAATAAATTTGAGCTAGCTTGCTAGCTTGTGAGCTAGCAGTTATCTCAAGTCCCTGCTGCACAATTTGATGTAAACGATGAATAACTGTAGTGTAACTGTGACTATAGGGATGTTATTTCCTGTGTACAGGGCTCTAATACTGTAAAAAAAAAAAGTAGCTTTTGTATGCATTAACTAGGAAAATAGCTATGCATTCTTTGCTGATATACTTTAGTCGATTATCTTTCACCTCTCTTTTTCTGCGTCCTTCACCACATCCTCCCACATTGCTCTTCATGCTCACCTCCGGAGCTTTTTGTTTTTTAACGGATGAGTTATTGACTTAAGCAGAGCCAATTAATCAGGGCATAATGGGGCTTCAGGGACGCCCGGGGATACAATGCATCACAGGCCCAAGATGAGCCTCAGTCAGCCCTCTTCCATCACTCCCACATTAACGCCAGACAGAGTTGATGAGGAACAGGAAGTGGAAATGAAGTGGCCTGGTACATCTGCATGCATGTGTGAATGTATATAAGTAAGCGTATGTGTATGTGTGTATTTTTGGGGTCAGATCAAATACGTTGATCTTCATGAACCACAACAATAAATCTGCTGATGTGGGGAATATTACACAAAACTGAAGCCAGGATATCTTGGTTATCCTAGCTCTATTTATCAAGTCTATTTATTTAGACTGTATTGTTATCCTTATCTTTCTTCCTGGTTCTTTGCACCGCGTCGCTATCAGAGGATGATATATATATATATATGATAACAGGTTTTCAAATTGTATTAAAAATAAGAGCGATATATTTGGTTACAGTGCTGGACTCTAACATCGACAAGCAAGCTGGAGGAAAGTATTTTTTTTTTCACAGTATTTCTCCATGAGTCGTAAGTATTGCGCAACTCTGATTCTGCTATGTGAGTGCCTGTGTCACAAAGGCCTTCTATGAGAAGCTATTACACTGAAAATGCGCTGATTATAGTATACTTATTCATTCATTCATTTTCTACCGCTTTTTCCCTCACGAGGGTCGCGGGGGATGCTGGAGCCTATCCCAGCTGTCTTCGGGCGAGAGGCGGGGTACACCCTGGACTGGTGGTCAGCCAATCACAGGGCACATATAGACAAACCACAAAATATTTACATTTAACACTCCACATAACTGCCAGGTTGTTAGAGTATCCTTGAATATGTTCAAGAATCTGTTCCTAAGAAAGTGACAGTAATAACTAAGCAGCATAGTGGTATTATTGACATGGGTTAGGGTTAGATTGCTAGTGCTTTGGCTTTTATTTTTATTACTTTTAGTGATTCATTTTTATGATTGTATTTTGTTTTATTTATTTTACATTATTTATTCATATTATTTTTATGGTTGTATTTTATTTATTAATTATTCATATTATTTTTATGATTGTATTTTATTTTATTTATTTTAGATTATTATTTATATTATTTTTATGATTTTATTTTATTTATTTTATATTATTTATTTATATTATTTTTATGATTGTATTTTATTTTTATGATTTTATTTATTTTATTTATTTTATTTATTTCTTATCCGTGTACATTCATTAATTTTCTACAACTTATCTTCACAAGGGTTGCGGGGGTGCTGGAGCCTATCCCAGCTGTCTTTGGGCAAGAGGCAGCGTACACCCCTGGACTGGTGGCCAGCCAATCACAGGGCACATATAGACAAACAACCATTCACACTCACATTCATACCTATGGACAATTCTGAGTGGCTAATTAACCTAGCATGTTTTTTGAATGTGGGAGGAAACCGGAGTACCCGGAGAAAACCCACGCATGCACGGGTAGAACATGCAAACTCCACACAAAGATGGCCGAGGGTGGAATTTAACTCAGCTCTCCTAGCTGTGAGGCCTGCGTGCTAACCACTCGACCACCTTGCAACCTTTATTTAACAATATAAAATAAAAAATAGCAAAAATTAAATACAAACCTGATCAACAGTAAAATACAGTGGTGGTAGTGTAATGGTCCGGGGCTGTTTTGCTGCTTTAAGACCTGGAAGACCATAAATGGGTTGCACCTTATATTTATCATTGATTTCTAGAAATGAATAGCGGTCAGGCTATCAGACAGGGGGGGGGGGGGGGGGGGGCGCATCATGAGGCAGCCAATCAATTGCAACTGGACACGTTCTTCCTCTTCCAACTGCCAGCGTGGGGTTCATGTAAAATTCATGGTGACAATGTCAGACACATGTTTCTTCACTCAGCCTGATTGACTTATCTGACTCGTAATGGTTGAGGCTCTCCAAATATCAGCGACGTATGTCAGTCAGTGGCTTTCGGCGCACTAAGCGGCCGCGTGTCACATTCAAATCCTCCACATCACCAAACAGTCAACGTGGGATAAAATATCCACTTAACGTGCTGTCCTTCAAATTTATCTATTCCTCTCTCCCTATTTTCTGTCTTCCATCTGTCACATTCACAGCGAAAGTGTTTACTCTGAAAGTATCACTTTTTCTCACTTGAATCAAGAGCAGCACGCGATATGGAAAATATGGAAACGTAATATCTGACATTTTTTTATCCACAGGCCCTCCCGGTGCCGTCAATGCATGCATTTTTAATATTGCTATATCCAAGTGGGAGTTGCTGTGTTAACCTTTATAAATGTTACTGACACGCTATCCTCGTTAATCCCTCATCTATTGCGGTTAATTGGTTCCAGATCACAGTAATGAATTTCAACAATGTGGGATTTCTTATTGATGAATACAATATTTTTGTATTTAGAGCATAGAAACCGGTATGAATGTGAGTATGAATTTGTCAAAATGTGCCCTGTGATTTTATTTTATATTATTTATTTATATTATTTTTATGATTATTTTTTATTTTTTATTTTTTATTTTTTATTTTTTATTTTTTATTTTTTATTTTTTATTTTTTATTTTTTATTTTTTATGAATGTTTCTTTTTTATTTATATAGTTTGTATTTTTTATTATTTTATTTATTTAATTGTATTATTTTTACATTATTTTTATATATTTTATATAATTTTATATATTATATTATTTTTTATATTATTATTAATACATCAATATTATTTTAAAAATAATAATTATATTATGTATTTTTAATAATATATTATAGTATTTATTTTATTGCTAGCAATGTACTGTAACCACAGAAGCAGAGCTTGGTGAAGAACAGACAGTGTATGGCGCCGACAGCCACGCCCATAAGGAAGCCCACTCCTCTGTGACATCACAAAGGACCAGTTTTGCAACGCCCTCTGAAACCTGAGTGTTTTGAGCCAACCCAAGCTTCTTTCAGGGTTCTCTTCCAAATGTGCAAACTTCATTATCTGAAACTACAGTATCATATACGACATTCTAAGTACATTTATACATCAGAAAAATGGCAAAAGCATAATGAAACTGATTATAATATTAATATTAATATTAATATTAATATTATAATAGGTCCCTGTTAAAAGATGTGTTATTTGTTTTAGTGTTAGCTGAATGAATCGTGAATTCTAATGGCATTGTAACATTTCTAGCTTCAATTCCTCAGCTAAACTTTTCATGAAAATTTTGACTACTAACTAAAATGTACGGCTCGGTAAATTCCAAATATATATTTGTATTTCTATGCTGTTGTATACAAGCGGTCAAAATGAGTCCTCTATAGGGTGAACTCGGTCATTCGGGAGAGGAGCCAGTAGAGGTGAATCGGGCATCTAGTCCGTATGCCTCCTAGACACCTCCCAGGTGAGGTGTACCGGGCATGCCCAGCCGGGAGGAGGCCCCCCGGGCACACAGAGGACACGCTGGAGGGATTATGTCTCACAGCTGGCCTGGAGAATGCCTTGGTGTCCTCCTGGTGGAGCTGGAGGAGGTGGCTGGGGAATTTTGAGACATTTTTTTTTAAAGGTGAATAAGGCTCTACATCAGGGGTCTCAAACTCAATTTACTTGGGGGCCACTGAAGCTCGGGTCTGAGTGAGACTGGGCCGCATCAGGTTTTCCAAAAATCTAGTAACTTAAAAATCCAAAAACTTACCACTTCCACACGGATAGGGAGGATACCTCAAACTAGGAGGGCCTCAAACTAGTGTCCTGCGGGCCACATTTGGCCCGCGGGCCGCGTGTTTGTGACCCCTGGTTTAGATTTTCTGCCCTCCTTCAAGTTATTTCCTTTAAACTTAAATAACCAAAAACTTACCAATTCCACACGGATAGGGAGGATAACTATTAACAGTTATTTAACCTTTAACATGAACATTAATCAAACGTAATAATTTTTTCTGGGTACATGATACCATACAGCATCCATATCAAACTTGCGCGGGGCCGCGCTAACATTAAACTTTCATACCAAGGCGGGGGCTTCAAACTAGTGTCCTGCGGGCCACATTTGGCCCGCGGGCCATGTGTTTGTGACCCCTGGTTTAGATCTTCTGCCCTCCTTCAAGTTATTTCCTTTAAACTTAAATAGCCAAAAACTTACCACTTCCACACGGATAGGGAGGATAACTATTAACAGTTATTTAACCTTTAACATGAACATTAATCAAACGTAATAATATTTTCTGGGTACATGATACCATACAGCATCCATATCAAACTTGCGCCGGCCGCACTAACATTAAACTTTCATATCAAGGCAGGGGCCTCAAACTAGTGTCCTGCGGGCATCATTTGGCCCGCGGGCCGCATGTTTGAGACCCCTGGTTTAGATTTTCTGCCCTCGCTCTGGTCGTTATGCTGTCAGCAGTACAGCCAGGAAACCAAAATTTATGTGAAGAAGAAGAAAAAAAGAGGGAAAAATTCTGGAACACGATGCTCGGTACTGTCAGAAATGTCCTCGTCTTTGCTGACATTTGGATTTACACATCTCATGTTGCTGAGTGACAACGTACATAAATATGCTTCAAGTCAAGGATCTTGGCTGGCTTTTCTCTTCACCCAATACACACGGTCCTAGTTCTGGATTTTTATGTGTGTGTGTGTGTGTGTGAATTTAAGGAAAAGGGGTGGGAATGTGACATTCAGTCTTTGATCCATGGAGCTCTCCTTCGTCTGTGCTGGTGATGAGAGATGAGTCAAGTCAGATGGAGGGATTTTTTTTTTTTTTCCATTTGGAGTATTATACGTAGTACTAACAGGGAGAGGGGGGGTTAGCCGCAGGCTGCCTTTGTCCTACATAAGACTTCTCCAAGACTGACTCCAAACTATACATTTGTGCACACAGGAAGTCATTTAGCATGGGCAACTTCCAGCGATCAAAGACTCCATTTCCTCATGTCCGTCAGCGCCGCCGACAACTTGAATGATGAGGTGACGCACAAATGCGGTGCACACGTAGGTGAAAAATGTATTATGACGCACCTGCAGGAAGTG